>NW_028258212.1:0-600000 GCF_053883595.1 Heterocephalus glaber | reverse complement strand
CTAGGTCATCGCAGCCCCCAACCAGCAATAACAAAGGAACAGTGATGGTTTCTGTTTTGTTTTCATTAATGATGGCTCAAGCCAAGAGAAAAGCAGGAGAGAAAGGGCTTCTTTACCTGGATGGCCAGCTGGTGGCCTGCCTCATGTGTCTGAGAGGCCTGGGCTTTGTCCTCAGGCCCAGGAGTGCTGTACATGCGATGAGGGTGGCAGCCTCACACATCTGCTCTTCCTATTTTAGTGTATGTGCTGCTGAACTGAGCACATGTCTGATGTGTGCTGTGTCACCCAATAACCGTACAACTGGGATGGAGGGATCATTATTATCAGAAACAAGACAGCCCCTTCTCATGATGTGGCAGAGGTCTGAGGAGTGGGAGCTGTGTTTGCAACCAGGGCCTTGAACCTGCCTGAGACCTCACGGCCCAGTGACTCCCAGCTCCCGATCCCTGTGACTCTGGCTCAGCTCAGCTCTGTCACTCCTGGCACCTGGTATCAAGACTACCCTACTCCAGGGGAGCCTGAATCTGCTCCTTCCTGGCGTGCAATGTCTGTCAGCAGTAGCCACACTCAGACACTGCAGTGGAGAGGGGTCAGCAGCCCCCAGTGGCCATCTACCTGGGGAGGGGAAGATGGGAGTTTTAAAAGATGACACATGCTCTGTTATTTCTGGAGCTTGTGGCTCCAAATCTGCTTTAGCTGAGTAAGGACCAGTGACCTGGCCAAGGCCTGCATAGACCTCACCCAGCACCACGCAGTGTGGAAGGCTCTGAACTGTGGCTGTCCTGGGTATCTCTGAGCAAACACACAGGCTTCTGCCTCAGGCATATCAGCATGGAAACCAGCTTGGTTTACAGGTCTGCACGTCTGATGGATGCACATGTGCTCCCAAGCAGCAGTCAGAGGTTAAAGAGTGCTCTGTGTTTGGAAGCACAGCCCAGAACCCCTCTTCTTGGGAGGCTCAGAGCTGCCACTGCAGGGGGCAGTCTGATGGGGACAGCAGATTTGCCTCCTTTCCTCCCTCAAATTCTTCCAAGCCTGGAAACACCCTGATATGAGCTTAACTGGATCTTTGTAGTTGCCTCCTATAGATGGAGATGGTGGGCCCCAGGAGAGTTTCTCCCTGAGATGACACAGCTAGAATCAACGTGGGAGGCATCCTAGAGTGTAGTAAGGGCTCTCTAGTGAACAGAATGGACAGAAAATATATGTACAATGGTGCAAGGGAGCCCATCAGGCTGGCTTATGGAGTCAGAGGCAGGATAATCCACAGGGGCTGTCTGCACTGCAGAGCCAGAAGATCCAGGAGCTTTGAATCCGAGAGGATGGAAGCTGCAGAACGAGAGAGACCAAGGACACTGCATAAGACGGTGACTGGCAGCTCCTGGAGAGTCTGAAGAGCCTGGAGGTCAAAGTCCAAAGGCCACAGCAGCAAAGGACACACTTGCCCAGGGAAGCCTCCATTTGGGATCCAAGCCTACTGGTTGGATTCCCCCACTTCCATGTGGGTCTTTCCCCATCACCTAGACACACCAAAGCTTCAGTGGTGGCTGTTCAGTTCATACTCCAGTCAAGCTGAAAAATCACATCACAGTCACAGAAGGGGATGGGCCACCTCAACATTGTGCTGTACACAGAAGTCAGTACAGGCAAGGACAGTGGGTAGGGACATCGGGTGCAGTGCTGTCCATCGGAGCCCAGGGCCATATGAGCACAGACCCCTGGCTGTGGGGATGCAGTGGGGACACAGCAGAGGTCATGGTGCCGAGGGAGCTGCAGCACATGGTGCTCAGTACATCTGAGCCAGTCAGGTGCCACGGGAGGGTCCCATGGACCTCAGTGGGTGACAGGTGACTGGGTATGTGACATGGTTCTCAACCAGAAATCTAGTGGCCCTGGCCTTGGGACACTTGGCGATGTCTGTGTATGGTGCCACTGTGGGGTTACTGGAGTTCCCAGGGAAGACAGTGATTGTGAGGCACAATGGAGTCCAGTTTAGAAACAGCTGAGCCCACACTGCCTCCTGGACACCATCTGGACCCTGGGGACGTCATGGACCTGACACTCTCTGGGCCCAAGCAGTGCCCATCTGCCCTTTACAGCAGCCACATGACACCCTGTGCACAGAAACACCTGCGGACGTCTGGAGCCTGCCGCGGTCTCGGTGCCACCCAGCCAGGATGAGCTCCTGGGTGTCAGCCCCACTGGAGAGCGAGTCCAAGTTTACCTTCTGCATGGGAAGCAAGGACACATGTGCTTTCAGGGTGTCCCGTGGGAAGACCTTTGGGAGAAGCCTAGGCTCTGGAAGGCCTTCTCTGTCCCAGCTTTGTGCAGCCGGGGACTCCAACCTTCCTCATGTGTGTGGCCTCAGGTGCCACTGGAGACAGATCCGCAGGACACTTGTGCTTCTTCATCCTCAGCCAGGGGTTCTGAACATGGGTGTTTCTCTGAGACTGTCCCCGGAGACCCCATGTGGTCTGAGGGAAGGGACACCCCTCACTAAGTGACTGGGACCTGTGTCTATGGACAGGCTTGGGAGACAGGCTGAATCCCATCACCAAGCACAAAGCACATGTGGGAGATGCTAGGGAAAATGGGGTGCAGATTGTCACTGTATCTGGGGGAAGGGGACAGGACAGAGACTGGGGCGGGTGAAGCCATGGGGAGACACAGAGGCGACCACGGGGTGACGTGCCTGGAAGGGTCTTTCCTCACCCACGCAGCCAGTATCCACCACATTGCTGCCGTGCAGCCTGGCCAGCTATTTTAATGATGCTCACTTTCAGGCCTGGGACATTTCCAAGTGCAGCCTCGCTCCTCATGGCAGGTGCTCTCTAGCCTATCAGAGTTTCACTATCTGTGCCTGCAATGTCAGAGGCCACTTGCTCCAGAAGCGGCCCCATCCTGGGCAGGAAGGGACCCTTATCTCTTCGGGGCTGTCAGGGGCACAGCATGGTGATCAGCCCAGCCTCAGTCTCTGCCCCTTGCATCATGTGCATGAGATGAAAAATGTGTTTGTGAATCTCTACCACCTTCCTACCCAGGGGCCGCTTTCATGAGTAATAGCAGATGCTGAACTAAGGGTAAAATGCTAAGTAACGCAAAGACTTCATTGTAATTTTTAGGAGCAAGTGTGGCTCTACCACAGAGTTCCTGTGCTTAGAAAGAAGCGGGTGGCTTGGTGCTAGAGTGTGTGCTTAGCATGCACAAGGCTGTGGGTTTTACTCCCAGGTCTCTCCTCAAAAGAAAAAGAAAAAACAGAAAAAAATATGAGTGTTCTTGACCCCCACCAGCATACAGCTTCCAGCTCTGTTCCTAAGCTCACAGCCTCCAGTGCTGAGGGAATATTGGAGTTCAAAGCACCCTGGGAGTCAGGCTGAAGATGGTAAGTGATCAGGGCCCTGCAGGAGTGAGTGCATTTCCTGGTGTTCGGCCAGAGCAGAAGTGTCCGTAATCCAGACATTTAAGACTCATCGGGTGAGTAGGTATGGGGTTCATGGAACAGCCAGGGTAGGGTCCTGGGGGATGGGCTGATGGGAGGTAGAGGTTGGGTCTGACCGTGCTCAGATTCCACCCTGAACATCTGTTTTTGATTGTGGCCAGGCCCTGGGCAGGGCGCCATCGGAAGGAGGAAGGCAAGGCCCTCACAGCGCACATCTGGATGTTCCCATGACAGGGACCCGCTGAGCCTGGGTCCAGGGAGACTCTGGTTGGCTTGGCCCAGGCCTGGGCTCCTGCTCTGAGCCCCACACATGAAGGACTCTGCAGTCCACTCAGGCCCTGTTGGAACAAAGGACACAGAGCAGGTGCATTCGAGGCCAGGGGAGGCAGACCCAGCTGGAACCAGAGGAGACCGGCAGATACAGGGCACACTGGTGGCTCAGAGTCAAAATTAGACCCTTGCTTACTGCTGGTAACACACCCTCTGGGTTGTGATCTCAGGGGTCCCCAGCCCCTCCTGTGTAATGTGGGGCAGCTGAGACACAGCATGTAAAACATCCGCGGTATGGGGCTGCTGGTATTTGACATCTAACCCTGGCTTGCTCATGGCCTGAACAAAACAACGCTTGATGCTTTTTCCTCTAAAAGAAAGAAGGAAGAAAGCCCCCCTGTACCCTCTGTGCACTGTTTAGAATGATGGAGCCTCACAGGTTGGGGGCGGCCTTGCTCCCCACTGGGCCCAGATGTTGGGGACCCTGGGGCAAGCGTATTGCTGCCTCAAGGACAAGAGGTACAGTCATGTGAACAGGAGCTGCGGTGGTCAAGCTGCACAAACACACATGGCAGGAACAGGCGCGGGAGACAGACAGGCCGGGTCCCAAGGTGGCGGGGATGTGGATTCCCTGGAACGCTGCAGAGTACAGGGCTGTGTAAACAAGAGATCAAAACCAGCCTTGCTGGCCCTTCAGCGTGATAGATGTTCGACCTGAGTGTGCTACAGAAGTCAGACCACTGCTGTCTTTTTGTAGTCTGAGTTTTAAGAGGACCCCAGAGGAGACTTACTGGTGGGGCTGGGGGCTGGGGCTGGGGTGGGGCTTGGAGCCTTTGGTTCCCTGGAGGCTGGGCCACCTTCCCGGGACAGAGAGCCCCCTGCCTCTTCAAAGCCCAGCCTGCGCACTTGACCCTTCAGCACGTGGCCAGGACTGGCTGTCTGCAGCTTCCAGGAAGGCAAGGCTGCCTGTCCCTCCCCCATGGCATGGGAAAGGACATCAGAACCACTGAGGAGCCAGCCTTCCTACAAGCAGGCAAAGGGGCTTAATGAGGAGAACAGTGCTGCCAGGTGTGCCTAGGGCTGTGAACCCCAGCAAACAGCCCTTCATGCCACACCTGCTACTGATGGGTGGACCCAGGTCCCAGGGAGACCAAGGCCCCACCCCCTGGCAGCTGCCTGTCCCAAGGGCTTCTCCTGAGAGCAGAAAACACAAGCGAGAAATGTTCAAAACATGGGCTTTGTTAGGTCCTGTCTTGGTGTGACACCAACCTGCTGTGACAACTGTACGGACAGATGCACGGATAAACACAAACATGGACAGTGGATAGCCCGGCCAGTCCCTGCCACCCCAGAGGCCAATCTAAGTCCTAGCCATTTTCATTTCCCAGTGAGGATCACCCTCACCCTCTCCCTCTGCCCATTCATCTTCCTGTCACTCTTGTCTCAAGGGCCAAGTTAACGTCCCGGCCCCGGCTCAGGGTTCTGGTTTCCTTGGGAGGGTGGCAGCGATAAAGCCAGGCCTGAGAATGTTCCCTGGGCTTTGTTTTTGTTGTCTAGCCTGGCTGGCCTGTTCGGGGACGACAGTGATTACTAACCTCAGGCTTGGGAAAGCGCTGGCGTGGGCTTGGTCAGGGACCCAGGAGGGGCAGGGTACAGTGCTGGGTGCCCAAGAGAGGACAACCATGTGAGGCCCGGGGCTGTGTGTGCACGTGTGCATGTGTGAGTGCCTGTGCAGGTATGTGCGCCCATGTAAGTGTGTGTGTGTGCTGCTCGTCCCTCCACATACTTTTATCTGGTGCTCACTTTGTGAGCTGCCTGTGCTTGAAGGCTGCTAATACTTAGGTGGAGCCTGGTGCTGGCTTGTTGAGAAAATCGACAGAGTCTTTGTTTCGCTTTTCCAGAATGCAGAAGACGTAGGGCCCTCTCTGTTGTTAGGAGTAGTGACAATCTGAATTGTGTCCCCAACAATTTCCATGTTGAAGCCCAAAGCCTCAGGGACTCAGAATGGAGTGATATTTGGAGAAAGGTCTTTGAGTGACTGAACTAAATGAGGTCATTAGGGTGACCCTTCTCCATGTGACTGGTGGCCTGGTAAGAGGAGACTGGGACACAAACACACACAGAGGGATGACCCCATGGGAACACAGGGAGAAGCTGCCATCTGCAGGCCCAGGAGCCAGTGCTGCCCCACCTGGATCTCAGATGTGAGCCCAGGTGTGAGCCGGTGCATTTCTGGAGTCTAATCCTCATCCATGGTACTTGTCACAAGGGTACCCTGTCCCCTGAGCCTGGCTTGCCCTGCCCCACATATGTGGGATTGGCCCAGCTCACAGGCTCCAGGAGGATTCTTCAAGAGTACATGCATGGTGGGGACTCAGGGGCAGAGAGGATTCGGGGCCTGGTGGAGGGCAGACAAGCCAGTTCCCAGGGAAGATGACCAGGTTTGTGCCCTGCTCTCCTCCTTTCCTGGCACTTCCCATCCATGGCCCCCAACTATTAGCTATGCCACCCTGGGTGAAGGGCCTGATGGGGGCAGATGGGAGTGTTGGGATTGGTAAGGAGGCCAGGGATGGGCCACGCCCCCAGGGAGTCCCAGAGAGAAAGGTGACACAGTTGGGAGCAAAGGCAGCCGCTGCCATGGGGTAGCACTTGCTGAGGTGGTCCCGATGCATTGGTTCCCTGGCCCCTGGGGAGGCTGTACCAAGGACTGCATGAAGATCCTGGCCTCCCAGGGATGCCAGATCCCAGTTGTACCCTCCCAGGGCCAGGTCAGCCCCGTGCTCAGCACCTACGCCCAGACCTTGGACTTACCAGAGCTCCAGCCAAGCCCTGTGCCAGTGCTGGACAAGTGCTATGGCTTGGGCACTATGACTGATCCGTGGCCTCAGGGATGTTTCCATGGAGCCTCCCAGGTTCGGTGACCTTGGTTCTTAGTGACAGTCTCCAGCATCCATGCAGATAAGAGAAGTGCTGGGGATGGAACACTGAGCCTTGACCATGCTAGGCCAGTGCTCCACCACTGAGCTGCATATCCAGCAACGTATGTACAAGTTCCCCGTGATGAATGTACTAATTATGTATCACAAACACACACTAATAAAAATAGTTGTTAAAAAAACATAGACTAGAGCCGGGTGTGGTGTTACTAGGCCTGGGGAGGCTGAGGCATGAGGACGGTGAGTTTGAGGACAGCCTGGGCAACTATGTGAGCCTCTGTCTGGCAAAAACAAGCAAAAACAAAAAATCTATAGCAAAGAGTGATAGCAAACGGGCGAGGAGCCCCGGGCACGGCTGCTGAACACGGAGCAGCCTCACTGATTTAAGTAAAGAGGGTTTGGTTTCCGCTTCCTCCCTGAACCTCTGGACCAGGTGGCACTGCAGCTGTGACCTTGGACAGAGGGGAGCAGAGATGGTGTTGGGGAGCCGTGGTCTCCAGCGGGAGGCCTAGGAGGGAAAGTCGAATTCCCAGTCCCCCAGGGTCTTGTCCAGAGCTGGAGACCAAAGACACTGTGTTCCTTGTTATTTTTAGAATCTAAGATGATATTTTCCTATTTTAGCTAATGGCCTGAGGAGGAGATTTTGGTTGTTCGCTATAAATTGTCTGTTTGGGAATATTGGTGCTGTGGGACTCTGTAATCTAAAGTCTTTTCACAGCACACTGTATCCCCCTGGTCTGGAGGTGCCTTGAAGCAGGGCGGCAGTGACTCACCACCCCCTGTGTCTGTGAACGCATGGGGCCCTTGTGAGCTCGGAACAAGGAGTCCAGGGACCTGGAAACAAAGGAAACCCAGGGACACATGTCCCGCCAGAGACTGTGGGGAGCCCTGGACACGACAGGGATGTGGAGGATAATTGGGGATGCTCAGGGCTGTGCCCTCACACGTGTTGGTCCAGTTCCCCTCTCTCCCTCAGAAGTGCAAAGGAGGGGCAGGCATAGAATATTCTTCATCTGGTTTTGTTCTGCTTATTTCACAAGGGGCTTCTTCATTCATCAGTCTCAGTAAACCTTCCCCTCTCTCTTCTTCTTTTTTTTTTTTTTTGGTACCGGGGATCGAACTCAGGTCCTTAGCTTGCGAAGCAGGCAGTGGAACCACTGAGCTAAATCCCCAGCCCCTCTCTCTTCTAAAGAACAGTTTGGGCAAGATGCTTCTCAAGGCGGTGATGACCATGTCTGTCCGAGATCCTCCGCTGCCTGTGCTGTGGACAGCACCCACTCCGTCCACACTGTCTTTCCCCAGCGCACACACCTGTGACAGAAATCAACAAGTCAGTCAGGCAAGAGGGAGAGCAGCACAGTGATTAACAATACAGCAGAAGAATTGCAGTCATGTGTTATAATAGAAGTTCCTGAATCATGGTCTCTATCTCTTTAAATATCCTATGCTATAAATCTTACCGACATCTGGGTCTCCCTGTCCACCATTAGCTGTGGACCTTGGGCTTGGGAGGGGTGGACTTGAGGCCACAGAGAAGTCCTGCAGGAAATGGGGCTGGGTGCTCTCCCTGGCCACACCCAGTGCCCTGCCTCAGTGGCTGCAGTCCCTGAACTGATGCCCATGGCTTCTCAGGGATGCCGTCCCTGAGGATGGGCCAGTCAGCCACAGGTAGTGGGCAGGCTGCTGCCACTATCCTGTGGGGAGCAACACAGACTTGCACTCAAAACACAGTGCTTCACAGTGCAGTGGGGAAACACACAAACAACACAGGGTGGCGGCACTGGTTCCTTCCACAGCTCTCACTGTGTGCTCTGGCTTGGGGGGCCCTGTGTTCATCCTCAGGGACGCCGCCAGCTCTGTGCTCTCTGCTCAAAGCTCTCAAAGTAGAGTGCCTAGCAGGAGGCAGTCTCAAAGACAGAGGGCAGCACAAAGAACGCAAGTGTAGGGCGTGAGCATGCACACACATGGCGGGGATCAGGCACCTGCACCAGCACTAGTGGTCCCCATCTGAGGGAGGTGTGGATGATCAGGGCTCTGGTGCAGGTACAGTCGGCCACTTCCCTCCTGGGTGGTCCAGAGGACCCCGCCGCTGCCCCTCCTCACCCTGGCTACAGAAACTCAGCAGGTAGCACCCCCGGAAGGGGAGTCAGGAGGTCTGGAGGGCAGGGCACAAAGCAGGGCACCAGGGACTCCAAAGGGCCACCTGTCGGCAAAAACCTGGGAGACTGTGCCTAGGTGTCCATCCCCACTGACAGCTTTTCACCTGCTACACATTTCATGCCACTCAGGAAGCTGAGTGATCATCACCTAGTTAAGTGGCAATGCGAGGGGTTCCGTTTTGTATCTCTGTTACGTGCATATCTGCATGTATTAACATATGGCAATTACCTGTCCAGCTACGTGCATGTGGGCTTCCACTGAAGCATGGTCAGCGGGGCAGAGAGGGCAGCACCCTCTATCAAGTGCCCACCACATCCCAGATGTCAGTGTACCCTTGTAGGGACACTTTAGAGCACAGGTCTCAAACAGGAGCCAGGCATTGGAACTCTGGGTCTCCAGAGAACACAGCTTTCGCTAACTCAGTGGGTGTAAGCTGAGGTCTGGAAAGTACATCCTGCCCAGTTTCCAGGTGAGGCCACAGCAGACTCTCTGGGGACCCCACTCTGAGAAGTACAGCTCTAAGGTGTTAGCCTGAGCTTTGGATGTGGGGTCTGAGTTGTGGAGTCACACAGCCAGGTCACACAGGGATGAGGACCTGCTCCTCTGCCAGTGCTCAGCACAGAGGCCTCTAAGCACTTCAACACAGATCAGGAACAGCTGGGGCTGCATCCCCAGTGCAGAGGGCAGAGGCCACAACCTTGTGGCCAATGTGGCTGGCATTTTCTCAGTTGCAATTGCTCTCTTGGTGTCTGATTATGTCAATTGGCTTTTGCCTGGTAACTAAGTAGCTTATGGATAACCGGCCTTGCTGCTTGGGAGTCCACTGCAGCTGGATGGTTCTGCTGCCCAGTGTGGACCAGGTGTGTGGTCTGTGGTGGGGACCTCTTCCCTTGTCTGGAGGTGGCTCATACTGGCTGAGCAGTAATGGGAGACTGGGCCAGAGGCTCCCCATAACCCAGCAGGTGACCGGGCCTTGATCTAGAAATGAGAGCCAAACTTTGGTGGTGTGCAGAGGGCGAGGCATGGCATGGCCCTCACTTGTGCTGGTCTATACACTTAAATGCCAGAGCAGCCACAAGCCAAGAGGCAGAAAGGGATCCCACATCTGGAAGGGGTAAGGGAAGTGGTTGGACTGTGGGACCTGCATGCAGCTTGAGGTCCACAGCCCGCCCAGCCTCTTGTTTCTCCATTTTGAGACTGGTCCAGCACTAAAGAGCACTCCTGGCTCCCCTTGGAGACATCGGAAGATACCATCTCTCCTTGACCCCTGTGCACCACCAGCTCCCCCAGGAAGTACAGGGCTTGTTTTCTGTGGAAAGCTACTGGGAGCCATCAGGTAGGCACATAAACATGGAGTTCCCACGGAATGTCCAGTTTTCACAGCTGTATCTGTGCTAAATTAAAAGAACAAGAAAACAAAGAGAAATTAAAGAAAATGACCTCTGGCTTTTTTGGACAGATCAGGGGCACTGGCCAGACCCATTCCAGTCCCTCAAGGCCAGCTCAGCGACCCTGGCGATTCCAGGTTGGGCTCTTAATTAATCATGGCTGGAGATTTGCACTTTCCCTCCTGGCCTGGCGCTTTGTTTTCTTGTTCCAGGGCCCACGTGAGCATCCTGTAAACCCATAAACCATCCGGGAGGAGTTAGAAAAACATGTCCTCTTGCTTACAGCGTACGGCTAATTGATTTTTGAGAATCGCTTAATTGTGTGACTTCAGTTAACTAAACCACAATGCCTGTTTTCACACCCGCAATATTAGCTCCCCCTGCCTCATGGCCTGTCCAGTGAGACACACTGCACATTGCTGGCCATAAATCTGGCCCCCGCCGAGGCCTGCATATTTGTTCCAGCTTTGTTGTGATGGTTTTACTGCTTTGGTTGCCTTTAAAAAAAATTTATAGTTGGCAATAAACCTGGAGAAAGGTTTAAGGGTAGAAAGTGGGGTTTGGGGCCAATCTATGTGAGCTGAATTTTTAATTTCTTCCTTAAATAAAATGAGGAAAGGTGGTTTTCTTCTCTGCCTGGCCCAGCACGGATCTCTGTAGGATCCACTTAGGTGGAATGCGAGAGAAACCTGAGCTGTGGCCTTGTTTTACGGAGATTTCCAAAGGCCCTTCTGGGTTAGATTAATTGCCTACAGTTTCACGGGTCCTAGTCAGTTACAAGGGCTTAATGGGAAAGACAAGGTGACAGGCAGGGTGGGGAGGGGACAGAAGGCCTTGGAGAGCAGCAGGAAACCACCGAGCAGATACTAGGAAGTGGGATGGAGGATGGGATGCCACCTGATTAGGATCCACACTGCAGAGAAGGGAAGGGAAAGACCGTGCCCCAGCCCCTCTGGAAACTGCCTGAGGGATCCGATGACTGATTACTCTGCAGCATCATCAAGGTTCAAGGTCCCTTGGAAGTCACAACTTGGACACAAGAGGTGTTGAGTGCCTAACTCCAGGCTGCAGCCTTTTGTTTTCCTTTCTTCAGAGAAGAAACCCAAGCAACCCTAAAAGCCAGGACTTGCCTGGTCCTTCCTGCCACACGGCCGGGAGCTGGCTGCGGTGTTGATTTGGACTGCCCTTGTGACACCCTGAAGTGTAATCCCTGATATCTTAACGAGCCGAGTAGCTGGAAACGCCACTGACCATCCCTTCTGCAGGTGGAGTCTTGGGAAACATCAGGTTAGATGAGGGCATCAGGTGGAGCCTGTGATCCAATTCTGGTGGCTAAAGGAAGAGGGGCAGCCTCTGCCAGGACATACATGCTCCCCATCTCTCTCAACAGGATGTGGTGAGCTACTTTGGGACTCTGCCAGCTCAGTCATACCAGACCTAACCTGGGCCAGGACCATGCCTGAGGTAGCTAAGCCCATTTCCTCAGGAAGTTCTTCTACCTTGGTGCTCCATTACAGCAGCAGAGGTTGGCTAGGAGGCAGGGTCAGGTGCTCTGTGGAGGTCCCTTTCTTAGCTCTCACAGGCTTCTGTGGTGCTGGTGTGATGGTTATGCAATCTCACAGGTGAAGCAGGGTATGTGGCAGAGGGTGCGCTGGGCTCTGCAGCCTGGGCCACCCCCTCAAGCAGTTGTTCCCTTCCTCCTTCGTTGGACAAGTCCTGGGTGTAGGGCCTAGGCCACCAGCTGTATGTTGGGAGATGTAGGAGGGCCCCTCTGGAGGCAGAGGGATAAATGCTTTCCATTTCCTTTCTGGCCTCCTCCCAGGCTGGGCCTGCTTGCTGTGGCCTGCTCACTGTGGGGTGTAGGGTGAGGCACTCCATCTTATCCCAGCACTGGGGGAGGCGTGTAGGCTTCCATCACAGAGCTGGGGGCTTTCATTGATAGTCTTTGTCAAGCAGAGGACATTTTCTGAGAATTCTTATTAAAACTGAGTATTGAATTTTGTCAAATACTTATTCTGTGTCCTCAGTGTGACAGAGGTAGTATTTTCTTCTGTTAATACAATGGATGGAGTGGCCCCCTCTTCACTGTCAATCAGCTGTGCACTCCTGGAATAAACCCTCCTAGACACAGTGTGTGTTCTTCCCGTGTGCTGCCAACTTTCATTTGCTGATGTGAGGCAAGAGTACTGAGAATGTGAGCCCCAGATGGCTTGGTGTTTCTGGATGTCCCAGCCTCGTGTGGCCAGGCCCTGCTAGAACCCAGTGTCTGTGGTGCCAAGGGGCTGGACAACAGTGACAGAAAATAGACAGGACTAGCAGGGTGAGAGGCAGGCCAGAGCCGCCTTCTGTGAGCTGTTCCTTTCTCAGGAAAACGAATAAGCACAAAGCCCAAGGCCTGGTATGGCCCTGGGGAGCTCTCAGCTACGGCCTGGGCTGTGGCCCACACAGACCGCTAAGTAGAACCCCTGAGGTCCACACATGGCTGCTGTCCTTGCTGGAATCTTGACAGGCTTGCATATCAGCTTAGCAATCCATACCCTTATCATATTGAGCCTCCCTATCCAGGAACATAGAACTTAGCACCATTTATTTGGATCTTCTTTGATTTCCTCCATCAATATTTTGTAGTTCTCAGCACAGACGTCCTGAACATGTCTTATTAGATTTGTACCTGAATATTTATTGGGGGGGGTAAATGATGTTTCATTTAAAATCGTGGTGTCCATGTGTTCACTGATGGTATGTGGGAGCACAACTGATGCTTTACGTTTCTCTGTGTGTCAGTTTGTTTCCATGACTGTAATGAAGCCCCGAGAAGGGCTACTTTACGAAGAAAGGAGGTTTCCTGTGGCTCCCAGTCCTGGTCTGTGGTTGAGGGCTATCACCTGGTAGTGACCTTTGTGCTGGCTGGGTCTCCAGGTGGCACTGAGTCTCATGGGGGAGAAGGTAGGAAGTGCATTTCTTAGTCCTGAAGCTTTTGTTTCTTGTCATCTTCACTTTGTTTCAATGAGATTCTGCATTTCTTGGCTGAAGCTTCTTTATTTTCCTTTGTTTCGGCCAGTATCCAATCACCAGTTGGATCACTGTGTATGCTGGCTGTCACTTCTAGTGGCTACATCTTCCAGTGTTGGCAGCTGTTGGTTGCCCTCCCCTTCCCCTTGAGTTCTTTTGGGTTGGTAGGATGGTGAGTGATTTAGGTTTGAAATCTGAACTTTTGGGTATGTTTGGACTGTAGATCTTATTTAAATTGTGAATTGTTATTGTGTTCTTGGCATCTCTCTGGTGGGCTGGATGTAGGCTTCCTGGCTGCCTTCCAGCTGGGTAGGACTGCGGATCCTGAGTTCATAGGGGCCAGCCTGGGTAGGGGCCCGGCTGCTGGGCAGAGCACATTCAGGTTTACACAGTCTCCACTGGCCAGGTTTCTCGAAAAGTCTTCCCCTTTTCTGGCTTTTTTTTTTCTTCTATGCCGAGAGAGAGCTGGCTCTTCTTGGGCCACTTTGTGCCCATACCTGCTGGCTTTCCAGGGCCTGGTCTGGCTACTTGAGGAAGCAAGAGAAGCAGGAGGCTCACTGCCGAGCCACTCCTCGAGTTCCAGGGGCCTGGTCAGTCTGCCCTCCTGGTCTCCTAGTGTTTGTTTTATGTGTGGTGTTCGGGTACCTGCTGTATTTCACAAGAGGAATGAATGTCTACTTCATTTTCCTGGGGCATGAAAGTTCTTCCTCAGAGACCCTTGGAGCTGTTGGAAGTAAGCTGCATCCCAAGAGCACGTTAGGGTGAGACCGGAGGGGATGCTGGCCTGAGACTTGTCGTGGGGGGGCAGGGTGGTGACCAGAGCGGGGAGTGTGGACACATGGAGCTTCACACAGGGGGTCTGGAGAGTCCAGACAGGGACCGGGTGGAGGAAACACATGGAGGGTGGAAAGGACAGTGCACAATGACAGAGTCTGCTTGGGATGCGTTCATGCCGAGGCACTGTGGGGCTTCCTTCCAGGAAGACAAGGAATCAGGGACCCTAGGCCTGCAGGGACAGCTCTGGAACCTTACGGGATGGCATGGCTGAGGTCAGGGCACTGAAGGAGCATCTGGGAGCGGGGAGCCAGGGGTGTGTAGGCTCTGACCCCACCATGGTCGCTGGACTCTTCCCTGGTGACCTGCCCATGTTGAGCCATGACACGGGGACCTGGGTGGAGAGGAGTGGGCAAAGGTCTCATTGGCTTCTCCAAGGGCAGGGGTGGCCACCTGGTAGAGAGAGAAGCTGCAGGGAGCCAGGGTACCCCAGACCGGCGCCATCCCTGCTGCACTGTTCCCACGCCATCCATCCAGAAAACGACTTCTACAATCTCGTCCTTATCATTGGCAGAGCGGGCTCAGGGACTGCTTATCTCATAGGACTGTGGCAAAGAATACTGAATTGAAATAATCAGAGGGCACCCAGTCAAGTTTATAAAGCTCCATGCAGAATAAATACAAAAATAAATACAGAAAGGCTCGCCCTTTCTCCAGGAAGCCTGCTATCTCACGGCTCAGGAGGAGCATAGAGGGTAAGGGCGCTGCTTTGACAATGGCTCTGACCTCCTCTGGAGCCACACGAGCAGTGCCCTCCTCCCAGGCCTCGAGGAGCCGGAGGTGCTGGAACCTGCCTGAGGCTGCTGCTTCTCTACAGCTAACGTCCCAGCAGAGCACCCTGCAACCCTCCTTTGTGAGGAAACTGCTCAGATTCTCATACCCTGTGACCTGTGGACTGCCTTGCACCTTCTGGCTTTAATTATGCATCTCTGATTAATCCCAAGTGCTCCTGGCCTTCTCGGCTGTCCCTGGCAGGGTATGCTTCGAGTGCAAACGGAGCTATGTGCTCCCTCTGAGCCAATCCCGAGTGTCCGGGAGAGGCCTCCTGGTCTTCAGAGTGGGATGTTTACCTGACCACTGGAACTTCTTCACATGTGTTTCTCTCCCATGTCTTCAATGAAGGCTTTGGGGATATGCTTTGGCATTTTATTTTATTTTTATTTTAAAACAGTTTTGTTCATAAGAGATATGAGTCAAAAGTGTGATCTGCCCTTCTTTTTATCAGCATTTCATATACTGTCCGGGCCTTGCAGCCTGGCATTGCTAGATGCAGCTGTCTGGAACCCCAGGCTTCATTTGAACCTGAGAAACTGAGTCACAGCTCCTCCTGGAGCAGGCAGCCCAAGGAGGATGGGCAAGGGCATGAGTCTCTGGGTGTGAGTTTCAGTTCCCCACCAAGCCTGCACTTGATTCTGGACTAGGGCTTCATTATTTATTTTTTTTAATCTACCAAACAGAATGAAGCTATTTGTGTGAGAATACCTGGAAGGATGGAAAGCATTGTGTTACAGAGGGAATTTGCACGCATGCTCATGTACATGCATGCATAGGTCTGAGGACACGGATCAGCACACAGTTGAGGCTTCCTTTGGGTATGCAGGAGGCAGACTGTGTCTGAGCTGCCTTGCATTTTCTAAGGCACCAACGGTCCCCGCTTCTCCCTCCTTCCTGGCCTCTCCCGCCACCTCCCAGTAACACACACCAGGAACTCACATGAACGAACTTTGGAAAATTGGAAAATTGGTATCAGAAGTTAAACGATCAGTTGCCTTGTTATCACATACACATGTTATGCTTTAGGGAATTTGAGTTGACTGTGATACCTGCTTGACATTTATAAATCTACTTAAGAGTGAATTCCTGTGAAAACAGTGAGTCTGCTGAGTGGTGACTGCTGACTGTAGGAATTGCACCATAGTTGCAAAGATATTTTTCATAACATTTTATATGTCAAATAAGTTTACTATTGTTCATAACAGATTGTTTCTGAAAGGAACTTTCAAATTCCTTGCGTATTCAGTTGTCCTGACAGTGTGTGACCCATTCTGTTTTTGTAGTGACTTTGGGAAGTGAGATGTCAGACCATACACCGCTTATCCAATGGTGTTCACTATCTACAAGTTTTTTTCACTTTCTATTTCCACACGTATCACAAGTCATTTTCATTGTTCTACCTCAAGGAGGCTGCTAGGACTTCATAGCATCTTCCACGGTAAGGTTTTACATTGTCTGGACCAAAGTGCAGTCATCCAGCTTACAGTGAAAGAAATGAATCGTCCTCACCTGTTGTCTGGGAGGGCAGTCTGGGTCCTCATGAGAAGCCTTCTCTTTTCCAAGGATTGACAGACACTCGGTGTACTAGACTCTTATTACAGAATCCATTTTATAGTCCTGCATTTTTACTCTTGAAATGTGTATGAATATAAATATCAAATAAATTAATGACATATTTTTTTTTCTCTAAAAAGGCATATTTTCTAGCCCTGTCCATTGAGAACACCCAGAAAAAGTGACTGACACATCACAATTAGCATGCCAAAGGCCTTGGTTGTGATGCTAAGGACAATTTTCCTGTAAAACAGTAAAAGGGGAGAGGCTTCTTAGAGAAATGGTTGATTCCGGGTTTGGAACAGAAATTTTAGATGATGGGCTTCTATGTGTTTCCAATTTGAAAGATCTGGCCAGAGGCAGACAATTTGAACACCCAAAACAAGAATGGCATTGTGGACTGAAGCCCAGCACCAGTGTCCAAACTCTGTGAGTTCTAATGAGAGCAAAACATCGGGAAATGATCAGCACTCACTTTTCATTGTTGCTAGATCACCAATTCATTATTCTGAAAATTTACAATTAAAAGAATAAAACATGTGTCCTTCATTTTCTTTATAAACTATAACCAAATAATTGCTTCTTTATAGATGATGCTGGTTCATGTAAGTAGGAGAAATAGAGAAATAAAAAAAGCATGTCTTTATAACCCTGAGGGAAAAAGGAGGTTTATTGCACGTCAGGGTGTGGTCACCATGGCTGCCTAAACCTGGTTGTGAACCAGTGCCGCGCCCTGCACACCTAGCAGCACCACCAGGAGATGGGGCCGAGGAAAGCTCGTGCAAGCGCAGAGGGAAGGGCTCCGGGATTCAGCTCCCAGGCAGACGTGCTGACTGATTGCTTTACAAGCAGGTCATCCCTAGGCACAAGCTTCTTTCAGGCAGCTGGCATCTGCTGCTGCTCACATCCAGCCCTGTGTCTCCCACAGCCTGGGAGAGACGTCAGAGAACATGAGGCTGGAGAGGCCAGGTGTGCCTGAGCATCACCAGTCTTTCCAGGCAGGGGGCCAAGCCTGAGCCAGCACGGTCTTATGGGCTGTTGTCAGGCATCAGCGAAATCTACACATCTTGAAGGAAATGGATTCTTACTGAAGATATGGAATGGTTCTCAATAGCATAGCTTCAGATACCAGATCACATCCAAAATTAGGAGGGGAACCTCCAGACAGAGTTCTGGTCCTATTAACATTGTTTAAAGCACAGCTACTAAAGCAAGGAGCAGGAACTTCAGTTGGATGCTAACTCTGCAGTCACTAGGGATGACAGACCCCAAATACATAGCCCACCATGAGCATCACTTTCAAGTCACTTCTCCTGCAACTTGTTCCTCTGCTGTTTGTCCTTAAGCTCTGACCCACTGAGTGACAGTCACAGGCTGTCTGACAATCTGGAATGGTAGAGCAAGGAACACAATGGGGACATTTTAGCCTATGGCAGGGCACAGAAATAGAATAACACCCACTTTACATAAATTAACATCATAAGTTTCAAGTCAATCTTGTTGAAAGTGTAGGAAAGGAAGGAGCAGGGGTGATCACAGGGCAGTTTGCCTGTTGGCACTTGAGGGGTCATGATGACCAGATGGGCTCTGGTTTCTTCCCTGACATGCACAGAAGTTCTCACATCCATCCTCACAAGGGAAAAGTTTGACAGCCAAAGTCAGCTTCTCTTTTTAGATTCAGCAGAGGACTGAGGTCATGGGGAAAAATGATGCTCTGCCTCCCAAAGTGGGGCCATGTGAATGCAGAGAATCACAGCTTTCAGGGAGCAGAGCTGCTGTTGTCAGGAATGGGAATCCTGAAGAAGAACAGGAGGATTTGCAGCTAAAAGAGATGTGACACTCAGACTCTATTTCAGAAGGAATGTCTAGGCAAACTCGGGGACAACAAAGGGCATAAAACCAAAGTCCCAGAGGAAATCAAAGCCTTAGACAGTGACAGCTAAAGCAGTGATTAAACACAATAACTCTTCATCAGATTAAAAATAAACTCCACACTAAAGACCCAGGACCTCAGTTTCTCTTGTGTAATACACAGGGAGCATTTTTCAGGGAAAAGTTTTCAAGGTTGGTAAAAGGCAAGAAAGAACATGGTATAAAGAGATAAATCAAAGAACAGAGTCAGATTCAAGTATGGTGCAGACTTTGGAATTATGAGAGCAAGAATTTAAACTAGCAATGATTGATAGTATGCTAAAAGCTCTAGTAGAAAAAGTAGCGTACAAAAACAGTTGGGTAAGATAAGCAGAGAAATGAAAACACCAACAAAGAATTTGCAAGGAATCCAGATAGAAGAATGTCTCCAATAGGCTCAGCAGTAGACCAGTGAAGTAAGGAAAGAATCGATGAGCTGGAAATGTATCAGTAGATACTTCCCAGAGCTGGGATGTAGTCCAGTGGGAGAATGGTTATGTAGCCTGTGTCAAAGCTCTGAGTTCCACCCCCAATGTCACAAAAACAAAAGGAATGAACAATAAAAACAAAATAACTTCTCAAACTGAAACTCAAAAGCAAAGAATAAAAATAAAAAAAGGAGTACCACAACTAAGAGGTGTGGGAAAATTACAAAGGTGAAATATATGTATAAAAGGAATATTAGAATGTTAAATAAAGAAAGCAATGGAAAAAATATTCAAAGTAATAATGGCTAATAATTTTCCAAAATTAGTGACATGCTCCAAACTCTAGGCCCAGGAAACTCGGAACAGGATAAATACCAAAAACACATTGACACATTTCATATTCAAACTTCAGTAAAGCAAAGGCAAAGAGAAGAGAAAGTCTTCAAAGAAGTCAAAAGGTAACAAAATATTCAACTTATAGAGGAGCATGATAAGAATTAGCCATCTCTTCAGAAATCATGCAAAATAAGGAGAGTGAAGTGAAATGTTCAATGTGTTGGAAGAGTAAAGAATTTCAGTCAATTTAGAATTTGATATTTAGTAAAATTATACTTCAAAAATGAAGTAAAAATAAATGCCAAAAAGAAAAAAGGAAAGAAAAAAAGAAAGATATCCTTATTAGAGTGGCCTTATATAAATGTCAAAAGAAGTTCTTCTGAGAGGATAAAAACCATGTAGGTCAGAAATTTGGATCCACACTAAGAAAAGGAAGCGTGTTAGTGAAGAAAAAAACAAAAGTGAAATAAAGAATATTTAAATTTTTAAATAACAGATGACTCTCTTCAAAACAATAATAGCAACAATGCACTGATTAGTTATTGCTTAGGGATGAGGGAAATGAACAACAGCAATATGATTGACAGGGGAGGAAGGGACTGGGGACTGCTGTTGTGGGGTTGGCACTGCCTGAGACATGGACTCAGGTTTGTTACAGATATAGACTGCAGACCCAGGGGCAGCCAGCAAAAAGAGCTTCAAAAAGAAGAAGAAAAGATACTTATTGGGTATGGTAAGAGAGGACACAGAATGGAATATATAACATGTTTGATTAAAACTAGGTAAGGCAGAAAATAAATGAAGGAAGATAGCACAATGGTCAACAGCAGAGAAGCAGCCTCTTTGAGATTGGCTGTCCAGATGCTGGAATATAGCAATGTGAGGAAGAGAAGGAGGGAAATGGGCCCCTGAGTTCCAGCAAGGATCTGAAGTGAGAATTGAAGCCCATGGGGCAGGGTGAAGAGGCAGACTTCAACAAAGAAGAAGGAGGTGGCAAGCAGCATTTTCCCCCTGATCCCTGACTTGCTGTGTGGGAAGGGCAGCTCAAACCTGCAAATGCATGGTGACTGCTGGTGATCCTAGAGGCCTCCATGGAGAAACACACCAGTGGAACTGAGCAGTAGATGCAGCAGACTATAGTGGATGGTGAATTATTCAGGTTCAGACATCCACTGAGAGAGAGAGCAATTGTCTGGTAGCCATCTTGGAGAGAGGCCAACTGAACTCTGATCTTAGAGCAGTTGTGGGTTGCCTCCATCTAGCAGCTCCCAGTGTCAGACTGAGAGGTAACAGGGTTCAAGTCAGCAGGAGGTCAAGGAGCCAAATTCAAGCTGGCAGAAGGCATAGTGAGTGT
This sequence comes from Heterocephalus glaber, assembly GCF_053883595.1. NCBI lineage: Eukaryota > Metazoa > Chordata > Mammalia > Rodentia > Bathyergidae > Heterocephalus > Heterocephalus glaber. Next base: position 579,604 of record NW_028258212.1, on the reverse strand, counting down.
TGCAGGCAAAAAACAAAACAAAACCCCACCACCACCACCACCACCACCAAAAACCTGGTTCCTGCTTCACAGCCAGAAATCAGTTTGAATTTAAGCGGAATTAAATGTGCAGGCTTGCTGGGATTATCTACTACCTGCCATAAATCTACAACTGGCTTTCTCTGATGAATCAACATGGATGTGGGCTCTGTCTGCCCACTCTTGTCTACCAATGACAGCAGAGACACACCCTGAAGTGGACCTTTTTTTTCCCCTGCATGTTTCTTCTTTTTTGTTGTTCCTGTTTTTTTCTTGATTCTTTGTTCTTGTTTTTATATGAAGGTGAACATTATTGCTAGTTTTTGGCACTGTTGTTCTGTTTCTGTTTTTTTCCTTCTCTCTTTCCCTCCTGTGTTCATCACCAGTTCCTAAAGTTCACATAATCTTCCTTTGTCCTTCAGTCTCACTTCTAATCTCTTTCTCTTCTTCTATTTCTCTATTTTCCATTTTAATTTCTTGTAAATTTTCGTCTCTGAGGGTACAATAGCCATATTGAGGGCATGTTTACTGTATACAGTTTTTTGGTTTGTTTTAGATTTTGTTATATAACCACAAATCTGGTTCATACAGTTAAAAGTAGCAAATTAATAGTTACCACAGTTTCTCATTTTCTAAGCTGTGTTTGATGCTATTGTTTTTTTTTGTATTAAATTCTTTTATTGGTACATTGTAGGTATCCAACACAATTACATTTCTCATTGGGAATTGTACCTTTACATAATGCACCTTGGTTCTTATTTTTTCCCCATTCCTAGCCCTCCCTTCACGCCCTCCACCCTTCCCTATTTACAAAGACTTTATTTCCATTTTTTCCATTTCTCATCATTTTTCCTTTCCCTTCTTTCCTTTCCCCTGCCCCTCCCACTACCCCTAACCCTTTGGACCTTTTCTTCCTATTTTGCATTATTGATTATTCATTCTAATCATTGGTACATTTTAGGTATACAATATAATGACCTTCATCATTGGAAATTTGCACCTTTACATAGTCTCTCTTGGTTCTTCTTTTTCATCCTTGCCCAGCCCTCCCTTCAACCCCTCCAGTCCTCCCTATTTACAAAGATTTTGTTCCTATTTTTCCATTTTCTCATATGAATCCCATTCCCTTCTATCCTTTCCCCTAGCCTTCCCACTTCCTTCCCCTTTGCCCCTTTTCTTCCTATTTCACATTACCTATTATACATTTAGTCCTTATTTACACTTTCAGTTTCTCACACCAGAGAAACTATTCGGTATTTACACGTGTGTCCTATTTATTTCGCTTAAGAGTATTGCCTCAATGTGCATCCACTTAGCTAAAAATGTCTCTAATTTCTCATTTTTTATGGCTGAATAGTACTCCATTTTATAAAAAAATCACATTTTCTTTATCCAGTCTCCAGTTGATGGGCATTTGGGGTGTTTCCAAGTTTTCACTATCACAAACTGTGCTGCTATGAACATGGGCACACATATATCACTGTGGTATGATTCTTTTAATTCTTTGGGGAAGATCCCCAGCAGTGGAATAGTGGGGTCAAATGGGACTTTCAGGCCTAGTTCTTTGTGGTATCTCCATACTGATTTCCACAGTGGTCGTACCAGTCTACACTCCCACCAGCAGTGGAGCAGGGTTCCTCTTTCCCCACAGCCCCACCAGCATTTGTTATTGGTTGATTTCGTGATAGCAGCCATTCTTTCCGGAGTGAAGTGGAATCTCAGCGTTGTTTTCATTTGCATCTCTCGAATGACCAGTGACATTGAACATTTTTTCATGTATTTATTTGCTATTTCTACTTCTTTGTGTGAGAAATATCTGTTCATTTCAGATGCCCATTTTTGGATTAGGTCTTTAAATTTGGGAGGTCTGATCTTTTTAAGTTCTTTATAGATTCGAGATAGTAGACCTTTGTCTGAGGAAGAGCAGGTGAAGATTTTTTCCCACATTGTGGGTTGTCTCTTCACACTGCTGGTGGTTTCTCTTGCTGTGCGGAAGCCTTTTAATAAGAAGAGATCCCACTTGTTGATTGTTTGTGCTAGTTCACAGGCAACTGAGGTTTTGTTCATAAAATCTTTTCCTACACCGATGTCTTCAAGGGTTCTACCTAACCTCTGTTCCAACTGGTTCAGAATTTCTATTTTAATATTTAGATTTTGAATCCATTTTGATTTTAGTTTAGTGCATGATGAGAGACACAGGTATAGTTTTAATCTTTGGCAAGTTGAAGCTCAATTTTCCCAGCACCATTTATTAAAGAGGCTATCTTTCCTCCAGTGAGGGTGTTTGGCTCCTTTGTTGAAGATGAGATGGCTGAGTGGGTCTGGCGTTGTTTCTGCATCTTCTAATGTGTTCCACTGGTCCTCAAGTCTGTTTCTTTGCCAGTACCATGCTGTTTTTATCACAGTAGCTTTGTCGTATAATTGCAGGTTGGGGATTGTGATGCCCCCAGCCATGTCTCTGTTACCTAGAATTGCTTTTGCTATCCTGGGTCTCTTCTTGCTCCAAATGAATTTTTGGATTGTTTTCTCAAGGTCCATGAAGTATGCTGCTGGGATCTCAATTGGAATTGCATTAAATCTATGTAGCAGTTTTGGAAGTATGGCCATTTTCACTATATTAATCCTTCCTACCCAGGAGCAGGGGATGTCTGTCCATTTTCTGATATCATCTTCAATCTCTCTTTTCAGAGTGCCATAGTTTTCAGAGAAGACGTCTTTGATTTCTTTTGTTAGGATGATTCCTAGGTATTTCAGTTTTTTGGATGCTATTGTGAAAGGAATTATTGGCCCTATTTCTCTCTCAGTGAGTCTGTCATTGGTGTAGAGCAAAGCTATTGATTTTTGTGTGTTGACCTTGTAACCAGCTACTTGACTGAATTTGGTTATTAACTTTAGAAGACTTTTGGTGGAGTTCTGTGGGTCTTCTCTATAGAGTATCATGTCATCTGCAAATAATGACAATTTGACTTCTTCATTAACTATCTTTATTCCTTTTATTTCTTTCTCTGTCTAATTGGAGTGGCTAATGTTTCCAGAACTATATTGAACAAGAGTGGTGATAGTGGACATCCTTGTCTTGTTCCTGATTTGAGTGTGAAGGATTTCAGTTTTTGACCATTTAGTATGATATTGGCTGTTGGTTTTTCATAGATGGCTTCTATCAGTTTGAGGTAGAGACCATCTATTCCAAGTTTTTGTAGGGTTTTTATCATAAATGCATGTTGGATTTTGTCAAATGCTTTTTCTGCATCTATGGAGATAATCATATAGTTTTTGTCCTTGGCTCTATTGATATAGTGTATTCCATTGATTGATTTGCATATATTGAACCATCCCTGCATCCCTGGGATGAATCCCACTTGGTCAGGGTGTATGATCTTCTTGATGACCTTCTGCATTCTGTTTGCCATTATCTTATTAAGGATTTTTGCATCTATGTTCATTAGTGAGATTGGCCCGTAGTTCTCTTTTTCAGTTGGGTCTTTCTCTCCTTTGGGGATCAAGGTGATGCTTGCTTCCAGGAATGAATTTGGGAGTATTGCTTTCCTTTCAATTTCATTGAAGAGTTTAAACAGTAGTGGCAGCAGTTCCTCTCTAAATGTCTTGTAGAATTCAGCAGTGAAGCCATCAGGGTTCAGGCTTTTCTTAGTTGATAAGGTTTTAATTACATTTTCCATTTCATTGGTTGATATTGGGTTGTTTAGAATTTTTAGGTCTTCTTTGTTCAACTTTGGTAATTCATATGTATCTAGGAATCTGTCCATTTCTTCTGTGTTGTCCATCTTATTGGTATATAGCTTCTGGAAGTAGGCATTGATGATGCTCTAGATTTCTGCTGGGTATGTTGTAATTTCACCCTTTTCATTCCTAGTTACATGGTTTTGGGCCTTTTCTTTCCTTTTTCTGATAAGGTTGGCTAAGGGTTTGTCAATTTTGTTGATTCTTTCGAAGAACCAACTCTTGGCTTCATTGATTTTTTGTATCATTCTCTTAGACTCCATTGCATTGATTTCTCCTCTGATCTTTATAATTTCCTCCCTTGTATGAGCTTTGGGTTTGTCCTGCTCTTCTTTTTCTAGAAGCTTGAGGTTCAGCATCAGGTTGTTTAATTGGGATTGTTCTGTCTTCCTAATATGCGTATTCACTGGTATAAATTTCCCTTGTAAGACAGCCTTCATTGTTTCCCATAGATTCTGTTATGTTGTATTGTCATTGTCATTTAATTGAAGGAACTGTCTGATTTCTTCTTTAATTTCCTCTGTGACCCATTGGTTATTCAGAAGTGTGTTGCTCAATTTCCACGCCTTTATGAAATTTTTCCTGTTTCTTTTGCTATGGATCTCCAATTTCATTGCACTATGGTCTGATAATATACAGAGGATAACTTCAATTCCTTTGCACTTACTTAAACATGTTCTATGTGTGAGTATGTGGTCTATTTTGGAGAATGACCCATGTGCAGCTGAGAAGAATGTGTATTCTGATTTTGTGGGGTGGAAGACTCTGTAAACATCTGTTAAGTTCATTTGTTTAAGAGTTCAATTGAGTTCTAGTATTTCATTACTTATTTTTAGTCTAGTTGATCTATCTATTTGTGACAGTGGGTTGTTGAGGTCCCCCAATACAATTGTATTGGTGCACATATGACTTTTCATGTCTGTTAGTATTTGTTTTATATAGTTGGGTGCACTAGTGTTTGGTGCATAGATATTTATGATTGTCATCTCTTCCTCTTGGATTCTTCCCTTTACAAGGTTGTAGTGTCTTTCTTCATCTCTCTTAATCAGTGTTGGTTGGAAATCTACTTGATCTGCAAAGAGAATAGCTACTCCTGCTTTTTTCGGGTTCCCGTCAGATGGAATATTGTTTTCAACCCTTTAACTTTCATTCTATGAGTTTCCTTTGGAATTAAGTGTGTTTCTTGTATGCAGCATATTGTTGGATTTTGCTTTTTGACCCATTCTGCCAGTCTATTTCTTTTGATTGGTGCATTGAGACCATTAACGTTGATGGTTATAACTGAAACGTATTGACTTGTCATTGCCATGACTTTTTCTTTTTGTTGGGTTCTCCCCCTTTACATTTAATTTCTTGTCACGCCAGATGGGTTCATTCTACTTTGCTTCCTGGGGTTGTAATCCTCAATGTCTGTCCCTAGGATATTGTGTAAAATATTTTGGAGTGCTGGTATGGTATTCACGAAGTTCCTAAGGTGCTCTTTGTCATGAAAGTATCTTATTTCTCCATCAGTTTTCAAAGATAATTTTGCAGAGTACATCAATCTGGGTTGGAGGCTGTTTTCTTTTAGGGCTTGGAATATGTCACTCCCAGCTCTTCTTGCCTTGATGGTTTGTGTTGAGAAGTCTGCTGTGATTTTGATGGGCTTTCCTTTGTATGTGATTTGTTTCTTTTCTCTAACCGCTTATAGAACTTTGTTCTTCTGTTGAGTTTCTGGAATCTTAACAATTATATGCCTATGTGTAGATTTTTTTTTTTTTGTCAAGGCTATTTGGAGACCTTTAAGCCTCATTTATCTGTATGTTAAGTTCTTTTTCCCTGCTTGGGAAATTTTCTGCCCTTACTTCTGCAAAGAGTTTTTATGTCATCTGCACTCTCTTCTGTTTCTTCATCAACTCCAATCAGTCCTATGTTATTCTTCTTTAAATCATCTAGCAGCTGCTGGATTGACTTCTCATGTTCCCTTATAATTTTGAAGCAATTTTTCTTTTCCTGGTCATTAATCGCAATCTTATCTTCTATATCTGAAATTCTGTCCTCACATTGGCTCATTCTGCTGTGTAGACTTTCAATGGAGTTTTTCATCTACTAGAAATCTATTTGCATCTGTTTTATGGATTCCATTTGTTTCTTATGTTAAGATTCCATCATGTTCCTGAGCTCCTCTCTAGATTTATTGATCATGTCTTGCACTAGGGGCACAATTTCTCCTGTTATCTGAGAAATTATTTCTGATTTCATTTTTTCCAGATCCCCTTTTGTTGCCAGTTCAGTGGGTCTAGGTGGTTGAGTATCAGAGTGTTCCATCTCATTTCCCTTTGGGGTTGCTGTAGGTGATCTGGAGTCTGGTTTTGAGACTTATTTACGTGTTTTCTCATTTTGACTGGGGTGGGGGGCTGTTAGCACCTGCACGGATTACCTCCTCTGAGCTGGGTGAGGTGGGACAGGGGCCGGGAGCAGCGGTAGGGATGATGACCCAAAAACCCTTTCCTGTGGGCTGCGAGCAGTGGGAGGGTTGGTGGCCTGGAAGCCCCTTCGTCTGGGCCAGGAGCGGTGGGACAGAAGGTGGCCCAAAAGCCCTTTCCTCTGGGCTGGGAGCAGTGGAAGCGAAGGTGACCGGGAAGCCCCTTCCTCTGGACCAGGAGCAGTGGGACGATGGCTCAGAAGCCCCTACCTCTGGGCCGGGAACAGTGGGACTCTGTACCTTGGTCTGGTGGTCTGGGGTCCTCTGCCTCTTTGTAGTGTGGAACCAAGTGGCTGCTTGTCTTCAGCAGGGTGATTCAGTGTCTTCCGCCCCACTCAGGAGCTCGGTAGGGCGTGCCTGATGCTATTGTTATTACTGATTGTGCTACTTTAATCAAGGTGACATAATTGTTCTAATCACTGGTTCTTCTTTCAATGCCAGACTGAAATTGCATGAGGGTCATAAACAATATATTGTTATGATAAAAACCCTACAAAACATTGGAATAATTGGTCTCTACCTCAAATTGATAAAAGCCATCTATGAAAAACCAACAGCCAATATCATACTAAATGGTCAAAAACTGAAATCCTTCACACTAAAGTCAGGAACAAGACAAGGATGTCCACTATCGCCACTCAGTGTTCAATATAGTTCTGGAAACAATAGTCATTGCAATTAGACAGAGAAAGAAATAAAAGGAATGAAGATAGGAAATGAAGAAGTCAAATTGTCATTATTTGCAGATCACATGATACTCTGTAGAGAAGATCCCAAGAACTCCACCAAAAGTCTTCTAGACTTAATAACCAAATGCAGTCAAGTAGCTGGTTACAAGGTCAACACACAAAAATCAATAGCTTTCCTCTACACCAATGACAGATTCACTGAGAGAGAAATAGGGCCAATAATTCCTTTCACAATAGCATCCAAAAAACTGAAATACCTAGGAATCAACCTAACGAAAGAAATCAAAGACCTCTTCTCTGAAAACTATGGCACTCTGAAAAGAGAGATTGAAGATAATATCAGAAAATGGACAGACATCCCCTGCTCCTGGGTAGGAAGGATTAATATAGTGAAAATGGCCATACTTCCAAAACTGCTATATAGATTCAATGCAATTCCAATTGAGATCCCAGCAGCACACTTCATGGACCTTGAGAAAACAATCCAAAAATTCATTTGGAGCAAGAAGAGCCCAGAATAGCAAAAGCAATTCTAGGTAACAGAGACATGGCAGGGGGTATCACAATCCCCAACCTGCAACTCTACTACAAAGCTACTGTGATAAAAACAGCATGGTACTGGCAAAGAAACAGACCTGAGGACCAGTGGAACAGATTAGAAGATGCAAAAACAACTCCAGACACACTCAGCCATCTCTTCTTCGATAAAGGAGCCAAATACCCTCACTGGAGGAAAAGATAGCTTCTTTAATAAATGGTGCTGCAAAAATTGAGTTTCAACTTGCCAAAGATTAAAACTAGACCTATATCTCTCACCATGCACTAAACTAAAATCAAAATGGATTCAAAATCTAAATATTAAAATAGAAACTCTGAACCAGTTGGAACAGAGGTTAAGTAGAACTCTTGAAGACATTGGTGTGGGAATAGATTTTATGAAGAAAACCTCAGTTGCCCGTGAGCTAGCACAAACAATCAACAAATGGGATCTCTTCTTATTAAAAAGCTTCTGCACAGCAAGAGAAATCAACAGCAGTGTGAAGAGACAACCCACAATGTGGGAAAACATCTTCACCTGCTCTTCCTCAGACAAAGGTCTACTGTCTCGAATCTATAAAGAACTTAAAAAGATCAGACCTCCCACATTTAAAGACCCAATCCAAAAATGGGCATCTGAAATGAACAGATATTTCTCAGACAAAGACGTCGAAATAGCAAATAAATACATGAAAAAATGTTCAACATCACTGGTCATTCGAGAGATGCAAATGAAAACAACACTGAGATGCCACCTCACTCCAGAAAAAATGGCTGCTATCATGAAATCAACCAATAACAAATGCTGGTGGGCCTCTGGGGAAAGAGGAACCCTGATCCACTGCTGGTGGGAGTGTAGACTGGTGCAAGCACTGTGGAAATCAGTATGGAGATACCACAAAGAACTAGGCCTGAAAGTCCCATTTGATCCCACTATTCCCCTGCTGGGGATCTTCCCCAAAGATTTAAAAGAATCACACCACAGTGATATGTGTACCCATGTTCATAGCAGCACAGTTTTTTGATAGCTAAAACTTGGAAACACCCCAAATGCCCATCAATTGGAGACTGGATAAAGAAAATGTGTGTGTGTGTGTGTGTGTGTGTGTGTGTGTGTGTTTTAATAAAATGGAGTACTACTCAGCCATAAAAAATGAGAAATTAGAGACATTTATAGCTAAGTGGATGCACATTGAGCTGATACTCTTAAGTGAAATAAATAGGACACACATGTATAAATACCACGTAGTTTCTCTGGTGTGAGAGACTGAAAGTGTAAATAAGGACTAAAATGTTTAATAGGTAATGTGAAATAGGAAGAAAAGGGGCAAAGGGGAACGAAGTGGGAGGGCTAGGGGAAAGGATAGAAGGGAACGGGATTAATATGAGAAAATGCAAAAATAGCAACAAAATCTTTGTAAATAGGACTGGAGGGGTTGAAGGGAGGGCTGGGCAAGGATGAAAAAGAAGAACCAAGAGAGACTATGTAAAGGTGCAAATTTCCAATGATGAATGTCATTATATTGTATACCTAAAATGTACAAATGGTTAGGATGAATAATCAATGCAAAATAGGAAGAAAAGGTTTAAAGGGGTAGGGGTAGTGGGAGGGGCAGGGGAAAGGAAAGAAGGGAAAGGAAAAATGATGAGAAATGGAAAAAATGGAAATAAAGTCTTTGTAGGGTGGGAAGGGTGGAGGGGGTGAAGGGAGGGCTAGGAATGGCGAAAAAATAAGAACCAATGTGCATTATGTAAAGGTACAATTCCCAATGAGAAATGTAATTGTGTTGTATACCTAAAATGTACCAATAAAAGAATTTAACAAAAGAAAAAATAAAAAGCCTTTTGTGCAGCAAAAAAAAAAAAAAACCACCAACAGAGTGAAGAGACAACTCAAAGTGTGGGAAATGTTTTTTCGTCAACTGTTCCTCTGAAAAAGGCCTAATATATAGAATATATAAATAATATATATCTGGAGTATATAAAGAACTCAAAAAATTCAGACCCCATAAATTTAAAGACCCAATCCAAAAATGGGCATCTGAAATGTACAGACATGTCTCAGATGAAGAAGTAGAAAGGGCAAATATACGAAAAAGTGTTCAACATCACTGGTCATTTGAGAGATGCAAATTAAAGCAATGCTGAGATTCCATCTCATTCCAGAAAGAATGGCTATTATCAAGAAATAAACAAATGCTGGCGGGGCTGTGGGGAAAGAGGAACCCTTCTCCACGGTTGGTGGGAATATAGACAAGTGCAACCACTGTGGAAATAGTGTGGAGATTCCTCAAAAAACTAAAACCAGAGGTTCCATTTGATCCAGTTATTTCCCTTCTTGGTGTCTTCTTGAAAGAATTAGAAGCATCACATCACAGTGATCTATGCACACCCATATTTATAGTGGCACAGTTTGTAATAACTAAATCTTGGAAATAGCCCAAATGCCCATCAACCAATGAATGGATAAAGAAGATGTGTTTTTATTTTTGTACAATGGAGTACTATTTTGCCATAAAAAGAATTATCTTGAGACATTTCTAGCTAAATGGATGCACCTTGAGACCATACTCTTAAGTGAAATAAATTGGACACCCATGTGTAAATACCTCATTTTTCTCTGGTGTGAGAAACCGAAAGTGTAAATAAGGACCAAAATGTATAATAGATATTGGAAAATGGGCAGAAAGTTTCCTAATGGGAAGGGGAAAAAGGGAGAGGGAGGAGGAAAGAAGTAAGTAACAAAAAAGAGAATAGAAGGAAAAAATGGAAACAAAGCTTTTGTAAGTAAGGAAGGAAAGAGGCGTTGAAGAGGGGAGGGGATGGGGAAAAAAAAGAAGAAGCAAGATCTATCACGTACAGGTACAAATTCCCTATGATGAATGTGATCATTATGTTTATCTAAAATGTACCAATAAAATAAAAAAAAAGAAGTGAAAAGCAAAAAGGAAGGAAAGAAAGCAAAAAGAAAACAAGAAAGAAAAGGACAAACAGAAACAGCAAGTGTGAGAGATATTAATTTAATTATATCATTCATCACTTTAAAGATCAATGATATAAACATACCAATTAGAAGACACAGACTGGCAGAATGGACAAAATACATGGCCAAGGTGCATGTTTTTTGTGATAATTTCACTTTAATAGAAATTCAGAGAGATTACGAGTAAAAAGAGGAAGAAAGGTATGCAATGCTGACACAAATCTAAAGAACACTAGAATAGTTTTACTAATTTCAGCCCAAACCAATTTCAGAACAAGGAAAGTTGCCAGGGATAAATGGGACATTACAGAATGATAAAGACACAGTACCTGACCTGTCTTCACCTAACAACAGAATATCAAAATACATGAGAACAAAGCTGACCAAAGGCAAGGAGAAAAACATGAACCTATAATTATAGCTGGAGATTTCCATGTCCTTATATTAATATTGGCAGGTCTGGCAGGCAACAGGGGGTCCTAAGACAGTGCAACTGAAGAGCACCATCAATTCGCTGGATCTAATTGACATTTATGTCCTCTAACAACTGCAGAATGCACATTCATTCTAAACTCTCAAGGAGTGCTGACCAAGACAAGCAATATTCTGGCTCATGAAGCACACTGAACTAATTCAAAAGAAAATAATTCATACAAAATATGTTGTCAGACCACAAGGGGTTTAAGTAGAAATCAGTAACTGAAAGATAGCTGGGAAATCCCCAAATATTTGCAGTTTAAACAACGTACTTCACAGCAACACATGAATCAGCAGAGGAATTTCAAATAAAATTAAAATATTTTGAACTAAGTGCAAATAAAGATATAACTTATCGTAATTTGTAAGATACAGCAAAAGGAAGGCTTAGAAAGAAATTTATAGTGTTGAATGGGTATACTAGAAAAGAAGTACATAAAACCAATAATCTAAACTTCTACCTCATGAAGATAGAGAAAGAAAAGCATTATAAATCTACAGGAAGCAGAAGAAAAGAAGTAGCAAATATTAGAGCAGAAAGGAGTGAAATTGGAAATAGGAAAATGACAGAAAAAAACCATAACAAAACCAAACTGATTCTTTAAAAAGATGAACAATATTTATAATTTCTAACCAAGTAAACCAAAAAGAAAGAGAGAAATACAAAATATCAGCTGAGAAATAAAAGAAGGAAAATCACTGCTGATTCTACCTACATGAAAAGATAATAAAAGATTATTATGAACAACTTTAAAGTCACAAATGTGATAACTTTAATGAAGTTGAGCAATTCTTTAAATGAATGTAGAATACAAGTGAGGAAATGACTTGATTATTTAAATAGAAAAAATCAGTATATTCTAATGACTATAAGATGTAAATCCTGGCCTAAAGCCCCACAATTTAAAGCATAATTAAACACATTATTAGCTGTCAGTTGTAATAAAATGTGATCATTTGTGATGACTATGAGGGGGACTAATGGACTTTGTAAGAGTAAAAAAGTTAGAGTATCTCTAGTTATATTTTAATCCAACATGACTACACAAGGGAAAATGAGACTACTTTGTACTATATGACTTAATTGTGCGACCAAAATCTAGGAAAACTGAGAGAACAATATAATGCAGTATGTTCTTTTCAATAAAAATTGTGGAAAAATATGTAAGTGGCTTAGCAACTCTGCCTCAGCATTTTGATTGGTGGTTTAGTGTCAGCACACAGAGGCCTTGGGGAGGACCCAACCACAACACAGCACCACACACTTCCACCCTCTCACTCAATGTTCTCATCCAGGACTGGAGTTAAAGTCAGGAGCAGACATAGAATATATAGAGAATGAGGCGATACCTGGACTAAATTTGATGATGGAATGAGAGGACACCAGGATCAAGAACAGGAATATACATTTAACCCCAGATTGCCCCCGGTCCAGTGATTTCCTAGGAGGCTCAGAGGACGCTGTGTGTAGTTTTATCATGGCAATGACTTACTTGAGTGCAAGGATGCAAAGCTAAATCAGCAAAGAGGAGAGGCAAATGGGGTGAAATCTGGAAGGACTCAGCTTAGTTTCCAAGCATCCTCTCCCAGAGGAGCACACAGCATGCACCAAATTCTTGCAGCAATGGGCTGAGACAACATGAACTCCATGCCCACCAGGAAGGCTCATCACACACGTAGTGCCTGGGTCACAAAGGTGCCCTCTGCCTGACACCTATCAGAGTTCCACACCACGGGAAGGAAAACACACACTCAGTATAAGCCATACTGTTTGAACAAAAAGTTTAGGTGCAATGAGCCTTTCTTGTCAAGCAATCCTGGAAATCTTCCCGAGATCCAAGTTCCTGAAACCCTGGCCCTCCATTGTGGGCCAGCCTTGCAAACAAGCCATTCCAAGGACCACAGTCTCTTGCCAGGCCTGCCGTGGAAACTATTAAGAAGAGCTCCAATTCATCATGCAGGTAAAAAGCAGGGATTAAGCCACTGGTAGAAGCTCAGATAGAACAGATCCGCTGGTCTTGGTTGACCTAAAACGTCAAAGGACTTGAACTGTGAGGGAAAGAGCTTGGTTTGAACTCAAATACCAGTTGATCAATGACTGACTCTGAGAGCTTTTCCATGTTATGTAAACTGAGTATCAGCTTCCTTGTCTGCAAAATTGGATACAATTTGTAATAATTAATTTTGAGTTATCATAGGTATTATAGACAAATTATGTAAAGAATCTGGCACTTACTGATAGCTATTGCTGTTAAACTAATTATTAATCAAAACTGCAATGTGACTGCTGAAAATCAACCCACTCCAGGGCTTACTATGGACAATGATAAACAATCAACATTTAGCAGCTCTTTCCAAATTATTGGTAAAGGACTCCTCTGGTGCCAGGTGACACCCATGGAAACCCATGGAGTCCATGGTGCTGAAGAGAGTATCTCGCTTTGGGTGGAGACTGGGCAGGTTTCTTCAAAAAGCCCTGAAGGTGGACCATGAAATAGGAAAGATATGCTTAAATCAGTGGCAAACATTTGAGGCGAGCTTTGTTCAAGGTGGGATTATAATTTTATGAAGTTATGATGGATAAAGTTAAGACAAATCATTAGAAAGTACAGGAGGACTCGGACTGGTTGAAATAAGGCATTTTTCCATGGTAATGATGCCTGGCCCCCTTGGAATGGAAGGTGGTGAGTTCCCCACTCTGGGATGTGTTCCAAGGGGACCCAAACATTGAAGGATGCCTGTGTGAAGAAGAATGAAGTTGCAATGCTTGGGGAATGTTTTTAGGTACGTTGCAGAGAAAACCAGTCATTCATCCTTGCTCAGCATCCCTTTCTACCATTTTTGTCAATAGCATCCCAATTTTCCAACCCCCAGGCCTGTCTGTAAAATTTAGGTCATACCTGTGACCTGAGCAAGGAGAAGCCTGTGACAGCCCTGCAACCCAGAACACTGCCTCTGCCTGCAATATTGGCCACTCCAAGACTGGGAATGTGCATTAGGGCAGGTCAACTGGAGCCTTCATGGGCTGAGGTTGGAGCCACAGGGTGGACATGTCCCCTAGCCCCCGGCCCAGTGGAATTTCCAAAGAGGGCCTACAGGTTGGTTCTTCTGGGATCAATCTGCCACCTGAAGGAAAAGCTGACTGGAAAACAGCCAGTACGGAAGAAGGGCAAGCCACAGCCGCAAACAGGAAGTGAGCTGGACTACCTATAACATCTCTCAAGGCCCAAGGGCCAGCCAGTGGCCCAGTTTTATAAACTGGTAAAACTCTATTTTTCACTTCAAGTAGTTTGAATCAGCTTTCAGTGAAATGCAACCAAGTGAGACTTAATAATAATTTATGTTCTCTTGGGTGTCAAACATATAGATATTTTAGTAAATTAAGTACAGTCATCCCCCTTTATCTGCTGGTTCAGCTTCCGCAGAGTCATCTAACTGGGGACTGAAAATATTGCAAAATAATAGCACCTGTGCTGAACATGGACAGGCTTTTTCTTCTTGTCATTATGTTCTCTAAACAATACAGTGTGATGATTTGTATAGCAATCACATTGCATGAGGTATTGTGTGTCATGTGAAGGTGACTGAAAATATTCAGGATGTTGCCAGAAGGAGATGCACAGATTCTGTGTGGATGGACACTATTTCATGTATGGGACTTTAACATCTGAGAATTTGAATTCATCTCTCATGGATATCAAGGGACAACTGTACATACACAAACCTCCCTTTTCAGGGTATGAAGCTGCTTGCCAATTTACCAGGCTGATTCAAGTTGGTTCTCAATAAGATGCCAGAACTTCCTGCATGGTTGCAGCAGCAGGATGGCACTTTCACCCTGATTTCTCTAAGGTCCAACAGGAACAGATACAGTGCATTGGTTACAAACAGAATCAGCACAGAGGACCACACTGTGTCCACGGATGCCAGCTGTTTTTGGGGGGTGCATTGTTCCGGAACACCAGTGGCAGTGAGAACTTTCTCCTCTAGGCGGTGGTGAGGAGAGCACATCCTCACCAACCCCTGTGGCAAGAGCAGTCAACAAACAGAGCTGGAGTTCTCCCCAGCACTCCTCAACACAAACTCTGGGAGCCATGGAAAAGCAAAGGTAGTCAATGCCCATGGGTGCCACATCAGACAGGGTGGTGGAGGTCAATGTCCAACTGAGGAGGACTATTTAACAGCTGTAAGGACTCAACCTGATGAACTGAAGGAGCAGAGCGCACACCGAAGGCTGAGTGGCCATCTGTCCCCACAGCCCCATGATCCTCTCCCCTGCTTTCCACAGGGGTGCTCCGGGCCAAAGCTACTCCTTGGAGGACCCCCGCTTTTCCCATTCACTGCAGATGCTGTCTCCCCTGTAGACTATGCAGTCTTGGAAGAACAAAGGGGAGGTCTCACACTTCCCAATTTCAAAGCCACAGTAACCAATGTGGTGTGGCAGGGTGTAAGACATACATGCAGATCAAAGGACCACGGGAGGAGGCCCAGAGGTAAAGCTTTAAACACAGGGAACACGGTTCAGACAGAAGAGCCTCCCCAACTAATGACCTTGGGCAAATGCACTCCTAGAGGCAAAGGCAGAAGTGGAACCCTTGTCCTACACCCTAGGCCAATATTAAATCCAAACGGACTAAAGACCTAACTGAAGCTAGACTAAAGCTGCGAAAAGAACTTTCTGAAAAGAGCAAAACCCTCAAGATGTGGGTTTAGTGATAATATCTTGAGCACGATACCAAAAGTACAGACAATAAAGTGAAAATAGGTAAATTGGACTACATCAAAAACAAGTATGAAATTTATGAAATTGGAGGAAGTATTTGTAAATCATGTGTCTAATAAAGGATTAATATCCAGAATATAGAACCAACTCCTTCAACTCAACAATAAGAAAGACAAATCGATAACCCAATTTAAAAGTGTACAAAGAATTCAAGTTGATGTTTCTCCGGAGAAGATATAAAATGGCCAAAAAGCATATGAAATAATGTTCAACCTCACCAGTCATTGAGAAAATGCAAGTTGCAACTACCATGACATTGACATCCCATCAGGCTGCCTGCATAGAAAACAACAACAACATCATCAACAACAATAACAACAACAGAACTGGAAAACCGCAGGTGCTTTTTTTTTTTGGTACTAGGGATTGAACTCGGGTCCTTGCACTTGTGAGGCAGACAGCAGAACCACTGAGTTAAATTTCTGGCCCCTAAAAGTGTAGCCACATTGACTGTAGCTTTTTTTTTTTTTTTTGTACCAGGGATCGAACTCAGGTGTTTGCAAGGATGTGGAGAACTTGGAATGCTTGTGTTGTGCCACAATGTAAAATGGTGCAGCCACTGTGGAAAATAGTATGGCTGTGCTTTGAAGAATTGAAAGTATAACCACTGTGTGACCCATTTCTGGGGGTGTCGCCAGAGTACTGGAAAGCAGGATCTCAAAGAGATATTGTACACCTACGCTCATAGCAGCATTGTTCATAATCATCAAAAAAAGTGGAAGGAATCAGTGGAGAAACAGGAAAGCAAAATGTGGTGTATCCACACAGTTCAAAGTGGATGGACCTTGAGGATGTTCTGCAAAGTCAAGTAAGCCAATCTAAAAAGATAAATACTGCACGATTCCACGTATATGGAGTATTAGAGCAGGCAAATGCATAGAAAGCAGGATGGTGGTTTCCAGAGGTTTGGGGCTGGGGGAGAGTTGTCTAACAAGACAGAATTGTAGTTTTGCAGGATGAAGACATCGGAGATGGGCTGTACAGCAATGCAGTGATACTTCCACTATTGAGCTGAATACTGAGAGAGGGAGGTGATGAAGAGATGGATAAAGGTGGGGGAGGGAAAGGAAAGGGAATGAAAAAGGAATTAAAATGTGTTATGTACAAGCACCAACTTCCCACAAGGAAAGGAATCATTATGTGCTACACATAGGTACTAATAAAGTTAAAAACATACAGACAAAAATGGCTGAGATAATAAATCTCATTATGTTTATTTTACAGTTTTTAAAATGTGGTGTTTCAACCACCTGGAGGGCTTCCTCTGTCTGCTTGGCACACAGGTGTCCTGTGAGGTGACAGTGGCCCAGGGAGCACATTTCACAGTGGCATTCTGGACACATGTGGAGGAGTGGGTTGGGGTTAGAATGTGGAAAATTGATGTTTGTCCCAAAGGCGATCAGAGCCAATGTCCACAAACATGAATGGTGGGTCGACTTCCCTAAGTCAGACTGCAATGTCTGGGAAGACTTGCTCCTGAAGAGAAAGCCTTTCAGTTTTCACGTAGACAGAGGAAAGAATCACATTCGGTTGGGACTAAGAAAACAGCCCTGTCATGCTTGATGTACAGGACAAATAGGGGTCAAGGCCACAGGTTCTGAACCATGAAGTGTAGCTGCTATGGCTCGGAAAATGCTCTGGGTGAGTCCTGCAGTCTCCCACCGTGGACATGAAGCCCCCCATAACTCACCCAGAAAATGATGAATTTTAAGCAATATCATTTCCTAATGAAACTTCCAAGATAAATTAGTTGCAAAAATGTACATTCAGGTACTAAATGAGCTGACATACAGGGCATAAGTGTTAGAGCTAAACCAATTAAATGTTGGCAGGGGCTGATGGATGGTGCAGAGAAGTTATTCTTCATACATTCTTTTGGGCTGAAATTAGACACGAGGGCCATGGTCCCTTGGGATTAGTCCAAATTTAGGACTGTTAATGAGAAAATAGTTCCAGTTTATCTAGGAAGGGCTTAGGTAAAGCTTAAAGAGAAGGCACAGGATACATTCCTCTTTTAGCACTGTATAAAATATTATTTCAGTGATAATATTCCTGTAGAACACACTGATCTCAGGGACAGTGAGAGACAAGTTTTTAGGTAAATATCAGTGATTTGAGGCATGGTAGTAAAAGTCTCAAGGGAAAGACATTATTGAAGGATGGGAGTACCCTATTTTTTTCTACATATTTAAAATACTTCTGATCAAATGTGCCTCATGACTACTTTTATAAAACTTAGCAAAAAAGAAAAAACCCAAGATCGCAATTGCTACAGTTATGAAATTGTCATACAAGAGTAAAGAAAGAGACATTTCTTAATGGAGGTGAAACAGTATATAGTTCAGAAACTGAAGTGTATTGCAGGATTTACTTTAGTATGAAATTGGTGAGAGATAAAAGAGGACTTCATGAGTTAGAAACTAACTTCGACTAGGTAACCAGTTAGGAAAAAACCTAGATGTAAATTACTGTCTCCTACTGGATTTATTTCAAAGTTTACTCAGGTGTTAAAAATAAAACTCCAAACATTGTGCCCTGCATTTGTCATGCTCCTGTCCCTCAGACAAGGTATCTGAGTCATGATTTCAGAGGTCGCAGCCCGTGGGCAGCTGGAGGGAGGCTGGGACAGAGAAGGTGCTTACTTCACTGCAGAGAGAGGCCAGGAGAGGCCAGGGTCCCACTGTCCCCTCCAAGGGAACAGTGCTCCAATGACTTCCTCCTTCGAGGGCTTACCCAATAGTGGCATGGGCTGGTGACGAGTCTTTGGGGACACTTCCAAAGCTCTGATGGACACTTCCCAACTGTGGCAGTCCTACACCAGTGTCCTAAGTGTTTCAATAACGTCGAGGGGTGTCATTTCTAAACATGACCCCAAAGCAGAGCCCTCAGAGGAGGACTCTGAAAGCTTTTACCCAGAAATACACAGGTCAGCACATTCTTTTCAAACACTTCAGAGACAGTCACAAAACAGTATGCACAAGACACAAAGGGCATCTCTGTAGATCCCCAAGTCAGAAAATACCCACCTATATTCTTTGTAAGATAATTACGTATTTTTAGAAAACGAGTAAAATATATATTGACTCCCATCTCCCCATTCCCTTCTAAAACAAACCCAAACTCCCAATTGTTAATACATAGACCCTTAAAGCAACTTTACATGAAATTCATGGTTTCAATCCAAATGGAAGCTAAGGAAGGATCCACAAGTACTGCACTGAATAGCCACACTTGAGGCTGGGCCTGTGCCAGTTCACCATCCATCCAACATGGATAGCAACATCCAAACCTTTGGGAGAGTCATGCTGATAAATGGAGGCTGGAGAACATTTGTTTGCTTCCCCCTGCATTTCATTAGTGAGTCAATCAGCCCCTCATACCACTCATGGTTTCACTTCCTCCTCACCTCCAGTCACAGAATGAACAGCTGCCTAGCACTTAACCACTAGCAAAAAAGCCAAAAGCCAAGTCCTGAGAGTTCTTTGAAGAACTGTGAACTGGGAGACAGCACCACTGTACCTGAGTGTGGGCACCCAGATCAAAGCCATCTGCATGCAGGGCCTCTGCCCACACCCAGCCTCCTTCTCCCAGATATAATCTCAGGGAAATGAGGAAAGTGGAGCCCCTGAGAGACCTGGCTCCCCCTCCCCAGCCCTGTTCTATAAGACTGAACTAGATCAGTTCGCTTGAACACATCATTTTCTCCACTGGCTCACAGTGAGGGCTTGTGAAGGGTGGTTCAGCTGGAGATCAATGCCAGGAACTATGGGGTGGGTTCACATGGGAGCGCACAACATCACAACTTACCTAGATGTTTTCCCTCTCCACGTCTGCGCAAGTTTTCTGAGCACGTATTGCTACAGACCACTGTCTCCAATAAGGCCTGGCACTATCTCTCAAAATACAAAGTAGTCTAGCTGCTTGTTACTTCCTTCTCTCCAGCTGTATTAGAGGGATGTCTCTTCTTCCAGGGATGCATGGTCACCACCCTGAACCATGGTCAGATCACTGGGTCCACGGTCACCATGCTAGGCCCATCATCCTTGAACCATGGTTATCACTTTTGACCCTAACTTAGGTCACCATCTTTGAGACATGCTCACTGTCCTCAAACTACACTCACTATTCTTGATCCATAGTCACCATCCATGAACACGTTCACCATGTTTGGTCTGTGGTCTCTATCCTTAGCCTTAGGGTCACCATCTTTGAGATGTAGTCACTGCCCTTGAACCATAGTCACCATCTGCCAGTCTTGTATCATGGTCACCAGCCTTAAACCCATCCTCAGCGCCCTTCCTGTCCTATGATGGTGTCCTCTCCTCTTTTCATTCTTTAACATCATGACTTACATGGAGAAAATCTGTTCTGACTAATCTCCTTAACCTGCTTTCAATGTCCCTTTCCTAAATTCAGATCTGTGAGACTTATACAGGGTTGGGAGTTGCTGGGAATCCTGTCTGGAATTCACTAGGCATCAGGCAGAACAGAGTAGGGAAGGACAGTAAGTAATAAGGGCCAAAAGCAAGATGAAGTGTGGCCTGTACCACAAGTGGAGACAGTCGGATTTTTCAAGCTGAATCTCTGAGACAGGTCCCCAAGCCTGTTTCCTTCTAACCAACTTGCTTTTGAATAACATCAGGAATAGGGAAAATGGAAGGTGTACTTTCCATTTGGCCTCAAAGTCCAAGTAGAGGCCAAAGCCCCAGAAGTCCACCTTCAGAGTGGAGGGCAGCTTGCACAACCCCTCTACCCTCTCTTGTTTCTTGCATAGGGGCAGAGACTGGCAGGGAGGGATGTCTCTCCATGTCCCTCTCTGTGTCTCCACCTCTCTCAGATCACTTGCTCTGGAGAAGTCAGATGCCGTGTTGTAAGAACAGCCAAGCAGCTCCACAGAGGAGCATGCAGAATGAGGGACAGAGGTGTTTCGCCAATGTCAGCCATTCGGCGCTCCATCTTGGAAGCAGATGCCCCAGCCCAGCCAAGCCTAGAAGGGACCTCAGCTGAGTCCGTGTCTTGATTGCAACTGGGAGGGAACCCACCCAGCCAAGCTGCTCTGAATCCCTGACCCTCACCCAAGTGAGGTAATCGTGCTTGCTGTTTTAGGTTGCTGGATTTTGTGGTATTTTGTTATGCAGCAATGAAAAATGAATACAAATAATGGCTAAAACATATTGAGTGTTAAATAAAAAGTGTCAAGGTCTTGTCTGAGTGTTTTGCACATGGTAACTATTCCTGTGTCTATTTCACAGACGATGGCACTGAGGTACAGGAGGGCTTACTCGACTTGCCATGGCAAATCCATGTCGAGAGATCGGCATACAGCTGGAATCTCCTGTGTGTACCCTCTCAGGTCGGTGTGTCCGTTTGCTGTCCTGTCTGCTTTTCTGGCTTGATAGTTAGTCCCATGGGGCAGGGGGTGGGATGCTGCCCACCTCCTCAGATGCTAGCAGCCTGCTTAGCACACAGTAAGCCTGAAATAAATATTTGGATCATTGAGTAAACGGATGATAAGGAAGTAAGTTAAAAAATCACCACATAGCAATTCTTGGCCCATGACGTCCAGTTCTTGGGCCCAACCCAGAGCCATTTGTGGGACCCTCACTCTTGGGTAACAATGGTGTCTTTTCATTCAGACTCTGGAAAATCAGACTTCATTTGGTTGCCAATGTTAGATGCCTTAACCTAGCCCAGGAAGCCAATGTTTTACCAATTTGCATTTAAATCCAAGGAAAATTGGAAATAACCTAAATACCCAGCATTGGAGATTAATAAATTACAGCACTTTAGTAAAATTAAATTTTATGCAACCACTAAGTTATAAAACTAGGCTGGATCAAAAAAATGTTCAAATAATATTTCATTGAAAAGAGCAAAAACAAAGCAGAGTTCAGACAAAAATCATACTGTGTCTTATGTCATTATTAAAAATAATGAAGCATACTTATATGTGCTCTGTGGAAGATTTCAAAGACATTTCTTGGTTGTAACACTGACAACATATGGATAGTATTGTGCAAAATCATATTTTGCATCAAAGAACAAAGAACACTTCCTTTCTGAGAACAGGCCTTGCAGGGTTCAGCAACACACAGCCAGAGATTGTACCACCAGAGGCTTGGCTGTGCTCATGTGGCTCTCCAAGCCAGCCTGGCACATCTAAGTCCCACTGAGGGGAGCCTTAAGTACTGTTGGCCACCAGTCTTGCTTTACAAGAGTGGACACAGGAACACAGAGGCCAGGGTGGATCCAACCACTCTGCTCTGTGTGGAGGAGGTGGGATGCATGCACAGAGCTTCATCCCTGGGGCCTTAGCCAAATGCTTCTACAGCTGCCCCAGATCCCAGGTGTGTTGAGTGTGATGATGACACTATGCTTGTGACATCTCTTCACAGGGGTGAGGGTGACTTTACAGGCTGGTCTAGAGCTTGGCTTGATGGCTGCCACTGTCTTGTTCAGCCTGTCTCACCCATGTAACAAGTGTCTGATGTGGTTTCTCTGTGATATGGCATCATCTATGAAGTGGGGATGACAGTGGCCAGAGCTCTGAGGGTGGCAGAGGCAGCTGTGGGGCTCAGGCAGAACACTGCAAAGGCCCCAATTCAGCCTCGGCTCAGGAGCTGGGCTTCAAGCTGGGTCTACAGCTCCCTGCGCTGCACCCTGCTGGCAGTCGCAAAGCTGTGATCTGAAGCTGAGGCTGCCTAGGTGAGGGCAGGACCCCCAGGGATGTGTGTCCTTTCTCCAAGGGTCTTCTTCTCCTGTGTGGTGGGATGTGGCACCTACTGCCAGCCTGCTAAGCTCAGAGACACCTCTAACTCTCAGGTACCATCCAGCCTCTGTGCACTCCCTCCCGAGTGCCACCATGGGAAATGGTGACCCCAGGGCCTACAGGGTACAAGAGAGCCAGGCCGAAAGGCAGCTTGGGCATGATGTGTGCACCACTGGGGTGTGTTAGAAGGCATATACATGCGAGTATTTTCACCCGTGTCCACGTGTATCTAGATGAAGCTGGATGTTAATCCATTCTGATTTCCCACTCTGATCCATTAACACATGAGTTGTTTCATCTTCATTCCCTTGCACATCTCTAAATTTCCCCTTCATCTGTGGGAAATCTGCCTCCCACCTTTTAAATTCAGCAAAATTATCCTTCAGGAGTTCAGAAGAAATATACACTTCCTCAGACAAGCAAAAACAAGTGGAGCCAATCATTGGCAGACTGTCCTGTAGGGTGCTTGAGTTTTTCAGAATTAAGGAAGATGATGTAGGTGGGAAACTCAGGTCTATAAAGGAAGGAAGCTGGGAAGGAACATATGAGGGCAAAGTGAACTCATTTTCCTTATTTCTAGTTGATCTAAAGGATCATGTTTAAAGTAATAAGTAACGACTACCAGATGCTTTTGGCATACAAATAGGTGACATACACACTAGGTGCTGGTGGTCTCAGGTCGAGGACCAGGGTCTCTGAGAGTGGCTGGGACACTGTGCTCTCCACAGAGCACCGGCCACTTCTGGGGCCACACCTGGGGTTTACAATGTGCGGCCCTGCCCGGCGTACACTACAGTGGTTCTGGGGTCACCTGCTGAGCCCACCCCAGGTGTGAGGACCCCTGGCTCCTGCCAGACAGAGTGCTGGACCCTCGTGGGTGTGCACCCGGAGCTGGTCTCCATTGTGAGACGGGATGTATCCTCAGGGACTTGTGCTGGGGACGGGGTAGAAGATGTGACCCATTACCCACACAATGCTCAGAAGCCGGGAGCAAAAGAGTGGTGGCCACAGTGGCCCAGGGATCTGCTAGAGGCCACGACATTTCCCAGACTCGACACTACAGATTTTGTTGTTTGGGGTTTTTACTTTTGACAAAGTATTGAGGGCTAGAATGCAGTGTCCCTGGAATCTGAAAATAAATGCCTCTTCTGAGACCCACATGTCATAAATTGAAGAAATGATTTCTCTTTTTAGCAGCTGTTACAAGAACTTTGACTCAGAAGGGACTTGGCTCTTTTGGGAAGTTGGTTTTGTAAGCCCACTGGGGAGTGGGATGAGGCCTCCAGGACTGGGCTTTGGGTGGGTGCCTGGTTTCCATGAGGAAGAGAAAGGCGCCTCTGCCTGACATGTGAGGGAGGGGATCGGTGTCCCCACAGACAGATGCAGAAGGGAGGTGGGGAGAGTGGAGGGCCAGGCCCCATGGGAGGGGAGGAGGACACTGGGGCCATGTGGGACAGTGGTCAGACACGGTGGGAACTGCCTGACTTGTAAAAATCACGGTGGATTGGATCCGAAGCCCCTCTGCCATCATCCTGACAGTGTGCTCCTGCCTGGGATGTGAGGACGGGTGGGAGTGACTAAGCCATGACATCAGGCTGCACCTGGGCCTGGTGACAGGGCTCCCTGCAGAAGGGAGGGGAGGACAGCCAGGCTTCTTTTCATCTGTGGTCAGGCGGGATGCACGGAGCCTGGTGCCCTCCATGTTCTGACTGAGGTGGTCACACCTCCTCAGCTTCAGGGAAGGGTGCGACTGCCCTCTGTCCATCCTGTGTTTAGGGTCCTGTGAATGAGACAGACTTACCCAGAAAGGGAGGCAAGGACAGAGAAATCTGGACAGCAGGATGCCTGGGTCTCCTCAGAAGAGCTTTCTGGAGAAAGGGATGTTGAATAGATTTTCCTTCTCCTCTCCTCCCCTCTCCCCTCCCATATCCTCTGCTTCACCTTCCTTTCCTTTCTAGGGCTGATTTGGAGGTGTAGACATTACAGTAGCAGCAAGGTGACCTGAAAACCCTGGTGCTAGGAGTCATTAACACCCTATACCTGTGGGGTTGGAAACTCTGGGTGTGGGGTCCAAAGCTCAGCACCACCACCAGCCCTTTTGCTGTGGCTGAGGTCAGAGAGCAATTTCTCCACAGCAGCAGGTCTCTAGCCAAGTTCAGGAATCTGGGAATCTGACAGAAACCTGTGTATGGTTAGTTTCACTGATGTTTAACTGAATGCTAGCATTTCCTTCTACTGTGGATACGCACATGGTCTCCTGCTTGGAATGGTTTGACTCACAACTTTTCAACCTAGAATGGGTTTATTTAGGGTATCAGAGTTATTGGGTATCAGAGTTATCAGTTTATTTGAGTTTTGGACTTAGGATATTTTCCATTTATAGTGCGTTTATAAGGCTACAACCCCATTCTAAGTCAAGGAAAATCTAGTCTGAAAACCATAGAACTATAGTACTATTCAGGGCACCAAGACTCTTTCCACCGATAGGAACATTTTTATAGCAGCTTTATTCAGATATAATTCATACAATTCATCCATGTCAACTGTGCAAATCATTTCTTTTTAATAGTCTCAGAACTATTCTCTGAGTACCTGGGATTGATGCTAATGCTATGTTCTACTTGACTGGGATGAGGGTGTTAAGACGGGGTGCAATGTTCCTTCTAGGGTGCTGTGAGGCATTTCCAGGACACACCAGCATCGATTCCTTGGAAGCTTCTGTTGAGGCATCCTTGGGCCCAGCAATTCCTGTCCTCAACTGTGACCTGTCACACTGCAGACCTGCCTCCTTAACCATCAATTTCTGTTTGTTTGTGTGAAATGAATTGGTTGCTAAATGAGGAATTGTCTATAGTGTGTAATTACAATATTCAGAAGAAATAATTGGGCAAAGGAAATTCCAACTTGATGTCTTTGCTTTTATTTGCATAACTTACATGCAGTACTGTAATATACAGAACAAAAAAGTACCTCACTGTAGTGTACAACCAGAAAAAAATTACAGTATTGTATGAACAAGGTATACTCTACAAAAAAGGACATTGAAGCTCTAAAAACAAGATGTACAGAACTGTACCAAAAATAAAAAAGATGGGCCATAAGCCTGAGTGGTGGGTCGGAAGTCCTAACGGTCATTAAACAGGTAGGTCATTAAACAAGAAATATCTGTATGCATTTCTGTGAAGCTCTTTCTTATCTCTCACATCTCTTTTTGTTCTTTCTTGTATTTCCATCTATTTGCTGACATTGCCCATCTGGTCCCCAAAGTAACAACAAGGATTATTGGAAAAGATAGAAAAAGAGAAACCTCATCAGTAGCATACAATATATAATGAGATATAAGTTTCCAAATATAAGGATGGGAAATATATTTCATCAAATGGAAATTCTGGAACTGAAATTATAGCAGCTAAGTTACATTTGCAGTATGGTCCAACAGTAGAAGCAGATGGCAGAAGAAAGGATCTGCAAACCCGGGCAAGGATCAATACAATACAAGCTATCTGATCAAAAAACAGAGGAAAAGGACTGGAAAACTTGAACAGAGCATTGAGGTTCTGTGGGACAGTGACACAGGGTCTGATATTGGGTAACTACAGTGCACAAGAAGAAACGAAGGAGAACAAAGTTCTACAAGCAGTAAGAGGAAAGAAACAAATCACATACAAAGGAAAACCCATCAGAATCACAGCAGACTTCTCAACATAAACCATCAAGGCAAGAAGAGCTGGTAGTGACATATTCCAAGCCCTAAAAGAAAACAGCCTCCAACCCAGATTGATGTACCCTGCAAAACTATCTTTTAAAATTGATGGAGAAATAAGATACTTTCATGACAAAGAGCACCTTAGGAACTTCATGAATGCTAAACCAGCACTCCAAAGAATTTAGCACAATATCCTAGGAACAGACATTGAGAATCACAACCCCAGGAAGCAAAGCAGAATGAACCCATCTGGCATGACAATAAATTAAGTGTAAAGGGGGAGAACCCAACAAAAAGAAAAAGTCATGGCAATGACAAGTCAATACATTTCAGTTATAACCATCAATGTTAATGGACTCAATTCACCAATCAAAAGAAATAGACTGGCAGAATGGGTCAAGAAGCAAAATCCAACAATATGCTGCATACAAGAAACACATTTAATTCAAAAGGAAACTCATAGACTGAAAGTTAAAGGGTGGATAACAATACTCCATGTGACAGGAACCTGAAAAAGAGCAGGAGTAGCTATCCTCTTTGGAGATCAAGTAGATTTCAAACCAACACTGATTAAGAGAGACGAAGAAGGACACTACATCCTTGTAAAGGGCAGAATCCAAGAGGAAGAGAGGACAATCATAAATATCTATGCACCAAACACTAGTGCACCCAACTATATAAAACAAATACTAACAGATATGAAAAGTCATATATGCACTAATACAATTGTAGTGGGAGACCTCAATACCACACTGTCACAGATAGATCAACTAGACTAAAAATAAGTAATGAAATACTAGAACTCAATTGAACTCTTAAACAAATGAACTTAACAGATGTTTACAGAGTCTTCCACCCCACAAAATCAGAATACACATTATTCTCAGCTGCACATGGGTCATTCTCCAAAATGGACCCCATGATCACACATAGAACATGTTTAAGTAAGTGCAAAGGAATTGAAGTTATCCCCTGTACATTATCAGACCATAGTGGGATGAAATTGGAGATCCATAGCAAAAGAGACTCAAAAAATTTCATAAACACATGGAAATTGAACAACACACTTCTGAATAACCAATGGGTCACAGAGGAAATTAAAGAAGAAATCAGACAGTTCCTTCAATTCAATGACAATGACAATACAACATATTGGAATCTATGGGACACAGTGAAAGCAGTCTTATGAGGGAAATTCATAGTAGTGAATATGCATATTAGGAAAACAGAATGAGCCCAATTAAACAACCTGATGCTGAACCTCAAGCTTCTAGAAAAAGAAGAGCAGGACAACCCCAAAGCTCATACAAGGGAGGAAATTATAAAGATCAGAGGAGAAATCAATGCAATGGAGACTAAGAGAATGATACAAAAAATCAATGAAGCCAAGAGTTGGTTCTTCGAAAGAATCAACAAAATTGACAAACCCTTAGCCAACCTTATCAGAAAAAGGAAAGAAAAGGCCCAAATCCATGCAATTAGGAATGAAAAGGGTGAAATGACAACAGACCCAGCAGAAATCCAGAGCATCATCAATACCTACTTCCAGAACCTATACACCAATAAGATGGACAACACAGAAGAAATGGACAGATTCCTAAATACATATGAATTACCAAAGTTGAACAAAGAAGACCTAAAAATTCTGAACAACCCAATATCCACCAATGAAATTGAAAATATAATTAAAAACTTATCAACTAAGAAAAGCCCGGGCCCTGATGGCTTCACTGCTGAATTCTACAAGACATTTAGAGAGGAACTGCTGCCACTACTGTTTAAACTCTTCAATGAAATTGAAAGGGAAGCAATCCTCCCAAATTCATTCCTGGAAGCAAGCATCACCTTGATCCCCAAAGCAGAGAAAGACAAAACCGAAAAGGAGAACTATAGGCCAATCTCACTAAAGAACATAGATGCAAAAATCCTTAATAAGATACTGGCAAACAGAATGCAGAAGATCATCAAGAAGATCATACACCCTGATCAAGTGGGATTCATCCCAGGGATGCAGGGATGGTTCAATATATGCAAATCAATCAATGTAATACACTATATCAATAGAGCCAAGGACAAAAACCATATGATTATCTCCATAGAAGCAGAAAAAGCATTTGACAAAATCCAACATGCATTTATGATAAAAACCCTACAAAAAATTGGAATACATGGTCTCTACTTCAAACTAATAGAAACCATCTATGAAAAACCAACAGCCAATATCATACTAAATGGTCAAAAACTGAAATCCTTCACACTCAAATCAGGAACAAGACAAGGATGTCCACTATCACCACTCCTGTTCAATATAGTTCTGGAAACATTAGCCATGGCAATTAGACAAGAGAAAGAAATAAAAGGAATAAAGATAGGTAATGAAGAAGTCAAATTGTCATTATTTGCAGCTGACATGATACTCTATATAGAAGACCCCAAGAACTCCACCAAAAGTCTTCTAAACTTAATAACCAAATTCAGTCAAGTAGCTGGTTACAAGGTCAACACACAAAAATCAATAGCTTTCTCTACACCAATGACAGACTCACTGAGAGAGAAATAGGGCAAATAATTCCTTTCACAATAGCATCCAAAAAACTGAAATACCTAGGAATCAATCTAATGAAAGAAATCAAAGACCTCTTCTCTGAAAACTATGGTACTCTGAAAAGAGAGATTGAAGATGATATCAGAAAATGGACAGACATCCCCTGCTCCTGGGTAGGAAGGATTAATATAGTGAAAATGGCCATACTTCCAAAACTGCTATATAGATTCAATGCAATTCCAATTGAGATCCCAGCAGCATACTTCATGGACCTTGAGCAAACAATCAAAAATTCATTTGGAGCAAGAAGAGCCCCAGAATAGCAAAAGCAATTCTAGGTAACAGAGATATGGCAGGGGGTATTACAATCCTCAACCTGCAACTCTACTACAAAGCTACTGTGATAAAACAGCGTGGTACTGGCAAAGAAACAGACTTGAGGACCAGTGGAACAGATTAGAAGATGCAGAAACAACACCAGACACACTCAGCCATCTCATCTTCAATAAAGGAGCCCAACTCCCTCACTGGAGGAAAAGATAGCCTCTTTAATAAATGGTGCTGGAAAAATTGGGCTTCAACTTGCCAAAGATTAAAACTATACCTGTGTCTCTCATCATGCACTAAACTAAAATCAAAATGGATTCAAAATCTAAATATTAAAATAGAAACTCTGAACCAGTTGGAACAGAGGTTAGGTAGAACCCTTGAAGACATCGGTGTAGGAAAAGATTTTATGAACAAAACCTCAGTTGCCCATGAACTAGCCCAAACAATCAACAAGTGGGATCTCTTCTTATTGAAAGGCTTCTGCACAGCAAGAGAAACCACCAACAGTGTGAAGAGACAACCCACAATGTGGGAAAACATCTTCACCTGCTCTTCCTCAGACAAAGGTCTACTATCTCAAATCTATAAAGAACTTAAAAGATCAGATCTCCCAAATTGAAAGACCCAATCTGAAAATGGGCATCTGAAATGAACAGACATTTCTCACACAAAGAAGTAGAAATAGCAAATAAATACATGAAAAAATGTTCAACATCACTGGTCATTGGAGAGATGCAAATGAAAACAACGCTGAGATTCCACTTCACTCCAGAAAGAATGGCTGCTATCATGAAATCAACCAATAACAAATGCTGACGGGGCTGTGGGGAAAGAGGAACCCTGCTCCACTGCTGGTGGGAGTGTAGACTGGTGCAACCACTGTGGAAGTCAGTATGGAGATACCACAAAGAGCTAGGACTGGCAGTCCCATTTGACCCAGCTATTCCACTGCTGGTGATCTTCCAGAATTAAAAGAATCATACCACAGTGATGTATGTTCACCCATGTTCATAGCAGCACAGTTTGTAATAGCTAAAACTTGGAAACACCCCAAATGCCCATCAACTGAAGACTGGATAAAGAAAATGTGTTTTTTTTTTAATAAAATGGAGTACTACTCAGCCATAAAAAATGAGAAATTAGAGACATTTATAGCTAGGTGGATGCACATTGAGGCGATACTCTTAAGTGAAATGAATAGGACACATATGTATAAATACTGAATAGTTTCTCTGGTGTGAGAAACTGAAAGTGTAAATAAGGACTAAATGTATAATAGGTAATGTGAAATAGGAAGAAAAGGGGCAAAGGGGAAGGAAGTGGGAGGGCTAGGGGAGAGGATAGAAGGGAATGGGATTAATATGAGAAAGTGGAAAAATAGGAACAAAATCTTTGTAAATAGGGAGGAATGGAGGGGTTGCAGGGAGGGCTGGGCAAGGGTGAAAAATAAGAACCAAGAGAGACTATGTAAAGGTGCAAATTTCCAATGATGAATGTCATTATATTGTATACCTAAAATGTACCAATGATTAGAATGAATAATCGATAATGTAAAATAGGAAGAGAAGGTCCAAAGGGGTAGGGGTAGTGGGAGGGGCAGGGGAAAGGAAAGAAGGGAAAGGAAAAATGCTGAGAAATGGAGAAAATGGAAATAAAGTCTTTGTAGGGTGGGAAGGGTGGAGGGGGTGAGGGGAGGGCTAGGAATGGGGAAAAAGTAAGAACCAAGGTGCATTATGTAAAGGGACAATTCCCAGTGAGGAATGTCATTGTGCTGTGTACCTACAATGTACCAAGAA
Organism: Heterocephalus glaber; assembly: GCF_053883595.1. Classification (NCBI taxonomy): domain Eukaryota; kingdom Metazoa; phylum Chordata; class Mammalia; order Rodentia; family Bathyergidae; genus Heterocephalus; species Heterocephalus glaber. Next base: position 548,769 of record NW_028258212.1, on the reverse strand, counting down.
GAGATGAAGGGCCTGGTGCAGGAAAAACATTTGAAGAAGTAATAACCCAGATTTCCCAAATTTGGCAAAAGACTAAATTTCTAAGAAGCCACAATCTGGGTAAAACCAAAAAATCCATACTGAAAGCAATAAAGTAAAATACTAAAAGTTGATGACAAAAAACCTTGAAACTAGCAAAAAAATGTATAGAGAATGATGTAACTGAGCTACGACTGTGGTCACACAGCTTAGGATGTGGCACACGAATTTGCTGGAAGTGAAGGATAGCCAATCCAGAATTCTATGCCCAGCAAAACACCTTCCAGGGACAAAGATGAGAGCCTCATGTCGTCAAGAGACTCAAGAAGAAGGAGAATCAAGAAAGGTTGTCTTCAGCAGATTTATTCTCAAAATGTTGTTCTTCCTGGAAGTTATTTTAACAGGAAATAAAATCAGAGGGAAATTTACACCAGGACTGAAGGAAGAGCAACAGGCTAGTAAATACCTGCTTGTTGTAGTTTTCAGAACAATAGCTAAATCAAAGAGAAAAACAAAACAATGTAGAGATATGTACTCAAAACACATCAGATAAATGACAAAAGAATATTAAAATTGTTGAAATATACCCAGAGGAGACTGGAAAGAGAAAATGAAGAAATTAAAAATAGGGATAATAAACAGAAATCAAATGTAAAATGACAAATCTAAATGTAAACCTATCAATAACTACATTAAATGTAATCAGTCTAAACACACCCATTAAATGACAAAGATTGTTAGAATGGATAAGAAAGCACGTGACTCAACCTTGTTTTTTATATCTCCAATAATAGTGATAGAGAAGTATTATAGGAAAGAGATGGGAAGGTGTAGACCATAGAAACTATGCTGGGATGGCTCTCTTAATATCAAAGCACACCTCAGAGTAAAGAAAATCCAGGAACAGGGAGGCACATTACATAGTGATAGGAGTTGATTTACCAAGAAGATATTAGAATGTTAACTGTCTAAAAGCTAAAAACAGGACTTCAAAAACATCATGCACAGTTGTACAGGTATAGAACTGAAATATTAATAAGCAAATTCCCAGTTGCAGTTGCAGAGTTCAAAACTCTGTCAATAATAGAACTAATATAAATTCAGCAAGGACCTGGAAGATCAGAATATTACATTGACAAAATGGATTTAATGAGCATTCAAAAAAACTTCAACCCAGACACAGCAGAATTCACATATCAGGGGAGGTAGACACTGCTGCCAACTTGGCAAAAATGAAAACACAATGTACCCAGTCTGTGGAATATAGATAAAGGAAGGCTAAGGTGTTTTTTGTTTTTTTTTTAAGAATGAAATGCTTATATTGGAAAAGAAGAAAAATTTTGAATAAATAACCTAACCTTCCATTTTAAGATTTTAGGAAGAGTAAAATAATCCTAAAGCAAGCAGAAAGAAGAAAATGAAAAGGAAGAAAAGAAATCAATGAAATTTGCAATAAAAAAAAATAGAGAAAAATCAGTAAGATCAGAAACTTGTACTTTGAGAAAAGAACCTTCTACAGCATTGTCAAAAGTCAGAGGAGAGAAGACACAAGTTTTCAGCAGCGGGAGGGAAAGAGGGCCTTGCTACAGACTCTGTGGGCTCTAGGAGAACAACAAGACAGTGCTAGGAACCACATTATCCTCATAAATCTGACGACTTAAAAGAAATGGGCCAATTCCTTAAATATCATAAATTACCAAAACTCACTTAAAAGTTGATAATCTCTATTTAAAAAGCTAACTTTGTAGTTAAAATCTGAAAAAGAATCATCTAGGCTTAGACGGTTTCACTGGAAAATTCCAATAAGCATGTAGAGAAGAAACAACACCAACCCTACACCATGTCTTCAGAAGATGGAAGAGGAAAAACCCTTCCAAACTCACTGTATGAATGAGCACTTACTGCAACCTCCTCAAGTCCTTGGAGAGTGGGCCAGGCACCAGACATAATCGTATTTCTGTTCATTTTAGGCCTTTGGGGGAGGATTAGGTTCTCAATTACGTGCACACTCGAGTTATACTTGTGCCCAGAGGTGAGTGTTCTGGTTGCAGGCCTAAGGTCCCTGGCATGGTCAATCCATGTTGTGCCTTCCCACCCTCAGAGGAGTCTCCCAGGCCACTTCAGGGAAGGTGGTGTTACAATACTGTTGGTTTCCCCATGAAACCTGGGTCCACCAGAGCCCGGCCTGTAGTTTTTTCCACTATCAGCCTCAGGAGAGCCATCAATGAGATTGTCAGAAAGGAATGTGCAGGAGGAAAGCCCCACTCAGCAGTGCCTGTGGACTCCAGCTCTGTGGCTTTGTATTTGCCAAGCACCCAGTGTTTCAGGGATTTGTGGGGTCATGACATGGGATTGGGAAACTGCAGGGCTGGCGGGCAGTAACCCTGGGGACATCAGTCTCGTGTCAGAGAGGGGAGCATTGGGAAGATGTGGCAGCCTGGGGGATGGAGTTTCAGTTTTGTGGGCAAGAGATGACCTCTAGGCTCAGCACTGTCTCCCAGGGGTTGGAGCCCCACGGAAGGGATCTGGGGTGTAAAGGCGGAGCACTTGTTGGCTAAAGCCTGGCCCTTGACAAGAACAAGCTGTTTGGAAAAGCTCTCAGAACTATTCGTTCTGCAAGATGTCCATGTAGACCTCAGCCTGACGTCCCCAAGGCTTTGCAGAGAGAGGCCATAGACCTTTCCAGGGGCTCAGAGTCCTGTTTCCTGACAATCTCAAATGGGAAGGGCACTGGTGGGACATGGGGGTTCTTTGTGCTTCCACATCTGGGCCCTATTCTCCCATCAGGTCCTGGAGTGGACAGTGGGGTTTGGTCAGAGGCAGCTCAGGCTACATCCTGGGATCCAGCATAGCCACCCTGCCCAGTCTGTGAGGAGCAATCAGCTAACAGACACAGCCCACTTGGGAGCTGCAGGGAGCCCCATCTCTTCTGCCTCAGCACTCAGAGGGCAGCAGAGGTACAGCTTGTCCCCTGAGGACCTTTCTGCCATACCTGTAGCAGTCCCCTTGAGAAGGCAGACAGCAGCCCGAGAACCAGCCACATCCTCCTCCTGGCAGTCACATGGAGAGCAAAGCCAGAGGGGCCAGGGCAGACATGGCGGGGCACCTGGGCAGGACTCAGTGTGTCCTCTCCTGTGACCTTTGCAATGCCCCAAGGCACTAGGCTTCGATGACTGCCACATGCCAGGTGCCAGGGCTGAGGAGCTCAGCTCAAGCTGCTGGTAAAACTCCAAATCTGGGAAGGGCACATCCGGCTGAAACTCTTCTCTCCTTCCATGGAGCAGTGCCCTCTGGAACCTGACAAGCCCCTCGTGGTGGACCATGGTCTCTTCGCTGTTGCATGTCATTGCCATATCTTGACCACAAATTGTGGTGCTTTTTGGAGAAGGTTTTTTTCAAACTGTGTGACTCTGGTGGCACCCAGGGTGTGGGTGAGCTGTGTCCCCAAAGGTGTTGAGCAACTTTGCTTCTCTCTGGACAGTGGGACTGAAATGCGTTCTCCTGCCTCCCACTGTGTCCCTTCTCAGAGGACTGGTGGGGATCAGGGAGGGCTTCGGTGGGATCTGGGCTCCCTGTTCTTGAGAGAGTACAGGGTGGAGGCAGAGAAGACCTGCACTCAGCTGATCACCGCAGAGCGGCTCAGGCCGAGTTCACTGTAGTACGTGTCCAGAGCTGAGGACCAAGGAGAAGGAACCAGTGGGCCCAGTGGCCAGGAGAGGGTTGGGGAGCCAGCTGACAGCGGGCGAGGTGGGGTCTGGGTTCAACAGCCCCATTACACTCAGATCTGACCCCCTAGGCCAGCTTCACATTCAGAGGTGGCCAGACATGGCCATGTGAGCAGAAACAGTGCAATTCGCCCTCTATGTAAGGATCAGTGGCTTCCCCAAGCACGGTGCACCTCCCCACCCGAGTTCTCTCTTTCTCTTTTTCTACCCTCTCTCTCTGAATTCCTGCCTCCCCCCTCCCCTCCAGTGCATAACTCTGGCTCCCCATTGGTCAGTGCTCCGTTCGCCTATTTTGTACCTACATATTTAGCCACATGTGTGGACAACATGACACACTCTGGCACATGTCATCTAACACAGGCTGGAGCCCAGGCTATACCCGCTCCAGGCTTTCCAGCCCAACCCCTGGCTTGCCATGCAGACTGGGGTGGGGTCTCGACCTGTCCTCCATGAAGAATGAAAAGTTACCTATATGCATATAATAATACATCTAATATCATAGATTACACGTGGCACTGTATCTGTAGTGTGTGTGTATATAAATGGCATTTTACAGCAGCATATTTTTTTTTTACAAAGATGAGTGTTTCCAAGCTGAGTTCATTATCATCACATGAGCTTTTCCTTCTGATGTTATAAGAAACTAAAGTTAAATTATCTTTTGTGGGACCCTAACTCAGTCATGGACCCTGTGGCCTAGTGTGTGACGGTGACCCTGACTTGCAGCCCTGGAACGGTGTTCTCTTGCTCTGACCCCAGCAACAGCGGCAGCACAAGTGTGAAGTGAAACCCTCAAAGACTGGGCAGGGGTCATGGCATGGTTTTCAGGCAATATCAGCAGTGACAAATAATTTTTACATAAAATTTTAGGGGAAATCCCTCTGTCACACAAAAGCAAGCATGCTTTGTACATCTACTGTAGATCAAGGGTACTGCAGTGAGGTTTTCATTACCCATCCCTTTCTTTTTCTTTTTTTTTTTTTTGGTACCGGGGATTGAACTCGGGTCCTTGCACTTGCGAGGCAGGCGACGGAACTACTGGGCTAAGTCCCCGGCCCAGCCATCCATTTCATATTTGAAATAGACTGCTGTCATTCCCCACTGACAGTTGGGGAAACTGAGGCCAGGAAAAGCCATCTGGCTGGCCCAGCACAGAAAGGCAGCCTGTCGAAGCTGTGACACAGACATGGTCCTGCCTGGCCGCACTGCAAGTCCTCACTGCCACGCTCTCCTCTGTCCCAGAAATGTGCCAAGCTCTCCAGAGAAGCAGGCAGCAGGAGGGACAGAGCCCACACAGGCCATTTCCCTATTTGTGCTCCTCAGTTTCCCGGGCTCCATACTGGACCCCATCATGAGCTGAAAACGCTGTGAGTTCGAAAGCACTTAAGTCGCCTGTTCTGCTGGACACCAGAATTTGGCCCCCATACACAGCTCATCACTGTGATGCAATCCTGCAGTGGACGAAGTGGGGAGCCTGGAGCCCATTTTTCAGGCAGTGTTCAGCATCCCTGAGACCTCTGATCACTGTCTTGAAAGTGGGGATGCTTGCCCCAAATGCACACAGTGGGAGACATATGGGTGCCATTAGACATGATGGGAAGTGAAAGCAGAAAACAGAATATCCAAAAAATACCAGCAATGCTACCACACCTGGCACCATGGAGAATATCACAGGACACACTGCTGAGGCAGAAAAAGACAAAATTCAGGATTCAAAGTATGGGTTTTGCTGAGTGCACCATTGTGAAGCCAGCAAATCGGAAGCTGATGGTAACATGGGGGACCATCGGTGAGCATGGAGCTATCAGAGGAGGTGGCTCCCAGACTACGGAGGCTACGAGGTGCAGAGTACAGAGCGGTCTGGAGGAAGCTCAGGGGCTCGGAGGAAGTCCAAAGGCAGCTGTTAGAGGCATCCTGTCGCCTGGGGAAGGGTGTGTCCTTTGTTGTGTTTGCCCATCAATCGATGGGTGAGGCCCACCCACATCTGGCTGTCAGTAAGCTGCATTCCTGGTTAGGGTTCTGTTTACAGGAATCTCACTGCCTGTCTGGAGCACAGCTAGACATGAAGGCGACTCCCGGAAGTGGGTTATTCCTCTTCCCTCAACTCACACCCGGTCTTTCTCAGACCATCCTTGCTTCTCACTTTCTAAAGTGTTTGCTCTTCTGTGTGGGTGGCTGCAGCCACTTAGATCCCCAGCCTCCATGCTCTCTGCTCTCTTGTCAATATAAATAAAAGTCATTTTGGAAAGGCATCCCTAATATGTCTAAATTTATAAAATCTATCCCTACATGGCACAAAGCATATATAAAATAGAAGATAACGAAGCATGAAACGGTCATTCTGATGTCTAACTCTGATGGCTTGATCTGAAGGCCAGCACACGCACGGCTAGAGGGTTGTTGCTCAGGATAGTGTATTTCACTCCTGTTTCAGATTGACTTCGTGGTGACTCTAAATGGATTGTGGCTAACTACACGTCACATGATTATATCTCCACAGCTCTGCTTCCTCGTGTGGCCAATAATGAGCTCTTCTGAGAAGTATCAGAAATGGCAGATTTGACATTTTCCCATTGGCTTAGCACTCTTACATCACACGCTCTTCATCCTTGTGTCAGTTCATTTAAAACCAGATAACTGACCTGTAATCAGGCTCATCAGGATTGATTGTGACAGACTGCAAGGGACAAGGACAGGCAGCTGGTGTCCTGCCTAGCACGGCGTTTCACACTGTGGGACAACGCCACAGCTCCGTGTGTTGTCAAGGCCCCCAAGGATGCACAGGGTCCTATTCTAGGGCAAGGCAAATGACTACATCCCTCACAGTGCCACGGAAACTGTGTGGGGACATTGTGTCAGCAGCTGTCCCCGATGGCCTGTCTTTGTGCTCCTCTGAGCCGACCCTGACATCTCACATTAAATCACATTTCCAATAAAATCTTTGCCATTATTTTATATGTGCATGAGACTAGTGAGCTTGTCCTTTTCAAAACTATCCTTCAACACTCTGAACCCACTGCACCCAAAGCCAGTCAACAACACACTGAGCTAAGGTCACAGGAGCCCATGGGGAAGCCCGTGGGGGGACAGGAGGCAGGGTCGCAGGTGTCCTGTTACTGTGAACTCCTGCCACTGCCACTGCTCGCACAGGGTGGGTGACACGCCGCTGCTGCCCCACGGGCCGGGAGAGGATGCTATGTCAATCTGTCACCGGGCAGAAACCTTCCTTTCTTCCTTCTTGGCACCCCGGGGATCCATCGTGTGGCATGGGCATCGGGGCATCGGTGTTTGCAGGGCCTTTCCTTCCCCTCAGGGCCACACAGTAAATATGCTTAGTGCTCCATCTTAGCCCAGTCGGCACCACTTGGCTCTGCCTGGTTTTCAGGACTCTGTGGCCAAGGCTGAGGTGGTGACACGCAGACACTGCCAAGGCAGGCATCAAGAGCAGACTCAGCCCGAGGGTGGCATGGGAGGTCTGCAGAGCCTCACTCTGGGCTGCAGTTGTGCTGTGCTGTGTGGTGACATCTGTGCCATAACAGATAAACACACTCTGGAAACTCCTGTGACAGTTATGACCAGTGACAGCACAGAGACTGGCAGAGAGGCTTCCACACTCAGAACACTGAGCCCTGCAGATCTCCCTGTGTCTCACCAGACAGTCATCACATGACTCCCAAAGGTCTAGAAACTCCAGCAAATTCCTCAACAACAAGAAAAGCCAGGGGTAAATGGAGGCAAGAGGTGGAAGAGACCATGATGAAACCCCCTAGAAAATTCACAGGATAAATGAAAACTGACTTCCTCTCTGGACAAGCTGACAGATAGTTTTCCCTCCTGTTCCCCCTGTTAGGTACAACTATCAACACTGCCCCAGCCCAGCGATGACACAGAGAACTCTGAAAGGCAGCAGGGAGGGAGTGTGCTGTGATGGGGCCCCAGCCTGAAGCAGCAGCTCTGCCACGGTGTCCTGCCCCTGTCCCTGACACAGGAAGAGCTTGCACCCCCATCACCCAGCACAAGAAGTGCTCGCTCCTAGGGCCCACAAATGGCTCACTCCTCTCTGAGCATCAGGAGTGACTGGATGACCAGGATGGGGGATACAGAGAACTTTAGAACCAGCAGCCCTGCCTGCCCGCCAAACCGGAGCCTCTGCCCAGGAATGCAGAGGCTGCTTGGGGGGTGACCGCGCCAAGAGCCTGGCTGCCCAGGGGTCGGTGCAGGAAGGGCTCTGTCCCACGAGAAAAGACCCCTTCCCCACACAGAGACACCCAGGGAGAGATGGAACTGGGGAACGATATCCAGGAGCAGCAGGCACCTGGCTTGAAGATATTTTGTCCCTAAGGATCTGGGACTGTCACCTTCATATACCCAAAGACCAGAGAGAGCAGGTTTCAAAAACAGTTGGTCCAGGAGCCTCCTTTCCTGCAGGCCTGGTGCCATCTCCCTCCCTGTCAGAAGTAGCTGGGGTGACAGCAGGTTCTCACTCTACTTCTTCCCACCTAGGGGCCCCAAGCCTGGCCTGAGGACACCCTTCATAGCCTCACAGGTGGGAGCCTGCACGGGACTGGAGCAGAAGATGAGTGAGCTGAGAGATGACACCCAGACTCTGGGAACTATGGTGCTGTGGGACCTGCAGCCCATGAGGACTCAAGCAGGGCAACTTCAGTAGGACTCAGAGGTTCCAACTATAGCAGACAAAATTCCACAATATTAGAAATCACCCGAAATACCAAGAGCCAAGAAAATCACAACTTGAAACAGAAAAGAATAAACATCTCCAAGACATCAAGAAGAACCAGACGCTGACAGGGCTTTTAAATCAGTGGTCATAGAAATACTTCAGTAACCGGTGACAAATATTAAATACCACACTATGGATTCTCAATAAAGAAATAGAAGTCACTGAAAAAATACATATGAAATTATAGGACTGACAAGAATAATAGTGGAGTTTTTTTTTTTTTTTTGGTACTGGGGATCGAACTTGGGACCTTGCGCTTGTAAGGCAGGCGTCAGAACCGCTAAGCTAAATCTCCAGCCCCAGGAGTGGAGATTTTAAGATCCAGCTGATTGGCTGAGTGGTACAGAGGCCATGGCAGAACGCAGAGTCAATGAATGGGGATGGGACAGTAGCACTCACCCAGCCTGATGGAGAGAGAGCATGCTGGATGGAAAGGACCAGACCTCGGGGCCACGTGGGGCAGGAATGGGAGACTAGATGTTCATGGCATGGTGTGAAAGAAGGCCAGGGTGGGGCTGAAAGACTGGGAAAACAATGGCCAAAACTCAACAGAATCTGGGGAAAGACACCAAGACTCAGACCCAAGCTGTGCAAAATTGAAATGGGACAAACCAAAGGGAATCTAGGCCAAGACACATGGTAATTAAACTCTGAAAGCTAAACATAGAAGAAAAGCCTTGAAAGCAGCCAGCGAAACCAGCAACTTCAAACACAGGGAAGCAGCAACTCAGCAGAGGTCAGAGGAGGTGCCAGCTATTTCCTGAGTTCTGAAAGAAAGAAAAGAAATAACAACCATACTGTCTGTACACAGAAACATTATCCTTCAGAAATACACAGGAAATAGAAGCATTCTGAGATGGAAGCAATCTAAAAGACTTTGTTGTTAGCAAACCCACCTGTAAAGACTGCCTGAAGGTCTTCAAACCTAAGGAAGGTGGAACGGGTGAGCTCTGGCAGCACCGTGGAGGAAGATGAATGACAGGGAAAGTAGAGACCTGGCACACACAGTGGCTGTCTTTCTCCTGGTGAGACTTGGATGCCATATTTGATGATTAAATTCAACAATTATCAGTCACCATCTGACAGCTGAGGCATGGTGGGAAGGCAGAAGACTCTAAGTGATGTGGAAGTTCCACATTTATCTGAGTTGGGGGATAGGGGTGAGCAGGGGAATGGGGCACAACAGGGCCACCAGTGGACAGCTGAGTGTCATATGTGTGTCTTGTGATTCCCAGAGAAACCACACAAACTTAGACTGAAAGTCACTGTGAACAAATCAAAAATGCAATCCTATCAAATGTCTCTGTAACCCACCGAAAGACAAGGAGAGGGAAACAGGAGTCAGAGGAGACAGATAGAAAACAAAAATAAAATGGTAGACTTAAGTGTTAATGTACCCATAATTATCTTAAATTTAAATGATTTCCATATATCAATCAAAAGACAGAGGGACTGAGGGGAACAAAAATCACCACCCAGCCATGTACTTTACTTAAAAGAAACTTAACTCGGTACCATAGATAGGCTGAAAAAAGGGATAAAAGAAATGTAACATATGAACATTATTTTGTAAAGAGAAGCGACTATATTAAAATTTGGCAAAATACTCTTAGAAGAAAAAGAAAAAATAATATGGAGGACAAAGAGGGACATCACGTAATGATAAATGATTTGTTCACTCAAAAGACTGGACAAATCTAAGTGTGCATGTTCTGAAGAAAAAGACTTGAAACACATGAAACCATCCCTGATGGGGCTAAAGTAGCTGCGTGCTTTGACATCCTCATCCCCATCTACAGAAAATCCATTGCACAGAGAAGAGCTGAGCTGCCCATGGATGGGCTCCAGGGTGACTCAGAGCCCCCACTCCATGGTAGCGATCACGGAAACAATCACCAACACATCCTGGAGCCACAGAACAAATCCCAAGAAATTTAAAAGAAAGAAAGCCATACTGAGAGTGAGTTATCCTGTGACAATGGCAACCAACTAGAAATAAGTAACAGAAAGATAACAGGAAAATTTCTAAATGTGGATATTAAACAACACATTCCCAATGGCCACATGGCTCAAAGAGGAAGTCTCCAATGAAATTAAAAAGACAAGCAAGTGAAGAAGAATGAGAACACAACAGAGTGAAGTATACGACACGCAGCCAGAGCAAGAAGAAGAATTTGTAACACTATGTGCCTCCATTAGCAATAAGGGGTATCTCACCCTGGGTTTCCAGCTCAAGAAATAAGAAAAAGAAGAGCAAAGTATATCCAAAGCAAGGAGAAGGAATCAGTGAAAATAAGGGCAAACACAAAAGAGGACATCAGAGAAGCAAAAGGTTCCTTCTTCAATCAATAAAGTAAAGAGGTCCCACAACTACTGACAAAAATACAGAGAGGACATGAATCATTAATATCAGAAAAAACATTGAGATCATCCCTGCACTCCTAGTCACTGAAAAGACAACAAGGTTGCTAGTGCTTTTACACTCATAAATACCTCAACGTACAAGGGATGAACAAATTCTTCAAAGACTATGAACTACCAAAGCATGTAAAGAGTAAAAAGGGTCCCAAGCCATGACCAAGTGGGATAGACCCAGGAATGTTTAACATTAAAGGAGTCAATCATCCTATCAGCAAGCTAAAGGAGGAAGTCATTGGACCATGTTGGTTGGGGGGTTGTAATAGCATCTGCCTCCCTAGATGCTTTTAAGAATGAAATACATTTATGAATATGTCTGGTACACAGTGGATGCTTAACAAATATGTTAGCTATTTTTATTTGCCCTCAAGTACAACTCTTACAGGAGCCTGATTCTGTTTTCCAGAAAGAGGAAGTGTATAATTTTTTCTGTATGTTGCTGGATTTAGTTAGCCAGTATTTGTTAAGGATTTTTGTGACTATATTCATACGATATCTTAGTCCATAGTTTTATTTTCTTTTGATATCTTTGTCTGCTTCTAGCCTCATTATATTAGCCTCATAGAAGGAGCTAGAAAATCTGTGCTCCTCATTTTGGAAAGGTTTGTGAAGGACTGTTCTTAATTCTCCTGCAGATGTTTGGTAAAATTCCCCACTAAAGACATTTAGTTCTTGGCTTTTCTTTGGGAGAAGTTGATTAATCACTAATTCTGTCTCTTTATGCATTAAAGAGCTATTTAAATTTTCTATTTCTTCATGAGTCATTTTCCATAGTGCATATCTTGCTGGGATTTTACTATGTCACCAAAATTATCTAATTTTTTGGCATAAAATCATCACATTATTCTTTGATAATCTTTTTTGTAAGGTTATTAGTCATAGTTTTTCATTCCTAATAGTAATCATTTGAGTCTTCCCTCTTTTAGCTTTGTCAGTGTAACTAAAGTTTTCTCAATTGTACTGATCTTTTGAAGAATCAGCTTTTGATTTAATTGACTTTCTCTAATGAGTTGTTAATCTGTTTCATGTATCTCTATTCTAATTGACAATATTCCCTCTCCTGCATTTTGGGTTTCATTTATTTGTCTTTCATAATTTTTAAGGTGGAAGTTAGGTTATTGACATGAGGTTTCTAATATGGGCCTCAGCTCCATCCGCTTAACTTTGATATGTTGGGCTTCTAGTCTCGTTCATCTCAGCATATTTTCCAGTTTCCCTGCAATTCCTTCTTTGACCTATTGGCTAAATAGGCCAGGGCCATTACTACATTTTTGTGAACTCCCCTAAATGTCCTTTTGTTGTAGTTTCATTTCACTGTGATTGCAGAATGTACTTGGTGTGGTGTCACCCCTTAGCAATTACCGAAGGTTTTAATTGCTGACCTGTGCTCTCCTGGAGAATGTCCCATGGCATTTGGCGTGGGTGAAGCTGTCTATGGATGAGGTTGGGTGGAGTTGGCCTGCAGTGTGTTTGATTCTTCTGTTTCCCTGTTGATCTATTGTTCTATCCATTATTTAGAGTGGGATGTCAGTGCCTCTAACTTCTGCTGTTGTATTATTTATTTATTCTTTCAGTTCCTTTAGGTCTTGCTCCATGTATTTGGGGTTCTGTTATTAGGTGCACATAAGTTTATAATTTATATGTCTTCATGAGTTGGCACCTTTCTAAATATAAATATAAAATATATAAATGTTCTTCTTAGTCACTAGTAACAATTTTTGTCTTAAAACCTACCTTGTCTGTTATTAGTGTAGCCACTGTGGCTCTCTTGTGGTTAGTTTGTATGATATAAATTTTCCTATAATTTTATTTCAAATTCTTTTTGATCTTTGAATGTAAAGCATGTCTCCTTAGTCAGGGTCTAGTTGGCTTATTGGCTTTTAAAAATCTATTTGTCACTCTCTGCCTATTAATGAAATGGTTAAATTATTTATATTTATGTAGTTACAAGATTTATGTGCCCTTTTTTCCATTTGTATTTCAGATCTCTGTCTTATTTATTCCTATATACCTCCATTATTACCTTCTTTTGTGTTAAATATTTTTCTATTATGCCATTTCATTCTTTGTGAATTTTATTTTACTATATTTTTGTTACTTTTTTAGTGAGCATTTGGAGTTTAAAATCAATATGCTAACTTAAAACAATATCATTTGAGTTTGGAAAGATGACAAAGTCTGGGATGGTGAATGGATGGTGGACGGTGGTCATAGTTGTACAACATTATGAACTTACTCAGTCCCACCAAATGTCACTGGTTGGAATTAGTATGACACGATTACACTCTGTCTCCTGGTTTGCTGTGTTACTTGGTTGGTTTGTTTAGTGGCTTTTCTATAGTCTCTACTCCAAGCGAGCAGGCTGCAACCCTATTCCCTCATCTGGGTCCGCTGAAGGGGGCACAAAGGTTTCCTTAAATGTCGTGAGTCAGTGAAGTGTTCAAGTGCTCAGAGCCGAGCACCATTGGTCTCCCTGAAGCCTCACTGTCTGGTGCAGAGCACCCCAAGGTCAGCCAAGGGGAGAAGGGAAGTCCTCCACAGGTCTGTCCAGCACACGGCTCTCCCTGCCCGAACACGTGGCTTGCGCATTCCCAGAAGCAGGGCAGAGCTTTTCAAAGCCACTTACAGACCTCTCAGAGTTTATTTTGAAAGTTTTTGGCTAGCCTTTTGTTTGCCCCAACTATTGTTCCTACTTCAGGCAGCCTGGATGTTAAACAATGGCAATCTTTTCTTTTTTCAACAAATGCTCTGGGGACAGGATTTTATTCACCGAACAATCCCTGAATAGGGTCAAAGGTAAGCTCTGTGAGCAGGACTTCTCAGAGAACTGTAAGACAGGTCAATAGCAATGGTGCCACTCAAATGAGGCTTTCTAGAGGCTCACAACCCTTCTTCCCTACTGTCTGTTAAGCTGTCTTTCACATCTACCATTGCTGGGTGTTTACTGGTTCTCAAGGCTGATAGACTTGAATACATGCGGTTGGGAATAGGGCAAATGAAAACACCCCAAACCTTGCTGTTTTCATTGAGATTCAGACAATTTTTTTCCTTGAATAAATGTTCCTTGGACAGTTTTGAGTCTTTGGTTAATTTCCAAAGGTCTGAAAAGGCTGATTTTAACATAGTTTGTCAGTATTCTAGTTGATTTTAGGAGGAGTATATTTTAGGAGATCCTTTATCCACCATTCTGGAGAAGAAACTTCCCATGAGGTCTGTTTTATAATAATAAGATTGTCAAATTATCAGGAAAACATATACAATCATTAATATGAATTTCAAGACAGAGGAAACAAAACTGAAAGAGCAAAAAGAGTAATAGATAAATTCACAATAATATTTAAGGTTTTCTAAAACTGTACTCTCAGTAATTGACAATACAAAGAGACAAATATCATGAAGGATATTTTTGAATAACTTGGAAAATGAAATATTTGTTTTATTTGATGGATTTTGTAGGATGCTACTTCCAGCGATTACAGACTACATGCTATTTAAAAGTCCACGTGGACCATTCATCAAGAGAAACCATGTGCTGGGTCCAGGGTCAGTAAGTTTAGGATTAGAACAACGAAATATCTAACTACAGGAGGACTGAGATATACGAAAAAAATTTAGAAAACTTCCAAGTAGTTGACAATTAAAATAACTCATGGATTAAAGAAGAAATCATAAGGTAAAATAAATCATAAAATGTTCTAATTTTTGCCATGCCTGCCTGGCAAGCGCAAGGTCTTGAGTTCAATTCCCGGTACCGCAAAAAAAAGTTTTAATTTTTTTAGCAGTGAAAATGCAACATATGAGCACTGGAGGATGAACAAAAGCAGTGACCAGAACAGAATTTATGGCTTTAAATGTTTATGTTAGAAAAGTAGAAAGATATAGAACAGTCTTTAACAAGCTGGAAAAAAGAAAAGTGTGAAAGAAAGCCAAAGTAGTAGAAAGAAGGAAAAAACAAGGAGCAGAAATCAGTGAAATAAAAAAGATAGGCACATAATGCCCAAAATTAACAAACCCAAGATTTGTGTTGAGATTAAGAAAATTGGTAAATTCCTGACAAGACTAGAAAAAAGAGAGGACTACACAAGTGACCAATACCATGAATAACAAAGCAACTATCGCTATAAATCCTAAAAGGATAATAAGAGAATTTAATGAGTAATATTATGCCATTAAATTTGACAGCTTGATGAAGTAGACAAATTCTATGAAAAAATACAACTTGCCAAAACCAACAAGAGATAAAATAGGAAATATTAATGCTCCCATGTATATTTAAAAATTTGAATTCATCGTCAAAAAATTCCCATAAGGAGCTCTCTGAGCCTGGATAGATTTGCAGACATAGTCTGTCCAACACTCAAGAAAAAAATACCAATCTTACACAAACTCTTTTAGAAACTGAAAGCGGGAACATCTCCAAGAGGCTGAGGCCAATGTAACCTTGATACCAAAACCAAACAAAGAGGTTACAAGAAAAGGAAACTGCGGGTCCCTAAAGACATAGGCAAAAAATTTCTAATAAGGTTGAACAAAATGAGTCTTGACACCTGGGGACTTCAGACATTGGTCCTCAGGTGACACTGTACACCACGAGTGAAGGATGACAGAAGCCAAGGACCCACACTGGCAGCCATGGCAGTGAGTGAGGAGGAGACCAGTCCTTGGGGACCAGAGACTAAGGAGGTGCAGGGTGGAGGCCCCAAGAAGGAGGCACAGCCTCCTGGGACGTAGGAAATAGGCTGTATCAGTCGGATTTCTGTCACTGCAATGACATAACTAAGGTAAGTGAAATAAAGATTTACTTTAAGATTCCAGCCCACAGTCAAGTTGACCCTTTGTGCTAGGGTTCTGGAGAGGGTAGCAGGTCATGGCAGGAGCAGAAGCCAGGAAAAGGATGGGGCTGGCGCCCCATGCTCTCTCTCGAGGGCCTGACACCATGAGCCTCTCTTCCTCTCCTGGGTCCCCTCCTGAAGGGCTCACTCAGGCCCAAGACACAATGGTGAGGGCTGAGTCTTTAGTGCAGGGGCCTTTGGGGACACTAAGCCAAGCACAGGCTTTGAGGGGCAGCCCCTCTAGAAACATAAGGATGTGGCCCTGAGGTTAGGAGGAACATGATGGCTTGGAGGAAGGGCACACTCAGCCTGGCAGGAGGAAGGAGGTGGTCACGGCAGGAGGGAAGCAGTAGGCAGTGGTGGGACATGAGGGAGGTCACCATGTGTCCTTAAAGTCAAAGAGCATTTACCCAGGGCAAGGACAGGGTGACATTCACATTCCACAGGCCCCCGGTTGTGGGGTGGAAGTTGGATGGGTGGATGAGGACAGGAGCAGGGCAGGGCCAGGAGACAGCACCACAGTCCAAGTGGAAGATGGATGCTGAGGGTCAGAACACAGTCCACACCCTTGGGAGAGCACTGTGAGGACAAGGAACCAGCCCTGGGGGGCCATGGGGCACAGGCCACGTGGGCTGCTGATGGCTACAGGCACAGGGTCACTGTCTCTACCACCCCAACCCTCACTGATTCATAGTCTTGCCCACTACTGTGAGCTATCTTGGAAGGCAGTTGAGGGTGAGCTTGAGGTCTTCCCGAGGGTTAGGGTGATGCAGGTGGCAGGGAGCACTGAGGCTGAGCGTGGAGGAGGGAAGGGCTGTTTCTCATGTGGATAGGTGGCTGGGTGTGATGGCAGCAGGCAGTTGTGCAGATGAACAAAGAGGACTGAGGTCGGCCCTTCTGTTTCCCTGACAGCCACTCAGGGCCATGACCTCAGTGGTGCTGTCACAGCCTCCCCAGTCCAGGCACTAGCACTGCCTCTGTGGGGGAGCCAGGAATCCATGCTGAGGTCAAAGATCAGGAAGCACCAGTCCCGTGGCTGATATCCCCAAGTCCTCTACCTCTAGCCACAGACACACTGTGATTCCTCCTAGAGAGGCCACAAAAGTTGCAGCAGCCATGGGCTTAGCCCAGCAGCTGTGTGGAAGTGTGGGAGCTGTCCACAAAGCAGTCACTTCCTCAGGTTCCCCTCAGCTTCTGTCCTGGACTTCCTAGGACACTCTGGAGACAGTAGCCCGGCTGCAGGGCTTGGCCCACCCCAATGCCTTCCAGAAGTCTTCTAGCAGGTCCAAAATATAGGTGGTGTGCTTGGGGATGCTCCTGCTCTCTGCAAGTAGAGCCCTCTTGGCCTCAGGGTCAGAGGAGCAGGGACCCTCTGGTGCACACCAGTGTTGAGTGAGGCCCTAAGAACAGCCAGTGGGTGGAGCGGGCCAAGCTGGATGCAGGAGCACGGCTCAGAAACACTTGGGCTACCAACCCTGAAGAGTTCTCACAGGTGCAAAGGCCAGGCCTGAAGCTGCCACCACTGAGGGAACAGCTGAAGTCAGGGCCCAAAGCCTGAGGCTGCCTGTGAAGCAGAGTGGGTAGTGGGGCCCTGAGGGGCAATCAGGGCTCCAGAAATCCAGGTAGGGATTATGAGTAGAGCTGATAGGGGAGGCTTGAAGCCACTGGGGTGGTGACACCAAGGACTGCAACACCAGGAGCTGTGGCACCTAGGGGTGGGAGCCACTGGCACACAAAGCCCGGGGCCACTGAGCTCAGGGAGCAGCACTTGCTGATGGGAGGTTCTGTGAAGTGACCAGAAGGACCCCAGAGACTGGTAACAGCAGGTTACGGGGAGACAATGTTCACAACCATGGTGACTTCCTGACATCTGAGAGTGACAGGCAGGGGAGACAGGCTCTGACACACTCCGCCATCTCCCACTGGGTGCTGCAGACACGGGTTCTCAGACAGGAACACAAGGGAAAACGGTTCTCTGCCTGCGGCCCAATGTGTGGTGAAGTTGGATGTCACGGGCCGCTGCCACCTGTGGGGTTCTTCCTGCTTGAGTCCAGGGAGCTGTGTGGCCAAGGCAGGCATGGGTGTTACCACAACTATGTGCAGGCGAGGGAAGGACACAGACAAGTTCCTGGGCCAAAGTCCCGAGTGGGTTCTGAAAACAAGGATTTGGGTCCTGCTGGAGACCCAGCCTGAGCCAGTACCCTCCCTGTGGTGTGGGCCTGGCCCTCTCTGGACCCTACTTCCTCAGGGAAGATAGAGGTGGCTGGGGCACTCACACGGGGCCAGGCCCCGCTCCCCATGCCCACCCCGTGTGGTCTCCAGGATCCATTATACTTCTCACTGCCTCGGCCTCCCCATCTGTGACATGGGGACTGATGACTTCACTGCCTGCCCTGGGGACCAGTGGCTCAGCCAGTGGCACACATGGGTTCCAGGGGAGACGTACGCACTGTGTGGAGCAGAGTTTACACTTTTCCCCTCCACCCCTGCCAGAGACTTAAACCATGGGAATTTTTCCAGAATGTATTGCGTAACATTTAATGATTGCAAACTAATTTAAGCTAAAAGGCTTCTTCAGTTAATAATGTCGGTAGTTCTCAGGAGCCGGGCCTGGCTTTGGCACGGGTGCATTTGTCAGGAGCAGCCTTAGTTTCTCACGCCCTGAGCCAAGTGGATCAGGCACAAGGTGACAGAGCAGGGCGGCAGTGAGCCACATGCCTCGGGCCCTGAGGCTCTTGTTTCTCGGGAGAGCATGAGGATGGTTAGACAATTCCAACCGACTACAGCCTGTGTGGCTCTGCCAAACAGCAGCACCACTCGGGTTTGTGTGTTTCTCTTCAAATGAAAACTGAGAGTTAAGCATGGGGCAGTGTTGTCAATCCTTACAGATACAGCAAACCTTTCTGTAAGTGCCCTTCGGTTGGGGACTTGGCTTTCTGTGTGGAGAGGGCCTGCAGTGTCTGCCAGGTGGCTCAGAGCCGGGAGAGGTATGCACAGCCCTGGGGGACTAGACCAGAAGCCCTACCCCAGGCACCAGGAGACCAAAAGCCAAGGGTGCTCAGTCCTTTATATAATAAGGTGTGGTGCTGCCCAGGAGCTACATACATCCCCCCGTACGTTGTTGATTACTCTAGTTCTTATAGAGAACACCAAGGCCCCGAGGTGTGAGCAGTGTTGCAGTCTTACATGTGCAGTACAGATGCAGTTTTTAAAAGTATTTCTGATGAGGTTGCACACAGATGCAGAAGTGGCAGGTACGAAGGGCTGATATCACAGACCCTGTTAACCCAAGGTGGTGGCAGGGACACAGATGACAGGGTCGCTGTAAGAGGAGTGTGTGTGGCTAGCACTTGGGCTCACGTGGGAATTCTTCCACGTGCTTACCCTGCTTCTCTGAGCCTGTGTGTGCCACGGGTGGAAGGATCGGTGAGCACAGGTGTGTGCTCACCCAAACGCTACCGTGTTGGGGTGCGAGGGGCCGACCAGGCTGTCCATCCAGAGATGACAGATGTCATCTTAGCCCAGCTGGCCACCCGAAGCTTCCAAATGCTTCTAAGGCTGCAGAAGTGGCTTTTTACTTGAAGCCTCATGGTAATCGATGGCCAAACCTCTTTCCATCAGCAGTGTCCACCTAGATGGGCTGAGGATAGCAGTCTCTGGCTGTCCCACCTGCCACCAACTCAGGAGGAATGTCACACAGCACCTGGGGAAGTGTGCAGCTCAGCTGTGGCTGTCCTGGACGGCACAGCAACCCGTTGTGATGAGAGCAGCTCCAGGGTTGATTCAGAGCAGGAGCCTCGCCTGGACACAGAGTGAAGGGAGTGAGGGTGCCACATGCAAAGCGCACACCTCCAGGCAGCCTGCCAGGCATCCACTGCTCCACATCCACTCTGACAAGTCTTCCCAATACCGAAACCTGCAATGTACTATGGGAACTCCCAATCTGTTAGGGTGAAGGACTTTGACTTTAACAAAGAGAGGGGAAATGAGAGGCATGTTAGAAGCTGGGTTTTACGTATTTCGCTGCTATTATCTTCTTTGTGAGGGAGGATGGAGAAGCACAGTGTCTGTCACCACTCAGAACCAGAACAAGGATGGATTCCCCAAGATATCCCCTGAGTGACCCACTGTGGTAACCCTGGGGGCTGCAGTCCTGTTGGGGATGAGGGTGAGCTGAGCTCATTCTGATCTCCGTAAGGACCACATCTCTTGCCCCCGAGAAGCTGTGGGTGAGGGAGTGCCCAGGAAGATTCACAGTGCGAGAGCTGACTCCGAGCGGGCAAAATGGAAGAAGGTTCCTTTTCAGGAACTATAAGCTGATTTTCCAGCTTTAGGTATATTCCTCTGTGATTTACGGCTCTCACTATAAATGCTGTGACTGAAAGCAGACATTGACAGAGGCCCCTGAGAAGCCAGGACAACTCACCAGGAAAACACATCCTGTGCTGCAGAACAGCGAGCAGGGACCCCGAAGGCAGAGCCGGCGTGTGGCCTCACCTGGCAGTTCTCCTGGAGCTGAGATGCGCTGCACCGGCTCTGGGCAGCTCCTTATGCTGCATGTATTCACATGTCCTCTCCTTTCATTTTCAGCAGCCATGATCATTCTGCTACAATAATCCAAGATATCTACATGCATTTTCTGAACACTATTGGCACTACTGTGGAGAGGCAACAGCGGGGTTAATTACAGGCAGAGGCTTCACTGCAAGTCCAGCCTTTGCTGAAATCCCAGGCTTTCCATCAGGACAAACTACCCATTCTTATGTTTACTGTTACTTGAGCGAAAGAAAAAACAAAAAGTGTATTTCAAGGCCTTTGGAGGATGTGTGTGGGGACAGAAATGGAAAGATATTTACTTATTAGGGTGTCCTTAACATGCTTTTGATAGCAAATGCTTGACCTTTGGGAAAAGTTCTTACTCAGGGGGACACGAGCATTCTGTGGTTTCAGTTTCTCTCATCAGAGTCTCAGGTTTCTGTCCCTGTGAGCTACCACCATGAAGACTTAACCACCAGCAGAAGCCCCTCAGGACGGAGGGCTCTTCTGCCCTCCCATTAATGAAATATTCTCCAGAAAAGCAGTGTCAGAACACAAACAAACAGTGCTGCCCACACATTTACCCACCACTAATCTCCTGTGATCTCTGGCTTCTGTTCAGTAATTGCATTTATTTTGACTTGATTGTAAAAATGTGAGAGATGGAATTTCACTTGGTCTCAAGTTTGAAGGTTTACAGCCCAGAGGCAGCAGAGAGCGAGGTCGTGGTGCTCCTGTAACTGGGGTTAGGAGCCCAATCTGCGTAGGAGGTTTTCGGGCCAAAGGAATAAGAGTTGACCCTCATATTTTCTTAGCAATTCACCAACAGTTCAGAACATTCTTCACAATTATTTTGCACTCCCTGTGTAGTTAGTTAATTGTGATCACTCTTGTTTCTAGGTCTCCAGTCTCCTCATTTTCCCAGACTTTGAGAAATGGAAGATGAACTGCTTCAGGGGGCCTGCAAATGGAAGTGGCAATGTCTCCCATGGGAAGTGCCCACAAGCTCAGAGTCCCCACCTTTGCTGGATCCACAAACACAAAGGTGCCTTAGGTCCCAGGGGTGCTGCTGTGAGGGGCCCATCAGGGAGGAAGGAGGAATAGGCCACCTACAGTTTCACTGCACATAGGAGCGCACCAGTCCAGGTTGGAAATTAGAGTGCAGGAAGCTCTATTACAAGACACAGCTCAAAATGCCTCTGGGGTGGTTAGAACCTCATCACCAGGGGTCCACCACCATGTGGGCAGCAGGCCTGACAGAACTCCACCAAGTGATGGAGTCATCTAGTAGCCTAGCAGTATGACATCCAAACACTCATTCAATGACAAAACCACGTGAAATATCTACCAAACTGCCACAGAGCAATGAAAGCATTAAGGCACAGAAAGTGGCATCTGGACTAAGTTAGGATGACTATGTATGAGCTGGGTGCTGGCCAGGTGTGACCCATGGGTCTGGATGGTGGTGGAACCTTGGGTGGAGAGGGGCTGGGGGTGACCATGCTCAAATGGACTGGAGGAGCACAGGGACCAACGTGGGCTGCAAACAGGGCTTTTGGGGCAAGAGCATGGTGTCCCCAGAGCTGGTGTCCAGGGAAAGAAGTGGGCTTTGTGGATGTGAGCTTTAAACATCTCCACACCTCATCTGCCAGTGGAACGCCAGGCTCAGGGGGCCCCCGACCCCAGAGGCCATGTGGAGGGCTCTGCTGGTGGTCCTGGGGCTTCTAGGTGGCAGGACTTTGAGGTCACAGAAGCACTACGTGTTGTCCAGGGTGGCTGTATCGCTGACATCCTTGGTGGAGATCGCTCAGTGTTGATGCTGCCATCACTGTCATGCTCTTCTTGAATGTGTTCCCCTTTTCATCACAAGTTGGAAGCAGAGGGCCTCATGGCTGACCTCAGGGATTTTCCTCTGCTCACTCCTTTTAGTACTTCCAGGTGTGGCTGTGGATTTTCAGGGAGGATGTGTGTGACTCTTTTCCATTCCCTCTGCTTACACTCATCGGATGAGGATGATAAAAATCGTGTCCTTCATCGTCCTGATTGAAAAGCAAATTTGCTCATATCAGCCATGTTATTAGCACCAAATGCTGGCTTCACATTAATGTGTCCATGTTAGAATGATGCTTTCTTCGAAATTCATGGTTGTGTGAGATATGAACAGTGACATCGTAGTCATTTGTGACGATTGTCACCATCCTCACCCCAGGGAGCTTCTGGAAGCTGAACTCACTGAGCCCACCCAGTCAGGGACACCCTGGTGCCATCTCCTATTCAGGCTGACACTTCTGTCACCCTCTCTGCCGTAGAAGAATTTCAACAACAACTCAGGTGAATGTGACAGCTGGGATTTCAGGGAAAACCTTGACCACAATTATATGAATGTGCTTAGCTAGTATAAAAGAAGACAGAGAGGAGAGAGAGAACGAGAGGGAGGATATAAAACATAATGCTAGGGAATAACAAACCATTTAAAATACAGACCTCAAATTTTATAAGAAAATATTAAGGATAAATCCACATTACCATGTTTAAAAATATCTGTGAAATAAACTATTTCACAGGAAAAGAAAAATTCCAAAATTAACTAATGAATCATGACACATGAATGTAATGATGTCCATCGAGATAGAGGTTTCCAGAACATGGGAAGGGTGTCTCTCTGGTGGCCGTATTGCTAAGTTTTAAATGCTAGCCATGTTTAGATGATTTTTACGTTATATAATCTGTTCCAGAGAATTAAAAAATATGAAAATTTCCCAGCTTCTTTTTCATGTCAGCAGAGCTGTGGCGTCTAAACCTGAAATAAAAAAAAAATGTTCGGTTTTCCTCAGCGGTGACTGGCAGGGCGCACACAGGACTAGCAGCTGGTTTGAAGACTGTACTCCCGTCATGTGATCTGCAGGGGTGATGCTAGCAGGTGAAAAATAAAGCCGTCAGCAGAACCACCTAACCAAATTGGTCAAAGGTGAGATGATACAGTTCATCTCAAAACCTGTCAAGAAATTTCAGCACAGATTCTTATGAAAACTGGAGGTAACTCAGCAGCACGAGTGATGAGTGTCTAACAAAACCTAAAAAGCAGGGGATACGTGACAGCAAAACTCCTGAGGAGTACTTTAAAATCAGCCACAGGGAGGGTGTCTGGTGTGACTTGTGTCTCTGTGGAAACCTTGTCCACCACGCTGAGGTGTGGAGACAGAATAAGTGCCGTCCCTGGGGAGGACCTCAACTCACGCTGCCAATGGGGTCTTCTAGACTCGTCACGGAAAATCATTTCAGGATGCGAAGTAAGAGCAGCTGCCTGGACTAGCAGGCAGCTTTAAGGAAGAACACACTCTGAGATTGTGCGGGCCTTGGGGGCTGGACCTGGGGTGCCTCAGGTCATCTAGGATGTGTGTCCCTCAGGCGTTCCTCTGGTGGGTGGGACTGTAGGCGACATGGGTGGGGGCCGGAGGAGGAAGGTGCAGCTCCATGTGCCAGGAAGCACAGGCCCAGTTCACAGGCTTATTGCATCTTTAAGACTCAGGAATTGTTTTTGAAGTGAGTTTCCTAGTAGACAACAAAGCATTGTGACCTTGGGTAACTTGGTGTCCTCAAGCTGCAGCTTTTCTTAACAGTACAAATTTGAAGGTAAGATGTCTCTTCTCTCATTTATGGTCTTCTTTATTTTCCTACTCCACCCTAAGAACTGTAGCTGTAACTAAGCAGGTGGAGGCCAGGTTGTTGGCCAGGCAGCATGTGGTGGTCACAGGCAAGGAAAGCAAGTGGATCACACTCCTTTTGAAACTTTGGGGCTGAGTCTTGCTCCCCAAATGGATATGTGAAGTCCTAATGCTCAGGACTTCAGAATACATCTGGACTTGGAGTTGAGGTCTTTAAAGAGATAACGCAGGTGAGATGGCTCATGACACTGACTCATATCCTGTAAGAAGAGGAGATCTGACACAGCATGCAGAGGGCGACCTTATAAAGACACAAGGGAAGATGCTGTCTGCAAGCCAGGAGAGAGGGCTCAGGAGTAGCCAGCCCTGCCACACCGGGTCGGAGGGTTCTTCCCTTTAGGAGCATAGCCAACAAGCTGGCCCAACCATCAAATGTTACAGAATTGTGAAATGGGGTTGTGCACCTTGGCTGAGCCCACAACAGCCACTCTGATGACAGACAGGGAGAACTCAGCTGTCACCTCTGAGCTTGCAGAATCTCTCTCCTCCCTCCTCCCCTCCTCTCCTCTCCCCTCCCCTCCCTTCCTCTTCCCTCCTCTTCTCTCTCTGTGCCTCTCTTTTTCTGTCTCTCTCTCCTCTCTGTCTCTCTCTCTTTCTCCCCCCCCGTCTCTCTCTGTCTCTGTCTCTTTCTGTCTTTGTCTTTCTCTCTACTCCCTTTCTCTCTCTCTCTCTGTCTCTACCTCTCTGTCTCTCTATCCTCTCTCTCTCCCTCTTCTGGTAACTCAGAAGTGGAGAGAACGACTGCTGCCTGCCCTGCAGCTGCTTCTTCTTCCCAAGTCAGTGAGGTCATGGTTGGAAGCGGCATCTGTCTCCCCCTCAGCAGTTTCCACCTCTCCAGGGCCCAAACCTCCAGCCCACTGGACCCGCTCTGGGGTCCAAAAGAAGTATTTCTTAGTCACTCTGAAGAAGGCGCTGAGACTGCGTGGCTCTAATGAGGAGCAGATGAGGGGTGCACGTGCCATAGCCAAAAATCTGGGGAAGTTGAGCAAGAGGAAAACACCGATATTGCCAATTCCCCCGGAGCTGCAAGTTCACACACACCTCACTGAGCCATGGCCTGCGTGCTGGTAATGCAGTGACAGTGGCCCTGCCCTACTGGAGTTAGACCATGTTGGGCTGAAGAAGAAACCAGCTCCATGGAGCAATAGCAGCTGCCCCTCTGGGACAGGGTGACAAGGCTGTCTCACTGTCTGGGAGCTGAAGATCCGCCCTCCATGAGCACCGCCATCA
The DNA here is from genome assembly GCF_053883595.1 of Heterocephalus glaber. Classification (NCBI taxonomy): domain Eukaryota; kingdom Metazoa; phylum Chordata; class Mammalia; order Rodentia; family Bathyergidae; genus Heterocephalus; species Heterocephalus glaber. The sequence continues at coordinate 523,544 of NW_028258212.1, read as the reverse complement.
TCCAGTCCAAAGCTGTGACTCACTCCCTGTGGGAGCTGAGTAGGATGGCAAGGCAGCAAGAGGCCGTCGGAGTGTGATGTCTCTGTTCAAACCCTGTCACACACAATTGCTCTGACTTGAAGGCTGGGGCTGGGACACACGCCAGACACAGGTAGCGAGCTCTGTGCAAGTGCTGTGGAAACCGAGGACCCCAGCTGGAAGCAACAGAAGCTGCAGAGCTTCTGCCCCCTCTTCCTGTGCAGGGGACAGGGCAGCCCCTGGTCACCACCCACGGTGCACACTGGACCCCAGGCTACTGCCCTGTCTCTGCCCTATGAGGAGGAGACAGGCCATAGGAGACCCAGGTCTGCCTTATCCCAGACTCCACTGGGCCCCTTCTCTGCTTCACCAAGACCCAACTCAGTCCCCTGGCCTGAGCTCTGGAATGCCCCCCAAAGCCGTGAACAGTGGCTTAACAGAAATTGAAAACGTTATTTAAAGAAAATACTCCCAGCATCTCTGAAGCCTCCAAATCCTTTTTTTTTATATTTAGTCTTTTTATTCTGTTATAAAAGGAAATTGATTTATTAAGGAAATTAGAAAAATACAGAAAAGCAAAACAGTAACAATAAAACCCTCCTCCAGTCTACTCCCACAGTGAAAACCAAATTAGTCAAATTGTTTTGTCCCACAAAGCCTTTGACTGAGCTATGTCTCTTGTTCTAGTGTCTTGCTGCTGCATGTCCTACAGTGCAGGGAAAGCGCACTGAAATGTGGGCTCACATTCAGATATTAGGACCAGGTTCTGGAGAACCTGCTTAGGGACTGTTCTGATGTGAAGTATGCACTCAGTCTTCCTTCGGGCATGCAGTGCCCAAAATCCTTGTAATCTTTAAGAGATTGGTGATGAGGCCAGTAGCCTGGGTGGCTTAGGATGGGGCTGGGACATCTGGGGCCCGTGACTGCACCTGCAGGGGTGAGGTTCATATTGGGGACAGAGCCTGCAGCCTGTGGCATCTGATGCCATCGCTGGGTGGACAGGGTCAGAGTGGAATTGAATTATAGAACACACAGCTGGTATTCAGGCTGAGATGTGTAGGAAAGCCAGAGATCTGAGGTCACAGAGGTGTCATGTGGTCTTAGTACTAAGTTTGTTCCTGCATTTTTAGAGAGGGAGCGAGATCAAGGTTTCCGAAGCCACCCACCAAGGTTGCTTTCCAAACTGCTGGGTAGGTAGACCTTTGATTTTGATCCAGAAGTTGTTTGAACCTAATTGCCACATTTTCTCACTTGAATGTGAGCCAGTTTATGCTGGGCCAATCTGCCTGAGACCACTGTGGTGCTGCCAAAATGCTGTGCAACACGTCCAGGGGGCTTTTGGTGTTTTTCCCATGTGCTGGGTATGAACCCCTGCTGGCCACAAACTGTGCAGCCGAGCTGCACCCCAGCCCTTTCTCTTTTTATTCTGTAGCATGGTCTCCCTAAGCGGCCCAGGCCAGCCTTGAACTTGCCATCATCCTGAATCAAAGGATGGCAAGCCGCAGTCATGGGTGTGTGCCCCTGCCAGCATGGCTTGGTCGTTTTCTATCTTACTTCATTTTATTTTCAGTGCAGGGCCTTGTGTGTGCTAGGCAAGGACTCGGCCCCAGCGTATGCACTTTGTTTCCTCTGGAGTTTATTTAGACAGTGAGGTAAGCTCCATCATCCCAAGCAAGAGTTGAGGGCGCCAAGGGCAGAGCTAGCATGTGACCCCAGCAGAGTGAGGAGGACACAGAGCCCACCAGAACGCCATTTCTGCAGAGCTGTTGGATTCAAGCTCAGCTCTGCAGGGCACTGGAAAACTTTAAAACTGGGCACAGAACTGAAAACAAGCTGAATTTCCAAATTCTATCATGCCAAATTCTTTCACAAACCTTACATTTACGAATGTAAATAACATTCCTCTTGGCAATGCACATCTGTTATCTAGAAGCTGAGAAACTGGGATGCAGAGAAGGTGCCCTGTACAGGACTGAAAACAATCAGTGGCCCTAGACACAGAGGCTTGGGACCCAAGCAGGCAGGTGGGGGCCAGCACTCGGTGATCCACACCACAGATGCATGGGCACAATCAGCTCTGCTCTGGAAACTGCAGCACAGAGAGGACAAGGGGCCTGCCTGTCATGCCGGGTGCTCTGGGGGGCTGGGCCGGTGGCCCTCAGACCTTGCCTTTCCTGTGGCCCAGTGCAGTCCCCTGGGGTTGATCAAGAAAGGTGCTCCATATAGGTGTTGGGTGCTACAGAATGTGCTGTGTCCTCCTGGCCCATGTGAGCTCACTGGACTTCCTGAGTGCCCTCCTACTAATGCAGTGGGCGGCTCTACAATCAGTTTGTATCACCCACCTGTACCACGTGCCCCCAGCCCGCCCACACTTCCATCTGTAAGTTGGGACAGCAGCATGGGGCGGGGGCACCCCACAGTCCAGGGGAGCAGCCCCAGTCCACTGCCTGGTCAGACCTGGGCAGTGGTGAGAGAGGAGGGGTTTGCTGTAGCAGGTCAGGACAGTCTCAGGAGCAAAGGAATAGACAGGCCTAGCTGTAAAGATCCCAATAATAGGCTTTGAGGGAGTGGGGCTCTGGCAGGCAGGGCAGGGGCCTGAGAGCAGTGTGCGTCCCTCTGCCCTCTGTGCCCTCTCTGGGCCTCAGCCTCTGCCTGCCTGTTGGTCACAGAGAAGCGCTGGGCCTCCCACCCTTCCACAAGGCCACAAGCCTCTGCACCCAGAGCAGGGGAAGAAAACAAATCCTGTTCCGCCTTTGGGGTATCTGTCTGTGAGTGTCAGCCTATACAGGGCTCTGTGCAAGGGAGCAGCAGGGACAGGTGGGTATTAGGGCAGCAAACCTGATGTTTGCAGCAAATTAACGGGGAAAGAAGGAGGAAGGAGGGAGAACAAAGGACAAAAGACAAAGGAGGCAAGAGTTCTTGCAAACACAGGCAGTGGATTTGGAAGGAAAGGCCCGGCATCTTCTAGAAGCTCCTCACCCTGAGAGACACTGTGCTGTCACAGTTGACACCCCATCTCCCATGCTCCTCTATACCTCACAGGGGAAAGGGACATTTTTATTGTGCAAAAGATGACAGTATTTGAGTGAGAGAAGTCCAGGATGAAGAGCAAGATTGGTGACAGACAAGTAGTCAAGTAGATGCTTGAGAAGAGAATAGCTAAGAAGATTCAGCTCCCATGAGGGCACTGCAAGTTCACCTGAGATCATTCACTGTGCTGTGAGGTTTGGGAATCACATGATGGAGGTGCACAGTTCAGACCTGAGCCCACAGGGTGGGCACCCGGGGAGTGCAGCCTAGGGGAGGGCATGGTGGGTGGAGGAGTATGAGACCCTGCAGTAGCAGGCCCCCTGCACCGGGTGCTGTGGCTGCATGCTGTGTCTGTGTGCTGTCAGAGAGAAGCCTGCACTCTGCCTCGGTCCTCCCCACCCCACCCCTGCTGGGCTACTCAAGGCACGTCAAGCCCTAGGGAGAGTGGGGATCCAGCAGCAGCAGACAAGGACAGGGACCTAGGCACAGCCTAGCCTCTCTCTGTCCCTGGAGGAGGCCTCAAAGAGGACAGGGATGCCTCACCCAAGCCAAACTCTGTTGTGCTGCAGCATAGGAGAGCACAGCCATTCTTGGGGATAGCCACCCTGCCCAGATCACATTGTTCCCACTTCAGATCCTCTCTGGAGTTGTAAGGAGGCCTCCGAGCTACATCTTGGCTTGGGGCACTGTTCAAGCTTATTTTGAAGTGATATCTCCATAGGCAGCTGTTTTACAATATTTCCCTTTTTGCTACAGGTTTACAAAAAACTTTTGGCGGCTGTTGATTTTCTAGGAGAAGCTTTGCTGAAGTTGGTTTTACTGGTGTGAACTTGGCTGTTCTAGTTGGGAGAAGCTTGGGGCTTCACTGTCACTAGGAATGGCTGCTGTTTTCATCAGGGGAGCTCTGATCTTCACCGAGCTGAGTAAGGTGGTGTATACCTATCGTCCTAGCTGCTTGGGAAGATGATGCAGAAGGATTGCTTGAGCCCAGGGGTTGGAGATCAGCCTAGGCAACAGAGCAAGACCCCATCAAAACAAAAGAAAAATAAGCAAAAAACAAAAAACTTCATCAGTTGAATCCAAGGGAAGTGTGGTGGTGCCCACCTCTAATCCCAACTGAGGCAGAAAGATCCTGAGTCCAGGGCCAGCCTGGGGCACACAGTGAGTTCAAAGCCAGCATGGACTACTTATCAAGACCTTGTCTCAAAAAAACAAAAAAGAAAAAGAATCCACTATTAGCAATTCTAGTAGAACGTTCATTAATATTTTGTGTTGTTACATCTCCATTCAAAAAAGTAATACTAATCACTAATTCAACCAATTTTATCTCCTGAATTACTAAAAATGTTTAAACACATCCCAGTTGATGCACTAATTACACTTTTTTTGCACTTTATTAAATTCTTTTATTGGTACATTGTAGGTATCCAACACAATTACATTTCTCCTTGGGAATTGTACCTTTACATAATGCATCTTGGTTCTTATTTTTTCCCCATTCCTAGCCCTCCCTTCACGCCCTCCACCCTTCCCTATTTACAAAGACTTTATTTCCATTTTTTCCATTTCTCATCATTTTTCCTTTCCCCTGCCCCTCCCACTACCCCTACCCCTTTGGACCTTTTCTTCCTATTTTACATCATCGATTATTCATTCTAATAATTGGTACATTTTAGGTATACAATATAATGACATTCATCATTGGAAATCTGCACCTTTACATAGTCTCTCTTGGTTCTGATTTTTCACCCTTTCCCAGCCCTCCCTTCAACACCCATGTTCATAGCACCACAGTTTGTAATAGCTAACACTTGGAAACAGCCCAAATGCCCATCACCTGGAGACTGGATAAAGAAAATGTGAGGTTTTTTTGTTTTTTTTTTTATAAAATGGAGTACTACTCAGCCATAAAAAATGAGAAATTAGAGACATTTATAGCTAAGTGGATGCACACTGAAGCGATACTCTTAAGTGAAATAAATAGGACACACATGTATAAATACCGAATAGTTTCTCTGGTGTGAGAAACTGACAGTGTAAATAAGGACTAAAATGTATAATAGGTCATGTGAAATAGGAAGAAAAGGGGCAAAGGGGAAGGAAGTGGGAGGGCTAGGGGAAAGGATAGAAGGGAATGGGACTAATTACATTTTTAAATTCTAAAATCGATCATTCAAAAAGAAGTAAGATGCAAAATTTAAATTGTACTTGTTTAGGGAAAGTCTTCTATCATACCTATCCATTAGGATGCCTATAGAATATGTAATCAAAATCAGTTTCATAGCTACATTTTATTCAGTAATCATGAGTATAGTAAATATTGTATATAATAGCACTTTCAAGGTAGTATGCTATTATGTTGTAAAAAATAAAATTTCTTAACCAACAGTTTTTACTGTCTGGGCATGTGAAGCAATATATTTTGTGAAAGAAATGACAAAGAATATAGCTTGATGATTTCTGTGGTTTTTATTCATTGACAAAGAACAATAAAGAATGACAATTTCATATAAATCATCTTTTCTGAGATAAAAGCATAATGCTAACTATATAAAAGCAAGTGTTAAATTGCCTACTTCTAATGAATAACTCTTAATTTAGTAGATTGTATGAATAATGCATTTCTGCTCTGAAGAGAAATTTTAGCTCTTGATGATGCCATTATTTTGCTTGATTTATTGGGCATGTTGATATGTGTTTAAAAGACAAAAAGGTAAAAAAATAAAACTGGACGCCAGGTCTGATAATGCACACCTGTGATCCCAGCCCTCTGGGAGACAGGCAAAGGATCCAATTGGCAACTTAGCAACTTAGCAAGACTCTATCTCAAAATAAAAAATAAAAAGCTGGATAAGTAAAAAAAAAACAAACAACTTTTGGCTTTGGTTTCTATAAAAAGAAAAGGATGGCTCCAGACTTCCAGAGACCCACTGTGAAGTCATTCCTTCGAGGACAATGGTGATCATCTACTGTCAGGGCCATAGATTTCACGTGGCAGGGCCTTGACCAGAGCCCTTTGCTCTCAAGGGAATCTGGGGCCTACGAGTCCCTCACTGCCTGCTCCTTGGATGTCAGGAGAATCCCTCACCACACACAAGCATGTGTGCACACAACACTTCCCTCACACCACCACCTCTCTGCATGGTGGCGTCAGGAAAGCAGGGTGCCCTGGGTCACTGTCCCCTCAGGCCCTTGCACCAAACAAGGGTCCCCTCTAACTCAGGGGATTCCAAGGTCCTAGTGGTGGTAGCTGCTGAGTGTCTAGGAATGGGAGAAGTCTAGGGCCAGGGAGCACCTCCCGGACAACACCTTGATGCCCTCACAGTGGGTACCCCGCATCTCCAGGTCACAGCAGCTTAGCCAGGGCCTCCTCTTGTCATTGGGCAGCTCCTTTAGAAATGGCTTGCCAATCAAATGTATTCCAGGTCTTCTTGCCTCGAACAAAGAGTTGGATGAGACAAGCCAATAACGGTGCCAAGAGTTTATTTGAAAAATGTGGGGGGAAGAGGTAGGGGAAGATCCAGCTCTGTAGAGCTAACTTGGGATGCACAAAGAAAGGAAAGGATAAAAGCAAAGGTAAAAGTGCGCCCTGTGTCTACCGTAGGGAGTTCCCATATTAGGCTCTTACGGAGACTCGTCTCTTTTATGCCGTCCGTATCTCATGGGAGCTCACGAGAAGTTCCACATATAGGGTCCTGGGAATTATTTGGGGCCATCCTGGGATCTTGTAATTGACAGGTGCCACCTATTTCCCCAGCCAGCTTTGCCATGTCCTACCTCCTATATCACTCTTGCACTGTGCCCATAGGAAACTGGGTATAACTCTAGCAAATTCAGAAAAATCAAAGAAGATAAAATTCTTCCTAGCTCACTCAGCCCTTGAGGTCAGCATTCCCTTGATACTGACCCAGACACAGACATGAGAAAAGGAGCTGCAGACAACATCCCCCCGAGAGAGGCAAGGGCGCTGGGTGCACCTGGGTCCAAGTAAGTGAGCTTGGTCCAGCAACCCAGGGCGGATTCAGTAGGGTGACTCACCAGACTAGGAAAGGAGAAAGGGAATCCAGGTGTCCAGTCACAGAGGTGCAGGCATGCCTCACACGTGCCTCACACTCCTTTCTGATAAACTGTTGGAGCAGCATTGTTCACAATGGTCAAGTGTGGGGCAACCAAGATGCAGTCTGCAGGTGAAAATAAGAGTGTTCTGTTCCTTATCCAGACCATGGAATGTTCCTCAGCAATAAGAGTATCGAGGTGCCAGGCCATGAAAACACACGGGGACCACACAGGACCTCCAGTGCTCATGCCTGGGTGATCGTAGGATTCCCACTCTGTGACCCTTGGAAAAGGAAGAGTGACAGAGACAGGAAGAGGATGGATTGGTGGGTGCCAGGGGCTGGGTGTGGAGAAGCAGAGCAGGACATCTCAGGACAGGTGATTCTGTCTGGCACTGCAGGAGCCTGCAAGTCACCACAGTCTTGACTCTGGGATGCACATGCCTGGGAATGTTCCAGAAGCTCTTTGTGTGGCTGCAGCAGATATCAGTGGTCTCCAGTGCTCCGTCCACACCCAAGACCGGGTAGGGTGGCTACCCTCTCTGTGGGCTCCAAGGGCCCCTCCTCTGTGCTGCTCTGTAACACACCACAGTGCAGAGAAGGTTCTCAGGTGGCCCACAGACCCTGTGTAATGAGGCTCAGCCTACACCTTCAGCTCCCTCTCCTGTCTTGCCGTGCTCAAACAATGGGCTCCGGCCTTGTCTGTTCACCTGAGACCAGCTGTTCAATACTTTTCTCCTTGCTGAGACAAAATGCCCAACACCTACAAGTTAAGGGAGGAAAGTTTTAGTTAGCTCACAATTTGTGGAGATTTCAGTCCATAATCAGCTGGCTCCAAGGCAGGATGGCATGGCAGCGAGGCATCACGGAGGAGAAACAGTTCATGGCAGGCAGAAGGCTTCAAAGCAAGCAAGGGAACTTAGTAGCTTCTTTCTGTCACTTTTACATTCTATCTAGGCTACTGGGATTAGGGTGGTGCCAAACTGATCAGTGGACTGATTTAGTAACCACTTACCCTTAATCCTAGCACCCTTAATCCTAGCATTGCACCATGAATCAATCACACACCCTAGATCCAGCCACCTCTGAACAAGCCCCACCTATGATTGCATGAGACTCTGGGGGGATGTCTAGACATAAACTATAATACTAGCCAAGCTCTTTTCTGCCCCAGGCCCTTTGTACATGTAGTTCTCATGCCAGAATGCTCTCCTCTACACTCCTGAGTCAGTCTGGGTCTACAGGTCGAAGGTAAATGCCACTGACCAGGATGCATTTCCTTTCCCCATCCCAGGCCACATGTGATTCTTGACATCAGCCACAAATCAGTTTCTGATCCAGTAAGAATCTAGTGCCCTGAGTGTAGAGGAGGCTTCCAAGTGGGCGTGCTGTGGCTCCCAGCAGAGAGGAGGTGAGCCATGCAGGTGCCAGGTACACACCCCCTGCCCTGTAAAAATGAGAAGACAGGTAAACAAACCTCAGAACCAGACTTCCAGATCACCTACAGCAACCCCAAAGGGAAACAAGATGGAACATTCTGATACTCAACAACCTGGACTCCTGAACTAGCAACGAAAGAGAGGATCTGGAAAAAATGAAATCAGAAATAATTTCTCACATAACAGCAGAGATTGTGCCTATAGTAAAAGACATGATTAATAAGTTTAGAGAGGATACAGATTAAAAAATAGAGGAGCTGAGGAACATGATGGAATGCCAACATAGGAAACAAATTGAATCTATAAAACAGATGCAAACAGATTTCCAGGAGATGAAAAACTCCATTGAAAGTCTATGCAGCAAAATGAGCCAATGTGAAGACAGAATTTCAGATATAGAAGATAAGATTGCAATTAGTGACCAAGAAAAGAAAAAATTCTTTAAAATTGTAAGGGACCACGAGAAATCAATCCAACAGCTGCTAGATGATGCAAAGAAGAATAACATAAGACTGATTAGAGTCAATGAAGAAACAGGAGAGAGTGCAGATGACATGAAAAAAACTGTTCACAGAAGTGATGGCAGAAAACTTCCCAAACAGGGGGAAAGAATTTGACATACAGATAAGCGAGACATATAGGACTCCAACTAGCCTTGATCAAAAAAAATCTACACAGAGGCATATAATTGTTAAGATTTCAGAAAACCAGCAGAAGAACAAAATTCTACAAGTAGTTAGAGAAAAGAAACAAATCACATACAAAGGAAAGCCCATCAGAATCACAGCAGACTTCTCAGTGCAAACACTCAAGGCAAGAAGAGCTTGGAGTGATGTATTTCAAGCCCTAAAGGAAAACAGCCTCCAACCCAGATTGATGTACCCTGCAAAACTATCTTTCAAAATAGATGGAGAAATAAGATGCTTTCATGACAAAGAGCACCTCAGGAACTTCATGAATACCAAATCGGCACTCCAAAAAATTTTAGACAAAATCCTAGGAAAAGACAGCAAGGATCACAGCTCCAGGAAACCCAGCAGAATGAATCTACCAGGAACTACAGGAAATTAAATGCAAAGGGGGAGGATCAAACAAAAAGAAAAAGTCATTACAATGATAAGTCAATACCTATCATTTATAACCATCAATGTTAATGGTCTCAACTCACCAATCAAAAGAAATAGACTGGCAGAATGAGTTAAGAAGCAAGATCTAACAATATGCTGCATACAAGAAACACACTTAATTCAAAAAGAGACTCACAGACTGAAAGTTAAAGGGTGGAAAACAATACTCCATGTGAGGGGAGCCCGAAAAAAAGTAGGAGTAGCTATCCTCTTTGCAGACCAAGTGGATTTCAAACCCACACTGATCAAGAGAGACAAGAAGGACATTATATCCTTGTAAAGGGAACAACCATGAGGAAGAGATAACAATCATAAATATCTATGCACCAAACACTAGTGCACCCAAATATATAAAACAAATTCTAATGGGCATGAAAAACCATATAAGCACTAATACAATAGTAGTGGGGGACCTCAATACCCCACTGTCACAAATAGATAGATCAACTAGACAAAAAAAAACCATTGAAATACTAGAACTCAATCAAACTCTTGAACATATGACCTTAACAGATGTTTACAGAGTGTTTCACTCCACAAAATCAGAATACATATTCTTCTCAGCTGCACATGGGTCATTCTCCAAAATAGACCACATACTAGCTCATAGAACAAATTTAGGTAAGTGCAAAGGAATTGAAGTTATCCCCTGTATATTATTAGACCATAGTGTGATGAAATTGGAGATCAACAGCAAAAGAAACTGCAAAAACTTCATAAACACATGGAAATTGAACAACACACTTCTGAATAACCAATGGGTCACAGAGGAAATTAAAGAAGAAATCAGACAGTTCCTTCAAATAAATGACAATGACAATACAACATATCAGAATCTATGGGACACAAAATCAGTCTTACGAGGGAAATTCATAGCAGTGAATACTCATATTAGGAAAACAGAGCGAGCCCAATTAAAGAACCTGATATTGAACATTAAGCTTCTAGAAAGAGAAGAGCAGGACAAACCCAAAGCTCATACAAGGGAGGAAATTATAAAGATCAGAGGAGAAATCAATGCAATGGAGACTACGAAAACAAGACAAAAAATCAATGAAGCCAAGAGTTGGTTCTTCGAAAGAATCAACAAAATTGACAAACCCTTATCCAACCTTGTCAGAAAAAGGAAAGAAAAGGCCCAGATCCATGCAATTAGGAATGAAAAGGGTGAAATTACAACAGACCCAGCAGAAATCCAGAGAATCATCAATACCTACTTCCAGAACCTATACACCAATAAGATGGACAACACAGAAGAAATGGACAGATTCCTAGATACATATGAATTACCAAAGTTGAATGAAGAAGACCTAAAAATTCTAAACAACCCAATATCAATCAATGAAATTGAAAATGTAATTAAAAACACCACCAAGAAAAGTCTGGGTCCTGATGGCTTCACTGCTGAATTCTACAAGACATTTAGAGAGGAACTACTGCCACTACTGTTTAAACTCTTCATTGAAATTGAAAGGGAGGCAATACTCCCAAATTCATTCCTGGAAGCAAGCATCACCTTGATCCCCAAAGCAGAGAAAGACCCAACCGAAAAAGAGAACTATAGGCCAATCTCACTAATGAACATAGATGCAAAAATCCTCAATAACATACTGTCAAGCAGAATGCAGAAGATCATCAAGAAGATCATACACCCTGACCAAGTGGGATTCATCCCAGGGATGTAGGGATGGTTCGACATATGCAAATCAATCAATGTAATACACTATATCAATAGAGCCAGGGACAAAAACCATATGATCATCTCAAAGATGCAGAAAAAGCATTTGACAAAATCCAACACACATTTATGATAAAACCCTACAAAAAATCAGAATAGATGGTCTCTACCTCAATCTGATAAAAGCCATCTATGAAAAACCAACAGCCAGTATCATACTAAATGGTCAAAAAATGAAATCCTTCACACTAAAATCAGGAACAAGACAAGGATGTCCACTATCACCACTCTTGTTCAATATAATTTTGGAAACATTAGCCTTTGGAATTAGACAATGAAAGAAAGAAATAAAAGGAATAAAGATAGGAAATGAAGAAGTCAAATTGTCATTATTTGCAGATGACATGATACTGTATATAGAAGACCCCAAGAACTCCACCAAAAGTCTTCTAGACTTAATAACCAAATTCAGGAAAGTAGCTGGATCCAAGGTCAACACACAAAAATCAATAGATTTTCTCTACACGAACAACAGACTCACTGAGAGAGAAATATGGCAAACAATTCCTTTCACAATAGCATCCAAAAAACTCAAATACCTTGGAATCAACCTAACGAAAGAAATCAAAGACCTCTTCTCTGAAAACTATAGCACTCTGAAAAGAGAGATTGAAGGGTTACCAGAAAATGGAAAGGCATCCCTTGCTCCTAAGTAGGAAGGATCAACATACTTCCAAAACTGCTATATAGATTCAATGAAATCCCAATTGAGATCCCAGCAGCATACTTCATGGACCTTGAGAAAACAATCCAAAAATTCATTTGGAACAAGAAGAGACCCAGAATAGCAAAAGCAATTCTAGGTAACAGAGACATGGCAGGGGGTATCACAATCCCCAAGTTGAAACTATACTACAAAGCTACTGTGCTAATAACAACATGGTACTGGCAAAGAAACAGACCTGAGGACCAGTGGAACAGATTAGAAGATGCAGAAACAACACCAGACACACTCAGCCATCTCATCTTTGATAAAGGAGCCACACACCCTCACTGGAGGAAAGATAGCCTCTTTAATAAATGGTGCTGGAAAAATTGGGCTTCAACTTGCCAAAGATTAAAACTAGACCTATATCTCTCACGATGCACTAAACTAAAATCAAAATGGATTAAAGATCTAAATATAAAAACAGAAACACTGAACTGACTGGAACAGAGGTTAGGTAGAACTCTTGCCGACACTGGGGTAGGAAAAAATTTTATGAACAAAACCTCAGTTGCCCATGAACTAGCACAAACAATCAACAAGTGGGATCTCTTTTTACTAGAAAGCTTCTGCACAGCAAGAGAAACCACCAGCAGTGTGAAGAGACAACCCACCATGTGGGAAAAAATTTTCACCAGCAGTCCTTCAGACAAAGGTCTACTATCTCGAATGTATAAAGAACTTAAAAAAATCAGACCTCCCAAATTTAAAGACCCAATCCAAAAATGGGCATCTGAAATGAACAGACATTTCTCACACAAAGAAGTAGACATGGCAAATAAACATATGAAAAAATGTTCAACATCACTGGCCATTCGAGAGATGGAAATGAAAACAACACTGAGATTCCACCTCACTCCAGAAAGAATGGCTGCTATCATGAAATCAACCAATAACAAATGCTGGCGGGGCTGTGGGGAAAGAGGAACCCTGCTCCACTGCTGGTGGGAGTGTAGACTGGTGCAAGCACTGTGGAAATCAGTATGGAGATACCTCAAAGAACTAGGACTGGAAGTCCCATTTGACCCAGCTATTTCCCTGCTGAGTATCTTCCCCAAAGAATTAAAAGAAACCACAGTGATATATGTGCACCCATGTTCATAACAGCACAATTTGTAATAGCCAAAACTTGGAATCAGCCCAAATGCCCATCAACTGGAGACTGGATAAAGAAAATGTGAGGTTTTTTTTTTAATAAAATGGAGTTCTACTCAGCCATAAAAAATGAGACATTAGAGACATTTATAGCTAAATGGATGCACACTGAAGCGATACTCTTAAGTGAAATAAATAGGACACACATGTGTCAATACTGAATAGTTTCTCTGGTGTGAGAAACTGAAAGTGTAAGTAAGGCTAAAAGGTACAATAGATAATGTGAAATAGGAAGAAAAGGGGCAAAGGGGAAGGGGAAGTGGGAGGGGTAGGGGAAAGGAAAGAAAGGAATGGAATTAATATGAGAAAATGAAAAAATGGAAACAAAGTCCTTGTAAATAGGGAGGGATGGAGGGGTTGAAGGGAGGGCAGGGGAAGGGGAAAAAATAAGAACCAAGAAAGTATGTAAAGATGCATATCTCCAATGATGAATGTCATTATATTTTACACCTAAAATGTACCAATAAAAGGATATACAAAAAAAAAGAATCTAGTGCCCTTAGTGACACAGAAGATAGGACTTGCCCTGTTCACCTTGCCTTGATTGCTAAACTGCCCTGAAATTCCACATACATCTGTGAGTAAAAGCCACTGCTGTTGCCAATCAGTTCTTTTATTCTATTGAGATGCACTGGCAAAGTGCAGCTCTGCTACCAGTCCTGATACAACCGCACTAGATGATGCTGGATGTCAGCAGTGGACACAGTCCACTGCAGGTTGCTGCTGCTGTTGTCTATCCCTGTCCACTGCTGGCCTGTTCTGGACACCATAGCTCTACCTTGGGCTAGTCTCTGCTGCTGCTCTTCATTGGCTGCTGGGTTCTGCACCTCTTCAGGGCTAACAGCCCTTGGAGTTTATTGCTCTTTCTTTTGAGATGACTGCAAGGGATAAAAATCCCAAGTAGATTTACAGAACCATCAGAGAGTCTTTATTCTAGCAGGACCCGTGCAGCAGCACAGGGAGTTAGAGCACCAGAGAGAGTCCCCTAGACTGAGAAGCATGTAGGAAATGCAGCTTATATAGCAGCTCCAGGCCTGTGATTAGTCCAAGTGCAGCCCTGTGATTGGTTCAGATTCAGGCCTGCTGACTGTTCCAACCACAGGACACAGGCCAGGAGTCCCTCAAGGGAAGGCAGAGAGGTGTGACAGCCACTGGACAAGCCACGCCCCCTGAAGCCAGTGCAGGAAAAAAGAGAAATCAGGTGCTTCTCTCGTCTCAGTGCTGGCTTGCATGGTCCTCCTGCAGTGACCCCACCTCCCTCCCTGACAGAGTTACTTCACTGAACACAGAGCCTGCATGAACTTGGAAATCTCATCCTCAACCCCTGACCTGCAGAGCTGTGGCCTACTGCCATCCTCCGCACTACAGTGGGCAGTACCTCTGATTCTGAAACCTGAGATCCATCCAGGGGCAGAAACCTCCACCACAGCTCAACTGGTCCCCCGCCCTGAGGAACTTGCGGGCTCTGCCCTAAATCCACAGCTCTCTTCAGCTCCACAGGGCCAGGCACACTATCAGGCTGTTGAGGATGCAGGCTCTTCCCTGCTGTGCTGTGATGAGCTTCCAGCCCTTCGCGTGTCCCTCTCCATCTTTCCCTCAGTTGTTTTCAGCTCAGACTTGGGAATGTGCCCCTGGTAGAACAACATCCCACCTGATCATTCCCATTCCTCATGGCCACCAGCTAGCAGTGACACAGGGGTCTCACTTGATAGTGGCGTCCTCCTCAGGGAGCAGCCTCCTTCCAGAGGCTGTGACATTGTCTTTGAATGCGGGTCTCCCTTCCTCTCCAGAGGCTGGGCAAGGCCCTGGCCATGTGGCTGCAGAATCCTGGGGGCTGTCCCCCAGAGGCTTGGGGGAAGTAGGAGGGCCCTGCACCACATGGTCCTTCGGGCCCTCAGCATGTCACCATCATCCCCGAGGACCACTGGAGCTGTCTCCCCACAGGTGTCTGCCCTGAGCCTCCCCAGTCAGCCTGGTCTCTGTGGCCAGAATGAAATGCCCAAGGCTGAATCTGACCAGGACGCGGCCTGGCAAAGATCTCAGGGCACCTTCCCAGGGCAGGAAAAGCACGGGAACCAGTGTGCCAGGACCAGAGACCGAGCTCAGGCTCCTTTTCACCCTCTTGCCCACCCTAGTGTCCCTGGCAGGCTGGCCGCTCCTCCCAGAAGGGGACTGTAGGTAGATGACAGATAGACAGATGATAGGTAAATAGATACAGATACATAGACAGATAGACACATAGACAGAGACTAGATAGAAAAATAGATACATAAAGAGATATAATTTTATTTATGTATTATTTTCTGATGTGTGGAGTTTCATCCCCATGATGGGACATAAAAGCTGGGTCCTTGATGAGCTGTCACCCACCTATGGCGAAAGGTGATTGGGTCGCCCTGAAGAGGGGCCTGTCCTGGTGTTGGCTGCTCCCTGTCCCTTGCAGGGTGATGACCTGGGCTCCTCTGGACTCTGCCAGCACAGAGATGGAAGCTGTCACCAGAGATGCCTTGGGATCTGGGCTAAAACCAAGGGCCAAATAAACGTCTTTGCCCTGTGACTCACTCGCAGGCCTGTGAGCATCACTGGCAGCAGAAGGGAGACTGGAATGGGGAGGCTTTGTGCACCCACCATTGTAACCAGGCTCTGAAACACCCAAGTCAGCTCTAGAATGTTCATGGGAGAAAAATGATAGGAAATCTGCTCTGAATCCGTCCAGGATTTGTCAAGATTTGGTCCCTCGGTCCCATTGCCTTGACCCAGCACAGCTGTAGCCACATAGACCTGACAGGCCAGAAAGTCCCCACTCCTCCAGGAAGTTCAGGAGACAGGAGGCTTCCCAGGGCACAGAAACCAAGGTCGGAAAGCTCAGGGGCAGCCAGGCCCGAGCTTGGCAGTGGGGTGTCGCTGCCAGGCCTCCTAGCCTGATGGCAGGCACTGCCGTTCTGATCTCACTATTGTTGGTGGCAGGGCAGCAGTGCACCTTTCTTGCCTTTCCTCTAGAGCAGTTGGGGGGCAGGGGAAGCCCCAGGAGGCTGCTCAGGGCCCCACTCCCTCCCAGAGAAGGCGCCCTCCATGACCTCCCTGCCCCAGTGAGGGTGTAGTATGCGACTTGGCTAGTTCCCGTTGGACTTGGGTGGGTCCCGTCCTCTCCTCCTGTGTCTCCAGGAGCCCGGGTGCCAGTGGACAGGATGGGTGCAGGGAGATCTCAGGGAGCTGGGCAGGAGGGCAGACCTCCTGTGTGCAGTCATGGATGAGAAACCCTGAACACACTGTCCAGGCCCTGGGTGGGGCAGGATCTGCACAGGGACAGGAAAATTCCCTCCTGCCTGGTCTGCTTCCCTGATGCTTCAGCAAGGACAGTTTGCTCAGCGCCAGATGAGGTCAGACACAGGAACGCTTCAACAGCAGTGGCATTTCTGTCTTAGAAATGCATCTGGAAATCGAGGAGACAGAGCTGGGGCCCAGTGGAGGAGGTGCACTTGGGAGCAACCATGGGGCTCTGGGGAAAACCAGTCAGACAGAAGGAAGCCAGGGATAGGAATGGAGGAGAGCAGTCCAGGTGGGCAGCAGCGAGTGTCCCATCCCCACAAGCCTGAGCAGGCCCACTGGTGTGTGTGTCTGTTACTGTGTGTGCAGGCCAGTGTGCTCATGGCTATCATGTGATATCACTGCGTGGGGAAAGTGATATCGGTGTCTTCCTGCAGCCACACCCGAGGATGGCAAACCTGGTCTTAACCTTGTCACAGTCTGTGCACTGGGCATGGTCTCCATTCCGTGATCCTCACCCACTTGAAGGGGCCATTGTTATAGACAGCTATGTTAGATAGAAATTACCAGGCAGTTGGAGAGGGACCAGGCCCTAGGGGAGTCAGTGCTAAAGATGAGACATCAAGATTGTAGCTGGGGGTGAATTAGCAGACAGCCAGGCCTGCAGGCCTCCCTGGATACAGACAGAAGCTTGAGACCACACTGTAACCAGTGCAGCCTGGTCTGGTGAGCCTAGATAAGCTTACAGTTGCAAGTTATAGATAAGCTGGAGTTAGTGACATCCACCACATACCCTTGCTCCGTGCCTTGCTTCCCTATTGAATCAATATTAGCTATGGGACCACACTTGTGACCCCATAGGTTGGCCTCAGCTTGGCCCAGAGTGGCCTGAGATGTGGTCGTTTTTCTGTACAAAGATACCCAGACAAGGAGCGTCTGTGGCAACCTACTTTTGGGACCCTTCATGTTTCTCAGCAACCTCTCTCTCAAAAAACCTTTCCTACTCTTCATCGCCTTTGTCCTTGTATCCATTCTTCTCTTATTGACAGATACGAACTCAGCACATCTGATGTCTAACAGGCTGGGAGTCACTTCCAGTGACACCATGACACATCTCCCCGAGTACCCAGCAGCCAGGAACCCCAGTTGGGTCCTGGCCCTTACTCAGCCCGCTGAATGGGCCAGACCCAGGGCCCTGTGCCTCCTTCTCTTTTCTAGGGACATCTGGGGAGCTGCTCATATGGAGGGCAGCACAGCGGTGGGAGCCACAAGTCAGGGGTTGAGACCTGGGATGCACAGTTCCCACCCCGGGAGATCCCCCATGGCAGAGGTTGGAACCACATGGGCAGGTGGTGGCCCCAAAAGTAGGCTCTGGCTTTGGCCCAAAGTGGTCCTGACCAGGTGTTGCTGACCCAAGGCAGAGGCAGGATTGCACCTGGGGCTATGCAGGGATTGCACCCCATCCCCCATTCCATTCTGGAGTTGCAGCCTGCAGTGCCCCAGCATGCCTCACCAGAGGGGTGCTCCCAGAGGCGACTGAATGAGGATGCAGTCACTGGCCTGGGATCGAGCTAATTCATCTGATATCTTTATAAAAGTGAAATTGGGCATAGACACACAGAGGGAAGACGGAGTGAGATGCCTACCTCACTGTCCAAGTCGCACACGGTTTTGAGTGAATGGCTCTTCTCATCTGAACTCCCTCCTAAAGGCGGGCAGTGCATCACACACACACACACACACACACACACACACACACAGAGGAACTGACCATGCCATACTCCACACTGTCTCTCCCTGCTACCCTGGACCCTGGAGTTAGTGGACACTAGGGCCCTGCTACGGTGAGCCCAGGAGCAGATGGACACAGCCCCCAGGCTGGAGCTCTGTCAAAAGCAGAGCTCAGTACTCGTGACAGGAAGAAAGAGATAAAAGGCTTTGAGCAGTTAGGATGCATGGAAGTGGAAGGACCTGGGGTCCCCAAACGAGGAGAGTAGTGGAGTGGGGTGGTCAGGTGGCGGCCTCGCAGTGCCATGTGCGCTTGTGAGTTTGCAAACAGCAGCTGCTGCCCTGACAGGGGTGTCGCATGATGGGTGTGTGTGTGTCAGATGTCATAGGCTACTCATGAGTAGGGCACTTCTGTTTAGTTTTTTAAAAGGTGACTGTGTGCGGCTCACACCTCAAAGCATCACATTGTACACCTGCACTGTGTACAACACGTGTCAGTTATTCATCAGTAAAGCAGGAAAAGAAAGAAACGAAGGCCATGACCATTTACTAATTCTCCCCTGTGCCAGGGGGGCTCCTGGACTCCTCTACCCACCGTCCTTAGCCTCCGAATGATGCTGGAGGAAGGTGGGACCGTGCATACCTTTCCATGAAGAAGACCCCAGCTTGTAGAAGTCAGGTGCTGGCCAGCAGGCAGCCTGGTGAGGTGGTCACCAAGCCCATCTGTCTCCCCCACGGCCTCCACTACCCTGAAGGGACCCTCTCGACTCCAGCCGCAGGGCAAAGCAGTGGCCCAGCTGCTAGGGTTTGGTGATGAGGGACAGGAAGGGGAGCCAGGAACCCGGTCCCTGTGGGCCATGCAGTGGAGACAGTTCTGTGTGAGGTCAGTAGTGGATGCGGAGCATGCGGAAGATGTGACCAAAGTCCAGACTCAGGACCTGAGAGCCCCACCCCTTGCTCAGAGCCCCAGCTTGGTCTGTGGCCCCCACGGCAGAGGCAGAAGGTTGGGAGGGACTGGCCTTCAGAGGCAGCTCCTCTCTGGGGAGGCTGAAGGGTCACAGAGTCCTCATCAGGCCTCATGAGATTGGGTGGCCTTTAGCCCAGCCCACCCCTTGGTCCCCTTGGGTAAAGTGTAGGGACCGGGCAGCAGGAAGGGATGAAGTGCCAGGCCAGAGCACTTCCCTGACACAGGGAACAGGGCTCTGCAGAAGGTGCCATAGGGTAAAAGTCCCCTGCCATGGCCCCAGTGTGCTGCACTCCAGCCCCAAACCAAAGCCATTTTGAGTAATTTGCCCAAAGGTCCAGGCCCGCCAGAGTCACAGCCCTGTGAGACACAGCCAAGTAGGCCACACCAGGCACAGACAGCCTGGTGTCCCTTGGGGCAAGGACGACTCAGTCACTCGTGACACGGTTTCCCCTCACGCCTGGTTCATATCATGTATCTGGAGGACTGGGGTGGGGGTGCTGCCCTAGGGGCTGGCTTGAGGACAGCTGAGCTTGGCCTGTGGAAGGGCCCAGCACTCTGTGAGCCCACGGTCACCCTGAGGAGGATGAAGGGGACATGGGCTCTGTAGGGCTGGGCTCTGGGGGAGTTGGAGTTGATGTCCCCATTGAGTCCTGAGCCTGTGAGCCCCTGTCCACATGTTGACAGCTGAGTTTGTTTTTTTTTTTAATTTTTAGACAGGGTCTCATTAAGTTGGTAAATTACTCAGTTTGGGTTCAAGCTTGTGATGTTCCTGCCTCAGCCTCCCAGAGTGATGGGATTACAACCATACCACCGTGCTGGGCTCTGAGTGTACAATTCATACATGAGCTGTAAGTCTCTGTATGAATAAGTCTATATAAATTTCTCTACATGTGTAAAATTAATAAGGAGTCATACATTGCCCCAGGTGACACACAGTGGATGGCCTGAACTCGGGATCCTCTGGTTCAGAATTCTGTGGCTGAAGCTTCACCTGTAACCCATCCCTGTCACCCATCCCTGTCACTGCCATAGGAACTCTGCAGCTGGATGACATTGCTTTAGGACAGATTACTCTAATAATCTGAAAAGTTTCAATAAACATAGCCACAACCTTAGCCGCTTTCTCAGGTGACAAAGCAGCACTCAGCCTGGGAACCACTGAGGTCACTCACACGGGTTGCACAGGATGGGATCAGGGGTGAGGGGACCTTGTCAGCACTGCCCACTTCTGCCTTCTCTTCAGGGGTGAGCTTCTAGAGAGAGCATTTCCCTCTAGGCTGCTCCTTTCTCCATCCCTACTGTCCAGAAAGATCCACGGAAACTGCTCTTATGAAGGTGTCAGCAGCTGTCACAATGTCGAAGCCAGTGGTGGATTCCCTTCATCTGTCTGACGCCACAGTGGCGTGTGACAGAGCCAGCCACCTCTGACTCTGGGTGCCTCCTCCCCATCCTGGTTGGGTTTCCCTGTCTTCCTCTGGAGCCGTCACACTTCTTTATCCTGTTCTCTCCAAGGCTGCTGTCCAGCCTCACGGCATTAAATACTACCTGTGCCGACGGTGCCCAGTTGCAATTCCTTCACAGCAGTAATCATATCTTGTAATTTATTCATTTCTTCTCATTACTTTTTTTCCCTCTGTTAAAGTGTAAGCTCCAACAATCATGCGACTTTGCAAGTTTGGCCACTAATAGGTAAAGAGAACAGATTTAAATTCTCAGACTTTGTAAGTGACCAAGCCAGAAATGGGTCACTGATCTTCCTAATTCCAGGGTTGTTGCTATGTGTGACTCTTCTTCTCTTAAAACAAAAATTAGAGGGGATTTCTGGGTTTGGCTATAACAGAGTAGCTTGGAGTAGACCAACGCTTCTGCCAAGAAAAATTTAAAAATTCAGAAACAGTGCAAAATAAACAGATGTTGAAGGCAATGAATAGAAGCCAACACAGCCAGGGATTAAGCAGCAAAAATCCCTGGATGGAAGGAGCTGCATAAAACAAGCTAAGCACTGGGTGGTTTCCCCTTCAAGATATCTGCTGAAATCTTCGGCTGTACAAGCCAGGAGAGGAAGAAACAAACCAGAAAGAATCGAACAGCAGGATTTTCAGTACTGTCATGGGGCCAAGGGAACAGAAAATGTAGGTGAGGACCACAGGGTTCTGGGGACACTAGGCTCTTGTAAGACACTTGTGGGACCCCCAGGAATGGTGGGAAAACAGATGCACATCCCAGAAAAGACCCTGACCCTATCTCCTGGCCTGGCTCCTGACGGGCTGAAGGACACTTTCCTGCTCTAGTGTGACTTGTCATCCCTGAAGGGAATAACACCTCAGACCACCTCCACCACCTTTTGTTACATGTTTATCATTCTTCCAAGACTGCCAGAAGTGCTGAGAAATAAAATCAATGAAAACAACTAATATCAACCCCCAAATGTTGGGAATATTGATTTTAACATAGTTGTGATTAACATGTTCAACTTAAGTAAAAGATGGGAAATATCATTACAAAACTGTAATTTTTGCTTCCAAAAAGTAAAATGGAGAATATAGGAAAGCAAAGTAAAAGAATTAAGTACTTAAGGGGATGGATAAAAGACTGGACATAGCTGAAGAGAATATTAGTGAACTTGATGATAAATCAATAGAAAAATGCTTCATCACACTAAAGACTAGAGAAAATGTATAAGAAGGTTCATAGCTGGTACATGAGACTCAACACAAAGGTCAGACCAGTGGCATGTGAGAGTTGGCTGTCCCAGGCTGGGTGGGGAGCAGTACCTGGTGATTCCCATGGATCTGGGGCCTCCTTGTTAAAATGTTCATAGCTCCAATCAGCATGGAGAGCAGGAGTACTCAGTCCTGCTTACCAGAACATTTCTTTCAAAAACCCGAGAATATTACTGGGTTTAAAATACAGGGAAGAGGAGTCACAGAAAGATTAGAAAGAGAGGATAAAACAAAGTGAACTTTGAAGACATAATGGACAAGAGTCTTTAATAACAAATAAAAAATCTATCCCCCTATTTCCTATTTATCTATTTTTTATTTTGTTCTTTATTTTTACTTTGGATTTCTCAAAGGGGAAGGAGATCAAGACATGGAGGGAGGATAAGGATAAGAGAGAAAAAAGGAATTGGGATGTGTTATGTACATGTACTGACTCTATACAAGGAATGTAAACATTATGTATTGCACACATGTACCAAGATAAAAGAAGGGGATCAAGGTATGGGAGGAGGGGTAGGGAAGGGAGGGAAGGGAAAAAGGATGAAAAAGGAATTAAGATGTGCTACGTATGTGTACCAACTTCCCATGAGAATTGTAAACACGTACTACACACATGTACTAATAAAGTAGAATTTAAAAAACAAAAGACATCTAGCTATAGATTGAAGCATATGTAAAGTATGATAAACAAACAGACACAAACAAACAAACACAAACCACATCTCACCATATCACAGTGAATATGCGGAGACTCAAACACAAGATCTGAAAAGCAGCCAGTGTAGAGGAAAACTCATTGGACAAGGAGCAAGAATGTGAATGACAGATGACCTCACAAAAACAAGAGGACATCTTGAAATGGTAGCGCTAAAGAGCTGAAAAAGGCCAGGCTACAATACTATAGCTATCAAAAATATATTTCAAAAATCAAAAGCTAAATGACAGTGTTGTCATTCAAACAGAAACTGGAAGAATTCATCACCAGTTGGGTTGCCTGTTTCAAAAAGCAGAAATAAAATGATCCCATGTGGAGGGACAGAGATGGAGGGAGATACAGGAAGCACCATGAGGGACAGATGTGTGGGCAGATACCAATGAACACTGACTCTGAAACAGCAAAATAAATGATGAAGATAACACAAAGAGCAAGTAGGGGAAATGAAAGGGATTTAATTCCAACATTTCTGGCAACTGAATAAAATTTATCATTACATGAGACTCAGAGGTGTGTGTGTTTTAATCTCCTAAATAATCACTAAAAGGATAGTGAAGAATTATAGCTAAAGACTTAACAGAAGAAAAGATGAACAATTTTGACTAATCTAAAATGAGAGAGGAAGAGATAAAAACATAAGTACATAATAGGTAAAATAAAAAAGAAATAGAAAGATGACTAATATAAACTCAAATATATCAGTCATGGCAGTAGATAGTCTGCTTAAAATGAAGATTGTAAGATTTTTTATCTGTGTGCTGCAAAATTAAGGTGCATCATATGGAACACAAGTAAATCTTGATTTGGGCTGGGGATTTAGCTCAGTGGTTCCACCGCTTGCCTTGCAAGCTAAGGACCCGGGTTCGATCCCCGGTACCAAAAAAAAAAAAAAATCTTGATCCTCACCTTGTGAAACAGCTCTTCCCTTAGTTCTAGACAAAGATGAAACTGAAATATAGAGTTTCTGGAAGAAAATTAACTTCACCGCAAAAATTAGATTGTGAAGCCTGTCCTAATCAGTATATAAAAATTATTGCCATTAAAAAGAAAGGAGCTAACTTGGTCTTGTAATAGGATTAAGAATTTCTGTTGATCAAAACAGAGTTGAGATCGTATTTACTGTCATCTCTCTATTTACCTCATTTATTAACACAAATCTATAAACAGCTCAGATATGACTAATGAAAAAAATACAAGTTTTAAGAAGTAGGTAATATTCTTGAAGAGTACTTCATAAAAAGAAAATTAAATGGCAATAGACGCATGAATGACACTGAGCTTTAGTCAGCAAGAAAATGTAAATAACGTCCACAAAGCCTGCAAGCAGGGCTAAAGGAGCCTAGCAGTGGCATAATGAAAACACACATATGATCCATTCCAAAGGGTATCCTATAGAACATACACTGCAGTATAACTTGTAATAATGAAATACTGGGAATGAAATGTCCATCAACGGCTGAATGATTGAATAAACTCGAGCTGTATGGCTAGGTAGCAATAAGACAGTGTGAACATTGCTTCCTGTGTCTCACAGACTGGTTGTGGAGCGAAGGTGGCTGATCACAGTGGTGCATGGTGTGCACCCACCCTGCTTGGAACAGGAGAGAGAAACAGGGGGACCCAGGACTTCCAGGTGCTGGCAATGCTGTTTCCTTGTCTTGGCTGCTAAATGAGAAAATTCACGTTTTGAAAACGCAATGAGCAGGACACTTAAGACATGTACTTTTCTAAGTATGACATTCTTTAATAAATATTTATTTTTAAAGGTGCAGAAATAATGTGGGAAAATGTAGAGTTATCCATGTCTCCTCAGATCTGAAATCCCTGTTTCATCACACACCATGCCTGGAGAATGCAGCCCCAGTATGAAACCAGCTTCTGAGGTTCTCACTTCAGCCAGGCTGTGTTCCTCAGCCCCTTTCCACCTCTGGTCATCCATGAAGGAAACAATTCAGCTCCGTCAGTAAAGGAAGCAAGCTGGTGAAAGAAAGTCTAGGCTGAAAACAGTCTTTTCAGTGTCCACTGTTGAGGTGGGAGGGTGCAGGGAGGATGGAGGGTGCATGGTGCAGAGAGACAGCAGGGCGGCATCTGAGGCCCACAGCAGTGTGCCTGCAGTTGACAGTGGTTAACTCTGCCCTGCAGAGCTGGAGGGAGGGTCTCAGGGCTTCCAGCACAGAGACAGCACGTGTCTGAGGTGAACTGGTTGCTACAGACCTCACACTGTGCCCTGTCACATAGATGTTCATAATTACATTGCTCATCATGCACAACTAAAAATGAAAAATTAAAAGCAGTAGTTAGTCTTTCGGGCCCTTTTGGTGGTCAGGTTCTTGACCTCTCATCAGGTTGAGCTCCTGCAGGTCAGGGGTAGGCAACTGGCAGATAGGACCGACTGAAACCACTGCTCGCAAGTCTCACATTTCGAGGTGGTGACCTGGAGCCAGCTCCTAGCTCCCATGTTACTTCCCAACATGTGACTCAGCCTCCTCAGCAGTGGTGGAGAGTCAGGCACCTCTTTCCTGAGAAGGGGTCTTGGCGAGCTCGTCCGAGGGCAAGGGCGGCAGGTGGGCTCCTTCTGTGCTCAAGGGTCACAGTGCCCTAGGACTGAGCCCCTCCAGGCCAACCTGATTTCTCTCAGCCCTGGACCCTGCTCTGTCACTTCTGAGACCTGCTGCCACCAAAGGCCTTGGCTCTGTCAGCCCAGCCCCGAGGTGACCCAGGCCGCCCTCAGACCTGCTGTTAATGACCCACGCCTGTCCCCTAGTCCATGTCTGGTTCCTTAGCTGTGACTCATCATTCCCACTGGCTGGCAGCCCTTGGTGAACATGGCTCTGTGAGGGGCAGGGCTTGGCGATCCCAGCCACCGTGTGCAGGGTGCTTTGGGAAGGGTCAGCCACTGCACCCTGAGCATCCTCCACTGTCACTCCTGTTAGCTCCCCACTGACAAAACAGGACCCTGTGCTCCAGGGTGGAAGAGTGACACAGTGAGGAGGTGTGGGACACTCTCCAGCCTGACCCCAGTGGCTCTGGAGCCAGCATGTGCTCCTCCACGCGGGCTCCCTCCTCCTTCCCAGTGTAACTCTTGGTAGGCCTCGGAAAGACAGCTCTGTGAACAGTGAAACTGCCACCAGACCCCTCACCTCCCTGACGCTGCCTGTGTCCCCACCTGAGGGTGGCCTCTCCTGTGACCACAGATGATGCTCTGGCCTGGAGTTAATAAGAACTGGGACCAAACACAGGGCTGGCAGGGTCAAGGCTACACCTTCACCCCAGCCAGAAACATTGCAAAATATTCTTCCCAAAACTGTGCTGATTCTGAGAAGTCTGCTGGGCTGGGTGGTCAGTGCCGCCACCTCCATGCTCTGAAGGCCACACAGCCTTGCCAGACCTTGCCCCGGGGCGTTCCTAACATCTTCCCAGCTGTGTGGTCCAGATGCCAGTCAATTGGGAACTTGAAAGGCTATGTGACCTCCAGATAAATATGGCAGGGTCTGAGGCAACAGCAAGAGTCAGGCAAATATTTGTCATAGGAGCTGTTCTGAACTTCGCCCATGTGCGGGTCCTGCTTGCTAACATGGCTCGACCTCGGTGATCACAACCAGAGGGGTTGGGGGGTAACTCAGGAGGAAGAGGAGGAAGAGACAGGGGAAGGGAAAATGGAGGAGGGGGAGGAGATGACAGACAAAAAGGAGGGGAAGAAGAGAAAAGGAAGAAGAGAGGCAGAAGGAGGAGGCAGGGCGGCACATGGGGAGCAGAGAACTGTCCTTTGCCTAGTGCTCCCTGCGTGTTAGCTATTGTCTTATTCAACCACCAGGGCGCTAGAGCAGAACAGGCACTAGCATCTCCCTGTGTTTTAGAGGAGAAGCACTGGCTTCCCCAGGGTCTGGCACCCAGGGTGTGGGGACAGTGCAAACTCATTGTGCTGGCCCTGCAGGTCATGTGCCTCGGCAGCCACTTCCTGCCCCTAGCGTATGCTGGCATCTCTTTCTACAAGCAGTGGATCCACCCCGGCCACCACCCACATGTGGACACATTTAATGTCCAGCCTGTAATAGCAAGAGGAGGGGAGAACAGGGAGAATAGCAAGAGGAGGAGGGCTCAGAACCTCGGCCCACGGGATTTATATCCACTCAAGAACTTCTAGTATGTACCATGAGGTAGAAGACATTAGGTCAAATTGCCTCAAGTCTCTGAATTAGCAGGCTGGTCTCAGGGGGCTGGAAATGATCTCCATTGTTTCTCCAGTCCCATAAGACAGGCTGACTATGAGACTAACTTGTGGAATGTCAACCCTGGACCTGAGTTATGGTGGAGTCTGGTCCTGGTTTTGCCCATAATCAGCCACGAGACCTTGGAACATGGTGTCTGTGGTCCTCTCTCCACACCATGGGAGGGTTGGGTTATCTCTGTTCCACCAGGGATGAGGAAGAGCCCATTTCAACTACATGGAGACAGGAAGCACAGTGAAGTCCCCATCCTGTCCCCAGCTGCCTTGAGGTGCTTTGGTGTGGTGAGGAGGTATCTGCCTCATCCTGCTCTGTGAAGAAGGAAGATGGTCTCAGAGCAAGTGTGGGGTAGGCATTACCAAGGCAGGTCCAAGTGACACCAGGACCCTGGCTATCCAGAACAAATGGTTGTTCTGAGCCCAGGCCATGCTACTAAGCTTGCAGCTCACCCTGACAGAGACTTATAGCCTCAATGTGTTCCTTTAATTTCCATGTTAAGTTTTTTCTATTTAATGGGTATGTAGATCTAAATATCTCCTGTTTCTTTTTTTTCTTTTTTGGTACTAGGGATC
Source organism: Heterocephalus glaber (assembly GCF_053883595.1). Classification (NCBI taxonomy): domain Eukaryota; kingdom Metazoa; phylum Chordata; class Mammalia; order Rodentia; family Bathyergidae; genus Heterocephalus; species Heterocephalus glaber. The sequence continues at coordinate 496,078 of NW_028258212.1, read as the reverse complement.
AAACTCAGGACCTTGTGCTTTCGAGGCAGGCACAGTGCCACTGAGCTAAGTTCCCAGCTCTCCTGTTTCTATTTTTGATACATCATCCATGAACACTAAAGGCCACAAATGATCCTAGCCTGTTGAATGTCCACCTGTTTATAGGCCTGTGCAACCATCCCCAGATCATTACAGGGACACTTCCAGATCTGCTGAATTTCCTCCTGCTGCCCGGTCTCTCTGTCCCCACCCCAGGGCCACCACCTCTGACAGCTTCACCCGGATGCAGCCATGTGTGTGTCCATGCATCATGGAGTAGACTTCCATGACGGGTGCTGATATGACTGCCCCCTTGCTGATTAGCCTGGAGGACAGGGGCGAGGGGGCAGCTGCAGCTGGCAGGAGACAGGGGTTTGAGGGAGAAAGGGTGGAAGACAGTGCAGACACAGGAGAAGCCAGACTGATGACCTTGTCAGGGTTGTGCAACTCCTGCATAGGTATAGGCAGCTGGGTCAGGAGGATGGGAGCGAGTTGGGCATCAGGTACCCGGGTTTTAAGGAGGCAAACAGATGGAGCTGCAGGCATGAGAAATTGCCCCTGAGGGAGAAATTGATAAAAAAGCAGACAGAGCCCACTAATTATTAGCCAAGTACCCCAAAACAGACAGAGGGGACCCAGAGAAGTGAGAGGTGGAGATGGAATCTCAGCGTGCTTCCCAGATGCAGAAGCAGGAGAGGGTATCCACAGGCAGCAGTAGGTGTTTTGAAGCAGGCAGAAGTGTCCCGAGCTGGAACCTGTCTAAGAAGCTCTGAGAACCAGTTTCCCCTGAGCAGGGCTTCCTGGGCTCTCCCTGAGGAATTATGAACCACGGTGTTGGAGTAGATAAAAAAAATATCACAGGAAGCTCCAGGAGGTCTCCACTCTATGAGGTCCCCACCCATGGCTCCACTTGTGACCTTAGACTCCTCACAGGAGCTGTGGAACCAGCAGCAGAACTTCCCCAAAGGAGGATGGGCCAAGGTCTCTCAAGGATGTCAGGGCTTTTCTCTAAGGCAGAGGGTTTAGAGACTTCACACCCTGTGTTTCCTCCACCATGAGTGTCCCCCAGGGCCAGGGCCACTTTCTTTTTAGAGAAGTTGAATAAATAGAGTAAAATAACAGATAAAATGCAGGTGAGGTCTTTGGCTGTGTTATTGGGACAGCAGTCTAGTGGCAGCCTAGGGTGACACAGTCACTCCCACAGTCCTCTTGGGAGGTGGAGGTTCCAGCTTTCAGAGGAAGGAGTCAAGGTCATAGTGCTAGTGGTGGAGTCAGAGTCCAGTGGGCTCCTGAAGAATGGTCCCCTATCTTACTCCAACAGGGGCATCCTGGGAGTTTGCAGGCCCCAGGGAAAACCAGACTTCAGCTCCCAGGTGACAGAAGGAGATTCTGGCATGAATGTCATGATTCATTTCCATGAGCATGTGTCCATCCTGCAAAGCTAGGAGACATGGAGGAGGCTCAGGCAGGCCAGTGTCCAGCTGAGACAGGCAACAAGCTTGTGGGCTAATGGTTTCAGAATGCAGAAAGTGCTAGAGAGGAAGCAAGGTGGTGATGTTGAGTGACTAGTCATGGGGCTACTTAGTTACAGTTGGGTAGCCTGAGGAGATCTCCAGGTGCCCATGTTCCAGGGACCCACTCAGATGTCCATCCAGGCTGGTTCCTTTGGGCTGCCCATGGTGACTTGTGCACATCTGATCTGACACACTGCAGATGTGTTATGTCCTGGTGGAGGACAGTCCTCACCAAAAATACTTGCCACAGGGACAAATGGATTTTACTTCCAAGTCAAGATATAAGCTGCAATAGTTACACTAAGCTGACTTGTAACACAGAGGAGTGAATTTATCACAAGATCCAGGGAATGTGTGGACAGATCCCAGTGACTCTCCACTACTCACTTCCCAGGAACCTTCAGAAATCTTACAGCTGAGGCCCTGCCTAGGATGACAGAGAGCAGTTTGACTGAAAGATAGTCTTGTAGGAAAAAAAAAAAGATCCAACAGCAATATCTTCTAAACAAGAGGGGGAAAGGGTCCCTGTGACCAAAGTCCACATACAGGGCCAGTCCTTAACAGTCTACAAACTCTCCTGGAGTAGGCATGGAGTGTAAGAAGAGAAGAGCTGGTAATTTCAGAACAGTTCCCTTCATAGAAGTAAGTGCAAATAAAATACAATTCTTCTTCCTGAGACTCATGGTGGGAAGGAGAGGAAGGGAAGAAAAAGAAAAAATAATGAATAAATTGGTATAGGACAGGGATGTTTGATTGAGTTAGTTGGTGTGGGGTCTGAGGCCTGGTTTGGAGGCAGGGGAAGACAGCGACTCAAGTCCAAGCCTTAGGGCTTGCTGATGAGGAAGCAAGACCACACACACATGGCCTGTGTGGGAGTTCAGGAGGGGTCTCCTCTGTGCATGAGTCTGCTGGGCACTGAAGCTTTGGAAAGATCCAACATTTCCATGGACCCAGGCTGGGGTGGAGCTTTTGTTTAGCCCGTCCAAAGGTCAGGTTACCTGCATGGAGCAGGGAACACTGCCCAGGTGGATTTGAGACCAAGGGTGGGGTCCTGTTGATTTCTGAGGTGTGTTCTCAAGGCATCTTTCTTTATATACCTGCACAAAGTATTTGGTTTCTTTTTAATGGCACAGATCTCTTTAGCATCCTCACTTCTTCTGGCTCCAATGTTACATGTGGTCCTTCTGGGCCAAAATTTAAGTTTTTCAAGTTTTTCTGCTCTGCCTTCTGCCTCTGATTCTCACTATAAATCTGGCTGAAAGCATCTAGCAAGCAGTACCCATGCCACTGTCTTGAAATTTCCTTCACCAGATTAATTGGCCCATCACCTTAAAACCTCAGTGTCCCACAAAGCCTCAGGATATGGAAAAAATATAGACATATTTCCTGACAGGGCTTAAAACATATGGCCTTTAGTCCAACTGTCAATGGAGTCCTTGTTCCCAACTGAAACCTCCTGAGCTTGACCTTTACTGTCCAGATTCCAGTCAACATTTTGCTCTTCTGAGCTCTGACAGTATATCCCAGCAGACTCTGCTTGCTATGTCCTGGGGTTTCTCTAGCTTGCATCTCCAAACCTTTCCAAAATCTTTCCACTAACCAGTTCCAAAAGCTTCCAAACCACATGGACAGGTATAATGACAATGAGGACCTCACTTCTCTGGAATCAATTTTCTGTGTTAGTTAGCTTTCCCATCACTAAGGCACAATATCCACAACTTAAATGAGTAAATATTTAATTTAGCTCATGGTCTCAGGAGATTCAGTATGTGGTTAATATGTTCCAAAGTAGAAACATCATGCCAGAAGGTTTGGAAGAGCAAAACTGGGTACTTATGGTGACTGAGAAGCAGAGTAAGGGAGCAGTGCCAGAAAAAACCCAGCTAGGGACCATATATAGTACTTAGTATCATGCCTACATTCCCTACCAGACACTAGACAATGTACTAGATGTTTCTTAATCCAATGAAGTTGAAAAGTCAGGATTAACAGTCATAAATCACTCACTGTCAACTTTACACCCAAATGCATCTCCTTAAACCATACTTAATCTCCAAATATAGACAATAGCAAGTTCATAATTCCTCCTAACTTAATACACCAATCCCACATAAAGTTGGAAACATATTAAACCCTTCCCCAAAAGATTCAATGGTTTCAGCATTTTTCAAAAGTCTAAGTCTCATTTGAGACTCAAGGCAAACTCTCAGCTGTGAACTTCAATAAAAATAAACAAGTTACATAATCCTAAGGTGCAAGGACATGGGGAAAACATTGTAATTCCAAAAGGAAAAAATAGAAGGATAGAAAAGGATCAGATCAAAGCAAGACCAAAATCCAAAGGACAAACATCAAGTCCTATAGTTCCATGCATAGACTCTAGGGCACAGGATGGTGAAATGTGATGTCCATAGGGCCTGGGTTTCCCCACCCCTATGGCATTGCTGTTTGCAGTCCACAGAGCCTTTTTCTTGGGCTGGCTCCACTCTTGATCTATAGCTATCCTTGGTAGATGTTCCATATTTCTAGCATCTCCAACAGCCTGGAGTCCCCAGTGCACCTTTGGCTTTATTCCCACATCTTCATATATTGCCTTCTCAGGGGAATCTTTCCTTGAGCCTTCCAAGCCTTCCTTTGATATCTGGGTGAAAATCTTTCTGACTCTACAACACTTACATTTTGCATGCCAGTGAAACCAGCATCATATGGACAATATAAAGGTCTGCTGTCCATGAAAACAGTAGCCAGGCTCCCCTGAAGGTTGGCTGCAAGTGAGCTCTGAGTTCCTGGATGGTTGAGTATAGTGAAATGTCTCTTGGGGAACCAATTTCCCATATGGCCCTTTTAAAAAAAGATATACAATACATGTACATTGATCACTGGGTGCTTGTACCTGTACATGATGTATCTTGGTTCTTATTTTTTCCCTATTACCTGTGCACCCTTCACTCCTTCCACCCTTCCCTATTTACATAGACTTTGTTTCCATTTTTTTCTTTTCTCCATAATTTTTTCTTTCCCTTCTTTCCTTTCCCCTTCTCCTCCCACTTCCTCTACCACTTTGGACCTTTTCTTCCTATTTCAAATTATAAATTATTCATTTTAAACATTTTAATCCACATTTACACTTTCAGTTTCTCACACTACAGATACTATTTAGTATTTACACAAGTGTGTCCTATTTATTTCACTTAAGAGTATGGCCTCAGGGCCGGGGATTTAGCTCAGTGGTTTCGCCACCTGCTGCGCAAGTGCAAGGACCCGAGTTCGATCTCCGGTACCAAAAAAAAAAAAAAAGAAAAAAAGAGAGTATGGCCTCAATATGCATCCATTTAGCTATAAATGTCTCTAGTTTCTCATTCTTTATGGCTGAGTAGTACTCCATTTTATAAAAAAAACCCTCACATCTTTATCCAGTTTCCAGTTGGTGGGCACTTGGGCTATTTCCAAGCTTTAGCTATTACAAACTGTGCTGTTATAAACAAGGGTGCACATATATCACTGTGGTATGATTCTTGTAATTCTTTTTGGAAGATATCCAGCAGGGCAATACCTGGGTAAAATGGGAACTCTAGCCCTAGTTCTCTGAGGTATCTCCATACTGATTTCCACAGTGGTTGCACCAGTCTGCACTCCCACCAACAATGGAGAAGGGTTGCTTTCTCTCCACACCATTGCCAGCATTTGTTACTGGTTGATTTCTTGATAGCAGTCATTCTTTCTGGGATGAGGTGGAATCTCAGTATTGTTTTCATCCTCATCTCTCAAATGACCAGTGATGTTGAACATTTTTTCATATGCTTATTTGCTGCTTTTACTTCTTTGTCTGAGAAATGCCTGTTCATTTCAGATGCCCATTTTTGAATTGGGTCTTTAAATTTGGGGAGGTCTGATTTTTTTTCAGTTCTTAATATATTATAGATAGCAGTCCTTTGTCTGAGGTACAGCTGCTAAAATTTTTTTCCCACATTGTACGTTGTCTCTTAGCTCTGTTGGTGGTTTCTCTTGCAGTGCAGAAGCTTTTTAATAAGATGAGATTCCAGTTGTTGATTCTTTGTGCTAGTTCCCATGCTACTGAGGTTTTGCTCATCAAGTCTTTTCCTATGCTAAAGTCTTCAAGAGTGCTACCTCACTAATCTTCCAGCAAGGTTTGTGTTTCTGTCTTAATATTTAGATCTTTAATCCACTTCGATCTTAGTTTAGTGCATGGTGATAGGTATGTGTCTAGTTTTAATCTATGACACTTTGAAATACAGTTTTTCCAGCACCATTTATTAAATAGGCTATCTTTCCTCCAATGATGGTGGTTGGCTCCTTTGTCAAAGATGAGGTGGCTGAGCATGTTTGGAGTTGTTTCTGCATCTTCTAATCTATTCCACTGATCCTCAGGTCTGTTTCTTTGTGCAGTACCATGCTGTTTTTATCACAGTAGCTTTGTAGAATAGTTTCAAGTTGGGGATTGTGATACCCCCTGCCATGTCTCTGTTGCCTAGAATTGCTTTTGCTATTCTAGGTCTCTTCTGGTTCCAAATGAATTTTTGGATTGTTTTCTCTAGTTCTCTGAAGTATATTGTTGAAATTTCAATCAGCATTGCATTAAATCTATATAGTAGTTTTGGAAGTTTGGCCATTTTCACTATATTGGTTCTTCCTACCAAGGAACAAGGGATGACTTTTTATTTTCCTATATCCTCCTTGATCTCCTTTTTCAGAGAGCTGTAGTTTTCAGTGTAGAGGTCTTTTGCTTCCTTTGTTAGATTCATTCCCAGATATTTCATTTTTTGGGTGCTATTGTAAAAGAAATTATTTCCCTAATTTCTCTCTCAGCGAGCCTGTTATTTGTGTATAAGAAGGCTATTGTTTTTTGAGTGTTGACCTTGTATCCAGCTACTCTACTGAATCTGTCCATTAAGTCTAGAAGTCTTTTGTCAGAGTTTTTTAGACCTTCTATGTAAAGTATCATATCATCAGCAAATAATGACGGTTTCACTTCTTCCTTTCCTATCTTTATTCCTTTTATTTCTTTCTCTCTTCTAATTGCTGTGGCTAATGTTTCCAGAACTATGTTGAACAGGAGTGGTGATGGTGGGCATCCTTGTCTTGTTCCTGATATTGGCATGAAAGTTTTTGGTTTTGACCATTTTGTATGATGTTGGCTATTGGTTTTTCATAGAGAGCCTTAATCAGGTTGAGATAAAGACCTTTTATTCCACTTTTCAGTAGTGTTTTTATCATGAATGGGTGTTGGATTTTGACAAATGCTTTTTCTGCATCTATTGAGATGATCATATGGTTTTTGTCCCTGGTTCTGTTAATATAGTGTATTACATTTATTGATTTATGAATATTGAACCATCCTTGCATCCTTGGGATAAATCCGACTTGGTCAGGGTGTATGATCTTCTTGATGACCCTCTGCATTCTGTTGGTCAGTATCTCGTTGAGGATTGTTTGCATCTATGTTCATTAGGGAGATTGGCCTATAGTTTTCTTTTGGGGTTGGATCTTTCCCTGGTTTTGGAATCAAAGTAACACTTGCTTCCAGGAGTGAATTTAGAAGCCTTGTTTCCCTTTCAATTTCCTTGATGAGTTTAAAGAGTAATGGCATTAGTTCTTCTTTAACTGTCTTATAGACTTCAGCAGTGAAGCCATCAGGACCTGGGATTTTCTTTGCTGGTAAATTTTTATTACATTTTCAATTTCACTCATTGTAATTGGGGTGTTTAGAATTTCTATATCTTCTTCCTTTAACTTCGGCAGTTAATATGTATCTAGGAATCTGTCCATTTCTTCTGTGTTTTCCATTTTATTGGAGTAGAGGTTCTCGAAGTAGGTATTGATGATCCTCTGGATTTCTGCTGGGTCTGTTGTGACTTCACCTTTTTCATTCTTAATTGCATGGATTTGAGCCTTTTCTTTCCTTTTTTTGATAAGGTTGGCTAAAGGTTTTTCAATTTTATTTATTCTTTCAAAAGCCAACCCTTTGATTCATTGATTTTTTTGTATCATTCTCTTAGTCTCCATTGCATTGATTTCTTCTCTGATCTTTATAATTTCCTGTCTTGCATGAGGTTTGGGTTTGTCATTCTCTTCTTTTTCTAGGAGCTGGAGGTTCTGCATTTGGTTATTTATCTGAGTTCTCTCTGTTGTCCTAATATGGGCATTCACTGCTATGAATTTCCTGCACGGAACTGCTTTCATTGTGTCCCATAGATTCCTGTATGTTGTACTGGCATTATGATTTACTTGTAGAAACTGTCTAATCTCTTCTTTAATTTCCTCTGTGACCCACTGGTTGTTCAGGAGGGTGTTATTCAATTTCCTTTTGTTTGTGGGAGTTTTGTGGTTTCTTATGTTATTGACCTCCAATTTTATTGCACTATGGTCTCATAATATACAGGGGGTAACTTCAATTCTTTTACATTTACTTAGACAGGTCCTATGAACTAGCATGTGGACTATTTTGAAGAATGACCTGTGCGCCACCAAAAAGATTCTGATTTTGTGGGGTGGAACACTCTGTAAACATCTATTAAGTCCATTTGTTTAAGAGCTTGGTTCAGATCTAGAATTTTGTTGTTAATTTTTTGTCTAGATGATCTGTCTATTTGTGATAGTGGGGTATTGAGGTCCCCCACTACAATTGTATTAGTGCTTATTTGGTTTTTCATCTCCATTAATATTTGTTTTGTATAGTTGGGGGCATTCATATTTGGTACATATAAATTTATGACTGTCACCTGTTCCTCTTGGCTTGTTCCCTTCACATGGATATAGTGACCATCTTTATCTCTCTTAATTAGTTTTGGTTTGAAATCTATTTTGTCTGCAAATAATATTGCTACCCTTGCTTTTTTTCTGGGTTCCTGTGGCATGGAGAACCGTTTTCTATCCTTTTATTTTCAGTCTATGAATTTCTTTTGAGTTAGATGTGTTTCTTGTATACAGCATATTGCTGTATTTTGCTTCTTAATCCATTCTGCCAGTCTATTTCTTTTAATTGGTGAGTTGAGGCCATTAACTTTGATAGTTATAATTGATAGATATTGACTCATCCTTTTCTTGATGTTTTGCTGTTGTTGGCTCTTTTATTTTTTATTTTCTCCCTTTCACTTTCGTTTCTTGCCTTGGCTGGTGGCTTCCCTCTGTTGGGCCTCATGGAATTGTGACCTTCATTGTCTTTTTCTAGGATATTGCTTAGAATTGTTTGGAGTGCTGGTTTGGTGTTCATGAAATTTCTCAGGTGTTCTTTGTTGTGGAAGTATCTACTTTCCCCATCGATTTTGAAAGATAATTTTGTAGGATACAAAAGTCTAGGTTGGAAGTTATTTTCTTTTAGGGCTTGAAATACTTCACTCCAGGCTCTCCTTGATTTGAGGATTTGTATTGAGAAGTCTGCTGTGATTTGATAGGCTTTCCTTTGCATGTGATTTGTTTCTTTTCTCTAACTGTCTGTAGGATTTTGTTCTTTTGTTGGTTTTCTGGGATCTTGACTATTATATGTCTAAGTGTAGAATTTTTTTGATTGTGGCTAGTTGGAGTTCTATATACCTCACTTATGTGTATGTCCAATTCTCCAACTCTGTCTGGGAAGTTTTCTACTGTTACTCCTGTGAACAGGTTTTTTTTTTAATGTCAATTGTACTTACTCCTGTTTTTTCATGGATTCCTATCAGCCTTATGCTATTCTTCTTTGCATCATCTAGCAGCTGCTGGATTGATTTCTTGTGGTCTCTTACTATTTTTAGAAATCTCTGTTTTCATGGTCCTTAACCTCAATCCTGTCTTCTATATCTGATATTCTACCTTCAGATTCCCTTAATCTGCTGTACATTCTTTCAATGGAGTTTTTTTTTTTAGTTTTATCGGTACATTTTAGTTATACAATATAATGACATTCATCATTGGATATCTGCCCCTCTACATAATTTCTCTTGGTTCTTATTTTTTCCCCATTACCCTGCCCTCCCTTCACCCCCTCCATCCCTCCTTATTTACAAAGACTTTGCTTCCATTTTTTCATTTTTGCATATTAATTCCATTCCCTTCTTTCCTTTCCCCTACCCATCCCACTTCCTGTTCCCCTTTGCCCCTTTTCTTCCTATTTCAGATTATCTATTATACATTTCAGTCCTTATTTACACTTTCAGTTTCTCACACTAGAGAAACTATTTGGTATTTGCACATGTGTGCCCTATTTATTTCACTTAAGAATATCAACTCAATGTGCATCCATTTAGCAATAAATGTCTTTAATTTCTCTTTTTTTATGGCTGAGTGGTACTCTATTTTAGAAAAAACTCCCACATTTTCTTCATCTAGTCCCTCTTTGAGGGGCAATTGAGCTGCTTCCAAGTTTTAGCTATTACAAATTGTGCTGCTATGAACATGGGTGCACATATATCACTGTGGTATGATTCTTTTAAGTCTTTTGGGAAGATACCTAGCAGGGGAATAGCTGAGTCAAATAGGACTTCTAGTCCTAGTTCTTTGAGGTATCTCCATACTGATTTCCACAGTGGTTGCACCAGTCTACACTCCCACCAGCAGTGGAGGAGCAGGGTTCCTCTTTCCCCAAAGCCCCACCAGCATTTGTTATTGGTTGATTTCATGATAGCAGCCATTCTTTCTGGAGTGAGGTGGAATCTTAGTGTTGTTTTCATTTCCTTCTCTCAAATGACCAGTGATATTGAACATTTTTTCATGTATTTATTTGCTATTTCTACTTCTTTGTGTGAGAAATATCTGTTCATTTCAGATGCCCATTTTTGGATTGGGTCTTTAAATTTGGGGGGACTGATTTTTTTCAAGTTTTTTATAGATTCTAGATAGCAGACCATTGTTTGAGGAAGAGCAGGTGAAAATTTTTTCCCACAATGTGGGTTGTCTTTTCATACTCTTGGCCACTTCTCTTGCTGTGCAGAAGCTTTTTAATAAGAAGAGATCCCACTTGTTGATTGTTTGTGCTAGTTCACAGGCAACTGAGGTTTTGTTAATAAAATCTTTTCCTACACCAATGTCTTCATGAGTTCAACCTAACTTCTGTTTTAGCTGGTTCAGCATTTCTGTTTTAATATTTAGATCTTTAATCCATTTAGATTTTAGTTTAGTGCATGGTGATAGATATAGGTCTAGTTTTAATCTTTGGCAAGTTGAAACCCAATTTTTCCAGCACCATTTATTAAAAAGGCTATCTTTACTAGTGAGGGTGCTTGGGTCCTTTGTCAAAAGTGAGGTGGCTGAGTGTGTCTGGAGTTGTTTCTGCATCTTCTACTCTGGTCCAGTGGTCCTCAGGTCTGCTTCTTTGCCAATACCATGCAGTTTTTATCACAGTAGCAGTATAGTTAGGTTTCAATTAGGCATTTGTGATACACCCTGCCATGTCTCTGTTGCCTAGAATTGCTTTTCCTATTCTAGGTCTCTTCTTGTTCCAAGTGAATTTTTGAATTATTTTCTCAAGGTCCATGAAGTATCCTGCTGGGATTTCAATTGGGATTGCATTGAATTTATATAGCAGTTTTGGAAGTATGGCCATTTTCACTATGTTGATCCTTCCTATCCAGGAGCAAGGGATGTCTTTCCATTTCCTGATATCGTCTCCAATCTCTCTTTTCAGAGTGGTATAGTTTTCAGAGAAGAGGTCTTTGATTTCTTTTGTCAGGGTGTTCCCTAGGTATTTCAGTTTTTTGGATGCCATTGTAAAAGGAATTGTTTGCCCTATTTCTCTCTCAGTGAATCTGTTATTTATGTACAGGAAAGCTGTTGTTTTTTGTGTGTTGACCTTGTATTCAGCTACTTTACTGAATTTTGATATTAAGTCTAGTCAATGGAGTTTTTAATCTCCTGAATATCTGTTTGAATCTGTTTCATGGATTCCATTTCTTTCTTATCCTGGGCATTTATGGCTTCCAGCATGTTTCTGAGCTCATCTATTTTTTTTTTTAATCTGTTTCTGTTCTAGAGCCTCTAATCATGTCTTTCACTCTGCTCACCATATCTGTAATTATCTGGAGGATTATTTCTGCTTTGAATTTTTCTAGAGCCTCATTCATCTATTTTGTTACTTCCTGTGCTATCAGTTCAGGGTGTCCAGGTGGTTGATTATCAGACTTTTCCACCTCATTTCCCCCAGAATTTGCCTTTGGAGGGTGGAAGTCTGAGTTTGTCTCTTGCTTAAATGTCTTCTCATTTTTGTTTTTGGTACTGTCCTTGGTTTAGTTCCTGGGTTGATATTTTGAAGTTACTTATTGTAAGTATCTTTGTTGATGTATTTAGAACCCTTATGGAATAATTGCTTCTCAGAGGTGTCTCCCAGATATAGCTGGTCTTTAGGTTTTGAGTCTCTAATGGCTCTGAGGCTGTCTCATTTTCATTATACCAGGAAGGACCACTGATTAGATCAATCACAACACCTTAGCCCAAGTGATACAATTGGAAACACCATAGCATCGAGTACCTCTTAGAAAATGACAATTTGTGGTAGTTATTAATCTATCACCTTTAACCATGTGAAATGAATCAAAATCAAGGACCAACCCCACATATGTTTATAGTGAATAAATTCTTCCATATAGCAACTTTGGCCTTCAGGATGGGGAATCAGAAGGAGTTGGGGAGGGAGGGATAGGTAGGTGGAAGGATAGGGGAAGGTTAGTAGTGAGGCCAGAGGACACAGGTGAGAGAAGGACAGAGAAGAAAAGAAAAATAAAGAAGAAATACAAATTAGGGCCAGAACAGGAGCACAAGGGAGATGAAGAACAATGTGGGGGAGCAAGGAAGGGGCGGGGGAGAGAAAAGAGAAAAGAAAGAAAAAAAGAGAAAAATAAAAATGTTAAAAGAGCAAAAAAATAAGGCAATTTTGAAAATAACAAATAGAAGATAAAAATGAAGGGCTTCCTTCAGGGTATGTCTCTGCTGTCACAATAGACAATGTGGGTAGCAGTGTGAAGATATGTCAATGAGTCTCAGCAAGCCAGTCACAGACCCATGAGATTCAGGCAGATTTCTGGCTGCAAGTCCCAAGTTGAACTCCCTGTCCTCCTGCAGGGTTGAACTCTGCAAGTTTCTATTGCAGGTTCCAGCTACCTTTCCCCTGGAGATAGTCCAGGTTCCCATGGGAGGTGATGATCCCCTCCATCTTACCAAGTATGGTGGTCTGGTGTGCTTTTATTGCCGAGATTCTCTTCACTTTTCCAGTGGGCTTCAATTTTCATCAGGGAGCCTGAGAGAGGCCTTCTATCTGTTGTTCACTTCTGCAGCTCAGAACAATGGCCTTTATGTCCCCCTGTGCCTCTATTGTCCCATATGGCCCTTTTTGAGCAGTGGTTGCAGGGACTCTGCTCAAATTAAAGGTTTACACATTTGTACCCTTGAGCCTGTGATGGGTTGGGTCTTGCTAACTTCTGGGATGCTTTCTTCTTATCCTTGTATAAAATACTTGGTTTCTTTTCAATGGCATTAATCTTTTCAACACCCACACTTCTTTTGGCTCTAACTTTACATGTGATCCTTTTGGGCCAAGATCTAAGTTTTTCAAATTTTTCTGTTTGGCCATCTATCTGCCTCTGATTCTCACTATAAATTTTACTGAAAGCAGCCAGCAATACCCATGCCACAACCAGAATGTTGGTCTGTCTTGAAATTTCCCCTACCAGGTTAATTAGTTCATTGCCCTTAATCTCAGTGTCCTGCAAAGTCTTAGTACATGGAAAAAATATAGACAAATATCCTGTCAAAATGTAACATACATGGGCTCTAGTCCAACTGCCAGTGGAGTCCTTGTTATTAAATTCTTTTATTGGTACATTGTAGGTATCCAACACAATTACATTTCTCATTGGGAATTGTACCTTTACATAATGCATCTTGGTTCTTATTTTTTCCCCATTCCTAGCCCTCCCTTCACGCCCTCCACCCTTCCCTATTTACAAAGACTTTATTTACATTTTTTCCATTTCTCATCATTTTTCCTTTCCCCTGCCCCTCCCACTACCCCTACCCCTTTGGACCTTTTCTTCCTATTTTGCATTATCGATTATTCATTCTAATCATTGGTACATTTTAGGTATACAATATAATGATATTCATCATTGGAAATTTGCACCTTTACATAGTCCTTCTTGGTTCTTATTTTTCACCCTTGCCCAGCCCTCCCTTCAACCCCTCCAGTTCTCCCTATTTACAAAGATTTTGTTCCTATTTTTCCATTTTCTCACATTAATCCCATTCCCTACTATCCTTTCCCCTAGCCCTCCCACTTCCTTCCCCTTTGCCCCTTTTCTTCCTATTTCACATTACCTATTATACATTTAGTCCTTATTTACACTTTCAGTTTCTCACAGGAAAAAAACTATTTGGTATTTATACATGAGGCAAGGAAAACTGCTCCCAAGTTTTAAATGCTTTTCCCTGCACCTTACTTAGAAATAGCAAATAAATACATGAAAAAATGTTCAACATCACTGGTCATTGGAGAGATGCAAATGAAAACAATGCTGAGATTCCACTTCACTCCGGAAAGAATGGCTGCTATCATGAAATCAACCAATAACAAATGCTGGTGGGGCTGTGGGGAAAGAGGAACCCTGCTCCACTGCTGGTGGGAGTGTAGACTGGTGCAACCACTGTGGAAATCAGTATGGAGATACCTCAAAGAACTAGGACTGGAAGTCCCATTTGACCCCGCTATTCCACTGCTGAGGATCTTCCCCAAAGAATTAAAAGAATCATACCACAGTGATATATGTGCGCCCATGTTCGTAGCAGCACAGTTTGGAGTCCTTGTTAATGACACAAAATCTCCTGAGCTTGACCTTTACTTATTGCATTCCTGTCAGCATTCTGCTCTTCTGAGCTCTTATGGAATCACCCATTAGTCTCTGCCTACTGCATTCTAGGACTCCTCTAGCCCTTATCTCCAAACCTATCAAATATTTTTCCACAGACCATTTTCAAAGGCTTCTAAATCACATGATCAGATATAGTCACAGGAACAGGCTTAATTTATGTTAGTTAGGGTTCTCTGGAGGAACAGAGTCAATATAAATATATGTATAATTCTACAAAGGTGTTTATTAGGTAGGCTTACAGGATCAGATATGAAATAATCCAAAATGACCATCTGTATCCTGGATGCACAAGGATCTAGTATCAGTCAAAGGTTGAAGGCCTGGAAGCTCACTGCAGTCATCCGTGTGAGTCTGCATAGAGAGACTGAAGAGTGTGGAGACCAATGTCCACAGGTGATGGCAAAGATTGGAGCTATTCAAAAAGGGACAGACTTCCTTTTCCTTTCCCTTTTCATCCCATCCAAGCTACAAGCCTATTGGTTAGTATCTCCCACCTCCAGTGTGGGTCCTCCCCCTCAGTTTGTGGCTTACATGTCAATCATCCGCAGATGCACCCAGAGATTTACTAATCTGATGGGGGTTCTTGCTCAAGTCAAGTTGACATACCATCATGAAGGATCATGATTCCCCTGGGTTATTACTTTAACACTTCAACAGACTATCTAGACTTCTTGGTTTTGAGCCTGAGGCTCATGGTCTCAGCCTTGTAACTTGGAAGGGAGAGATTCATCATCAGCCTAGTGCCCACCCTTGGGATCCAAGGCACCAAACCAAGAGAAGTACCTGAGGAATCCCCAGGAAAGAGAAAACAGTTAGTTTCAGAAAGATTTCAACTAGTGAATGAATAAAAAGTTAGGAATATTTGTAGAAGAAAGAAAATAATACAGATGAGAACAGAATTTAATGAAACAGAAGAAAGTACCACAGGGAGGATCACTGGAGCAGAAGTTGTTTGGAGAAGACTAAGAAAGTGGTACCAGCAGCTCCTGATGGTGCTTCCCACATGCTGCTCAGATGTACAACTCAATTCCTCAAAACATCCCTGAATCCCTAAAAGATCTTCCAATTGGCACCTGCTGGTTCATTAACATTTACTCAGTCCTTTCCATTGCCTGGGGTCTCCAGGTCCCAAATCCAGTGTGGTGAGGAGAAGGAGAAAAGAGGAGGAGGAAGAGGAGGGAGAGAGTGGTTGCTAGGCAGAGATTGGAGCACAGGATGGTCTAGTCTTTCCTGAATTGAGACCTCACCCAAGTAACAGAAAGGAGAGATTCAACACCAAGCAACTCAGTGATGTCAGTTCATGAGGGATCACAAAGAGCCAAAGGACTTTCAGTGAAGAGCCTAACTCAGCCACACACTAGGACACTGATGCAGGGCCTGGAAGAGGTGAGGTTCTGAAACTCATCTGGGGGCAGCACTGCCTTGGAAAGAGAAGATGGTGCCCAGAATCAGAGCAGCCATTGAACTGGTTGGTGATCTCTCCTGCTGAGCCATGGCTGCAGATTCCACAGCTCTGCTCTGTAGATGAACAACACAGGCTGAAAAGACACAACCGACTGTTACTAAACACTTATTGACATATGTGAGCATCTCTCTGAGAACTAATAGAGATGTTTCTGAGTTGGTTAAAAGTTGAAATTAAATAAATGGCACTATCAGGAAAGAATACCTCTTGCAAGCATTTTGGAAGTGGAATTGGGTAATGTGAGACAGAGCTAGCCTAGGGCCCTGACCATCTTTGGGGATCCATCTACCCTGCCAAGGAGGCCCTGAAAGGCCACCCCAGGAGGCACAGAGAAAAGAACTTTCTGAGGTTCCAACACTGACTCCTGCCTTTCAGCTGGAACCAGAGATGTGCAACTCAGGAAACATCTGGTGGGTATCAATGTGTGCCAGGCCTTGGGCTGAGCTGAGGGGTATGAGATAAATCAGGCACAGGCCCTGCCCTTGAGTGACCAGGATCTGGTGGAGAAGACAGTGTCAGGGCACAGCCATGGGGCACAGGGAGGATGGTGGGCACAAGTCCTCTGTGAGTGATGAGGGGCAAAGGGATGAACGCAGATGCTGCAGTATGGATGATAAGCTTCCTGCCCTGCGCGCTCTCTGTTCTCTCCTCCCAGGGCCGTTGGATAAGGTGGGCACAGCAGTAGCCACCCTACACCTTCCCAGTGACAAGGGCTCCTGTGAGTAACTTCGCAAGGATGACAGGAGTGATCCAGGACTGTCACTGGCAATCTGGAGTACATGGTGACCCTAGCAGTGGGAAAGACAAATGCAGAGCATCACATGAAAAGGGTGCTCTCTTCAACTCCTTTTTTACTTTTTGTTTTTCGAAAATTTTAATTGTGGTGAAACACATATAACGTAAATATGCCATCCTAACTGTTGTTAAGTGTGCAGTTCTATAGTATCAGATATATTTACGTCATGGTCCATCCAATATCCAAAAGTCTTGCCAAAGGAAAACTATATCCATTAAGGAACTCTCCAGTCCCCACCTCCAGCCCCACAGCCACCATGCTGCCTTCCATCTCTGTGGCTTTGGTTGCTGTAGACACTCATGGAAGTGGAAGATCTTTTTGGTTACTGGCTTACTTCACCAGGCCTTGTGTCCTCAAGATTCATTCCTGGTTCCTGATAAGCATCATCACAACGCCAAACACACAGGCACCTTGACAGCACTGAGAACTAAACACCATGTCAGTCTCACAGGTGGGACCTAACCCAGCTCTCTCCACCTTTGTCTCGCTGGTCGGACCGGGGTCACCACAACTCAGGCATTCTTAGGCTCAGGGTGCAGGTTCACCCGGGAAATACCAGCTAGGCAGAGGGAGGTCTGGCCAGTGCTCCTGGGCCCAGTATGCTGACCATGGACCTGCAGGGGTTTCCACAGTTCTCAGTTTCTGGAGGATGTGTTGTGTCCAGAGACTCCTAAATCACGGATTCATGGCTGTTTACAAGTCTATGCAGTCCTCAACTTTCCTGTGGATTGTTTAACTGTTTTATTTGAAAGTGTGCTGTTTCAAGGAGCAAACTGTAGAAATTGTACATGTAACATGTGGACAGATAAATAGATATTATGACTGCACATGTATTTATAGTTCTGTAAAGCAAAGACCCAAACCACAGCAGGGCTTAGCAGAAGCAGTTGAATTTTGTTTTAACTTCACATTGTTTTGTTCTGGATTGTGAATAACTGTACTTTCAATGGACGAGCCTCTACAAGGTAATCTTGTGGGGTCTGGGCTAGTCCTACCCATTCCCTCATCCTTTAGTGAACAACCAGCCAAGGGCTGCTCAGCACACCAGGATGTGGTATTGCAAGAGAAACACAAATCCTTGCCCTGGCAGAACTGACAGCTATGGGGAGGGGCGGGCAGACAATGAGAACATAATTTCTGAGTGCGATCAATGCCATGCAGACAGCAACAGTCTAATGCAGGTGGAGTGGCAGAGGGGGACTGTGGGGAAGGGGTCCCTGCAGAGAGTTGGGGAAGGATTTTGTGAAATGCATGTGCTGGGAAAAAGGACCACCCACATCAAAGCTGTGGCCAGGACCAGCAGGATAGAGGGGCACATGGAACTGGAGGGGACGAGCCTGCTGGGGACTGGCAGGGAAAGCAAGCCTGGCATCTCTAACTTGGCTGAACACGATACCAGGCAATGGGTATGGAGGGCTGGGTCCTTCCCTAGCCAGGTTGGAAGCATCAGTTGAGGCTGTGGACTTCATTCCCCTCTCTGTGCTGCTCTGCAATCCTGCCCCAGCTGCCCGGGAGGCACGGTGATCCCACTGAAGGGGTGATCCCTGGGGGTCTCAAGCCTGGTAAAGGGGAGATAGAGTAGAGGGAAAACTCAGCCTGAGTCAGAGCCCTGGACCCTGGCTGTAGGCTGCTGGCTCACCCAACAGTGTCTTCCTGGGTGTGAACAGGAGACCCCGATGTGTGGGGCACAATGACCATTGTGTGCAGGGCCCTGGGTCCTGCACCCCAAAGCCATTTGCTGATTAGGACTTCCTTCCCTGGAGCCAACACAGCCAGGGTGGCACCCAGGACGCTTGGAGGGTGAATGTGAGGATGCTCGCCTCTCCTGTGGTTCTGCCCAGGTTAGTAGAACTCCAGCAGTTCCTGGGAAATAAAGCCAAGCACCCATGCAGGAGCCACTGGAAACCTGGTGCTGGCCAAGTTCAGCCTGTGGCCTCCACTTCCACAGGGCTGCACAGGCAAGGGCCTGGCTTCCAGCCTGCCAGTTAGTTCTGTTCTTTAACCATTCCCACAGTGCCCATGTCACCTTAATGTTCCTGTACCATATGTGTAGATGGGGCCACCACAGATGCCACCTCTGCTCATGGGTTCTGCCAAGATGGAGGTAAGCACAGGGAGCATTCACACAGAGATGACATCCCCAAGCAGGCGTGCCCCACAGCGGTGGTGCTGGTAAGCCCATCTTCCCTTGAACACAGCAGTTACACTCAGAAGAGCAAAGGCTTGAGCTTGCCTCTTCTGGCTCACTGGCATGTGCCACCAATGGATGGGGTTATTCAGTGCCAGCCTCCTCAGTTTCCAGACCCATTTTGAGGAGCCCGATTATCCTCCTGCTGGGACCTCTAGGAATCCTGTCCCCCTGGGTCTCAGAAGAGCATTGTTCCCCACCGGTGCTGGGCAATACATGGTATCCACAGCTGAGTCCCACAGTGGGGGCTGAGTAGATGTGGTTATCTCTGCTTGCTGTGATGTAGCCGAGTGCAGTGGCTGTCATCCACCTGGACCAGCTCCCATGGTGACACTGTGTGGGTTGCTTCTGCCTTTGCAGCTTGAGCAGGGCACAGAAGGAGGAAACCTGTGTCCTTGGAGACAGGCAGGAAGATTCCTGGGTGCTGGCAGTGGCTCCCAGAAACAGCAACAGCCTGGGATGGGCACCCTACTGGGGGTAGTATCTGGGGTGGGTTTGCTCAGACTGGGTGTTCTGGCCTCGTCTGTGCCCAGGACAGTGTGGACCTGGAGCTCATGCAGCAGCCTCAGCTCCTTCTCCATCTGAAGCCCATTGTCCCCATTAGTGTTGCTGACACAGCTCCATACTCCTCTCTGCACCCAGATGTGTCTGACAAGCCCTGCCTCTCCAGGACTCCTGCACCCCGCTGTCCAGCACCTACCATCCAGTATTCAACCACCTCACATCTTACCGTCCAGCACCCCACTGTCGAGCACTCCACCATCCACCACCCGTCATCCAGCACCTCATTGTCCAGTACCCCACTGTCCAGCCCCCCACCATCTGGCACTCCACTCTCCGGCACCCCACTGAGGCCTGTGTGTCCCCCTGCTGGCTCTGTTTGCTCTCTTATTTCCCCCTCTTTAAAGCCAGACCTAGGGCTGGGGATTTGGTTCTGCTGCCTGCCTTGCAAGCGCAAGGTCCAAAGTTCAATCCCTGGTACCAAAAAAAAAAAAGCCAGACCTCAGCTCTCCAGTCCTCCAGTCTCATGGGCTTGGGCTTTGTGTTTGATTTGTTAATCAAAAGTCAATTAAGCAAAAAACCACAAAATAATATTTGAGTATCATAAATATCTTATTTTACTTTAAAGCATATAGAAAGACACTTGGTCTGGGATCCTCTGAGCCCACACTGAGCCCTCCCCTCAGGCTACGGCAGCCAGGCCGCGGGCATCTTTCTCTCAGGAGTCTCTGCCTCCCCACAGATCCCATTTCTGGATGCTTTCAGGGACACAGAACTTTGACACTGGGGCAAAGGGTTTAGATTAGAACCTTGATGAGTTTTTCCACTGTATTTCTCCCGTCGTTTATAGCTGCCCAGAATCACTTAATTCAGGAGCGTTCTTTTTTTCTGTTCAATGTCAGCATGTCTTTTCAAAGTCAGCAGTTGAATTTTCCCAGAGATATCAACTCTTTGTATTCATAATTTTAATTCAAATACATGTATTTGTTAAATGATTTTGTGTGACAGTTATAAATAGATTTAGGAAAAATGAAAGACTAACCTCTGACAGCATCCAGCTCTGATTAGAGAATAGGGTCAGCATTGCCCACAGCTACTGCATGTTTGTGGGGGCTGGATGGGGGCCCGGGAATTCAGAGGCCAAGTCCCTAGCGTCCACACTGACCCCGTCCTGGGGCCCAGCCCCACTGGCTGGCCTGGCCCTCTTCCTCCAACGCCGATACAGCGCCCCCCGGTAAACCATCCTCCCTTGGCCAAGCTGCCTTTCTAGATGCACAGTTTCACCCAGAACTTTCTACTGTCTAGGGCTTAGAGCACTGCCTGCCATTGCTTTTCTGTGTGCTATCTCCATGACTGCGTTATCATTCTCTTCAGGTGAGGTTCTGAGCCTTATTTATCACATTTACCCAGAGCCCAGCACCCAATCTATTGCCTGCGAACATAAACATTATTGAAACAACAGATGGATCTGCAGATCTCTTCCTTTTCTGAGAAAAGAAAGCACACACAGAACCCAGACTGAGCTCCTGGGGCCTGTCTACAACACCTTGAAGTGTACCAACCACCCAACACCATGTGTCCACACTCGGTACCCACCATACTGCTTATGTTTCCATTCAGAACCTTCTCGCCAGGGTCCAGAACAGCCCCAGAGCAGCAGGCTTTCTTGTGGTTTTGTAATCCTGGTGGCAAGTCCCTGTTCCTCCTGAGTAGTATCGAGGTCTGATTCCCCCGGGTATCAGGGCTGAATCCATTCCACCCTCATGACCCCAGCATGGTTAGCATGGGTCTTGGGGAGAGGATGTGGGTGGCTGAAGAGGTCTTTAAGGACACCATCCTTGCTGACCTCACAAGTGTCCCCAAAACAAGCCCATGCCTGTGACATCTTCCCATGTGGTTTCCTAATTTCTCAGGGCAGCTGCCCTTGAGTCTTGAGCCCAGAGTCCTCGAAGGGCACACAGGAGGCACAGTCTCCCTGTGCCACATCCACCAGAGGCTGAGCACATGTTTGCTGGAAGGACTCCATGTCTCCTGCTCTCACTGTGAGTGGACAGCGCAGGCCATGCTCTCCGTGAGTCACCAGTTGGGTTCCCTGAGGAAACGTGATTCAAGCTCTGCAGAGACAGCTGCGTGTAGTCACTGGACAGTTGCTGGGTTCTGTAAGCTCGGGTGTTTGACTTGGATGAGCTTAGACGGCAAGCAGCTCTCCCTGCTCCCCACTGGCTTGCGGATCTTGCTGACTTCTCAGTGTCCCTGGCGTCCAATGCAGGCTGCTCTATGCCTCTAGGTTTGGTCACTTTGCTCAGTATGGTGGCCTTGGGCAGCTGTAAGTGGCTGTCCCATAACGTGACCAGGTGTGAACATCTGGGAAATGCATTACATTTCTAAGTATTAGTGGTTATGCAGATGATTCTGGGTTAAAACTCACACTGAGACCGCAGTCTCACTTGCTTTCTGCTTCTGTGTCTCAGTGACGCTCACCCTGGGAAGTTTGGCCCCAGCAAGAGAACAGAGAATGCAGCTCCAGGAAAGGATAAGGCAGTGCTGGGCTAGGTCCTCCTGATTCAGGCCAAGTCTGTAACCAGAACAAAATGCATGTGCATAACACACACTCTCACACTCACACACTCATACACAATCATATTCACACATATACTCACACTCACACACACACTCACAGGGGCAGTAGTAACTCCGCCTGCACAAAGCACACCCATAGCAGAGGTGGAGGCTCTTACAGGCTGGGCTGGAAGAGGCCTGGAACTCGGAGGGGGCAAAGCTGAGTTTTCCATCATCGGCTCCCTGCACCCCCAAGCCCCAGCTGTGCAGGGACCAGGTTTGCAGCACAGCACCTAGGCACCCGGCCCAGTACCACAGTGTCTGCCAGGGGGTTGCCATACCCAAGCAACTGCAGGGGAAACTGAGTCCTGGGAGGAGCAGGTGGCCTTGGCCGAGGAGGATGTGGGGCAACAGAGGGCTAGGTGGCATGGAGGTGGCACTGGGCCCTTGGGGAGGGCCAGCTTGGCAGCATCCCCCAACCTGTGGTAGTCTTGGAACTGTAGCATGCAGAGGAGGCACTAGTATGAGTGGCAAGATAGGCTGTATACTCGCTGAAGGTCAAAGAGATCAAGATTGTGTTCTTCGAAGTCTGTAATAGAAAAGGGGCCACACTGATAAAAAATGATTTTTCACAGCCTACTTGTTTTGGTTGTTTTCTATTCCCTCACCCTGGTCGGCACCTCTCCTCCCTGAGGCATGGTCCACACTGGTAGGGCCTGAGCGGTCCTCACTGGTGGAATCAGAGGACCGTCACCCACCAGACAGACTCTGCGGTCCCTGCCCTCTTGGGTCCCTCTGCCTTCTGCCCAGGCCTGGAACGAGCCTTGCTGCCTGGTGTAAGACACTCAGTGTTGACTGGAAACCACATGAGCCAGCGGAAGCTGTTCCCTCCACCTGTGCAGCCTTTTCTTCCTCCCCACGCTGGGCCTGAGGGCAGCACCAGGTGGAGACGGAGTTCGGGGGACTGCTGGACACTCACAGCCACTTGGAGGTTTCTCTTCTCCAGACCACAGCACTCATCCCTGCCCTGGAAGCCCAGGCTGCCCCAGGATGGGGTGGGTGCACCCTCAGGCACCCCAGTGGGGCTGCTCAGACCCTGCTTCCTGCAGTGTCTAGTGATGCCCGGGGAAAAGGCTGGCACTGCCCAGGGCTGACTCCAAATGGAGTGTCTCACAGTGCCAATAGCTCAGGAGTCACTGGGGGTCCCCAGCACAGCTGTTTATGGTGGGCGGATGGATGGAGCAGGGGCTGGCAGAAGGGAGTCCATGGAGTGATGTCCCTCGAGGGGTGTGGAGGCTGTGGTAGATGTGGGGCTCTGCATCAGGCCCAGGGTGCCTGTGTGCAGTGTGAAGAGCTCCCCAGGAGAGGTGCAGCTGGCCTCAGAAAACCAGATGCAGGTGGGGAAGCAAGGGTCCTGGATCCCCCTCCTATCTCAAGGATGCTGGAAGCCTTGGGGGCCTCCCCTGTGCCCCCACACCCCATTTTGCCCAGCTCTACCCTGGTGGGAGTGGGGGTTACTCAAGAGGTCCTGCAGCCCTGGAGAGGCACAGGTCTTCACTGGGGGAGGTGGGAATATGTGGCCAGCCTTCAGCACACTTGCCAGGTGGGAAGAGGGCAGGGGGCCGGAATTAGAGCTGCAGGGACCTTACCACCTAGTCCAGGGCCCAGGCAGTTTCCATCTGACACAAAGCCATGAGCTCAGGTTAGATTCAATCCAGACACAGCCCTGTTTAGCACCAATTATGCAATGAGGTGGAGTGGCCGAATCTGGACTGTGTCACCTTGTGCCTCTGGCCCCTGACAGCTGCTTGTTCAAGGTGAATGGCCTTAAAGTCGCAGCAGTTGTGGCCCAGCTGTTTCTCCAGGGTGGCACTTTGTGGATCCAATACACACAGGAGGACCACCTGCCCTGGCCTTGCTCACCATGGTGGGGGCAGTGGGTCCCCTGGGGAGCAAGAGGGAGAGGACACAACCCCACTCTGCCATCCCACTGGTCCAGTCCTCTGCCCAGGCTGGTCTGGTCCTGTTGCACTGCTGCCTGTTGCAGGTCCTGCAGGAGCAGGAGACAAAGATGTACAATTTCTCATCCGGCTGAGTTCACAGCTCAGAGGAAAACAACCCTTGCTGAAGCCCCTCCTTACAGTGAAGCCACTTGGGTCAAGCGTGGCCTTTAGCCCTCCAAGGGCCCTGTCCTGGGCGTCACAGCAGCCTCAGCTTGCCACAGGATTAGAACTCAGAGTGAGCCAGGAAGAGCCAGACTGGCAAAGGGATGGCGGCTTGTCACCTCCCATGGAGGCGCCAGGGGCTGGTGGTGACCACATGACGCGGGTGCATGACAGGCCGGTGTGTCGGTGCAGCATCTACCCTGTCCTCCATCCCTATCACCTGCACTTTTGGTGACGAGGCTGTGTCGGTGCTGGCTACTCAATGGCTTCAAAGCAGAGTGTCCTGTCGGCAAACACTGATCACAGGCACCATTTAGGGGTTCGAGATCTAGAAACAGTGCGGTTGGACTACAGTGGCCCACGTTTGTGGGGAGGCTGTGGGAGGGTGGGGCCGTCCGCCCACGTGAGGTGGGCCTGGGCCCTGGGACTTCTGCTTTTTCTTTTTTGTCTAAGGGGCCCCCAAGGCCACCGTACTTTAGGGGAGGGTCTGCTGTGGTCTGTGCTGATCCACCCAGCGGAGAGACAACGGCTGAGGCTTCCAATGTCCACAGCCACCTCCCACGGGGCATGGCTGGCCTGAGGAGGGTGGAAGAGTTCCTCTGCAGGGCATCTCTACCACTCTCACTGTCCCCTCCCAATGTCCCTTGCGAGCCACAGACAGAGCAATTGTGTGGCAGCAGGACGGCGCTCCTGTCTTTCATTTGAAAGTTACCAGGTGTTAATCAGCCCCAGTCTGAACCGCGAGGGAGTGCTGAATATGGGAGACTTAGCATCTTCCGGACGGGGTGGGTGAAGGGAGCAGGACGGAGTTCAGACCACAGGTCACAGGCAAAGGCTTTTGGGACATTTTTAGCAGGTCAAAGGTTACTGTCCCCAAAGCAACATTCCATCTCTGCACTGTCAAAGGGCCCAAGGGTTTTTCACATCCGTCCTTCTGAGTCTGTGTGAACCTCAGAGCTGATCACAGAAAAGCACAGGTGCTGCTGAGTTCCTCAAGTTCCCTCCCAGTGTTCTAGCACCACCTAAACAGATGCAGGGAGGAGATGCCTGCACCTCCCCGTCTCTGCACCCCAAGGGCTACACGCCCCTAGGGGTTACAGTGGCCCACAAAACCGTCCTTGCTGTGAGCACTCAAGGGCCACATGCCTGAGGCTTTATGTTTCTGAGAAGCAGAGAGGAAGGGAAAACAAAAACTGGATAATTTAAGAACATGTCAGCAATTTGGCAATAGCTACAGAAGTCAAAAAGCCATGTGAGTATGTGGCTAAGCTGCAAGTCCTGGCTGGGTTGGTCCAAGTCCCTGAAGGCTTTGCCTGTGGACCACCAGTTCTGGGATTGTTCAGCTTTATTGAGGCTGTGCAGACTGCCCCCCAGAGGGAAGGGCACAGACCCAAGGTTTCCCAGAGCTAGGAGTGGAGGTGCGTGTCAGGAGAAGGGGACCACTCTGTCACTGTAATGTGACATGAGGCCAGGCGTATGCTTCTGTGCTCCATCTGAGCCCCAGGGGAGCTATGCCCACTGGTGCCTGACCTCATTGGACTGGCCTGTCCTGTGCATGTCCTGGATCGCTGTGTGTCAGTGACATAGATTCCTATGGAGAAGAGATCACCTGGTATCTGGGGGAGTCTGGACTCTGTCAGAGGGAATCTGCTCACCCTCAGTGCAGAGGCAGGTGACTGCCACCATGGCCGAAGGCTGTGTGGGGGAGCGAGGGTGGTGCCCACTGAGTCCTGGGACTTCCTGACCTGAATTGGGAGGCAGAACTGAGAGCTGAGGCTCCACCCAGACCACCTATGGACAGCAGAAGGCAGAGCACCCTGCCGGGGGCAGCCACCTTCCACTCCTAGGTCCTCCTAGGAATGGATCCTCACCTGGAGGTGGTGAGCAGAGGGGACTTATGACAATACACATTTGACCATATCACCCTACAGACAATCTTCTGAGAGAGAGGTTCTTCTGATCTCCTTGGAGAGTAGACAACCAAATAGCAAGAGGCCTGTCCACGGACAGAGGTCTAAGAAGTGGCAACCTCTGGATATGAGCTAAGTACTTTACTATCACAGGAGAGGCACCATGTCCAGGATGGGTCCTCAATATCTGGGATGATTTTCAATATCCATGATGGTTCATCCTCATCCAGGATGGCTCTTCCATATCCATATCCAGGATGGCTCCTCCTGAAGGATTCTCTTCCACATCTGTGGAGGCCTTTCTCTATCCACGTGGCCCCTCATGCACACACTCTGCCCCAGTAGTTCTGTGCATCTTTATTCTGAGGAATCTCTGGTTCTGAACCTGGCATAGAGACCTTGATTTGGTCTGGCAGTGTCTCCCAGGCAAGGGGCAGAGAGGCATGGAGGAACTGAGTACCTGTGACTACACCTTGTAGACAAACCTAGGTTCCTCGGCATTGGCTCCATGCTATACTTGTTTGGACTTATGGTCTGTGGTCCTGACCTCCTTTAGTGCCTGATTCCTGTCATCTGTTCTCAGTACATACATACTGCAGGGGAGCAGCAGGGTGCAAGGTAAGCCCCAAAGGTACACCTATGTCTCATCTCTCATCCCTGGGAATAGACCTTCACAGGGGTCCTGGATTACCGTAGAGGACATCACCCTCCTAAGGGTGATGGGAGGGTGGGGGAGCTGGGGAGCTTTCATTCAGACCACAAGGTACAGGCCCACGGGGATGTGGCAACACTTAAGGATGTGGCCCTAGCCTGGGGCACTCAGGCAGAGGGGAAGGCTCCTCCCTGAGGTTTCCAAGGGAGCAAGGGCCCCCCATGCCTTGATTCCTGTCTTCTGCCTCCAGGGCTAGGAGACAATGAGAAGGAGGCATAGAAAGCTGCAGGGTTTGTGGTCCTTTTGTAGCCGATGCAGGAAGCGGGAAAGGTAAGGTCTCTGCCGGCACTGAGCCAGGCTGCCTGGCTCCTGCCTGCTCGCTGGTGTCTGGGAAGAGGGGAGAGTGAGAGAGCCCGGAAGTGGCCACACAGGCCAGCCCCAGCCCAGCGTCACAGCACACTGCCCGACTGCTTCCAGCACTGCCCAGAGCTGCCGCCAGGACCGGAGCCCAGGTCTAGAAATCAAGGCACCCAGGTCGGGGCTTAGGGAAGTCTGAGAAAGAGTGCTGTCCAGCTAGCTGCTAAGTCACATTAACACCGCATCAGAATGTCCCATTCCAGCCAGAAGGGGATCTCTGCCCTGTGCCAGCTGCATGGCCTGGGGTTGTGGGAACCTTCGGACTAGGAAAGGGAAGGTGGGTTCTCAGGGGTGATGTCAGGGCTAGGATCCGGACCCAAAGCGGGTGTTGGTACACAGAAATTGGCCGAGGTAATCTGGACGGCAGCTTTGGCCAAGAAGATGGTATAGCCTGTGAAAATGGAAGATGGTGTTTTGTTGAGACACTGATCCTATAAGAGTGGGGGCTGAGGATTCAGCTCAGTGGTTCTGCTGCCTGCTTGGTGAGCACAAGGTCCTGAGTTCAATTCCTGGTACCAAAAAAAAAAAAGAAAAAAGGAGCGCAGAGTAAGTGGGACTGCCCTGCAGAGCAGCCACCCGGGGGACCTGGTGATGGGGTCTGGCTGAGAAGCATGGGTGGGAATGGTCTGGGGTCTACAGCGGGCCATGATTAGGACAGGCTTAAAATAATCCCACCCCTCAAGTACTCAAGTGGAAGTATGCTGGATACAGGGGCTGGAGGCCTAAGGCATTGGCATGGAGCAAAGGTGAGCTGAGAGGCCCTGAGATGGGGGCTGGGGGACACCAGCACACGGCAGCACGGCATGGGTGCTCCCTCCCCCACCTGGAGACCCTTCTGTTTCAGCCCTGTGCCTGGCCCCAGGCGCCAACAGTTTGTGCAGGAGGAGGGATGGGCCTGCCCCAGCTCTGCAAGGCCAAAGCCCTGCTGCAGGGGGACTGGAATTCTAACTCCTCCACCCTGGGTCCATCCTCCCTGTGGGACAGCATTGCCTCAGGGCTCCAGCCCTTGGGCCAACCTCTGCCCCTCAGGCTGGCCATGACTCGCTCCTTTGTTTGTGACGTCTTAAAAGGGCATTCTCCATGTCCTCAGGGTCCAGATTAGAGTCATCCCTCAGTATGGGCCTGACCTCAGGGCCCTGCAAGCCCTAC
This sequence comes from Heterocephalus glaber, assembly GCF_053883595.1. Lineage (NCBI taxonomy): Eukaryota > Metazoa > Chordata > Mammalia > Rodentia > Bathyergidae > Heterocephalus > Heterocephalus glaber. The sequence goes on along the minus strand of NW_028258212.1, from coordinate 467,896 downwards.
ATCCAAGGATGCATGCAGGGGTCCACAGATATAAGGGCTTGGGCTTTTGTGCATAACTTGCACAATGCTCACGGGCTTTGAAACCTCTAGACTTTTTACAAGGATGCTCTCTCTAAATAGTTGCTGTATTGTATTGCTTAGGAAGCAGTGACAAAGGAAACAATCACATGTGTTCACACAGCTGCAATTTTTGAGATATTTTTGATCTGTGGTTAAATCAGTAGGCGCAAAAGCCAAGTTGTGGTGGGGTGTGGAGGGGACTCCATCTGTGGGACAGAGTGGCTTTGTGGACTCTGGGCTTCTCTCCCCTCAGAGCCCTGTGGGACTGAGACTCAGGCAGCTGGGCCCATGGACCTGCTCATGTGAGCAGCGACACAGGTAGCTTCTGTTCTGCCTCCATCTTTTCATAGTATTTCGCCTTTGTGGTAAGAAGCCTTAACACACGGGCATTACCCACTTTCCTGGGAAATAAGACCTCTCTGGAAAACAATCAGCCTTGAAAACTGGAGATCAAAAATGTCAGCCCCACTCAGTCTGCCCTTGCCTTCCCTGGTGTTGCTGTTCTCTTGCTGGGCGGCTCCTCTGTAAGGCAGGGAAGGGAAGGGTAGGCTGATTGTTTGGGGCTGGCATTTTTGATCTCTAGTTTTCAAGGCTGATTATTTTCTGGCTAGATCTTATTTTGGGAAAAATATGATGTGTGACTGAAAGGCTTTCATTTCCCATATCCCCGACCCTCCCTCTAGGGTCACCCCCTCCCTTTCGTCAGGAAAGTGCTACGGTATGGCAGGTGAGAAGTCAGCAGAGGTTTCGGGGCTGGGTCACAGTGGAAGTAGCCAAGCAGCATGAATGGAGGCCCATGGGTGACATGGCCCAGTGGAGGAACTGGGTACACCATGGGGAATGCCCAGGACCTTCATCCTCGAGATACTGGGCCCCCTTTCCTATTCCCTTCCCTGCAAAGTGGAGGCAAGTTCTCAGACTGCCTTCTGGTATAGCATTGTCCTCTGCAGATGATGTTCACTGTGTGTGTGTGTGTGTGTGTGTGTGTGTGTGTGTGTGTGTGTGTGCTGAAACTCAGTTCTTCCTTAAGATCCAACTGGCATCTCCTCCTGCAGTCCTAATAGCCCATCCACCTTTGTCTTTTCGATGGCACTATATTGTCTATATCTTATTCCATGACATCCCAAGGCTGGTTGTAGTAGGTTACTGAGAGAGCCCTCTGCAAAGAGAAGTTGGGTTTCTGCAGACAAGATGACCTGCAGCTCATGTATAGACACTACCCAACTTGCAGTGATTCAGCTATGATTCCTCAGCTTTCCAGTGATGAAATCATTGGATCAATATAATCATTCTGTTTTTCTCTTTCAATAGCATACTTGCACACATATCACACATATACTATAAAATAGGCTTTGTGATGGGTGACTATGCTGAGCTATAGGCTGGTGTGAGTGACCTAGCATATCCAAGGGGGGTTGGGTTAAGCTGAGGTGTTCGGTAGCTAAGCGGATTAAATGCATCATGACTTAGGATGTTTTTAAATTACAATGTCCTCGGGAGCACAGAGCTCCACTATAAGCCCAAGAGCATCTGTACAGCTTCTCTCTGTACCTGAGGACATGTTTTGGTATTATAAATTCATAAAATCAGAATCCTGTTTGGAGGATGAGTATATTTTATTTTAATAGCCTTGATGACATTTCCCCCATAAAGTCTGCATCTTTACAGCCCACTGAGGTGTGGAGGACAGCTTCAGACTGGCCTTTCCAGAAGCCTGAGGCTTGGTCCACCTCAGCCACAGAATGACCGTGTGGGGTGCAGGGCCCCCGGCTTCAGGGAGACAGCAGTAGAGAGGAGGACAGAGGGCTTGGGCCAGAGCCTTTGAGTGGCTTCCACGACAGCAGAAAAACATGCATTCTGCTCAGCTAATTAAACCAGGCTGGATTATTTTTCCTGGCACTCTTTGCTCCCTCTTTTCTACCCATCCTTCTGGAAGGTGTGATTTGCTGTGTCCCTCATAGCGGGGCTGATCCCTCACCCAAGGCAAGGACACAGGCTCCCCTCTCCCTGGAAGGTAGATTCACCCAACAGATTACTTGGTGTTTTTATAGCTGGTTGTTTAGTTTCATTTCACACATGCTAAAGAGGTTTTGGACTTTTCATGTGTCTTATTTTACAGCGATTTCTGGAAAACGTGCTGAGCAGTGGCTTTTGGAAGCAGCAGGGTGGAGTGCTTGCTGCCTGCCTGGTAAGAACACAATGCAAAGCTGCTGATCATGACAGCCAAGTGCGTCCTCAGGTGGGATTGCAGAGCACAGCACACACCTGCGCTCAGCCAGCCAGGGGCAGGACGCTTCTCTGATGTACCTGCTGCCTGTCATACCCAGCCTCCCGCAGAAGCCACAGGGCTTTACAGGTTCTGCCTCATGTGGGGCTGCCTGGCCCTGGTTGGCACTTGCTTTTCTGTTTTCCTCCTCGAACATCTGTTAGGGATGGAGACACAGCTCAATGCATCCACCGAATTGCAGCCAGAGGACCATGAAATCCAGGACTTGGCTGCATTGCTGCATGCTTAGCACCTCGGCCAAGGCCCTGGTTGGCAGGGGTCCTTACATAGTCACTGGGCCTCATGTCAAACAGCCTAAACCAGCAGCTCCTCCCATGCTGTTGGCCAGGGCTGTGCCTCCCAAAGCTGGCTGAGGAACAAGGGATGGTATGGCCACCCTGTGAAGGGCAAGGGCAGGGGCGTTAGAGGAGTGGGGCTGGGAAGACGGCAGAACCAGGAGGAAGGGCAAGAGGAGGAGCAGGAAGAAGAGGGAAAGGGAAGAAAGGAAGGAAGTCGTTAGCAGCACTGCCTGCTGCCAGGGGAAAGGAACGGAGAAGGGCTCCCAGGGTCAGCCACATGCAGCCCACCGGGACTCTGCCAAGAGTGACCTTGGCATGGCGAGGCAGGAGCCAGAGCCTCAGCTCAGTGGCTCTGCCATGATTTTCACAGCTCTGCTCTCCTCCCTGGAGGCCACCAGGAAGGATGTGGACTCCAGAAGAACCTGGAGACATGGGGAGTCACCAAGAAGGTCACAGGAGCCTGTGACAGGCCCGAGGGACCCTGGGGAGGGAGGAAGGGTGCCTGACATATGGCTGCAGGCCTCTGAGCTTGGCAGGACTCTGTCGGGACAGGTGTCACCCAGAAGAGAGAATAGGACTTCAGGCAGGGACAGGCTGTTCCTGGCCCCAGCCACACCACACAGCTTCTTCTTCCCTGGGCATGGGCACCCAGGGCTCTGTCCTCCCCTGAATTCTCTCTTCTGCCACCCTCTGCTCTTCCTGCCAGGGGCAGGCATTTAGAGAAGCCCACCCTTCACAGCAATTTGGGCTTTTTTGGTGGTAGTTGGGATTGAACTGAGGAACTTTGCACTGAGCTATGTCTTCATTGTTTTTTTTAATTTAGGTTTTATTTTCAGATAGAATCTCATTAAGTTACCAAGTTGCCTAGGCTGGGCCAAAACTTGCAATCCTCCTGCCTCAGCCTCTCAGAAAGTGGAGATTTCAAGCATTCATCACCACATCCAGTTCTCCTTCAGTTTTTAAACTTGGCCCACAGACCCATTTAGGGGGCACCTGGCTACCAAAACATGGGATGTTGCTCTGAGGACTCTGCCAACTACAGGGATGTGAGACCAGAGCCTGGCCATATGCTGAGGTTCTGAGCACTTCTGGGAGGCAGGCAGAAAGCTGCAAATATGTCAGTTCCCTACTTGAGGCCCCAGAAAGGAGAATGCAGACAGCCCTGACTTAGCATAATGACACTTTGATCTTCTACATTATGGTACAGTGGAGCCGTGCTCAGGAGAGATTGTACTTAGGATCCTGAGAGTCACCCTCTCCCAATGTGTAGTGTTGGCTCTTTCAGGACAGCAGCTGCACGTGCTCTGAGGGCATCCTGGGCAGGTGAGGCTGTGCCAGGATGAGCAAAGATTAGGGGTGTGCAATGCGATTTCACCTCACAACACTTTCCATGTGCAGTGAGTGCAATTGCAGAGGGAGTAACATCTGTACCGACATCACTAAACCATCACATACACGGTCCTGACTCTGCCACACCCCACGAAGTCAGTGCACTGCCTGGCTCTGCCACCTTTACAGATGAAACTGAGAAGCAAGGGTGCAAGTGACTGGCCAAGAGAGACTCAAGCTGGGCAGTGGCTGCACTGAGTTCCCAAGGATTTCGCTCCACTGAAGGCCATGGGGACAGGAGAGTCCTCGGAGAAGAAGAGAGGGGCATCTACCTGGATCCTACCATCTACCACATGTTAGAGGATGCACAGACTTCACCGAAACTCATGAAAGCCACACACGACCAACCCCAGCCAGTGTCATACTGAGCGGGGAAAACCAAAAGAATTTTCTTTAAAATCAAGAGCTGGCCAAGGCACCCACTCTCAGCACTGCTGTTCACTATACAACTCAAAACTTTAGCCAGAGCAGTCAGCGAGAGAAAGGAACAACACAGGCACTTAGGAATGGAAGAAGTCAAGCAATTCCTGTTTGCAGATAATATGATCCTTTACATAGAAGCCCTCCCACAAACTCCACCAGAAGACTCTCAGAGCTGATGAGCAAATCTAGCCAAGTGGCAGGATACAAAATCAGTACACACAGATCAGTAGCTTTCCTGTCCATCAGTAATGAACCCAACAAGAAAAAAATCAGGAAAACAACTCCATTCACAAAAGCTTTAAGAATAAGCTATATGTCTATAAACCAACCTAACCAAGGAAGTGAAAGATGGCTGTAGGGAAAACTGCAGAATTCTGAAGAAAGAGATGCATGAGGACACTGGAAAATGGAAAGATGTCCCCCGTTCTTATACAGGCAAGATTCGTATCATTTGAATGACCATATGAGCAAAAGTGATCTATAGATTTAACTCAATCCTTACAAAAATATCAACATTATTTATGAAACTAGAACAAGAAAAGCTAAAATTAGAAAAACCAATCCTAAAATTCATAAGGAGCCAGAAGAAACCCTGAATAGCTAAAGCAATTCTGGCCAACAAAAGCAAAGCAAGAGATATCACAGTACCAGATTTCAAATTATACTACAAAGCTATAGTAATAAAGACAGCCTGGCACTGGCATTAAAACAGACATGTGGACCACTGGAATAGAACAGAAAACACAGACACAATCCCTGTACCTTTGACCATCTGATCTTTAAAAAGGGGCCAAACACATGCTGGAGGAAAGATGGCCCCTTTAACAAGTGGTGCTTGGAAAACTTGTTATCCACATACAGAAAATTGAAACTAGATCCACATCTCTCATCCTGTACTAAAATCAAATCAAGAAGGATCAAATACCTAGATATAAAAACAGAAACTCTGAAAATGCTGGTAGGGGAAACACGTGAAGCCTTAGGCAGGCAAGGACTTCCTGAACAGAACCTTATTGCCACAAAAAATGATATCAAGGGTCAACAAGTGGGACTACGTCAAATTTTAAAACTTCTATACAGTAAAGGAAACAATCAACAGAGTGAAGAGACAGCCAACAGAATGGGAAAAATGTCTACCAACCACATTTCTGATAGAGAACTGATATCTCGAATGTATAAAGAACACAATAAATAGCCTACAAAACAAAAGACCTGATCCAAAAAATGGGCAAATGATAGGAATCGATATATAGATGACCATTAAGTGCATGAAAAAATGTTCATCTTTAGCCATTAGGGAAATTCAAATCAGAACAACTCTGAGATTCCATCTTACTCCAGTCAGAATGGCTATCATCAAGAATATACAGGAAAACAACAAATGCTGCTGGGGGTTTCAGGGAGAAGTAGCCCTTCCTCATTGTTGGTGAGAATGTAAACTAGTATAACTGCTATGGAAATCAGTGCAGACTTTCCTCAAAAAATTAAAAAGAGAGACTCCATTTGACCTAGCTATAGTTTTCCTGGGTCTACCCCTAAAAACGTTAGTCATCATACTATACATGCTCATGGACTGCCATTCCCAAGACTCCAGATGCACATGGAGAGATGGACAGATAAAGACAAGGTGGTATACATAATGATGGAATATTATTCAGCTGTAAAGAAGAATGGAATCGTGTCTTTGCAGGAAAACGGATGGATCTTAAGACCATACGTTTAAGTGAAATAGCTCAGAACCATTAAATGTCCCATGGTTTCCTTTACAGGGGAAACTGAAAATATAAACAAATTGAGGAGAAAAATGAAGGAGAGTTGCTAGGAAACAGGGTGGGAGACTTTTTGGAGATTGGGAAGGGGATTCAGGAGAAAGAGGGTGGGGAGAGGATAGGAAGGGTGGCGATGGTGGGAAATTATCAAGATATGGCTTTATATGGGCACCAATTCCCTGAGCCAATGTAACTGGTACGCATCACAGGCATACCGATAATAAAGAGAGAGTGCACACAGGCAGCCCGGGGTCAGAGTCCACTTCCCAGCCCTGAGAAGGCTGTGCTTTCTTACAGACGGAGGCCTTGGCAGAGCCTGCCTGGAGCGGGTCTGTGGGCACCATCCATTCAACATGCATAAGTCATTTAATTCTTAGAATGTTTTAGCAATAAAGCATTTTAAATTCAGGGGTGCACCTTTCTGGACATGACAGGCTGCAGTACAGTGTAAATCTAACTTTTCTGTACACCAGGAGATCTAACAATGAATTGTTCCTCTCTTTACTGCGATATTCAGTGTATTGCAGTGGTCTGAATCTGAAAGGTTCCCCAGGGCAGCCAGGATACATTCGTCCACACACATGCTATATATATGAGAATACATGATTCCATGCAAAGTGCGGCGATGTGTTCCATAATGCACACACCGCAAATCCTAGCTTCCCTGTTCCACACTGCTGTGGGGCACCGGGAACCTCACCCCGTGAAGGTGACCTTAACAGGAGAAGCATCTGCAGCTCTCATGTGTACCTCACATGCGGTGACATGGCCTTGGCTTCAGCCCCCAGCTATCCCCCGTGTCTCTGACAGAGGAGCAGATGCGAGACATCAGACGCACCGAAGCCCCACTTCCTTTTGCTTTGCAGCACTGGCCAGTGTCTTGGAGGAGCTGACTCCTCACGGCAAATAAAATAAACTCTGTACCCCAGGCGGCCGGGAAGTCCATGCAGCCACCCTGCCGGTGGCTTCCTTTCCCAGGCCTGCGTGTGCTCCCTGAGCCAGCCCTACTCCTTCTCACACATGGGCCCTCCTGCCTCTAGGGCTGCTTCCTGGCGTCCCTGGCTGCACAGCTGCTGTGATGGTGACAACAATGTCACTGAAGAGAAAGGCAGCACCTAAAGTCGGAGACTGCAGTCTCCCGAGGGTGCAGTCTCTCTCACCCAGACAGTTAGACCGCAGGTGGCCCGGTAGGGGACACCTGTCCCCAGCCTCAGCTCTGTGACTTGACAGAGGCTGGTTTCCTCCCAGACACGGGTCTTCTGCTTGTCATCAGGGAGCTGGGCTGCTATCGTGCCTGCCCTGCAAGTCAGGCACTGGAGCGTCATCTGCCCGGCCTGCACCGTGATTCTATCCTCTTGGTGGGGTCTGAGAGCATCTTTACCAAGTTCCCGCACCAGGAACCTGCCCCAGCACAGCCTCACATACATAGGGCAAACATGACTTTCATGGATTCTCAGTTGAAGGGTGAAGGCCCTGCTTAAGGTATGCAGTTTTATACAGATGCTCCACGTCCCGGTGTAAACTATAAGAGTGGTAGAACACCTTGTAATGCGCTCTGTGCTTCACCTTCGTGAGTAGCCGCAGACAGACTACCCGATCAGCACCATGTGGGGCTAGTGGGCCTCCTCATGGGGGTTGGAGGCCACCAGGGGAGATCAGAGGTGGCCCCTCAGTCTCTTCACCTGGGTTTCTGAAATACAGTGTCAGCGGCTGTAGGAAGAAATTGAACTTCTAAAATTCTACATTGTTACTCAACTTTACCAAAGCAAATCATGAATGTGCCTATTCTGCACGCGGTTCTAGGGACCTGTCCTTTATCTATAGCAACCTCACATGCTCTGTAAAGGCATCAGGGAGCGGTTCATCACTCCAGTCCATGGGGTCATCGAGGGGAGCATGGAGCTTGGCCAGGTCCGCACACTCCCAGAGGCTCGCCCAGGGCATAGAAGGAGAGGAGTCGGGGTGACTGCCTACCTGGAGGGCAGGGAGACTGGTTACGGGAACAGAGACATGGAGAGTTCAGAGGAATAAGTTCTGCGTGGGTTATGCAGAAGACTGTAGTTAGCAGTGTTATATTGGATGATTAAACAGATAGGCAGCACGAAGATGTCTACTGCAGTATTGTTTGCAGCAGAATAAAAAGGAAGCATCGCTGTCCCTCCAGGCCTGCCTGGATGGACTCCACAATCCTACAGACTTCTAAAGCCCAAAGCTCAAGTCCATTCTGGCCAATGGTGTGAATTGGGCACACCTGCACACATTCTCCTACTACCTGTATGCCACCCCTAGGTTACTTCTGATACCAATTAGAGCATCAGCTATGTGGAGAGTGCTGTGATACACTGTTTAGGAAATAACGACAGGGGAAAAGCCTGTTGATGTTCAGTGGACACAGCTAATTTTTAAAACCTTTTTACTGGCAATTGTCTGAATTTTGAGACACAGAACCAGTGGGTAAAGAGGGCAGACTGGACCCCAATGTCCCCTGCACACTTGGTGCCCCACTGAGTTAGGCGTCCCCACCTTGCAATGCTGCACAGCAGAGAAATTAAGTCCCTCTCTGTGCTCTGGCCTGGAGATAGGACCATGGCAGAGGTGAAAGAGATTTGAAGAAGCTGTGAGTCATGATGCCGCCTGTATGTGTTAAGGAAAGAAAGTACATATTTTTGCATGAGAAAATTTATATAAAAGGATAACTATCTGAGAGCCCTTGAAGGTAGGGTCTGGGAGTAGAAGTAGGAGTGGGAATCCAGGGTCAAAGGGAGCTTCTGTTTATGTGCAATTTCGAATATGTTGAAGCTGATGGCCTCAAAAGTAGCCTGTTCATGTATTTGCTTGATTACTCATGCACATCATGAGCAGGAAGGTCCAGGACAGCAGGTCAGGTCAGCAGAGCTGCAAGCTGTGTTTGCAGGGACTGAGAGTGGGCAGCACCTGCCCCTCGCCCTGTCGCATGGCCAGTATCCTCTCTGTGGTCCCTGCTCCGTGGGGACAGGATACTGGTCACCAGCATGAACTTCTGCAAACCTGGAAAGAGCTCAGCCCCCTGGAGGTGGTCCTGGGGAGATGAGGACTCCCCTAGGCCTCCCCTGTCACTACATCCCCTAAGTGGACACCATGACCTATCTCTGGTGTCCCCAGCGGCCTGAGATGTGCGAGAGAGAAGCACCCACGGGGAGTGCTGTCACACCAAAGCCTTGTGCGCTCCCAGGCAGCACTTTCAGAAGGTGATTATGGGGCCACAGCTGACTTGCTGTAGGAGGCGGGGCCTGGTCTGGAAGAGCCAGTCACCGTGGGTGTGGCCTGGAAGGGTGTATGCCCTTCTTGGCTCCTCTCTGTGTCTGTGCTTCCTGTCCACCATGAGGTGAGCAGTTCTCCACCATGGATTCTGCCACACTGTTTCTTCTTGGGAACCAGCCCACCGTGGACTGAAACCGAAACCTGAGCTGAAATAATCCTCTCCTCCTTGATGTGGATGTCTGGCATCACGTCTCAGCAGTGGGGACGTGACTAAGACAGGAAGAGGCCCAGGGACTCAGGGTCTGCTCACTTGCATGTGGAAGCTGAGTCCCAGGGCAGAAGGGTGGATCGGGAGACCATGCAGGGAGGGGGTCCTGAGCACTATGCCCACGTGTGGGGATGGGTTTGGGACTGAGCCTGTCCGCCTCTCCTGCACCCTCTCCACGGCTCCTGTGCTGACCCTCTGCATCCGAGGAGGGTGCCCCTGCAGAGGCCTCCCCTCCAGAGTGTGAGGAATGAGGTCCTTTCCTTCGAAGTTGCCCTTTCAGGGCTCTATCACAGCAGCACAGGAGGAATGGACACTCGGCCCAACCCTGACTCCTTCTACCTTCCTTGGATCCTCCCTCTTGCATGGTGTCCCCTGTCCCCAGGGGGCCCTCTGTGTCCTGCCTCTGCTGCTTTGCAGTCATCACAGGAGGAAATTCCAGGGCCATCAGGACCAGAGGAGCCCACCCTGGCCCATGGGAGCAATGTCTCCCTTCACCCCCAGGGACCCATTAGAGTGCTGGCCCCTGCACACTCCCCACGACTGAGACCTTGCTCTGAGGGACCTCCTGGGGGCACCCAGACCTACAGTGCCCAGGTCTGCTCTGCTCCAGGGAGGCCGGGGTGGTGGTGGTCCCATTCTCCCAGCCTTGTCCCTCATGACCACCTGCCTGGACTGATCTGTGGCTCCTTCCCCTCCCCATGGAAAACACAGTGACCAGAGTCGTGTGGTGCAGGCTGGGACCGTGCAGCCCCCAAGCTACCGGCACACAAGCGTCATCCTGCACTACACACGTGCACACCTGACACTGCCCCATACTACACCACACAAGTGTACGCACCAGATGCACCGTACCTACATGCACTGCATCACACACACCCCACTTGTGTGCAAACATGCACACCACGAACGCAAAAAGTCCACATACACCACCCATGCATCCACAAATACACCTGCATGTGGTTCATATACACCACACCACATCATGCACATCTGCTACACTGTGTACACAGACATCATCTACATGCATCAGACACAACACACAGCAGATAACATACCTACCATAGCATACATACAGACCATGCCTTAGATGCCACACATGGTATTCACCTGTGACCATTAAACTCACTCACTAGACACTGTACACACAACTCAGGCACACACACAACCTCCAAGCCACATCATACACCCACATCCCACACAGCCTCATACAACCCCTGCACACACTTGCTGCATGTGTCACAGACACACACCACAAACACCACATAGCCATACACACTGTGCACACCACACACAGACACAAACATGCTTTGAAGCACACATTCCAGCACCCTACACCACAGGCACATACTCACACACACACACCACACACACTGCTGAGAACAAATAGCTCTGGTCACCCAGAGAACAAAGCACATACAAACGAACAGCATTTGGATGTGTGCACCCTCCCCCAGCAGCAGCTGGTTGTATTTCAGGTGCTTAGATCATAATGTTTCTTTCTTAAATCAGGCTCTGCAGCACACAAAAAGCCACACTGAACTAATTTTCCTCCAAAAAAGGGCAAATTTAAACTTCTCTCTGGCCATTCCTCCAGCTGTAGGCTGTCCAGATCTGATATGGGGAGGTAGTGGAAAGACTCAAGAAATTTCTTTTTTAAAATTTTCATTAAGTTTATTGGTACATTTTATTTATTGGGACATTTTAGGTATAAAATTACAGTTACATTCCTCATTGGGATCTTGTACCTTTACATTGGTGTCTCTTAGTTCTTATTTTTTTCCCCATTTTCCTGCCCTTCCTTTACCCCCTCCACCTTCCCTATTTACAGAGATTTTGATTACATTTTTTCCTTTTCTTATATTTTTTCTTTTCCCTTCTTTCCCTTCTCCTACCCTTCTGACTTCCCCTGCTCCTTTAGACCTTTACTTCCTATTGCAAATTTATCAATTATACCATTTGAACCTTATTTACACTTTTAGTTTTTCACACCAGAGAAACTATTCAGGATTTACACATGTGTGTCCTATTTATTCCACTTAAGAGTATGGCCTCAATGTGTATCTGTTTAGCTATAAATGACTCTAGCTTCTCATTCTTTATGGCTGAGTAGTACTCCATTTTATTTTTAAAAAACCATATCTTCTTTATCCAGTTTCCAGTTGATGGGCACTTGGGCTATTTCCAAGCTTTAGCTATGACAAACCGTGCCACTATAAACATGGGTGCGCATATATTGCTGTGGTATGATTCTTTTAATTCTTTTGAAGAGATACTCAGCAGAGGGATAGCTGGGTCAAACGGAACCACTAACTCTAGTTTTTTGAGATATCTCCATATTGATTTCCACAGTGGTTGCACCAGTCTGCACTCAATGGAAAGACATCCCTTGTTCTTGGGTTGGAAGAACCAACATAGTGAAAATGGCCATACTTCCAAAACTGCTATACAGATTCAATGCAATCTCAATTGTAATACCAACAGTATATTTCACAGAACTAGAGAAAAAAATCCAAAAATTCATTTGGAACCAGAAGAGACCTAGAATATAATAATTTCTTAAGGGAAAAAACTAAGTAACTGCCTCCTGAATTGCTTTAGTGAGAGATAACAAAATTCAACAACTGCCCCAGCCTTGTTTTCTCTACATTATGGAGAGCAGTTGTCAGAAATGCTCAGCCAACATTATATTTTATGGTGTGACACAAGAAAGATAAAGAAAGATCCATGGTGAAGCTAAAAATAAAATAAGGCTCTCCACACTCAGCACTGACTCAATCCAGCAGCCCAGGAAGGAAGGCAGGGCTGGTGGGGCTCAGTGGTGAGCACTTGCCCAGCCGGTGTGAGGTCCTGGGCTTGATCCCCAGCACAGTAGAACCAAAGACACAAAAAACACATACACAGAGATAAAGAAATCGTATCAATATTGGAAAGGAGGAAACAAAATGTCTCTGCCTGTTATAACAGCACTATTACAATTCTTTCAAAGCAATCTGCCCATGTAATCCAGTGCCTGTTTCACCCTGCGCTGTATGTTGCAAAGTGGGATGGTGGGGAGAAATACTGTCACCCAGCCCTGCAGGTGCCCAGGGAAGGACACGGGCACAGGGTGTTGCCAGAGCGGGGCTCACCCTCTGTGCTCTCTGTGCTCCCAGACTGTAAGCACTCGTGCCTCACCCACCCGAGTAACACACGCAGAGCCATCTCCTCCACTCTAAGCGACAGGATGGAGCAGCCAGTGAGTGTGCTGTGCTGACCTCCTATCTGTCTTGGGGGAAAACAGTGCTACATTCCAGCCTCATTCCAAATGAACTCCAGATGTGCTAAATATTTTAACGTGAAAAAATCATAAAGACAATGGGAGAAAACATGTAGTGAAAGGTTGTATGAAGATCTGGTCGTGAAAGCCCTTTCTAAGCACACAAGCAAGATTAATAGATGTCAATACATAAAAAATTAAAATATGCTCTGCAATAAGAACATTTCCACCTACAGACTTAAGAGATATGGGATGGAGGGCAGGGAGGCAGGGCAGGAACTGCCAAGTTCCTGTGTGGAGAGGGAAAATGCTGCTGTGATGGATGATGGTGGTATGGAATAGTAAGCCAAGGTGAGCAGCACAAACAGGCAGTCCCAAAAACAATACACAAATGACCAATAATCCTGAAAAGCATCAGGAGATGTAATCTGAGCCCTGGGCCAGACTAGAGTCCAAACAGCGCTGAATGTTCCCAGTGACTGCGGACGCCCTTGCTCCCAAGTGGCCGCTGGGACCTGGGTCACTCCAGCCTGCAGGTCTGTGGCCAGGAATCCGGACATTGCAGCTCTCGCTTTCCCACTGCACAGCAGGAACCCGGCCCCAGGCACCTGTTCTTTCTTCTTTTTTAATTTTGAGGCTGAGTCTCATGTGTTGCCCAAGACGGCCTTGAACTCCTGGGCCCAGCCTCCTGAGTAGCTGGGGTTATAGGCATGTACCCCTGTGGCTGGCTCTCAGGCACCAGTGCTAAGGAAGACTTCCACTCTTCAAAGCTACACAAAGAGGTCACCACCATGTGTGCGTGTTTTTTTAACTAAAAAAGGGAAAAAATTAAATGGCTGTCCATTCAGGACTAAGGGGAACCTGTCACTTCTATTAAATATCATACAAGAATTTCCATATGTCATACATCTGTCTCCTAACCCAGCAATAATGACTACTAAATAAGGAAATCTAGTTAAAGAACAATATGTAAATAGAAGTCAAAAGCAGACCATTCAGGTCTGCCTAGAAATCTGCAACCCGAAATAGCAGCACTGTGTAACACTCAGCTTCATAGCACCTCAGGACTGTGAGCTAACTGGTGTGCAGTAGTGCTCTTTCATGGCACACGAAATCATAAGACAGGTTGGCCATAGAATACGATCTCTAGCCGCTATCACCCTCAATTGTAAGAGAAACCACGTGACCTTAACTGAACTTTCCCATGGATGAAGAGGGTTAGAAAGATTATTTTCTCCTTTGAAACTCATCTGCATTCCTTGGTTTTCTGTGACAGGGTCATTAGTCAGTGAGGGCTGCTGTGACCATGCCACACCCAAGCGGCTCTGCAACAGAAAGGTCTTCCCTGTGGCTCAGGGGGCCGGGTGTCCGAGGTGAAGGAATCAGAGCACAGCTGCTCTCATCCTGGTGGGCAGGAAGCAGAAAGGAGGAGCAGAGTGGAGCTGTGGACAGGGACATGGCCTCCTGGTCACAGCACAGTGACCATGTCCTACAGCGGTCAGCTGTGAGCTGATCCATGGGTGGTCCACCAGGAGTCCATTGCCTGTGTGATCCAGCCATCCTGCCAGGGGCATCTCTGGCCTCTCCCAGTGAGCTCCGCCTTGGCATCTCCCGAGCTCTGGGTGTCTGCCAGGCCACAGGATACAGAAGCCTGTGTTTTAGCCACATGGACCTTGTGGTCACTCCATGACCCCTGAGAGGCTCTGAGCCCCTCTACAGCCCCAGTGTGGTGATGGCCTCCTCTCTGAGCTCCGAGTTTTTGTTAAGTGAGTGGAGGACCACACAGAGTGACACAGGCCAGGAAGCAGGTGGGCTTTAGTGACTTTAAGTGCCAGCCCGTCACACCTGGCCAGATGTTGCTTCTGAGTCCCCTCACCCTCCACATGTCTGGCCACTCTGCTGGACAGGAGAGGCCTGATGGCTGGATACAAGGGTGCTCAGGGCTCCCAGTCTCAGTGACAGATGTGGCCTCAGGCAGGGCCCTGGCACTGCTCCCAGAGTGAAGAGACCTTGGGGCTCTGCTGACACCACAGTGCTGAGTGCCTATCCCCTTGTAATGAGGACCCCCGTGGCTATGGCATTGCTAGGGATGTGCTTATGTGCAAGTGTACATGTGTGCATGTGTGTGTTTGTGTGTGCACCTGTGTCCTCTGCATTCTCTCACAGTCGGAGGAAGAATAGCTGATGGACCTTGAGTCCCTCACTGCCACCTGCTTCCCGACCTGGACCTAATTAACCTCGCTGTGTTAGTGCAGGGATTTGCTGCCCTGAGCTGACAGAAGGAGCAGGCAGTATCTGTGCAGCTGACCAGGAACAGTCACTCTAACCCAGAGCAGCAAGTGCCCATAGGGGCTTCATTCCTTTGACAATGGATATTTAGGAGAAAATCAATGCACGGTAATGTTTCCTCCATTCGAAAGGTTACAGTCCCCAGAAAGAGACAGCAATTCCTAGGGGAAGAAAAGAAAGGCAGGACGAGGCACGGTGTGGGAAGAGACCCAGGCTGCAGGACTCTCTGTGGGTAGTCAGCGTGGACTGGCTGAGCACAAGGCATTGCTGGGACACAGGTGTGGCCACCCCTATAGTACCGAGAGGACTGGCCCGGACCTCATTCCTAGCAACTCAGACTGCTCTACTCCAGGGAGGTGGCTAATGATGGATGCAACCCTTCTCCTTCGGCACCACAAGCATAACTCAAGTTCAAATACACACATGAAACACAAGAGAGACAGGGCACTGTGAGGGCTGTGGGGTAGGATTCGCTGCCAAGGGTCCCAGGGAGGGTCGCTCTCCAGCAGCAGAGCCCAGAGGCCGGGGGGAAGCCACCCTCCCAGGGTCACTGCATGTCTTGAAGGAAGAGCTAAGCAGGCTGGGACACTGTGTCCCCCACGCTGCCTCCCTGGACCCCACCGTCCCACTTTCCACCTGTGAGAGAAACTGCCCATGGCGGACTAGGAAAGACCTCTACAGATGCCCCTCGACCCCAGGGGCTGTGTCCCCTAAACCCACCTTCCGAACACAACTTGCCTGGCACACTGCACTCTTGACAGCCTGCCCCATCTATGCTGGGTCTCTCGATGGTGGGGTTGACCCAGGGCCAGAGCTCCTGCCTGGAGAGCAGCTCTGACCCTCAGTCCCAGGACAGGACGTGGGCTCACAAGCAGCAGTTTCTACCCTATGGGTATGGCTTTTGCAGCACTGGAAAGTGGCACCATTGGAAGCCCCCAGAAGCCGGGGGCTACCAGTGTGAGCTGTGGGCTGTGACGGCATCTTGCCAGGCATCACGAGCCCTTCCTGATACCTGACTCGTATTATGGCTGTACCTCGTGTTCATCTAAAAAGCCACATGGGTCCAGTCTGCTACATTCCTAGTCAAGAGGCACTTGTCTCCTCGCAGGAATGTTTAGAGGGAAATCCCTCCAGAAATTAGAAATCACATGCCCTTCACTGTTGATGCCCAAGAACACAACTGTTCATACCTCTGCACTCAAGGGTAAGTTTTGCTATTATTCAAGTACTGCCACTGGAAAATCAGCTGATTTCTCAGGGATGCCAGGAGGAAGGGTGCACAGTGTCATGTGACATATGAGAAAGCCCCTGGAGGTCAGAAGGTGAAACTTAGCCAGGGCTTGGAGGATGGGCAGGGCAGGACAGTGGACACCTGGGCTGTCGTTTGACCTCAGGGCTGCCCCAGCTGGTTGGTTTGCACTCACAAGGTGCCAGGCAGGTGTGCTGCCATGGTCTCTGGGACTCAGTTGACCTGGAAGGGGTGAGTTCTCAAGAGTCAGCAAGGCCCCACCATCTCAGCAGCAGACTATAGACACAGATAGGTGCCTCTTGTCAGCTGTACCCTGTGTCCACAGCCTGCGAAGAGAGCCCACTGAGAAAGCAGGATTGCAGGAGGTAGTGACCAGCATAGTGAGCAGAGACCATTGGCCTGTCAATCAACAGGGACATTGCTGGCAGAACTTTCTGTCCCTGCTGTGCTGTGAGCCCCTCATTTCCATTACCTTGCATCTGCCCACCTCTGAGCTGGAACAACTCATATGGCTACCGGTGGGCAGTGTGTCCCCATCCCCAGAGGGATCACTCAGGCCCCCAAGCCTTGCATGACAGCCAGCCATTGGGCCTGAATTGGGCCAGCCTGGAGTAGCAGGTGCCAGCCCTGTCCAGGGGCACCAGACAGCTGGGATCCCATCAGAATTGACACTGGTTTTCCAGAAACTTTCTGTGGGGTTTCTTTCTTTTCTTACGGCTAAACATGGAAGCCAGGGCCTCTTGAGTGCTGAGCTCTGCTGTACTCTGAGCTGCACCCCAGACCCAGCCTTCAGCGTGTGTGATGAGGACCCCTAACTCCCACATCACACCATCCCCCAGCACTGGCCCAAACAGGACAGCTCCTATACCTCGTCCTGTGAACCCCCACACTGATACTTGATTGCTACCACGTTACTGTCCAGCATCATTTCAATCAAACACACGGCTGTGGGTGAACAGGGAAACTCTAGAAACAAGAAATAGAGTTAGAAAGTCTCCACCCAGAAAAGGGAGCCTTCTTTGGGCCTGGCTGGCATGGCTAAACTTTTATAACACAAACAAATCCACTGCTGTGAAAAACTAGTAATCTGGGACCCATCAGCCACCTCCCTTTCCCAGTGAATGGTTGGCAGGAATCTTCCAAACTGGTTACCTCATGATTTGTTTAAAAGTATGGTTTTGCAGCTGAGCCATTTGTCTGCTTTTTTGCTCTGAAAATCAAGTGTAAGAGCCAGGGACTGACTCCCTGTTGTGCTGGAGGCCACGAGGTGGCTGGATTCTGATTCTTGTCCCTGGCTCTGCAGTGACTCCCTGGCCTACTCCCCGGTTTGCTCAGCTTTGCCAAGCAAGGGAACACGGATGTAAACAGCTGTGCCCACTCCTCAGGTACAAATGGACTTTGTGTTGCTGTGCACTTGGGGGCTGTTGGCTTCCCAGAAACAGTGAAGTCAAGTGAATTTGTGCCATGTGAAGTCTTAGGAGCTGTGGCCTTTTACAGCTGTAAACAGACAACGTGGTCGTCACATGACCACGAGTCACCGAGCCTTTGGAACAGCGATCCATGTGGTTTTACACTAAGCAGAGACAGATTGCTGGGACTGTCCAGAGAAACAGGACAGTAGGATTTGCATGTTCTGTAGATTTATGGAGGAGACTGCAGGGTGGCCCCCTTGACTATGGAGGCCGAGCTCTATGGAGGCTCCAGTCAGGTCTGCGACTGGGCACTCAGGAGAGCCCTGGAATTACTCAGTCCAAGCCAAAAGACCTGAAGTTCATGTGTGCAGGGACACTGGCTGCTGTTTCAGAGCTGGAAGGTCCTAGAGTGCCCTGCTGTCTGGAGACAGAAGAAGACAGATATCCCAGATCAGAACAGAGGAGGACTTCTGTCTCTTCTGCCGTCAAGTTCTGTGTGGATCTGTGCAGATCTGAAGATGGCCCAGCATGGGCATGAATTGAATGCTTGAGTTTGCTGCAGCCTGCGAGGCTGAAGGGTCCATGGAGGAAGAACAGTGGGGGATGATGAAAAAGGACAGAACAAAGAGATACAAAAGCTGGAGCCAGGTGGATCCTTACTCCTGGTGGGAGAAAAGGTCCGCCAGGCAACCGCAGTGCATTTCTTTGCAGTGGTAGAGGTAAGGGAAGTGCAAGGGGAGGTAAAAGGGGTTGGGCTGTAACCAGAACCAGGAGGGTAGCTCAAGCCCACAGGTCACCATTCTTTGACGGTTTTATGGGGATGGACGGGGAGGAAGATACATCCTCTGCTCTGCCAGGCCTTGCTCTGCCATGCCTTCTTGTCACCTGTTCTCCTCCCATGGAGCCCTGCCTTGTTCTAGGGAGGTGAGTTAGGCCTGGTCATAGTGATCTATGCTCAGGGCTCCCAGCACGTGTTCACCAGAAACACCTCACAGACCCATTCAGGAAATGCCCTCACAGAGAGCTGACACTAAGCCTGACCAGGTGTCAACCCACCTGGAGGAAGGGCAGAGAGCAAGGCCCCAGGGAGGGAAGGTGTGGGGTTTTCAGTGCCCGCTCCATGCCAGCCTCCTGTCCCCATTCCGGAGGGCTGCAGCCTAGTACCACAGCACTTCTATGGGCTGCTCCCTCCATGGCAGCCACAGAAGCCTAGTGGGCCTAGAAGGCCAGTGGGGTGGCCTGGGAGGTGGACAGGGACAGAGGGGACTATCCTTGCTCCATGGAGTGAAGCCATGGCAAGCCACATACCACATCCTGGGGAAAAGTGGCCCCTTCTGGGGCTCGGGGACACAGGGACTTGGCCCCAGGAAGCTGGTGGGGGTCAGTGCTTCTGCCCCTCTTGCCCTTGGGGAGGTCCAGCTGGCTGAACTTGCCGAGCCTGTGGGGAGCTCCCAAGTCCCCAGCACAGTACCTCCTGGAATGGAATGGAGCAAAGCTACTAAGGGAACAAGGAGCCCCCCGGGGTGTGCATACCCTCTGTCTTCTGGGGTGCGGTGCATGCTGGGCACCTGCAAGGACTGCTCAGTCCTGTGGGAGGGCACCTGGACACACGGGGAGCGGGCAGTTCAGGTACAGTGGATGAGGGCAGGGGACAGGCTTGGGCCAGGAAGCGGCAGGTCCTCAGCCTCGACCCTCCAGCCCAGCACACGTGGGCCAAGAGAAGCTCAGGACTCTGCCCAGTGCCCCAGCATCGGTGCGCCTCCTCATTCCCCTCCTTACCCTCATCCTTGGTGCTCCCCAGGGCCCTTGCACTCCTCTGCCCATCTGTATGTGCATGTGCCCTCTGCTGGCCACCTCCCATCCCCCAAGCCAAGGCCTGTGCCTCCCGTGGACCCCAACACCCTCGTGATTCTTAGTCCCTGTCCTTCCCTCCATGTCACCTGTCTCCCTGAGGAGGACAGCTCTGCTGCTCAGGATCCCAGGACATCACCCCTTTCTTCCGGGTGCTCCAGGGGGTGCTGTGGTGTCCCCTCAATACCCTCCACTGTGACACAGAAATACCCGGACCCTAGGTAGGGTGGGCAAGGCGTGGGACTGGATAGATGTCACCCACAGGTCACAGCAACCATGGGCCGCAGTCTCGGCACTTGCAATGCATTTTGAGCGTATGTTCAGTTTTAATTCACTTTCCCATGTGCTGCTAATTAATCCCAGGCCTTCATGTGGCCAGCACATACTGACTTCCCATGGGAGCAGGCATTGTCCTCATAGTTACTGTGTCTAAGAGCTGCTCTCCGGTTTCTGTACTAAATCCCACCACAGTCTAGCCTGTTCCCATTTACAGGTCTGAAGTCAGAGCTGCTCCAAGATCGAAACTTCATCGGGGAGCATTTTAGATCTGTGGGTTTTGGAGTATTTTATAACTCAAAAGACTAGAGATGTTCACCCTGGAAAGTCTGTGCACGTGTTCTGAAGTCTGTAGCGCTTCTCTGTTAAGGCTCTGGAGAAGGGATGCCCAGGCCCAGATGGGTCATTTGAGATGCAGGCGTTTGAAGCACCACTGTGTCTGTGACACCCTCCGGATCTGTTTGCTTGGTGTCTCCTCTGAGTCCCAGCGCTTCTGGAGCCACAATCCAGGACACTCCACACCACCTGTGGGCCACTGTTGTTCAGTCTGCACCAGGCTCCTAGGAGCATCCTGAGGACCCTGTCCTGTTGTCTTCAGATGGACCACAGGAGCTTCCTTAAATCACCTGTCACATGCCAAGAAGCCTGGAGATACTGAGGCTACGCTGTCTCCCTTGCGCCGATGTGTGGTGTTGATGTGACACTCGCTGTGGCCTCCCACAGTGGCTGAGGCTCAGGCTGGGCACAATCCCATGTCGGCTCCAGTGGAGACCAGGGCTCCAGCTCCCCCGGGGAGGAGGACTCTTTGATCTCTCTGTGCCCAGCCGGCTTTGTCCTGGCTGAGCGGTCTGGGGTTGTGGGTTTCCCCTGTGTCCTTGGGGAGGCTTCCTAGTCTAATAACAGATGACATCGTTTCCGGCCTTCCTGACAGTGACCGTGCATTGTCTTGGGGTTGAGAATATGGCCATACGTAACCAGGTATCTTGGGACTGAGATGGGCTAACCTGAAATTCATTTACGTTTCATAAGCACCTTACCCATGTCACCCGAAGGTCACCTAACACAGTACTTTCCATGTGCTTATGTTTAAGTGTGACTGATCCTACCAGACCAGTGTGGGCTTTTCACTTGTGGTAACTGGTGGGTGCTCCAAAAGTTTTGGATTTGGGAGCATTGTGGATTCTAGATCAGGGATCTCAACCTGTAGTTCCACCACTAATAATGACAATAATTAATGCCCATGGAGTATGCCTCCAGGACTTTGGATTTAACAGTTTGCTTATTCTTACAACAGACCCATGAGGTGGATGTATATTCTCACCTCCAGCTGAGAAGGGTTGGGGCCAGGGGTACCCTAGCTAGTCTCCCAGGTGAATGCTCAACAACAAGGCAGTGGGCACCGGGGCTGCTGAGTCCCTTATGGCCTCTGGCCAGCAGCTGCTGTACATGGACTCCACCTACATGAGCAGGTGGAACTGAGAACTGTGGTTCCAGAGTGCCACATGGGAACCAGTCATGGCTACGGAGCACCAAAGAGTGTCCTGTCTGAAGTCAGGGGTGCTGAAAGTGTGAAACATGCTCTGAATTTCCCAAGTATGTGTGAGGCTGACTCCGTGCTGCATGATGCTCTGGATGTGTCAGGTTGAAGCGCACGTACATGCACATTGGTTTTGCCTTTGTTGAGACTCTTAATGTGGCTGCTCGAAATCTGGAAATGGCAGAAGTGCTCCTATGTGTGGTCCTGGTTCTGTGTGCCTCAGATGGCTCAGATAGAGAGGATGCGCTTAGAACTTGACCTCCCGGCTGGCAGAGAGCTTGCCTGGCGTGGAGAGGCCCTGCATTCAAGCTACAGTATGAAAAACAAACCAACCCCTTCCCCCAGAAAAGCTGCCTGAGCCAGGTGCGGAAGCCTATGATGCCAGCTCCTCAAGAGGATGAGGCAGGAGGATTACAAGTTCAAGGCAACTTAGTGAGACCAAGTGTCAAAATACAAAATAAGAAAGGCTAGGGATGTGGTTCAGTGTTAGGCACTTGCCTAGCATGCCCAAATCCCCAGTGTGGTCAAAAGAGAATAAAGTAGAATTTGAGCTCTTTTTTATTGTTTGGATTTTCAAGACAAGGAAGGCAAAGAGGAAGAAATTCTCAAAGAAATACTTCCAGCAAACCAGATGGGAACATTATCCATATAACTCAGTTCCTTGAGTCATTGGGCAGGGTTATTTCACAAGCTACATTTCAGAAACTTGTACGAAAAAAAAGTCATCTTGTTAAGAATGGGGGGGGGTAGAGAGAGGAAGTTTAAAAATGTTAAATGCATGCTAGCAAAATAGAAAGATTAAATATTAAGGCAAGACAACCCTTAGAACTGTTTTTACATTTACTCTGGGAGTGTACATAGCTTTCAGCCCAGAGCCTGGACTCCTCCTCCCACTGCCCAGGCTAGGTAACTGCAACTTCTCCCACCAGGAGCCAGGTCTGGTCTTCTAGTCTGCCTGGTCTTCTAGTCTACCCGGTCTTCTGGTCTACCTGCGCTTGACCTTCCTGCCAGGTCAGGGGCTGCATGGCAGTGCCAACTTCAACAACCTCCAAAGAACCAAAGGTCACAGGCCATTTGATGGCAGTCAGGGCTGTTCAGAGGTGAGCTGGACCTTCCTGCCTGGCCAATCAAGAAAGAGGAGCCTCAGTCTGGGGTACCTACAGCAGAACCTGTGGGAGATACTGCAGAAGACAAGGACAATTCTAGAAGTGCAGGGGAGCCTGTCTCCCCTGGAGAGACCCTGCCTGTGATTACATTTGCAAAAGGGAACCCTATGGTCAGCTGTGGGAAACCAGATCCCTCAAACTGTGGACACTGAGCAGAAAGTCCTGGGGTGCATGGGAGGAGGTAGGACTTCCTAATAAGAGCTGCAGGAAAAGAGAGATGATTTTGGGAAACTGCTCTGTTTAACAAGTTCTGTCCTTGTGCCTAACACTACTTAGTTTGATTAGGGACAGTAAAAAAGAGGAGGACACTGATTTTCTAAAATGTCACCCTGGGAAGGTGTCCCCAGCTAGCTCTTCAGGGGCCTCAATAAGGAGCACTGACCATTCAGCCAGTTGATCCCCAGGAAGCCTGTGGTTCAAGGTCACACCCCTCATCTCATAGGTAGGGAAACTGAGGCTCTGGTTCAAAGTCTCACAGCAAAGGACCTCACACACTTAACTTCCCTTGATTCAGTCCCTACGATCTGCCTAAACCAATTTCATGATTTTTCCAAACATTAGAATAACTAGGGGGAGATGGATGAGTCTGGCCCTCTTTTTGGCCGGGCCTCTTATGCTGTTTGACTTGCAGCCAAGCATTTAATTTCCCTAAGACTCAGGTTTCTTGCTTTTAAATTGGGGGCAAGAATAGGACATGTTTAGATTTGTTATGAGGACAGGAAAATGCCCACAGGATGCTCAGCACAGTGCTGTGCACAAGATAAAGACACCTAACAACACCAGCACCTCTGTGTGCAGATGGCCAGTGGGCCCCACGTACTCCACAGAACGTGTCCCTGCCTGGGGTACTGTCCTCAGGGAGCTCAGAATCTGGAGACAGGGGAGAAAAGACTAAAGCACCAGAGTAGGAGTGGTGGGAGTGAAGGCCTGCAGGAGCAGGGGGTGGGCAGGAATTGGGAGCTGGCGGGGGGAAGGTGAGGGGATGGGGAGGTTATTTCCAACAGATGGGGAAATGGGGTGGCTGAAGGTCAGGTGACTTGAAGTGGGTGCCCAAGGTCCAGCCTGAGTTTTCCAGGCAGGAGGGGTGCCAGGAACTGCATCTCAGCCTGTGGGCCCCTTGGGGTGTCTGGAGTGCGGGAGGGGAGGGGACTGGGACTGAGAGGTGGCGGCAGTGTTGAGGCAGCTAGTGTGGTCAGAGTGAGATGACCACTCACTCGTGGTCAGGGAGGATGCTGTCCCCAGGAGGGCGTGTCCAGCTCACTCTAGGTACTTTCTTTCTTCCACTCAGGAGCTGGTTGGTTGGTCCTGGCACACTGAACCAAGGAGTGGGCAGAGCCTCCCTTCACTGGAGCCGGGAATCCCCCGCTGCCCCTGCTGTGTCCTTCACACCCAGGGAGCCTGCATCTCTCCTGCCCTTCCCGGGCCTGTGCATCCAGACACCTCTCTGTGGGTGATGGTGGGGTCTGTGATGGCTGAGATGACTCAGCTCAAAGCAGGTGGGGACTGGCTCATTGCACTTTTTGCCTCGGAGCCCAGCACATGCGTGGTGCCTGCAGCTGCTCTCCCGGGCACCAACCTGGCTCTATTCCCAGCTTCCAGAACTAGCCTAGGACCGCTCTTGGTCTCTGTAAGGAGAGGAGAATCCGGAGGCTTCTCTGCCCAGTGCTTTCCCTCCCTATCCCTTCTTGCTGTGTCGAGACAAATCTGTCTCAACCCGGCTCCTGGTCCTCACCTACAGCCCAGCCCCTCCCACAACACTAGCCCTTCCCCTAGTCCTGGCCCCGCCCACCAGCCCTGACCCCTCCCATCAGCGCTGACCTCTTGCGGTGGCCTTGGCCAGTTCTGTCGCCAGAGACCTCGCCAGCCAACACTGGCTCCACCCACCTGCCCTGGCTGTTCCTACCAGCCCTAGTCCTTGCAGCTCACTGTGCTACAGGTGAGCACAAGGTCTCGGGACCTCTGGCCTCTTTGGATGCTGCTCCTTGAAACAATGGCCCTGAAAGAGGAGAAGATGAAGATCCTTTCTTACTGCCCGACACCCGAGTCCTCCAACTACCAGTTCAGAGGAAGAGGGTCCAGTCGACTCTGGTCTGAGAGACGCAGGACCAGCAGGGTGCAGCACAGTGAAAGGAGCCTGGGCAGCCTGGCCTTGCCGGGCCACACCTGTGCCGGGGATGTCCTCCTGAGAACAGCCGCCTTAGCGGGCTGTGTAGCCTGCCCCTACCCCAGCATCATCCCTGGCCATCCCAGCCCTACATTCTTGTCCTTCCTCATAGAGTGTGTATGTGCTGTGTCTTCAGCTGTGTCTCCAAATATTGTCCCCAGGGCACCTTTCCCATGTCATGGTGGCCGCCGGGGCCTGGTGCTGCAGCCCATTGGTTTTTGCCTCTGGTGCCCTCATGGGATGCACGTGAGGGGCTGTTGGGTTTACTCAGCTGCATGCAGAAGCAGAGGGGGCTGCTCTCGGGAGCACACATGATGAGGTCCCTTGTGAGAGAGCCATGGGGCACATGCCTGTCACATGGCCTGCCCTGCCCTAGTCCCCAGCCTGGCCAGGGGCATCACTGGCCCCGTCTTGGTGCAGCTGGACAGGCTGGCAGGAAAAGCGAAGTCTGAGAGCCTTGCTTTGGCTCACTGTTTGACAAGCCCTCTGGCTCTGTGTTTTAAATGAGGCAGCTGTGAGGGCTGTAGTTACAATGACAAATCCCAGCCACTCCAGATTTCCTCTTTAACATGTTTTCAATTATAACTTGAGTTTATCATTGAATCATCACATCACTTAATAAAACACGCTACATTTGGGTTCCGTCATGGATAACCACCCCAAAGAAAAGGTTCATTCCAGGAAAGACTGAGTCTACAAGTCTCTGGTGAACTTCAGCTTCTCAGGTCCCACTTGGATCCCAAAGTGCCACCCTGAAAGTGTGACCTCAAAGCATCATCCTGTCTGAGAGGACTTCCAGTATGTCACTCCTGGGGAGACGGAGGCACGTCCATTGCCCACGTGGCTAAGGTGTGCCCTGTGGGGAGAAGGAGCTGTACCCGGCTCTGGGCCAGGGGACAAAGGCTCCTCCTTGTGCTGTCATGACAGTGTTAATGTCTCACTACACTCTTAGGGGAGAGTGGCCCCAGAGGACATTCCATTTCAGGCACCCCTGTTCTTACCCAATTTCCTGTCTTGTACATGAAAACGTAGGTTACCTGCATTCACACCCAGAATGGGAAAGGCAGAGCCATGGAACAGGCCCCAGCTCACTTGGCCACACTGCAGACACCCAAACAGGCCCCAGGGGTTGTGCCTGGTGCATGGTCATCATCTTCAGGTGTACACACACTCTGGAAGTCACCAAGTCCTTTCTCTCCACTTTCATCTGACACGTGCCTGGTTAGCAGATTCATTTCTTCCATGTGGTGCAGAGGGGAAATTAATGGGAAGGCAGGCAAGATGCCTTTGTCAAACAAAGGAAGCAAGAGATTTTCTGATATCTGATCTAATCTATTTCAGCTCTGTCAGGATTAAAAAGAGAACATAGTTGTACATTGAACAAGAGAATGTGTACATTGAAAATTATAACATAACACTGAAGTCAATTAAAACTTACATCACCAGAAAGACACCCATAGTCGTGCTTGGGATGACAGCACTGTTGAGATGGCAACACATCCTACAGGAATGCCCAACTTCCTCTTTGCAAGAATGAACAAGATAATCCTAAAATTCATATGGAACTCTAACAGAAGCGCGAAATGGTCAAAATAAGTTCTTGGGGGAAAAGCTCAGGATTTTAAAGCCATCCTTTAAAACTACAGTACTCATAAGAGTATGGTGCTGGCCTAAAGGTAGAGAGATTGCTATGATGGAACTGAGCGTTCATGCACAGCCCTCACCCTTGTGGTCAATGGCGTTGCAGAAACAGAGTCCCAAACATAAAATGGGGAGCCTGAGGTATTTCCCGCAGGGTTTGCCCATGTGCCAAAGGATGAAACTGGACCCCCACCTCATGCCACACAGGGAAGATGAGTCAAAACTGATCCAAGGCATAAATGCAAGAGACAGTCCTAAACACTTCTTAAGTAAAAGCAGGTAAATCTTCATGACTCTGCATCCTTAGCTATGACATCAAAAGCACACATGCAAGAGAAAAAACAGATAAATTGGAGTTCATCAAAGTAAAAACTGTGTGGACAAAAAGCCAATATCAAGAAAGTGGAAAGACAACACCCATGGGATAGAATGCCTGTAAATAATGTATCTGATAAGGGCTGAGTATCCGGACAAGTGACCCAGTTAAAATCTGGACAAACACCCTAGGAGGCTGAGGCAGGAGGATTGAAAATATGAATTCAGCCTGGACAATTTTGCAATTTAGCGAGAACTTAGCTTAAAATTTAAAAGAAAAAAGAATTTTGAAGGGCTGAGAGTGTAGCTCAGTGTGAAGGCCCTAGGTTTAAACCCTGGTACCAAAAACAAAACAAAACAAAACTCCAAAAAGGAAGACATCAATGAAAAAAAACAACTGGAAGAAGTTTTAAATAGATCTTTCCCCAAAGAAGTCCTAACAGTCAGTGAGCACATGAATGATGGTCAACCTTAGCAGATAAATGCAAACAGTCTCCACACCCACAAGGACGATGATAATTAAGAAAGACAGACAATAGTACATGTTGGCAAGCAAGTGGGGATATGGAATCCTCGTGTAGTGCTAGCGGGAGAGTTAAATGGGATGGCCACTTTGGAAAACAGTTTGGCAGTTCTTTCAACAAGTGAAAGCAGAGTTACCATATGACCCAGAAGTTCTACTTCTGGCTATGTACCCAGGATAATTGAAAAAATACTTCTACACCAAAACTTGTACATGAATGTTTATAGCAGAATGGGTCATCATAGCCCCAGAGTAGAAACAACCTAGATCCCCCTCAGCTGGTGAATGGTTAAACAAAATGTGCAGCCATGGGATGGAATATTACTTAGCCATAGAAAGGACTGGCATGCTGGTACATGCTATGATGTGAATGAGCCTCGAAGACAGGCGAAGAAGTTGAAGCCAGACAGGAAAGCCCACATTTATGCATACTATCCCTTTTACATAAAATATCCAGAATAGGCTAAAGCACAGAGACAGAAGACAGATGAGTGGGTGCAGGAGGGAGGTGGTTGGCAGTGAGGATGGGCATGGTTTTGGGCATGGGTTTTCTTTTGGAGTAATGAAAATGTTCTGGAATTAGATATAGCAGTGTTGCTAAAATAACTTGGTGATTGGTCAGCAAGTGATCCATACTAAGTGTCACCAAGGGTAAAATTTCTGCTCCTTTTCTTAGGAGGACCTGATCCTGGTGGCGTGAAAGAAGTCATCTCAAGGTGTGCTGGCTGGGAGCCCTGTGTGTGGCAGGGCCCCCTTGCAGGGAGCAGAGTCCCCCTTAGGAAGTCTTCCCTCTGGCCTCCTGCCTACAAGTGGTTACACACTTGTCCCTGGGTGGCCTGGATGGCGCTTCCCTTGTGCATGTGCCCAAGACTGAGGTGTGGAGTCAGAGCGCTGGTGTGTTGGGTGCATGGGAAATGCACTTAGAGAGGAGACTTCTCGATCCTTAGCCTCTCTCCTCAGCTGGTGGAACTTGCTGTCCAGCGATAGGTATGGCCTGCCCTCCTGGAAGCCCCTGGGCCTCGTCCCTGAGCAGGTCAGGCTGCTGAGCCAGACAGGGTCCCTGGGCCAGCAAAGTCCAGTCCAGGATGTCAAAGCCCCACTGCCACTGCTGTCCCAGGGTGTGGCAGCTCCCTCCTTGCAAAATACAGCTTCTTTCCTCCTGCCAGGGCTCCCTCCAGTTCCACAGGGAGGTCAGCTGGATTGGATGGTGTTTGCTGGGGCAGTGAGGACCCACCTCGCCTCCTCCAGGCCCTGGTACTCCCTGGCTCCCAGGTGTGCTGTGTATATTAGTAATAAGGTATTTACAGTGAGTCCTTCATTTTTTCAGAGACACTATCTTTAGACTGGTTTTGGATGGCAAAATATAGAGGAAGTGACAGAGATTTCCCATATTCCCGCACATCCCCACCATCTCTCCCACTACCCACATCCAGTGCCAGAGGGGCAAGTGCTGGCTCTGTCCTGACATGTGAGTGTTGCCCGCCCACAGCCTCTCATCAGCAGTAGGTCCACACTGCTCTACACTCTACAGGCTGTGGTGACCATGCCATGGCCGCATGCACCTGGGCCGTGTCACACAAAGCTCATTGCCTGTGCTCCACCCATCATCCTCCCTCCCTCACCTCCCACCAACACTGTCCTGCCCACCGGCTCCAGGGTTACCTTTTCTCAGATATCATCCAGCCAGAAAACGTCCAGCTGAGATTACTACGCCACACATAGCTTTCTCTGACCCACTTCTCTTGACGAGGTGAAGACAGCACCAGGATCCTGGCTATCTGCAGGTCAGCCTGCTACCCTCCAGTGGGCCAGGACAGGATGCCATGGAGGAAATCAGCCATAACAAAGGATGCCCTGCATTCTTCCTCCTTTCCCCTAACCCTTGCGATTTTCATTGCCAAGACGCCCAGGGAAACCCCGTTCAAACCCGAGACCTGTGTTTTGGGACATGTAGGTGATGTACGTCTACTGCCGTCCCTGAACACCCAACCCTGTTTCCAGGCTGTACCCTGCCTGGCCCCTGCCCCTGTTGTAGCCTCCACCACAGTCCGGTTCTGGGTGGGCTGGGACCTAACCTCAGCTTTTCACTGTCCACTATGTGTCACAGGCAGCGTCTCCAGCATGGAGACATTCCTCAGAGAGTCCCACACTGCCCCAGAACCCATATTCTGAACCCAGACCCCCTACCTCCAGGACGCACCACTGTGGTCTGAATGTTTGGATCCTCTGCTCCTAATCTTTGTGTAGAAATTCAGTCCCCCATGGGTTGATATTAGGCAGCACTTTTGGGAGGTGACTAGGACATGAGACAGAGCCCTGGCGAATAGGCTGGAGTCCCAAGGGAAGAGGCCTGAGGGATCTGGTCTTCACCCTTTTGGCCCTTGAGCCATGAGAAGACCTTTGGATGACACCATCCATAGAGAGCATCCCCTTTACCAGGCAGCGGTTGGTGTGGACTGGCCAGCCTCTAACATCAAGCAGGAGCCTTCTTTTGTGTAAGTCACCTACTTTAGGTACTGTGCTACAGTAGCCCTAGCAGATGAAGACAGCATGGAGTCTCTTGGGTCCGTGTGCCCTAACACCGCTGCCCTCACTCACCAGCACCTCCAGGTCTGTCAGTCTTCCTGCCTTTTCAACAAAAGGCCAATCTTCTTTGTGGGGTGGCCTTGGAAAGAGGACACAGTCATGAGCCATCATCCTTGGGGACCCCAACGCCATGGCATGACCCTGATCCACGGAGGGCATTGATCCATTGTCATGCTTGGTCTCCCAGATCCTCCAGGGCAAGGAAGACTACCAGAGTGTCCCATAATTTCCCAGGATCACCTGGAAGGGGGATTAGCTCAGGATCTGTGTCACCACTTTAGGACAGCCCCTCGTCTCTCCGAGGCCCTCTTCTCTGAGATACCTGCAGAGTAGTTTTCTGCTATGGCTGAAGATGACACTTGGCCATCCTTTTCCCACTGACCTACCATCTCCCTTAACTTGCTCTCAATGACCTACACCCTTGTCCCCTGTATCTCTTACCTGCCTCTCCTAAGTCCAGTTCTATGTCTCCCTAACTCCCAGAAACAGCCAGCAGAAGAAGGGCCATCTGTGGAGGGATGCTCTGAAGCCAGGAGCTAGAGGAGGGGACTGGTGGAGACATCACATGGGTCTCTGGAAGTTGGAATGTCTGGCTAGTGTGCAGGAGGGATCTGTGTGGCTGGAGAACACAAGTGACACTCACTCTTGGGTAATCCTTCCTGTTGCTAGCCACTCCCAGATCTCTGCCAAGTCCTCGGCCTGGGCACCAACCTTGAACAGCACTTCCAGGCTGTCCTGGCTCACCCTCCTCCAACTGTCCCTTGGCTTCCTCTGCAGTGTCCTTCAAGGTCACTTCACACTGACCCCTCTGCAGGTTGAGCCGGAGGAGCGGGAGGAACTAGAAGGGGCACTAGCTCCAAAATCCATGTCTTGGAATCTTGGGATGAGCTTTCCCACTATGCTGGCCGTCTATGAGGAAATCAATTAGTCTAACTGCCTATAAAACTGAAGTCATAATAAAGAAGACAGTTTCTCCTCAGTGCGTGGAGTGTAGGGCGTTCATGGAGACCGAGCTCCACGATGCTCGAGTCCCAGCTATACGATGTCATAGTACTTCCATGTCACCGATTGCGCATACTTTAAACCATCTTAGGTTACTCATACTACCCAGTGCAATATAAATGACAGGCACATGATTGTTAGAATACATCGTTTAGGGAATAATGACAAGAAAAATTCTGTTTTGCATAGATGCAGGGGTTAGGGTTAGGGTTTAGGATTAGGCTGAGGGTTGGCGTTTAGGAATTAGGATTATGGTTAAGCATAGTTCCTGATATTTCTGACCTGTAGTTGGTAGAGTCACAAAGGCAGACCCTGACCCAGTGGATTGGAAGGGCTGACTGTGCTGATTTTGGAAAACTTCGAGGATTAAAACAAAGATACAGAAATGTGCCAAGCACAAAGTTGTCATTAACACTGATGAGATGAGATTCAGGAAGTGCTTTCTCCTCCAAATGTACAAAATTGGGTCATGTAGGACCACTGCCAGGATCCCCAAGAAAGGAGCATTCACAGGTGGTTCTGAACAGCTGGTTGCTGTGAAGACTGTTCTGAAAGGAAGACAGGACACTGTCCCTGTGCTTAGGAACGGTTTTCATAAATAACACAGACAATCCCTTCAAAGCAGCCTCTTCCACATCCCCTGAAACTAACAAGAGTTTATTAAGTAGTTATATTTCATTAAGTAGTTTATATTTGCTGAAATGTCCATTTTAGAGATTAATTGGACATAAGATCTAATTCTCTTTATAAAATATTTCCTAGAAAGTTTTTGAAGAGTTTGGAATGGTTTACAATAAAGACTACCTTTCTAGTTCTATATAATAATGCAGCAAGTCTGAATTTCTACATACATTGAATAGATTCTGTTCTCTGATATAATGAAAACACAAACTGTGCTCACAGCTAACATTTCAGGAAGTTGCAGTGCCAAACTTTTTTCCTGCAAGATTGAAAACTGGGTAGAATTTGCTGTCCACCTGTGGGACTTCAGGCAGGCAAGCTGTCTTGTTCTGAAGTTCCATTTCATCTTGTAAAGCTTGGCCTCTGGGAGAGGTCTCCAGTGCCAGTTACCCTTCCCAAATATTAGGTTAAGAATGAAGGTCATTAGTTCAGACGTTACAAGCATTTCAAATTGCCATGTTCACTTTCCTCTTGTAGTGATGCACTGTTTTTCATCTTTGTGGTGTATTTATGTGCCTTGCACACAGACACCACACACACACACACACACACACACACACACACACACACGGAAAGCTTTGGTCAGGAGTGCACTTCCAGGGTACCCTAGTGGATATATATCCCTGGATTAGCTACGAAATGGTATGATTCTCAGTTCTTCACTGTGTGGTGTCTCTGAGCCAACTTCCATCTTGGCCCTGGCTGGAGACATGGGTGTTTTAGGGTGGAGAGAATTTCACTTTCTTGTCAAAAATGTCTTTTCCTTTTTTCTTTCCTTTTCCTTTCCTTTCCTTTCCTTTCCTTTCCTTTCCTTTCCTTTCCTTTCCTTTCCTTTCCTTTCCTTTCCTTTCCCTTCCTTTCCCTCTCTCCCTCCCTCCCTATGCCCTTTTCTTTCTTTCTTCTTCTGACATGGGTTGACAGGACCGTGGCCATCCTCTCTGGTGTGCCAGGTCACAGGGACAGACCTCCACATGTTGCACCTGGCTCCCTCGCATCCCAGCACAGACTCCTCCCAGGTAACAGTTCACAGTTCTTCCTGCGCATTACTGAATCATTCTGCAAATGCCCTCTTGAGAGCTTTTGGACCAATGTTTATGAGAGGTTATTTTCTAATCTTCTGCTTTCTAATTTTTCTTCATACTGTCTTTGATTTTGTAAACTGAAGTGTAATGTGATTTAGCGAACTGGTGTAAGTGTAATTAAAACCAGCCTCAAAGAACAAATTGGGATGTGCCCTCTCCTCTGGGGGAACTGGGGGACACAGGTGTTGACTCTTTTTAAATATTGGGTAGGGTTCATTCATTTGGGTCTAGAGATTTCTTTGAGGGGGGATCTTTTAAATTACTATTTCAATCTCTTTCCTGGTTGTAGGGCAACTGAGGTTGTTCATTTCATCTTCATTAAATTTTGCTGATTTGTGGTTTTTAGGAATAGGTGCATTTCTTCTAAGCTACAGGATTAATGAACGCCAAGTTTTTCACAGTATTTCTCTTATCCTATTAATGGCTACAGAACCCATCTGACATCCTTGTCTCAGTCCTAATATTGATGATTGGTGTATTTTTCCTTTTCTATCAGCCTGATAGAGGGGTATCAATTTTATTGGTTTATTTGAAAAAGTTACCTCTTTGTTAGATTTTTTCCTACATTTTTGTTTTTTCCATTTTGCAAGGTGAAGCTCTACACGATTTCCTTCCTTCTGGTTGTGTGAGACTTATTCTGCCTCTTCTCACGCTGGTGCCTTGATGCGGGAGGTGAAGCACAGGTCTGCGATCACTGCTCTGTCCTAAGCTCGCAGTCAGGACTCTGAATCCCCTCCTCAGCACTGTTAGACATGCCTCGCACATTCTGATGTGTTGCCTTTTTACTTTAATTAATTATATATTTTAAAGACATTTCTTTGAGACTTTCTCTTGCCACGTGGGCCATCTACAAGTGTGTGGATTAATATCCATGTGGCTGGAGATTTTCCTATTGTCTTTCTGTTCTTTATACCCAGATGACTCCGTTATGACTGGAGAATATACCCTGCAACAATCCAACTATTTTAAACATCTCCAGGCTTGTTTTGTGACCTGAGATGTCTCCGTCTTGTTGATGGTCTGTGGATGGGTGGAAAAATCGCATGTTCTGCGGGTACTGAGTACAGGGCTCTGTGAGCAGCATGCAGCTCCTGTGGTTGCTGCTCTTAATTTGGTTCTTCTGTGTCTTTAGATTTTTGGTCTAGGATTTTTATTCACCGCATAGAGTGGGGTCTTGAAGTCTGTAACTGTCATTGTGGATGTTATCTATTTCTCCGTTCAGTTCCATCAGTTTTGTCCCTTGCGTTTTGAGGTTCTGTGTGTTACGGTACTATGGTTTAGATCTAGAATGGCCTGAAAGTCTCAAGGGCTTGGAATGTGATTGGATCGATAGCTGACTTCAGGTGGGCTCTGGCTGGAAAAGGCGGTCACTGGGGGAATGAGCTGGAAGTGTTCCTCTTCCTCCCTGGCTCCTCCTTCTCTTTCTATGTCCTGTCCTCCATGAGGTGAGAGTTTTCCTCCACCCAGGCCTTTCCACACTGCTTCTACTCTAGAACCAGCCGACTCTGGACTGAAACCTTTACATGCTGTGAGCCAAAATAAACCTCTCCTCCTTTATGATGGGTATTGTATCTCAGACAAGAGAAAGTGAATACACATACTTAAGATCTTTATGTCTTTCTAGTAGATTAAACTTGTTATCTTTGCCAGAGATGGTGCCCTCCTATAATCCCACTACTCTAAGAGGCAGAGGCAGGATGATTGCAAGTTTGAGCCTGGCCTGGGCAACTTAGTGACTTGATGGACTGTCTTCTAATAAAAAATAAAAAGAGGTGAAGATATAGCTCAGGGCAAAGGCCCTGGGTTCAATCCCCAGTACTACACACACACACACACACACACACACACACACACACACAAAGACTGTTACCTTTATGCAAGCTCCCTTTTTGTCTCTAGTTACTTTTCTCTTTCCTCTGAAGTCGACTTTATCTTATATTAGTATAGCTGCTCTTACTTCTTTAAAAATTACTATTTCCATAGTGTAGCTTTTTCTGTCCTATACTTCGAACACACCTGGGTCCCCATGTATGGGATTTATATACCATGGCAGTTTTTACATGTCTTTGCAAACAGCATATTTTAATCATGTTATCTCTTTAGAAGTGAGACATATCCAGTTTATTTAATAACTTATAAAAATTATCATACTCTGGCATTCCTTAGCTCAGCAGAGAGGGAACACAGTTTCTAAAGGCCCTTCCCCAGGTGTGGCAGGGTGTAGCCTGAGCAGCTGCTCTGGGCTCCTCCAGGCCCCTCCCACTGTGTTCCAGGCTGGCTCCAACCCATACTGAAAGGAGACAGGTTCCCCTGGACAGGGCAACCCTTGGGGACAGCCACCTGCAAAAGGGAGCTCATGGGGCTGAGAATCTTCTGATCTGAGACGCAGGCTCTGAGTCAATGCCCATAGCCTCCACCAAGTCAGCCAGCATTGCGACTATGCTTTTCAGACATGACGTTCTTTCCATGGCTGCTGTTTCCTCCCCCCATTTCCTTGCCAGTTACATATTTTAGGAGGCACCTCTCCTCTTCTCGGGGGAGACTGAGGGATGGAGCATCAGCTTCATCACAGACCTGGGAGGTGCTTCTTGCTCAGGAGTGGTGCCAGACCTGCAGTGACAGTGGCTTTGTCCCTGTGAAGTGCAGGTCTGGCTTGCTGTTCTCCACTTCCTTTTAGTAAGAGTACAGGAAATATGCCACACCCCTTCCTTGGAGAAACTCCAAATTGTGTCAGGACCTTAACCTTTAAGGGCTTCTAGCAGAATGCATTCCTGCCCTATACGTATAGAGAAGCATATGTGAATTAGTGTGGACAGAGGTGGTGTCTGGCCACCCTGCTTGCCTCTCTATGGCACAGGCACTACTATTGGTCACAGTCAATGGCTCCACCAAACAGTCATTACAGTCATCTGCTTTCTGCACAGGCGTGCTTTCCTGGAATCACTCCATGTGTTGGTTAGAGTTTTCTAGAGGAACAGACTCGATGTGAAGTCTATGTATAATTATACAAGGGATTGATCAGGTAAGATGACAAGATGGAAGAGTCCCATTGGCCATCTACAGGATCAGAGATGAAGAATTGAAAATGATTGTCTGTCCTCTGGAGAGCTCGAGGATGCAGGAGCAGTTAAAAGTAAGGCCTGGAACTCACTGAAGTCACCAGTGTGAGTCTATGTTGGAAGGTTGAGGAGTCTACATTGGAAGGCTGAAGAAACTGGAGATCACCATCCATGGCCAATGGCGAAGTCTGGAGCTCTTCCCAAAAGGGCAGGCTTCCTTCTTTCCCTTCTTATTCTGTCCAAGCTCTAAGCCTATTGGTTGGTGCCCTCCACATCCAGAGCCAGTCTTCACCCCTTGGTTTGTGATCTACATGTCAATCATCCACATATATACCCAGAGTTTACTAGTCTGCTAGGAGGTTCCTACTCAAGTTAAGTCAACAGTTAACAATCACACTCCCCAAATCCTATTGAGCAATTTGGAGCCAAAGGAGAATGTAGTGGTCCATCCAACCTAGACATCTGTTCTGCACATTTCCATTAAAAGTGTCATTAAGAATGCAAAAAAATCCCTGCTTTGTGTTTTGCAGAAGCACTACAAGAAGGCATGTCTAAAATCACAGAACCATGAACACAAAACACTGACACGGGCACTTGCACACACAGAATGAGGATCAAAGAATCTTATTAGAGACATAGCTGGAGCACAAGGAAAAGCTGGCAAGAGCAGATAGGACTAGTGGATCAACTAACAATGCTGGAATGTTCGTGAATCGGCAGAGGACGGTTTTTGGTACAGACAAAGGTGATGTGGAGAGACTGTGCAATTCAGGCTGCTACAGACATTCAGTGGCCAGGCCTGGTCCAAACTATGGAGGCTTATTTGCAGGATTCAATGTTTTATCACAGAGGAGAAGTGAACTCCATGGTCCAGGCTCCTGGACACCTCCACTGTCTGCTGTCTCCCAGGCCATTAGGGCCTCACAGGATGCTTGAGCTCCAACTTAATGACTGCAGAAGACTGGCTGGCTGAAGAAGGCCTGTATTCAGAGCTGAGGCTGCCCGAGGTTGGGTGGGCCCATGATAGGTGAGGTGGGTGGTAGCACATGATATTTAGCACCTCTCCTACAGAAAGTGTGTGAAGGGTCAGGGAGCTTCCCAGGCTGGCCCTGGGGCTGGCCCCAAAGCCCAAGTGGAGTTTATGGGGGTCTTCTGGGAATTGCACACAACACAGCTGCAGGGGAAATGTCTGACACCAGCTGAGTAGAACACAGTCCTGCTTTGATCTGTTTTCTTGTGGGTGTGGGGTGGGTTGTTCAGCCTCCAGACTTCTCCTCTACAGTAGGACCGGAAGAGATGGAGACTGTCCTGGTTAGTGTCTCTGCAGCTTGTAGGTTTGGGTCTGGTCCAGGTTGGTCAGCAGTTCTCCTGACAAACCTACTGGCCAAAGTAAGGTCCACAACACTGGTGTTCAGGTGTGAGGGTTTGGCAGCTGCCCAGTGGATTGAGCCTGACCCACTCAGGCCAGGTTAATGAGCACGAAGCCTTCCACAAGCTCAGGACGGCTAAGTGCACAGCATATGGGCTCCTGTAGCCATGACTCTGTCCTGGGATACTTGGTGGCTATTACAGGTCAGCATCTTCACCAGCCCATCCACCCTCCTAGGTGCCCTGCTAGGGGGAGGATACCTCTGTGCCAGGCTAGGAGAGCACATGACAGATAGAACCATGCATGTCCTCAAAGGTAAGTGTGCACTGAAGCAAACTTGTGGCTGTGGCAGTGTGAGAGTCAGCCTTTCTGCTCCCTCCCTGAAGCCCTTCATAGGGATGTGGCTCCTGTGTCTGAGCCTAGCAGTGAGAGTCCTGGATATGCCATGTGCCATTCCAAGGTGTGGATGAAGCAGGATACCCCATGAGTGCAGAGGCAGCAGTGACAGCCGAGACCATGTTTTTAACCCACTTGGCCCATTTCTAGCTCTTCCTTGTGCCCCTTACCATTTTAAAAAATTTTTATTAGGATGTGTTTGCAATACATACAGTTAGCAATCATCTTGGGGTATGGGTACATGCACATGATACGGCTTGTTTCTTTTTTTTAAATCTCCTTTCTTCCCCACTCCTGCCCTCCTCCTCTAATTCCCTATCCCGATTTTGATTCTTGTTGTTATTATTAACCCTAGCTCATGTTGTAACATACAATGTTTATATTCATTGAAGTTATTAGATTCCTGTACATGGCTTATCTTTATTCTACTTATTCCCCTTTCCCTTTTCCTCACCCCTCGACCTTATTCCCTTGGTCCACTTCTCTGTTGCAAGAGACCCATCCCCTTGTTCCCTTTCCATCCTTTATTATTCTCTTTGTGCTTTCACATCAAGGTAGTTGTTGACCTGATGCACCTTCAGCCAGTGGCTTCTTCCAGTTCTTATGCCTTTGATTCTCTCTCCTGTTCTTCCTGTGGATAACTTGAGCCTCTTTTAAGAGCATACTGTGGCATGTTGTCACTCTCTTATTTTAAGCTGTAGGAAGCCCTCACTTGTGTGTTCTAGACCCCTCTGTGGAAAAAACACCTCCTGGGAATGCAGTGAAAGCAGTAGCACCTGGTCCCCAGGCCCCTTCAGGGTGGAAGGTGCCACCTTTCCAGAGGAGGCTTGGATAGAGCCTGGCACCTGTGCGGGAGCCCTGGGGTGAAGATGACCATCAGGAGGGACTGTCTGGGGCTAGAGGACTGGCCCACGTCACAAAAGGTGTGTCTGGAGGGAAGCCAGGGCTGCCACAGCCTGCAAGACTGAGGCACCAAATGGGGTCCTAGAGTGCAGTGGCAGTCGTGTCCCCGTTCCCATGCTGGTGGAAACACTCATCCCAGAGAAGTCAGCTCTTTCTTCCCACCCAGAATCACGCACCCGCCACTCCCCCTGCAGTGGCTTGGCATCCAGGTTGCCTCCCTGACAGGACAGAGAAGGATGAGGCAGCTTTCACAGACCAGGCACCTGGTGAAAGGAGACGCAGGCCCTCTGTCCTGGTGACTGCAAGGTGCTCAGAGCCCTTGGATCCTGCCTCAGCAGGCTTTGTATGAGATCAGGGCCTGCGCTGCTCTGTCATGTGATGGTTGAATGGGGTGTGTTCAGTGTGGCTTGCTGAGCCGGTAGTAGTTGAGTCAGTGCTGAGCCCTCTGCTAGGCTGGAAGAGGCAATGGCCTCACTCCCTGACATCTGCAGTGCTTCTCGGGTCTGGTGCTTGGTTTCCAGGGCAAGACCTCTGCCTCCTTGGACACCCTGGCTTGGCTAGATTTGGCTCAGTCTGCGTTTACTTTAGCATGATGTGGTGTTGCCTGTGACAAACAGGACATAACTCACCTCGCCCCAGGGGCCTACAGGGTGAGGGGGGCAACCAGGCGCAGGTAACGGGGGGGGGTGTGCTGTGGAGAGGACACGAGGCTGGGGGTGGAAACTGGACTGAGAGCACTCTGGACAGGGGCTGTCCTTCCATTAGGAGTCTGGGAGGCAGTGAACATCCAGACAGAGGGGGACACAGGGGCAGAGGCAGGGACCTGAAGCCACAGTGAATCCAAGAAAGGCAAAGAATGCAGTGTGGTCGGGACCTGAGGGTGAGCACAGAGCTATGAGGAGCAGAGCATGGGGAGTCAGGGAGACTGTGCCCCCAGAATGCCACCACAGTGGACATAACACCGCCTTGGACAGGATCATTGGCTTTGCCCTCCACCAGCCACTGTCTGAGGTATCTGAGGCCTTAAGCAAAAAGCAGGTTTCCAAAGCCCTAAAAATACCAAGGCAATGTCCTCTAGTGGTTCATACATGCACCTGGATTTAACATCAGCCGCTCTGTGGTGGTTACAGTATCCGTTGAAGCTTAAGGACCTGGCCAGTGCCCAGGTCCTGCAGAGGAGCCATCTGCCCACATCTGCTTCCAAGGTACCTGGGCCAGTTCAGCATGTTCCCTGTCTCTGTGGCATTAGGGAGCGAGTTCCCCAGGGATTGGTGAACTATGTCCCCTGACAGCAGGCCCATCCCCACGCTGCCCCCAGATTCCTCCTGGGAGAGGATCTCTGTGATCCTTATCAGGCATGGCTGATGCCCCTCTCCCTCTCTCCTTATTCCTTTTTATTTCCCATAGGGAGGGTGATTTATTGATTGCAGTAGCCAAAACTAGAAACCATCTAATACCAGGCCAGTTAAGCCAGCACCAATGGACTCACTACTCCGCTTGGAAAGCTGTCCACACCTAGGCCCAGTTACAGCAGTGTTGACAGCCCCAGATGAAGGAGAAGATGTTAGATTTAAAATGTGTGGCTGAGCGACTTGATTCCCTGATGCTGTCCTTGCCGGAGTGACTCAGTGCAGTGACTGCAGGGGGCTCAGGCTTCTCAGGGCTGTGGGAGGGAAAACCACACGTATGTCTGCCACAAAACACAGCTTGTGATGTCCCAGTCACAGCCCCTCACTGGAGAAGAGGAGGAGACCCATACTGGAACAGCTGGAGCAGGATGCTCCTGGATAGATCAGGGGCTCTGTGGCCTCTCAGGGACTCAGGGAAAGAAGAAAGGCTCAGCAAGACCAAGTTGTGGACTCAGAGTCACACAGCAATGGAGTCTAGGTCTTCCTGACTCTGAAGCCCATTCAGTCCTAAACCAAGCTGAGCGGTCCTCAGACAGAAAAATGCACAGTCTCCATTCCACAGAGGTGTGGGCATTCCTTATCTGCCATCCTCTCACCCCCCCGCCCAGAGTCCACAAGTGGGACCGATGGCATGCCAGCCCTGCTCACTGCGAAGCCTCTCAAAGCAGAGACCTTTTCTCAAGCCACGTGACCAAAGGAATCAGAAATAAGCCTCATCTTTAGGTGTCACTTCAGTCACTTCCGCAGGGACATTCATTCTTGCTTGCTCCTGAGGAGATTTATCTGTTTCCCAGAGCTGCTGTAACAAATAACCACAAAGCGAGCAGCTTCAGACAACAGAGATTTGTTTTCCACAGTCGTGGGGGCCAGAAGTCAGAAACCAACCATGATGCCTGCCAAGACACTCCCTCTGTATCTTCCCACTCAGCAACGGTGATCGCCCTTGGCAGGCCTCAGCTAGTGTCAGCAGGTTTTCCCCTGTCTCACAGGGCTTCTCCCTCTGTGTCTGTCCACCTCTGAGTCTCTCTTTATGAGGACAGCAGTCTTGACTCAGTAGGAGGAGGGTACCTGTGTTAGTCAGCATTATGTTACTGTAATGAAATAAGCAATTGATTTATAAAGAGGAAAGGTTTGTGGTCTCATGGTTCTGGAGACTCCAGTCCAAGACAGACGGTTCCATTGCTTTGAGCCTTTGGTGCTGGCTCTGGATGGCAGTGGTGGGAGGGCCTGTGGGAGCAAACCACTTATATCTCAACAGCCAGGAAGCAGAGAGAGGCTGGCAGACTGGGTGTCACCATCCCACACAAGGTCACACCCCCAATGACTGAAGGGCCCCCCACCAGGCCACATCTTGTACAGATTCCCCCACCTCCCATCCACACCACCCTGGGGACCAAGCCTTGGACCCATGAAGCTGTGGAGCATTTTCATCCATGCACAGCAATGTGTAATTCAGTATGACCTCACTAACTAATTACACCTGCAAAGACCCTGTTTCCAAACAATGTCACATTCTGGGGTTCCAGGTAGATGTGAGTTTGGAGAGAATTGTAATTAACTAGCTACAATAGGAAAGAAGTCAGGGACCCCAGCTTAGCCTCTCATCCACCATTTTGTTACAAGAGCACTGTTTCCAAATGTCATGCCCTGCTCCCCACTGCCACATCCTCCTGGCCTGCCAAAAATCTTGACTGGGGTTGGAAGGAGCCTTGAATGCACTCTTGCTCCATGAATTGAAGCACTCAGGTGAGGCCATGTCCTTCAGAACTGGATACCTAGGACCATGGATCCAGTGTGTCCAGACTCTTTCAGCTGGAAGAGGAAAGTGCCAAGTCTGGGGTCAGACCCTCCAGTGAGTGTGGGGAACACCACCAGAGAGAGAGCAACCAGGGAATGAGATCTTGGAAAAGCAATTTCAGTTCCAGGAATCTTGGCTTCCTCACTTGTAATTTGAAGAATGTGTAACTCACAAGAGTCATAGAGAGGATTAAATTAGGTAATAATCTAAGGTTCCTGAATGGAGCTTTGGTAGTCGTGATACAGTGAAAGAAATGGAGACTCTGGGGAGGTTAGTGCAAACTTCCCTGCTGGTCCACTGAGAAGGTGTGACCCTGATGAAGGGAAATGAGAACTTCTTCCACTTTCAGTTTGCTCCAAAAAATGGGAGGGTCTTCTCTCTGCTCAACTTAGGAGGCCCATTTTTCTTTGAGAAAGGACTGAAGAGCCTGGAAGTCTGAATGACTCTGTTCCTGTGCACAACATCACTTCGTGGTGTTGCTTCTGGCTACTCATGAAGTCTTCTCTGTCCTCCTATCTCTCTGACTGGAGAAGAGCAAAGTTAAACAAGTAGCTTAGAGAACACTGAGAGATAAAAACAAAGGGAGGCAATGCATTAAAACCAGTAATTAAAGCAACGTGGTTGACTTAATAAAATATAAGGCAAAAATGACCACTATGTTTCTGTGTATATGCCAAAAGACATCATTAGCTAATTAAAAATAAGGAGATATTGCTGACAATAGTATGGTATATGCCACAGATTTTGACCAATCTAATAAAAGATGAACAAAACTTCTACACAGAAAACTCTAAAATATTGAGACAAATTTATAAATCTTAAATAGAATGGTATACTATGTTCATGGAATAGAAGACATGATCTGATTTATATTTTAATTCTCTTTTAAATTGACCCATAGTTTTAATGCAATTTCAAGGAAAACCAAAAAAGTTTTTGGTACATGTGTGTGTAAATTCACAAGCTGAAATAAAAATTTGTATCACAATAAAAAAGGATTGGTAATATAACTTCATTAATGTTCATATGAGAATGGACTATAAGAAATTGCTCTGTTCAGTATCATGATTTATAATGCTTTAATAATAAGAAATTTGTGATATTAGGAAAGGATACATAGAGATAAAGACTAGATAAATGGGAAAAAGTAGAGTCCAAAACCAGACTTGTCTACATGGGGATATTTGATTTATGATAAAGTAGCCAAACAAATTCTTTTAATTAAATGGAGTTGAATTAACTTGAAGTCTCTATAGGGGAAAATGATTACCAAAATTACTTCTCAGATGAGTTATGATTCTGAATGTAAAACCTAAAGTGATAAAGTTTCTAGAAAGTAATAAAGGGGGATATTAGCTAGTTGTGGGTGTGCATGCCTGTAATCCCAGAATTTGGGAGGCTGAGTCAGGAGGATCATCACAAGTTCCAGGCCAGCCTGGGCTACGTAATGAGACTCTCTCTCAAAAACCCAAAGTGATTATAATAATAATGATAAATAAGAAAACAGAAACAAAAATGTGATATTAAATGACTTGGGCAGTGCAAATATTACCAAAGTGGGAGATAAAAAGCACTAATCACACAAAACAGGATTGATAAAGTAACCTTGTTAAATTTAAGAATGTTTGGTCATTTGAAGTACATAATTAATAAAGTGAAAAGCCAAGTCATAAATTGGGAAAATAGTTGTAGTCTATAAAACAAAACCAAAACAGGCTTCTATCCAAAATACACAAATGATTCCTACAAATTCATAAGGGAAAACATATACAGATAATAAAATATCATCCAAAGGCCTGAACAAAGATTTTTTAAACATAATCAAAATGAAAAATAAACATAAAAATTTTCAACAGCATTAGCCACCAGAAAAATGCAAATAAAAACCACACAGCAGAGTGGCTTACAGGAAAACAAGATCAACTGCTGAGTAGGAAGCGGGGCACCCTGATGTCTTTAAATTGGTGCTGCCCCTTTACAAATCTGTGTGCAGTTTCTGTACAACAGAGTCTGTGCAGAAGCCAAAGGAAATGAACTATATCTCATGTCTGAAGGATGAGGCCTACGGAACAGCACAGCACTTATCTGAATTCAATGCCCTTCCACCAAGAGAAACCAGCACTACACGCTGGTCACAAGGTCTGTGTTGGTAAAAAGGGAAGGCGATGTCAGGAAAGCACATGCTGGTCAGTGGCAGGTGCCATGGGGAGACAGGAGAGGAGCAGAACAGAAGAGAGTACATAGCTAAAAGATATTTTTCTTCATCTGGGAATGTTTACTCTCCTGAAGAAGACAAGAAATAGAAAACCTTTCCTCATCCTGGGTGGTGAGAGTGTTTGTCCACTTTTTTTTTTTTTTTGGTACTGGGGATCGAACTCAGGACCTTGAGCTTGCAAGGCAGGTGCCGGAACCACTGAGCTAAATCCCTGGCCCTGTCCACTTTTTGATCTTCAGGACTTTCCTCCACCTTGAACCTGCAGGCCGTCTCCCTCCCCTGTGGCCTCTTCACCCTGTGGGACTCCCCCCACCCCATCCTGCCCTCTCCCCATTGCCTCTGCTGCTCCTCACCTGTCCCATCCGGGGCTCGGCACAGACCTGAGAGGAGCACAAGGCCAGAAGGTCC
Source organism: Heterocephalus glaber (assembly GCF_053883595.1). NCBI lineage: Eukaryota > Metazoa > Chordata > Mammalia > Rodentia > Bathyergidae > Heterocephalus > Heterocephalus glaber. The sequence continues at coordinate 423,595 of NW_028258212.1, read as the reverse complement.
AGATTGCATCCCCTTCCTGGCCTGGCTGTGCTTTCGTGGCTTCTCCCCCTTGCACTGACTCTGGTGTTCAGGACCGCTCCCACCTTGGACAGATGTCTGGTCAACTAAGCAGTGTCCTTAGAATTCGGCTCTGCCTGCCTGGAGCCCAAGGGGTGAGGCTGCTCACTGGCATGGGTCCTAGCCCTCTGAGGTCTTCTGGTCTCAGCCTTGGAGGAGCAGGGGGTGATGGGCGGGGGCCTTGCCCTAGACACAGGCAGGGCAGCAGAGAGCAGTGGTTCCCTTGTGAGGGGACTCTGCAGGGACACCTGCCACAATTCACCTCTCTGTACCACACAGTGAGGCAAGGCTCCAGTCCCACTGCAGCACGTTTGAGAGAGTAGGGTTTCTAGAGCATCGCTTTGTGAAGCTGGGTGCTCAGAGCTGGTTCTCGAGGCTGTGAGGTCTGTGCTCTTCTCTGTCTCAGACGCTAGCTGACAGCTGACAGTGGAGGCCCAGAGACTCTCAGGGACATGGGCCTTTGAGATGCTGCATGGGCGCATGGGACAGTACCAGGGCAGTGCTAACTCAGAGTCTACTGATTTAAGCGCAATTTCTCTCAAAATGCCTTCCTAGGGACATTACAGTCTGACCACACCAGGGTACAACAGCTGAGCCAAGTCAACCCGTGAATGGACCATTCAGGTCCTCTCTTGTGGGCTCCAGAGCTACACCACGAGCATCCTATACCATGTGGAGAGGCCAGGAGGTGAGCAGGCCCAGCAGAGCCTACCTACCAGCTGACCAGGCCTGGACAGATGCTGAGCTGGGCACTGCAGAGGCTCTGCCCAGTGCCTGCTCTGAGAGTCACTTCACGCCCCAAAGGCTTCTCAGGAGGTGGAGATCAGGGGAAGGCATGCCGCCACCTCTGTCCTGCTCAGCGTCCTGACCCTCTGGACCCACAGGCACAACACAGTAGTGCTGGCATCATGACTCTGCGCTTTGGGGAGGCTTGCTGCCTGGTAATGCATAGCTGAGATTCTAGTCTTTTGGGGAAATCTGTGGCATCCTCAAGGGAGGGCTGTGCTGGCAAAGCTGAAGCCCAGCTCCTGAAACAATCCTGGGGAAACCAGATCATGTGAGCTCGCACTTCTTCTTGACTTATCCTTCTTTGTTTTTCTTTCCCAGAAGTAAAGCCCTCTCTGGAACTGTCTCAAGAGGCCTCGAATTCACAGTATTAACTCGAGCTTTCCTTCCTGTCATCATCCCAGGTCCCCATAAGCCAGGCTCATAGGACGGTTGGCTGGTCTCACAACTCTGTGTGGCTATGGGATCTTCATCTGATGAATGATCTGGCAGAATATGTGGAGGGCTGCTCTGCTGGGAGAGAAAGAAAGAAGTGCTGTTGTCAGTAGAGTTGCTGGTGGTTCTTCCATCTAACAGGTTGTCTTGTGAATTCTGTGTGTGTGTGGTGCTGGGCATGGAAATCAGGGCCTTGCAATGCTCAGTAAACACTAAGCACATGCTAGGCATGCACTAAGCACATGATAAACATACACTGAGCACATGCTAAGTACACACTAGGCACATGCTGCCCCTGAGCTGCAGCCTGGTCTCTCTCATGAATTCCCTGGGCCACCCTGGAGCTGTCCTGGAGCTGGCTCATGAAGGGTATGGGACACACACGTGACAAAGTTGCTTTGGAGAGAAGTGCATCCCTTTGGGAAGGCACCAATCCAGCTGTTTGCCCCTGGTCTACACCACCCACCCAGCCCCACTCTGTAGAGAGGAGAAGAGGGAAGTGCAGGACACTGTGATCTCTGCACTCCCTGGCTGCAGGTGGATTCCAGGCTCATCCCGTGGGGAGGACCAGGCTGACTGTCAAGCAGACGAGACCCAAGGAGTCCCGACTCCAGCTTCTCTGGAAACTCACAGTCTGCACCCTTAGTTGCAACTCATTTCTCAGTGCTGTTGCTTAAAGGGACCCCAAACCATGAAGGTACAAAAGGATACTGTGCAGTGGTTGAGACATGAAAAGCCAGGGCCTAGAGGAAGGGTCACGATGCAGAGTCCACAGCAAGACCTGTGGGCCAGGTCCATCCTGTGGGGAGAGGGGTAGTCACACACTCTAACCAGGCTGGGATTGGTCGAGGAATCTGGGGACTTGCAGGTGCCTCAGGGACAGACGAGATCCAGTTCCACTCAGAACACCCAGCACTTATGAAGGTGCAAAGAGAGGTCATAGGGCAAGGGTGTGCCTGGTTCAGGGGTCACAGAGAGAGGACCTGCCAGGCCGGGACTGCAGCCCAGATGACCAGCAAAGCCAAGCAACCCTTTGTCCCAGGAACAGGGCAGCTGGAGCCCCAAAGCAGTCACAGGTCCTCTGTCCCCGAGGCCAGATGGCAGAGGGGCAGCAGGATGCCAACTAGGCCCTGGCTGGGAACTGCAGGGACACCTGCTGCTCTTCAGTGACTGCAGCGTTGTTATGGTTTGGGTCTAAATGTCCCCCCAAAATCTCATGTGGACATAGGCTGGATCTCGAGTGTGTGAAGCTGGAATTGATTCATGATGCAATGCCTGGTTCATGGGTACTTGGATTAAGGGTGTGAGTGCTGCCTGCCCTAAGTAGCCTGAATAAGATAAAAGGGGCAGAAAGATGCTAGTAAATCCCTTGTTACCTTTGCTACTTTGTAGGTGCTGTATTTTTTCTCCTCTGTGATGCTTGTTTGCCATCCCAGCCTTGGAGCCAGCCAATTATGAACTGAAACTTCCACAAACTGTAAGCCAAATAAATCCCTTCCCCTCTAACTTTGGGTGTTGAGTATTTTGTCTCAGCAATGAGAGAAAAGTAACTAACACAAGTGTGGTTGGGAGGGAAGCTCTCCTTCAGGTTCAGGCTGGGCTGACAGAAGACAGAGCCACAGAGAAGAGCATAGGAATGGATTTAATACAATTCATACCCAGGACACTTTCCAAAATGAAGATACCCAGAACAGATAAACTGGTACAGGTTGTCTGTATGCCTTTGTTTTTGTTTTGCAAGACAAGATCTCACTTTGTAGCCCAAGCTGGTCTTGAACTCACCACCCTCCTCCCTCGTGCCTCAGCTTCCTGAGTGTGGGGATTATAGGCATGCACCACAGTGCCTGGCTCTTGTGTATTTTTAGACTTGGGATTGATGAAGAGCAGACGGCTGTGGAGAGCCAGGTCTGGTGGACAGAACGTGTGATCTGCTGTGGAGCCTAGCAGACCCTGTTTGTTTGGATTTTTCCTGTGTCTTCAGAGATAAGGACTTCTCTTCCCGGTGGGTGGAGGGATGAGGGCTGGAACTGATTTCGGGGAGGGGGGTGGAGGTAAGAGGGCTTCTTGGGTTTGGGGAAGGGTCACCCAAGGGCTGTGTGTCAGAAGCTTGGTCAGTAGCCCTTGGCACTGTGGGCCTGGTGAGCCCTGAAGGGGTGGAGCCTGGCTAAAAGAAGGAGGAAACTGGGGGGTGGCCTTGGGGGCACTGGGGCCCTGGCCCTACTCTTTCTCACTTCCCAGCTTCCAAAAGATGGGAAGCCTCCTGGGCCTTCTGCTCCAGCCACAATGGCTCCTTGTCACAGCCCCAAAACAAGGGGACCCCTGGATCATGACCCTAAAATGGTGAACTGGAATGAAGTTTCCCTCTTCTTAGGTGGCTTGTCCCAGGCATCCTCACACTGAAACAGCTGACTACCTCACTGGTGTCCCTGCTTCTCCTTCCCCAAAGCCGCAGTGCTGGGTTTGGGACAGCAAGACCTGGACACTGTCCGCAACTCCAGGGCCCAACTTCCCTTTGCATTTAAATTCCCTTGATTTTTTCATGGTGAGGCACAGGAGCATCAGGCTAGCAGATTTCTCTGAAGAGTTTGCACATGATCAAGTTGCTAGTGGGACTCGTTATGGAGAATAATCTCAAAGTTTCTGCGGGGAGAGAGCAGAAAGAAGGGATTCTCAGTGTTAAAATCAATGCAGACTTTAGACCAAGGGAACAGAATGGCAGACATAGAAAAACCCAAGCAACCACAGCCACCTGACTCTGGACAAAGGAGCCAGAAACACACACTGGGGAAGAGACAGTCTCTTTCACAGATGGTGCTGGGAAAACTGTATATCCACTTGTAGGAGACTGAAACAAAATCCCTACCTCTCACCCTGTACACAAATCAATGCAAAATGCATCAAAGACCCAGGTATAAGACCTGAAACTTTGGAAGTACTAAAAGAAAACATAGAGGACACATCTGAAGCTGCAGGCACAGGCAAAGGCCTCCTGAATGGGACTCTAATAGCAGAGGAATAATAGCAAGTATCAACAGATGGAACTGTAGCATATTGAAATGCTTCTGCACAGCAAAGGAAACAGCTAGCAGAGTAAAGAGACAACCTTCAGAATGGGAGAAAGTCTCTGCCAGCTATTCCTCCAATAGAGCAGAAGTGTCTAGAATATACAGAAAATTAATACCAAAAATTCAAATAGCCCAATCAATGAATGGGCAAATAAGCTGAACAGACACTTCTCAAAAGAAGAAATACAAATGGCCAACAAGCATATGAAAACATGTTCCATACCTTCAGCCACTAGGGAAATGAAAATCAAAACCACACTGAAAATCCCTCTCAGCCCAGTCAGAATGGCTGTCATCAAGAATACAAAACACAGTAAATGCTGGCGAGGATGGAATGGGGGAGAAGGAACCCTTGTGCACTGCTGGTAAGAAGAAAGTACATTAGTAAAATCGCTATGGAAATCAGTATGGGGGTTCCTCGAAAACTAAAAATGGAACTGTGTCCCCAGCCCCAGCTACACCACTCCTTGGTACACACCCAAGGGCATTAAGGTCAGCACACTACAGGAATACCTGCATGCCAGTGTACATGCAGCACAATTCACAATAGCACAGATGTGGAACCAGGCCAGGTGCCCATCAGGAGATGAAGGGATAGAGAAAATGTGGCATATATATAGAGAGACAATGGAGTACAATGGAGTATTAGTCAGCCATGGAAAGGAATGAAATGTTGTCCTTTGCAGAAAAGTGGATGGATCTTGAGATCGTGGTTTTGGATGATATAAGCCAGCCTCAGAAAGACACATATCAAATGTTCTTCCTAATGTGTGGAATCTAAGAAAGCGGAAGGAAACTATTAGCAGAGAAGAGGAAGGGGAGAAGGAAGAGCGGGTAAAGGGTATAGGGGCCATGAACGTGATCCAAACACATCATATAAATTGAACCCCCAAACAGTGCGAGATTGGGTGGGGAGTTATTAAAGTATGTTACGGGCATGCACAGATTTGCCAAAGGAATCCCATCAGCCTGTGCAGCCACTGTGCACTAGTAAGAGTGGGGATGAAAGTGGGTGCCCACCCTGCACTTTTAAGCTCGGCTCAGTATGGCAGAGAGGCCCATGCAGCCCCCGGTCACCTAGAAGGTGGCTTTCCACACAGGGTCACCCGCCGCATGATGGGGTGCATCCTCTTTCCAATTTCAATAAACAAGGGAGGTCCTGTGCACACTCTTAGTGACCTGGCGTGCCGAGGCCTCTGTGTCCAGATCCAGAAGGGCTCAGCGGGAAGGGGCCCAGCACACGCAGGAAGAGAGAGCTGTTCCCTCTGCTGTGGGTTCTCTCAGAGCGTGGGTGTGCTGACCGCTGGCTCAGCCTCGAGACTAGCAGGAAGATGGACTCTCTCTAAGGATGACGCACATCAGGCTCTGGGGAAACTTTTTCCCTGCACTCTCTTGTCCCCTGTGGGTCACAAGGCCCAGGGCCAGCGGGAGGCCCTGTGGGCTGAGATCCTCGCAGTGCGGGCATAGCGGTCACCAGGAATGGTCTCAGAAAGAGGCTCCCCTGTCACCTGACCAGAGCCCCCAGCAATGGGTTGGCCTGGAGCCCTCGAAGGAGCAGACACAAAGGCCAGGGTGGGGAGGAGCCTGGGTGCCCAGTGGGCAGCTGATGGCCAATCACGAAGGGATGGTCTCTCTTCGACATGGAGGTGCCTGAAGGTGTCACAACGTCACAGTGCATAGAGAGCTAAAAGCAGAAATGACCGGAGCTGCAGGGAGTAGCAGCTCCGCAGGGCACCCTGACTCAGCCTCCCTCCTGGGGCTCAGGGATCATGTGGGTCACCTCATACGGGGATCTGGGAGAGGGGAGGTGCTGCTTCCAGGACCTAGCTGGGGGCCAGGCACACAGTTGGCACCATGTGCATAGTGTCAGTGACTTCAAACCTGGCTGCGTGGCTGGAGGGGAAGAAACTGAGGCACAGCAGCCCCCGATTTCTGATGAGGCTCTGAAAGTGTCCTGAATGCCCTGAGCCATGCGTACCCCAGCTGTCTGGACCCCCGGGGCCCCAGAGGGCTGGGTGTGAGCCCTCCCCTCAGGCTGAGGGGCCTGTGGGCGGTGTCAGGTCACGCAGACCTGAGGGACAGTGGGACCCTGGCTCCCTGGATGGATCATTGCTCCTCCAGCTCACTCTAGAGCAATCACCTCCCTGTGTCCACACAGGAGCCACTGCTGCCCAGTGTCCCTGGAGGGAATCAGAATGCAGAGTCCAGTGTCCAGAGTGCTTGTTGGTTTCACACCACATTGCAGTCCAAATGAGCCCTCGTCGGTGACACACTATTGCACATAGGTGGGCAGGACCAAGGGAGGACGCTGCTCACAGGCTAGGGGAAGACTCAGAATTGCCCATATATGCAGGAAGTGACATCCAGGAGGGTGGGGCCTCCATTAGTGCAGCTATTGGGTGCCTACTGCAGTGCCAGGTGCCAGGTGCATGCAAGATGGGGTCCATGCAGAATTGGAAGCCATATCCCTCCTTCTCCCTCTTCTCACACTCACTTGATGCCCAGCGGTTAGTTTCGGGGAGCTGGAGGGTCCTCAGGCTGGGGTAGCAATAGAAAGGCTGAGGCTGTGCTTGGAAGGGATGGAGGTGATGGGGCGGGACTGGAGGTGGTGTCCACTGAGCCAGGGACTATGGGAGGAAGAAGAGAGCACTGGGGGATCTGGGCACGGCTGAGCCCTTTCCTCCTCTGCACAGCTTGTGGGGAGCTCTGGAGGCTCAGCCTGTCTTGACCAGTGGGCGCTGGGGACCCTGGCTAGGCTTACAAACAGAGCTCACCTTCAGCCATCATTTCATTTTCAGCAATGGAGAACTACTGTATTTTGTATTGGAAATACCAGTCAGAAAAACAGAAGGCCATAAATAGAATGCTGTCTCTTGTTTCCAAAAACTATCAATATCCTGGACCCATGCAAAAATAAGACTGAAAGCAAGATAGTTCAGCAAACGCTGGGGGTGAGTCAGGACCCTGATCCTCAAGTGATCGTGGGTGAAAGCCCTGGCCACCAAAAGCACCGCTAGTGAGGATTCTCAGAGTGAACAGGATTAATCTTCAAATCCGGCACTCTGTGGGCTCACAGGGATGGGCATGTCTGGAGCAGAATTAACCATCAGAGCCATGGCTGAAGCAGCATGGCTCAGGTACCAACCAGAATCTCTGCTGTCATCAGCTCCCATCTCACCTGGGGACACTCACTGAGGCCAGATTGAGAGGAGAGGGGAGGAGAGCAGGGCTGGGGCTTAGGCGTGAAGGCTCCTCTCAGACTCCTGTCTCTCTGTCTCTGTCTCTCTGCCCCGGTGGCATCTTGTGATGGAGTTGGGAAGGCCTGGAGCCCCTGCTCTGGCCACAGAACTGTGGCTGCCCCCGCCAGGGACTGTTGTGGGGAAGGGCCCCAAGGTCCAGTGCACATCAGAAGCACCGCAGTGCTGGCTGTGGTCTTCCTGTCTACACAGCCTGCCCCCAACCCAGGGACTCAGCAGAACCTGTCCAGCTTCGGCCTTGGCCAGGGCCTGGAGCCGCATCCACCTGTCCCCTGCCTCTTACCCTTACCCAGGCTCTGAGGGCCCTGGCTGCTGACACACAAACTCCTCGCCTGCCCTTGCCACCCTGCTCAGGGGCCCAGTGGGCCTGGGATTTGCTCAAGTCTGAGGCAGGAAGAGACCCTTCCCTAATGAGCAATAGCACATGGTTCAAATGGCCTGCAGTAACCCTGGCAGGTTGCGGAGGCCCTGGGGACCCAGTGACCTGCAGGCAGATGCTTGTCCCAAACTATCCACCAGTTTCCTGGGAACTTGGGCAGGAAGGAGTCACAGGTTGTGGATGGCAGCGCATGCTTCTGAGCAGCAGGACAAAATCTGCTGCCCCTGTTCACTGTACCTAGGTTGTCCACACTGCCCGCTGCAGTCTCAGGTGCTTTCTCATCCCTGAGACACCTGTGACTCAAAGGAGGAAAGGTCCATGGTGGGCGCGCTCCATGGTAGGACTGCCTGGCACGGGGCCTAGGAGAGGAAAAGATGCCCAGTGTGGCAACAGAAAGCAGAGATAGAAGGGAGGAGCGGGGAAGGGAGACACACCAGTCCAGGGTGCCTCCCAGTGACCACCTCTTCTGACCAGGCCCTGCCTGCTAACTGCAAGCCATGTAGCCCCATGATCCACAGGGCCCTCCTGGGCATACTTGAGGCCTCAGGGGCCATCTAGGTATCCCCATAACTGTGCCCCCTGTCCATAGGCACTTGGGGCCCATCTTGGTGACTCGTGAATGTTCAGTGTCACAGTGCTTGTTCAGGTCACCACGCATGGCCCTGTGCCATGTCCTCATGCCCCCTTCACACACCCCATCTCATCTCCGCATGCGGCCGATGTCCTCTCAAGTTGCTGCGCAGTCGGCCATGGTGGGAGAGGCTGTGCTCATCTGGCTTGCCTCTAGCCCTGTCCTACTGCTGCATCACTGCTATGCTTCTGTCCTGGGGCTCAAGTGTCAGGGCACATGGGGAAAAGGCATGGGGTGCAGGGCTGGGCTTTGGGAGCCCATGGGGACATGTGAGACCCAGATGAGGTGGGCTGCTGTGCCATCATATCCTGCCACGCTGTGCCGGCCTTCCACGTGACCCACATGCACAGTAACCATGATGAGAGCTGTCGCCTACTTTGAACACTTACTGGGTATTACATCCACCAACTCAGTTCTCTCCCAGGGCATTTTAGGGGAACAAGGCTGGCACTCAGCACCCTGTCCCTAGTGCACTGCACGGTGGCTCGGGTCTGCCAGCTCCAAGCCTGGGCTGAACCTCACTCCTGAGGCACAGGGCAGTCAGGAAACTCCTATAGAGTGGGAAGAGTCGTCCTCTGCAAGCTCACCTCAAATCATCATGACTCACGTAATTCACTGCACCGCTAGGATTTTTACAAGGGATGCTGGAGCTGAGTCAGCTGCATCCCCGTGGAGGCCGAGACCACCCTCCCTCCACGCCTGGTTGTGTGCTTCTACTGTAAGGGCTGCCTAGACGTGTGACAGGAGACACTGAGCTCCTGAGTAAGGGCGGTCAGAAGACAGTGTGGTCGGTGTCCATCAGGGCGGAGAGGCAGAGGGCCCAGGGCAGAAACCTCCCAACCCCACCCTTCTTACTGTCCCTGTCACCAGCTGGTAGCCCGGGTGCAGAGGTCAGGGAGCAGGGACAGAGATGCTCAGTGGGACCCCTGTGTCTCAGTCCACAAGCAGCTGCCTTTGGCGGCAGTGTCCTTACCCACTCACCAAATCCCTGCTTATGGGGCTGCTCCTAGCATCCAGGTCACCCTGGAGGCTGCACTACAGGCTGAGCCCACAGAGGGCCCTGGGGACCAGAGGAAGGGTTAGGGGACAGGACACCTGGGGGAGAGAGGAGGAGGCCCCTGAACCCCCTCCCCACCTGCTGCTCTACACACACACACACACACACACACACAGATACATGGATAGACACACACAGACACACACAGATATATGTACAGACACACACAGAGACACATGGATGGACACATGCGGAGAGACACACTGATACAGATATACACACAGATACATACACACAGAGACACAGACATAGACACACACGCGAGCACACACAGCCAGACCTTGGGCAGCCCACAAGGACGCAAGGTAGATTCTCTCAGCATCGAGGCCCTTGCAGCTCTGGAGGGCTCTTAAAGTTTGAATTTGCTTTGCCAAGATCCTGTGGGTTCGCTGGTGTGTGCCTGTGTGTTTGTGCAGGTGCACATGCAGGGGTGGCTCCAGGGGTGAGCCCGTGAGAGGACACTGGGTGGGGTAGGGGTAGGATCCAGACTCCCGCTGGTTCAGTGAACCCTGCGGCGCCCAGCAGGGCTGTGGCAGCAAGTGTGTGGCCCAGGTGCCACGTGGGGCGAGGAGAGGATGAAAGGCTCAGGGCATCCCTGAAGCTGGGACTCGTGCTGGGGCTCAGGTGCATGGGCGGGGGCCAGCTTCTTCCAGGCAGGCTGGGATGGCACCCTTTTCTCTCTGCCTTTCTGCCTCTCTCCCTTTGCAGCCTGGAGCAGGCATTCCATCCCGGGAAGAGTGGGCCAGCCACTGGCACTGGGCTCTCAGGAGAGGGGCATTTCCCCAGGAGCCTCCAGCTGGGGAAGGAGGGCACAGCGCAGGGATGGTTCCTAGGTTCCTGCTGGCCATAAAGGCCGTGGGGACCACTGGGTTAGAGGTGGGGAGGCCTTTGGAGCTGCGTGACAGAGCGGGACCCTTCTTGCATTCTCCCCTGGCCCTTGCCACAGCCTGCCGTCTGCCCAGGGTGGAGTAGAAGCAGCCACGCCACAGGACCGTCCCAGGGAGGAGGACGGGGCCAGCTGGGGGACAGGCCTGGCATCCTGATGCACTGGGAGGGCTTTGACTCAGAAGAAAGTGACCCTTGGTCTCTTGCTGCCCAAAGAACAGCCATTGCTGCTGGGGGCACTGAGGTAAAGGAGGACATGCGCAGGGCCTGCTCAGCCCCTCAGTGGGGCACCCCTTATCCTCGGGGTGCAGGATGTGTCCTGAGATGCCCAGTGCATTCCTGAACCTGGGGCACATGGCCCCTGTATGTACTGAGTTGTATCCTAAACAGGCCTGGGTCTGTGATAAGCAAGACTCTAGCCTGGCCACTTCTCCAGGCACACCTGAGCTGCCAGCCTTCTCCTCCCTCACTGTGGGGCCATGCTCAGTTAAAATGACACTTCCTTGAGCACAGCACTGGGTACCGGACCTGGGATGCCTAGGCTGCCGAGGGGCTCATGGGTGGACAGCACATGGCTGTGTGGATGCCGGATGAGGCCCAGCCCGATCCACATGTGAGCAAGAAGCCATGGGTAGACTCCAGGCTCCCTGAGCTTATCGGGCTGCTCCCAGCATCCAGGTCACCCTGGAGCCTCCCAAGCACGGCCACCTATTCCACCCTGAGGCTGTGACTCACCAGGCACAGGGCTGCAGCTGGCACCCAGAGTGTCCCTGGGGCTCCTGTGCTGCAGGCCTGGTCACCGTGTGCTGCATGGGAGGCAGGGACGTTGGGAGGTGGGGCCTCGAGGGGTTGCCAGGTCTTCATGGGGACACAACGTACACAGGGACACTGACTGCAGCATAGTCCACTCGGAGGCTGTCTGCCTGCTGGGAGGGACTGGCTGATGTGATGGTTCAAGGTAATGTCCTGCTTTCCTTGGGAGAGCAACCACAGGAAGCCTTCAGAGCAATATCGCTTGCCGAAGATCCGCATGAGGATCATTTGAGGATAAGGTGCAGTCTGCAGGGCAGCCCGTGGGTCCCGACTAGACCTGAGCACCCTTTCCTCAACATGGAGTCTGAAGTCTGCAGCCTTTGCTCTTTCTTCTTGGGATCAAGCTACGACCACAGAGAAGGAGAACACTTAGACTTCAGAGAAGTGGAAAGGCCCGCTGCCAGCAGGTGAGGTATGGCGGCAGCGGCTGCCCAGGCACTCGCACTGGGGATTCACCGCAGAGCTGGGCTAAAAGGAGGCCCAGCTGGAAGCAGGCTGGGGAGGATGCAGTGGTCAGAGCAGAGGGACCTTAGCAGCTGGCCCAGCCCAGCCCAAGCCTCCCAGGATGGCTTTTCTGTTGCCAGGGTTGGAATATGGTTGTCCTCTCTGAAACTCATGTTGAAAAGTGACTGCGTGGGGCTGCATTGAGAGATGTGGGCTGAAGAGGGAGTAGATATTAGGAGGGATGACACCTCACCCAGGCCGGGAGCTAGAACTCCATCTCTGTTCTCAGGCCGCGCTTGCCCTTCATCCCTTCCACCCAGCTGCGACTTGCAGGAGGCCCTGGCCAGATATGGCCGTTGACCTTGGACTTCCATCCCCCGACCTTTGAGCTGAATAATTCTTTCCTTTATAAATCACCCAGATGCAAGTATTCTCTTTTAGCAACAGAAAACACATGAAGGCTTCTGTCTTGTTCTGCTTCACTGTGTGCCAAGTGGTGTGGAGACATGAAGGAAGGAACATGTCAGGCCTGGGAACTCTGGGGCCTATTCTGCCCTGCTCTGATTCCTGTGAAAGCCCATGGAAATCAGAGGAAATCAGTCTACCTCTAGCCTGAGCAGGACGTTTCTGCTGATCCTCGGCAAACTCTGGTTGGCAGCAGGCTGAGGATGGGCGTGCAGGGACCATGGTGAGGGTTGTTGTCTTACTTGTCTTGGATTTCCTTTGAGAGAGATGGGGAGTCCATCTGGCTGGGTGAGCGGGACTCACTTTTGTTCTGCTGGCATGCAGTGGTGCCGGTGCCCTGTTGAACAGCTGGTGGGGTGAATTTGCTGAGGCTGGAACAATGGCGGGTGAAGGATGGAATTTGGGAATCTGAACTCTCCAGAACATATGTGTTCAAAACTATGAGACTGGTGGTTTGCAAGCCATCAGCAAAACTAAGAATGAGTGAAATGCCAAGGGAAGATTTGCTGTTCACAGGTGAAGAAGGAAAAATGACTTCCAGCCCTGTCCTTGGCAGCAGATTTACACCTGGGAGCCTTCCCCAAATGCTGCAGGAACAAATGGCCCTGAGGAGCCCTGGAGTCTGGGTCTGGAAGTAGGGCTGCCTCCCTCTCTAGGGCCACAGGTCTGAGTGCCTATGTCGTGGTGATTTACATAACCCCGAGCTGTTCCTTTCAGTGTTCTGTGTTGAGAAAGGCAACTTGCAAGGAGTTCAAGGTGGGTTAGGATGAAGTCCTAGGACCTAGAAATTTCTGTTGATATCGGGTAAGATGGTAACTCAGGTGGATAGATTTAGGCCAAGGAGAGCAAGGCCCAAAGCTCAGGACAGGCAGTGCATCTTGGCAGAGGCTGAGCAAGGTATGGGATGGGCGCCTGGGTACCCTGAGGCCAAGGCCACAGCCCTGAGCACAGGATCGGGATGATTCCCAAACCCTGACTCACACTGAAGGAGCAAGTCTCTTGGTTACTCCGGAGATCCCATCTTCTCTAGCCAGAGCATGGAGGGAGAGGCCTAGAGAGACCGGGGAGGGCTGCAGTCCTGCACTCCAGCCATCTCCTGCCTGCAGGAGAAAGGTTCTCAACACAGACAGCTGAAGGGAAGTGCCAGGAGGACCTGCACCTCCGTAGACAGGGTCTGCACGCAGAAGGGGGCAGCGAGGGCAGCTGAGGATCCTGGGAAGGAACGCAGCTTGCAGGCTCCCAGGGACAGAGCCAGGGCAAAGACTCCAACTCAGCGAGATGCTCCCCAACCCTGAAAGCTTATCCAGCCTCAAAGCCCTGGTGCAGCCTCAAGCCAGCACCAACAGGATGGAGAGGAGGTGCACAGGGGACCAGCGGCTAGGCCTGCCTGGGTCTCCCTTTCTCCCAGGGTGGCAGCTTTCCTGACACCAAGCCCTAGGGAGCCACCCTGCCTCTGGGAAGTGTCAGTGGCATCATTTTTCTTGCTAGCATCCTCTTTGATCAGCCCCTGCCCTGGCTCCTTCCTTTTTCACAGAAGGGCCTAACCCTTTCTTCTTCCAGTTCCTCACCCATTTCTGTCACTGCAGCTGCTTGCAACTCCTGACCCAAGCAATGTGTCAGCACACCCACACCACAAGCACTCATCTGTGTGTCAGGCCTCAGAGAGCTCGAGTCCTGTCACCCCATACCCAGTGCCCTCTTGGCTCAAGGCGAACTGTCCTGTCCCCAGAGCCCTTCCCACACGACGTCCTCAGGATCCTGGGGCCTGTGTCTTGGACACACAGGAAGCAGTTGACTGGTGATGCTCTGTGCAGTCAGGGTCCCACTGCTCCTACATGTGACTTAGGAACGTGCCTCATTTGGCCATTTTCCTATCAGTAGAACAGAAGTACCATCTCCCGTGCAGGGCCAGCCTATGCCAGGTACCTGGCACACAGACACATGAGGACCAGCCGGTTGGTGTCCTACCTGTGCCAGGTCCTCCCCTGGCCCCAACAGGGAGGGGCTGTCCCCTCTCCTTGTGCCAAGGCCAAGGATGAGGAGCCCAGGGCTGGGCACCCTCCAAGGCTCCTGGGCAGTTTGAAGAGTATACACTGACCCATGTCCTGCATTCCTTGCAAGCCTGTGGACTCCAGTCTCCCTTCCTTCTGCCTCCTTGTCTTGTTTCTGGCTTCAAGGGAAGGGGAGAAGGCCAGGCTGAGATTCTGATGCCCGAGAGGCAGTCCTAGGTTTGGAAGCAGAGAGGAGAGGAGGTCTGGGGGCCCAGGGCTGGTCCAGGTTTTCAGGAGGAAAAGGGCGGGGGCAGGGGAGTTGGGGGGCAGGATCCTCACCTCCCCAAGCATGGGGTCAGTGACCCACAAACTCGTTTCCTCTGACAGTTTGATGCAGACATCGGGGACCCATCATCTCTCCATGCTTGGGGGCCTCCACAGCATCCTGGGTCCTGTGAGCGCTCCTGAGGGATCCTGGCCTTGCCACACTGGAGGAGTCAGGAGGACTGGAGACAGCGTCATGGCTTCTGCAGGGGGCTGCGGTTTCCTTGTTCTGGAGGTGCAAAATGAGGACCGCACTCTTCCCATGATGAGCCTAACCACGTTCCCAGCAAAGCCCGGAATGAGTCCGGGACAAGGGCTTGGGCCTCTGAACTGCCACTGTGTGAGTGACACCAGGCCAAGTGGAGCACAGCTCTTGTCTGTACCCGTGATTGGTGGTATTGTGGTGATGCCTGGTCACCGCTTCATCGGTGTCTACAGCTCTTTAAGGGAGGGCACTGTAGCTATGAGATGCACAGCTGAGCTGAACGATGCATCCTGCTGTTAGGAAGGTGAGTCCTCTCTCCTGGCTCTTCTCACACTCAGTGAATCAGGTGTTATCATCTGCCCATTTGTTCTTCCCTTCCCTGGAGGAAGGACAGGAGGCTTGCCTCGGGTGTGAGCACTAAAGTGAGAGCTGTTCTGACACAACTGAGACTAAGCGTTGCCTTTATACCATCACGTACACACCGCGCACACAGGCCCACATTCACACACATGTGCACACAGGCACACACATTCCATTCTATTCTTTGTTTTCTCCCTGGTGCTCTTTCACTGTTTCGAACTGCTGCTTCTGGTGTGTATGCAATCGAGTCAGCCTGCATTTCCCTTAAACTCACTCTCATCTGAAGCCGGCAGTATCCTCAGAGTGTGCAGCACAGTCCGCGGTCCCAGCCCTGCCTGAGGCGCTGCTGTGCGGGTGGCAAGGAGAGGCTGTTTGGGCTGTTGGTATCTGGTCTCCCTGTCTGTCACTCAGATTGAGCAGGTGTCTGATAAGAAGGAGCAGCAGAAGCGCTGTGTGGGCTTGGCTGCCCCGGAAACACCAGCCTGAGGAAAGCACTGGCCAGGTGTCCCTTTCTCCCAGGGAGCCTGGTCATGAGGCTTATGTGAATGTGGTGGCCTCCAGTTCACCTGGGCCCCTGGGCAGGAGCTTTCCAGGAGGAACCGGAAAGAGCTGGACCTGGCTGGAGCCGGCGCTACACTAGAATGCCTGTAGTGGGCTGAAGGACGGCCGGTGCCCGGGCTCGGGAATGCCCAGAACGGCTGTCCACTCACAGCCGCAAGCCCAGGTGACGGGGTCCATGGCCCCACGGGGCCTGCAGGGAAGAGGGGAGGGCAAGGTCAGCGGCGCTGTGTCTGAGCGCTTCGGACTCACGGAGCGACCTTGTTTCCTCCCAGCTGCTTCTCTGGCTGTAGCTCCACGCTTGGCCAGCAACTGCTTCTGAATCTGGCCCTGTCTCTTCTGTCCCCTGGGGGTGGCCACCCTGGCTCCCGGGCTGTCTGAGAGCACCTGATGGGCCAGGCTGCAGTGCCTGGTGGGCAAGCACACTGGCCCTGGACAGGAGGCCGGCAAACTCATGGGGTGGGCTCTGCTTCGAGCCCGGTGGTCCTCTCTCTGAAGGCCCACTCTGCATCCACAAATGGTATGGAAGGACCCAGAGAGGGCTGCCAGGTGCTGCTTGCTCTGTCCAGCTTGGTGTGCCCCCCGCCCCTGCAGGGCACTCCTGGACTCCCAGCCCTGCACTGCCCCCATCACTGGGCCTGGTACCTGCACTGGCTAGGGTGTCACCAGTCCCCATGTGGTTATCAGCTGTGAAGCCCAGAGTGACTGGGGCCTGAGCCAGGGTGGCTCATGGTGTTTTGCAGGGCACTGTGCCAGGGCACTGGGTAGGGCAGCCGGGGAGCAGGGTCTCTGGGGAAGGAGCAGACACCTTAACCTGGACTCCCAGGTTAAGCGGGCATGTCCTGGGACCTGGGGAAGTGTCAGACACAGGAGACTCAGAGCAGCACTGGGCTCCACACAGGTGACAGCAAGGACAGTGGTGGCCATGGGCTGGACACACTGGTGGACATGGGGTGGAGTTCCTATAGACCCCTCCCTTTCATTCTGTGTTACAGAAGCTGGACGCCAACTGGGAGCAAGGGGGAGAGGGGGAGACACAGTCAAGTGTGGAAGGAGTGAACCCTGCTTGTGAGGAGCCCAAGCCTCCCACTCAGCCACAGCCATGAGCACCTCTTTCCTGCACACCACCCCTTCCTTCCCTGGAAGCAACAGGAGGGTGGGCCTCGTGCACACTGTGGCCCCATCTGTATGGTCTACAGGCCAAGGAGCGATCCTCTTACCCTGAGAAGTCGAAGAGCCCCGAGCCTGGTGACAGCATCAAGTGTGGACAGGGCTGCCCAGTGGCTCCCGCTCATCCTCAGTCCAGTCTGAGGACATCAGCTCTACTGTCCAGTGACCAGATGCCCACACTGCCTTCCCAGGACTCAGGCTTCCAGCAGGCACTGGGGTGGAAGGCATAGGCTCTGCTGGGAGCTCCAGGTCCCCAGAGCCTGGCCCTCTTGGCGTGGGCCCTGGGGTCTGGCTGGCAGGTGGCTGGCAGGGCAGCATGGCAGAGGGGCCTAGCAGAGGAAGAACAGCTCAAGGCATGGTGGCAGGGAGCAGAGAGATGGAGGGAAGATGAGGGAGAGAGACCCTTCGAGGTCATGCCCCCTGTGCCCCACTTCCGCTTCCAGGCTTCACCTCCCAAGCTCACCGTTAGCTATAGACACATCAGTGGACCACTCCACCAGTGAGTGTCACACTCTGTGACCCAGTCACCTTCCAAATCCCCCCCTACAAGCACATGAGGCTTTGGGGGGGACATCTAGATATGAACCATAGCAGAGCTCAGGCTGAGCCAAGGAGAGGGCTGGGGTCTCTGTCGGTTGCCCTGTGGGCACCAGCCTCCCAACCTGGGCCTTCTCCCCAGCGCCTCTCACCTGCTCTCTGGTTACCTGAGGTCAGAGCAGAAACCTTCATTCTTGGCTTCAGTGGAATTTATCTGGAGCCTATGGCAGCCAGGGTATGGGACTGAGAGCTCTTAAGAACTACATCTCCCAGAATCAGCCTGGGGCTCCTGAGCCTTACATTCCCACTTCGGGGTCTCCAAAATGTGGTTTTCTCTGTGTTCCCGCTGACCTCAGTCCTCAGGACCAGGGCTTCCATGTGGATGGAGGGTCAGGAGCAGACCCAGTGCTGTCTGGGTTATGGCTCTGTGCTCCTGGCACAGAACTAAACTGGGCCATACTTCCCGTCAGCCAGGGCTGACTCAGCCCAGCAGCTGTGTGTAGTGTTTGCCTGGTGGGAGGGACTGCTGGGGGCCAGAGCCCACCCACTTCATCCTCCCGGCCCTACCTCCCCCACTGGTGGGCTCTGGGGTGAAAACCCCGGTCTCTCACACACTGAGGCTACCCCCACCCTGGCTCTTGCACCGGCCCTGAGAGAGCCAACTCCTCTCAAGCCCCATTTCCAGGGCACATTTTTAGGGACCTTGGATCCCCTGATGTCCGATACCCCACACTTGTTAAAGTGCTCCATCTTGTATCAGGCCCCACGGGATCAGGGAAGAGCTGGGTCCCATGCACCACAGACTCCTCAGCCACAAGCAGGGTCTGGCGTCCAGCCACTGCTGCTAAGTGGAGGTGGGAGGGTGGGACACAGGGGCTGTGGCTCGGCTCTTCTGGAAGCCACTCTGAAGGGGCAGCCAGCCACAAGGGCTCTGAGCCATCTGAGCAGGGTTCCTTTAAAACTGGGGGCCATTGTCCAACCAACTCCACAGTGCTTCTCTGGCTGCTCTCGCCCCACTTCTGCCCAACTTCCTCAAACTGTAGAACAGAGCCTGGTGATGAGAGGGCCTCAGATGGGCTCTGGTCACCCCAAGCGGCCCTGTTCCCTGGTGCCAGTGGCCTGCAGAAGTAGACCTGAGGTAAGATCCTCCCAACCACAGCCCGGCCTACCAGCTCATCTGGTGTAACCCCGGAGCCCAGTTTAGGGTGCCGATCCCCATTCTTCCCAGGTGGCCCTACTGAATTAATTGCTGTGGCACTCATCCTTCTGATGTCTGCCAGCCCCTGTGACATGATCACAGCAGCCGGGGGCTTGGCTTGGAGGGGCAAACTGAGGCTGGAAAACTGCCACATTTATTTCAGACCCGAGGTTCCATCAGAATACAGATTTTTATTAGGAAAATGTTAAGTGCACAGACATCTTTCGAACTGATATGACTTCAAAGTAGAAATTGCTGCTTCTCAAAGACTTGTTACTTAGTTTTTAAAGCACACATTTGCAAGGGACGCCTTCTCCTGGACCGGCTTCACATTATCGGGAGGTGTGACTGACAACACAGATACAGTATTTGTTACATTGAACACGGAGCCCAGCCCTGCTCAGCCACCAAGAGCCCAATGAGGCTACAAACCGAGACCCAGCAGCGCCATGGCCAGCCTGGGGGATCTGGAGATTTGGGGGAACATTTCTGGGATGGGCTTTCTTCAGAATGATCAGGGAAACTGCTTAAGGAATCAGGGGCCCAACCCCGGGAAAGGTGTCAGTTCCCACATCTGAAGCCCCTAACAGGTGAAAATGCAGAGACAAGAATCACCGTGGAGGGGCAGATGGGGTCCTTCGGGAGGGGGCTCAGGTCTCTGGACCTGGACACACAGACTACCTGTGCTCTTCAGGGCTGAGCTTCCTTCCTCTCCCAGGGTGGATACACCCTCTCTGGTGTCTCAGTGGCTGGCAGAGGAGGACAGACAATGGTGCAAAAGACACAAGGCAAAGATCCGGACACCTACACACAACACACTCATGGCCCCAGCCCCTTCCCATCTGGTGCAAAGGCTGGCAGCTGAGAAGCATGGGTCACAGAGGCCAGGGAATGTGGGGGCAGCCGTGTCCCCAGTCACAGCTCCCTGGTGCACTTGACTCTAAAGCAAAGGGATTAGGGTGGGGACACTTTTCCTTTGCAAATAGACTATTGAAATGCGGATTTGCCTCAGCCAGTCAGTCTCCATGCAGGGGCAAATCCTCTGGGGAGAATTGTCACACAAATGTGCCCCTGCTCCCCTGCCTGGGGAGGAGACACAGAGGTGACTGCTTCACTGCAGTTATATAGAGCTCAGCTTGCTCCTGGGAGCAGGAGGTTTGACTGGATGGTCCTGGGCCTTGGGTTCCAAGGGAAGAGGCTCTGAATGTTCAGAGGGGTTTAAACACCTTGGATTACCTGGAAAGTGGCCATCCACAAGTTTGGTCGTTCTATGGATAACTTAGAAGTACTGTAGTTTTGGGTCAATTTCAAAAGGCGGTTTTGAAATTAGTTGTAATGCTGGGATCTAATAAATCTCCCCTGACCCCTTTTTTATCCAATTTAACTTGGCTGGTTTGAGAATTTCAATTGTTGAAGTTAGAGGAAACTTTTGGTGGGTGGATTTGCATTCTGCTCTGAAGCATCAATTTATGGTGAGGCCTGAGCGGTATTACTGACAACAAATGATAAAATCGCAAATACCCTGACTCAGGATTGCTCTTCCTTTCGGCCTCTTCTTCATTTAATGATACTCACTGGTGTCTCCATTAGGCCTGGGGAGATGACTGCAGGGAAAGGAGACAGAAGCCCTGCAAGCCCGCAGTGTTAAGGAGCCTCACATACAGGTTGCTCGGGGTCAGAGGGCAATACTTCGAATCCAGGGACTTCTAACCCTTTCCTGGAAGAATGCCTGCTTTGCTGGACACTGGACCCTGGGTGTAAGGAAAGACAGCCCTGCTGGGGGTGAGGTCAGATATTAACAGGGGAGGAGTCTTCACTCTGGGATTGATTGTTACGGGTTGTGTCCTGAAAATAATAATACAAAGGTGGAAAATTCTTGTGACTCCCCAAACAATGCTGAGCCAGAACTCTGCAGTCCAGACAGCAGCAGCTGCAGCAGCATCTTGGGTCAGCAGTGCTGGGGTCAGTGCTGCTGTGGCCTGCATTCCCTCGGGCTCCATTTGCTGGTCCCATGGGGACACTGAGGCTGCTCCAGTTGGCTGCAGCTCACACTGGGAGCCTCGAAGAGGCCTGAGAGCATCTTCCCATGCTCAGCCTTTGCACACCAGGAGGGGGAAGTGTGTGCACCAAGACAGGGGTCACAGGCAGGGAGGACACTGGCCGTGAGCAGACACAGAAGTAGAAGGTGACAGTGCTCCAGACGAGGCAGGTGCGTACAGTGTTTCATGGGTACTCTTGCTTCCCCGTTGGTGCCAAGTCAGAATGAAAGCTTTTGTCTGAAGAGCGTCCTTTCCAGCATGATGGAGACAATCTTGAGACACAGGACGATGGATGGGTGAGACACAGGACGATGGATGGGTGAGACACAGAATGAGGAGCGCAGCAATGGGTAGAGGGAGCAGCAGGAAAGGGGTCTCTGCCCTGGCCTGGCCTGCTCAGCCTGGGGGAGCCCTGCTGTTCACTCTCTGGGGGAGGAGGCACACCTGGTCCCTCTGGGACAAGGGAAGCCTCCCACCTCGCCTAGGATACAGAAAAGATATTATAATAAAGCAGATAACATAATGGCCTTAGCTCAAGCCACGGTAACACTGGCTAATCAAACTAAATGAGAAATAAACACCACGAGTTCTGCTACATAATTAATGGCGAGGGAAGGGGAGCTGTGCAAAGGAAGCCCTTGGCCTTGTGTCCGGCCCTGCCTGAGAGCAGGGCACCGGCCCCTCCCTAGCACTGACTGCAGGCCTGGGCTCCTGTAAGGTTCGCAGGCGTCTCACCGCCTCTCACATCTTGAACCTCCTGTTAACAGAACAGAGGGGACACCATTAAGGGGGTTCCAAGGCCTGGGGCACACAGAAGCCACAGCCCAGCATCACTCACAGACTGGACACCCGTCTCCCTGTGGGGCCAGGTGGGCAGGAGGCAGGGAGGACAAGCAAGCCAAAGCGGGATAGGGAGGACTGGAAATGGCAGGACAGCAGACAGATGCCTAGCGGCACAAGGCAGGGCACATGGACACAGGACAGGGTGCCCACGGCCTCACGCTGAGGCCACAAGTCCATTCCAGCCAGGATGGACCCCAGGGAACTGCAGACTTGAGGTGTAGAGAAGAGGCACTTCTGACTTCCATCAGCCCCACTTCCATCCTTGGGATCTCTTGGCTGATGCCAAGCCGCTACAGAGGCCTCCAGGAGCCAGAGGTGGCCAGGGATCTCCTGGGAGGCTCAGGGCAGATGGCACACAGTGGCCCATACCCCTCACCTGGCTGTGACTGGACTTCTAGTCTCCCCCCTGCAGGATCCAGGCAGTCTTCTGCTCTTTGGAGGTGAAGGTCTTCAGCCTCTGGTTATGGCCCTGGGGGACTTCATAAGCCTCTCCCAAAATGGAGAGGCTAAGGGAACCCACTTGTTCCTGCCCTGCAGCAGCTCCCCAGGTAGGGTGGCACTGGAGGGCACAGTAAGAGCAGGGCTTCCCTGAGAGGTCCCCGGAGGGGAATGGCTGGGTTCTGCAGAAAGATGCCTAGGGTGGGGAGGGGGCAGGGCAGGCATCTATGTACCCAGAGGTGAGGGCCTGCTGTCCCCAGAACAGCCAAGAGTGACAGTGCTGGGAAGGCTGACCCGGCAGTAGGGGTAGTGGCCACACAGGGGCCTTGCTGTTATGGTGTCCCGGACAGAAGTGGACAGCTGTGTGTTCTGCATGCTAGACCCGCAGGGAGCTCATTCAGGCCTAGGGACCCAGCCCCCAGGGGCCCAGGAGGGTCCCACGTGAGTTAACGGAAGCAGGACCCCTGGTGGGTGGGGCCAGGTACTGGTGGAAGTGGACAAGGGTTAAAGAATTGAGGTGTCCATTTTCATGACTTTGGTCTTGCCGCCTCCCACAGGCCCATCCAACCATCCAAATGAGATTTGGCCAAACCTTCAGACATCAGCCGGTGGCAGGGGAGGAACGTTCTAGAACTAAAGCAGACTCAGTGCCGTGCAGGCAGATGTTTCCCTCGGGTGGGGACTGACTGTCCTGGAGCCCTTCCCAGCATGGGGAGGGGACTCCCTGAAGCTGCAGGCACAGGGCTCCACACACATCTGTCCCTGAGGTGGGGACCCATTCCACGACTCCGGAGATAACACGCAAAGAAAAGGCTCCCTGGAAAACATCTATGTCTACATCTCTGCCCTGTGCTCCCCACGCCACCGCACAACCCCCAAACTTTGCAGCCAAGGCCTCTGCCCAGCCCAGTGGGGAGCAGGGGCCCAGAGAGGCAGGGTAGGGGGGCCAGGCCTCAGGGGCAAGTGGGCCATGGCCTGTCCTGAGAAGGCCACAAGGACAGTGCAGCTGGGGCAACAGACAGAGGCACGAGGTACCTCTCTGGGCTGGTGGGCTGTAGGCTCTGGCCAGGTGGCACCCTGGGCCCCCGTGGGCACAAGGAACCCAGTGCATAGCACTGTGTGGCCCGGGCTAGGAGGGCCCTGTCATCTAGGAGGGTCCTGAGCACTCAGTCTCTGAACAACTACTGTCTTCATTACTCGAGCCAGCAGGGCCTCAAGGAGCACAGAAATGGCGGTGGAGTGCGGCCGGGCGTGCAGTCACCAAGCCAGGGACAGCGGGTTTATAAAGCGCCGAGAGTGAGTGAGCAGGGAGCACTGTGGTCCATCCAGGTGGCAGATAACTAGTTTTTTCTTTTCTGGGCAGCCTTTCTCTTCTTCTGTCGCTTCTTTTTTCCTATCTTTTCTTTTTTCCCCACTTTTTCTTCTCTGCGCCCCCTTAGATAGAATCAGTAGAACCATTAATTGCGTTGAAACACACGGGAGCTTCCTCAGTCTGCATACACCCAGGGTGGCCATAGGTTGCTGCGTCCTCAGCCTCAGCAAAGGGCCTGGAGGCTCTGGACCAGCCAGGCCTTCCCCACACAGACGAGCGGTGGACACCGTCTAGGGCCAGGAGCCCCTTAGCCAAGCCCACCCTGGCTCCCTCTACCCTGAGATCCTCTGGGGATGGGAACCCACACGGGGTGGCCTGGTCTCCATCCACCCATCTGCTCTTACCAGGCCTCCTCCCTTTTCTACTCAGAGCTGAGCCCTTTCTGCTTTTCTCTTAAACGTTCTCTGTGTTTTCAATGCAGTAATACTCTAGGGGGTAGAGGCCTGGGGTGCAGACGCCATCCGGCGGAGGGAGGAGGAAGGCAGCCCGACACATTATGCCCTCTCCGGGTACCACCAAGGTTGTCTGGAGCGAGGGACAGCACTGGTTAGCGGAGTTCCATGAGGGCAACTGGCTCGTGACTGTCATTAGGGCAACTCGAGGCGAATGGTGTTTAATGATTTATGGGTAAGGCCACCTGTTCCCGGGAAAGCCCAACATTAACCCTAGCTGGTAGTCATGGGAGTTTTACGTGGGACAATGGGAAGCTTGATATTACTGGGATCGAGTCTCAGGATTACATGAGTTTGTTAGGAGGACCAAGGAGGAGGAGGGAGGAAGACCGATTAGTGAGTCAAATATTATTTGTCAGAAAACTGGCCTTCTATTTCCATTGGATTAAAAAAGACAGATTCGAAAACTTGAGCTGCAGATTTAATCTGTACCTGAGAAGGGCCTGTGGGCTGTCACTCGGCGTGGACCCCCTTGCAGGGTCCACGCACCTGACCAGCGGGCTGCTTGACTCACAATCTCCAGAAAAGTCTGTGTTCGGCTCTAAGCACTGATAAATAAATCAATCCCCATGTTCAGTAGGAGTTTATACCAGGAGAACGGTAGCGTTTTATTGCTAGTGTATATCATGTCACATGATACAATTTAATACAAGTGAAAAAATACTGCGGCTAACATTCAGAAGCTGCGATTGATCACATTTCTATGTCATATATTTCTGTACCTACTGCCAGTAGCTTTAGAGTCTAAGGAAAGGGTGCTACTGACATTCATATGGCTCCACTTCAAATGTATGAATTGTTTCACTACAAATGTATTCTGCAGTACACTTGTAGTCTAAAGAAACAAAATGTAAAAAAAAATGTGCACAAAAATATATATAAAAATGCCTTGCCAAAGTTACAAATACCACCAGGGCCATCTGTGAATTGCATTTATGCATGGAGGTTCCCTCTGCCCATGTTTCTGATTGGAGCCTGAGAGCCCATGTGGCTTCCGGTGGGCTGGGGCAGGATGCGGTCTGCTGTGCATCCTGTGCTTCTGATTTCAGAAGGCCCAGTCTGCAGAGCCCCACGGATGCTCGGGCTTCGGAGAACCAGGAAACCTGACTCCTCCGAAAGCTGCATTTATTAAATTTCTGCAGTCTTGTGGGAAAGTACAGAGTGATCATACCTCCTCCAGGAGGGGCTGGCTCCATTCTGGAGGAGGCCCGAGGGGGTCTCACAGAGGACCCTGTGGGAAGGCTGGAGCAGAGGGAGGGTGGCTCAGACAGGCTAGAGGAGAGGCAGAAGTCAGAAGCATGCTGCTGGAGCAGGGAGGAAGGAAGGCCAAGGCCTGGGGCACAGCCCTGGGATAGCAGCTTCTGACGGAGCCCAGACCCATCACTCAGATCCCTGACCCGGAGAGGGCTAAGGGCAGTGGTGGCCCAGCCCTGTGGGTTCATGGTCACACAGAGGTCACCTGGAAGGACGCCCAGCAAGAGCCCCCACCACCATTAAGGACACTTTCTAGAGCTCCCTGTGAAGAAGCTGCTTTCCCCTGAGGCCCCAGGGTGGGGAGGGATACTCCCCCGAGAAGGAAAGGAGCCAAGTACAGGTCTCGAAGTTATCGTTGGTTTAAGATATGATCATGAGGATGAAGGTGAGGCTGATGATCACGAGGGGCTGCCCGGCTCAGAAAACCCCAGGCACAAAGGCTCCTAGGTGCGGGGTCGGGCACGGTGGATGCAGGCTGAATACGGTGGGTGCCGTGGCTGTGCGTGCGTGCGGAGTCTGCAGCTGGTAACCCAGCAGCCTGGCGGGCCTCCTCCCAGCTCCGCCCTCCATCCCTGGAGTCAGCCTTCCCGGCGGGGCCAGTGGACAGTCCGCCTCAGCCACCACGCACGCTTACTTGTTTAAAGCCTTCTCCAGGTACTCCTGGATCCACTTCAGCTTCGGGTCGATGCACACCTGCCTGTTGTTGCTCTTCAGCCTGGCGCTGCAGAAACACAGAGGATGCCTGGGTTCTAGAGGGACTCAGGGTGAGCTGGGGGGATGCAAGCCAGGTCTGTGGTGTGCTCCGGCCCACAGACAGGGCCAAGACGCACTAACTCCAGCCAGGGAGCAGGCAGCCTGGAAACACTTGAGTAAGCCTTCGAAGGCTCAGTAGGAGTTGGCAAGTGAAAAAGCAGAAGGGAGGGCCGGGGATTTAGCTCAGTGGTGCCACTGCCTGCCTCGTAAGCACAAGGTCCCAAGTTCAATCCCCGGTACCGGAAAAAAAAAAAAAGATTCCAAGACATAAGTATTTTTGGGTCTGGGGATTTAGCTCAGTGGTTCCATTGCCTGCCTCGCAGGCACAAGTTCCCTAGTTCAATCCCCGGTACCAAACAAAACAACCCAGAAAAAGCAGAAGGGAAGGCCAAGTGGGAGCCCACTGGTGGGTCAGGACAAACAGGGGATATAAGGGCAAAGGGTGGGGGCTTCAGGTGGGGGGCCCTGGAGACAAAGCACTGGCCTTATCTTAATGGGGCACTTTGGCAGCACGCAGGGCGAACTAGAGGGTGAGTCTAGAGGGACTGACGAGCTGCTCTGGGGAGGGACAGAGCCAGGAGGGGAGGGACAGCTCAGGGACAGTGGCTGGTGAAGGGGGAAAGGGGGAGACTTTCCCAGGTGCGGTGCCCCCCAGATAGCCAGGACTCCCTGCCCAGACTGGCAGAGCCTCGAGGCCAGCTGAGCCCCAGTGCAGTGGCCTGGGCACAGCTAGGAGAGTCCTTGGGTAACTGCTGGCTCCAAGGACCATGTGCAGGCGCGTGGGGTACAGATCTGGGCATAGCTGTGTGTTTGATTTAGGGTTCGCCCAGTTCTGAGATCTGTACTGGCCCCTCCCAACTTCAGGATGGACCCCAGGAAGTGAGCAGGCACATCTGCGCTGCACAGTAGGTCCACACTGGCTACACACAGCACTTTCCAAACACCCTTCCCAGCAGACAGAGTGTCTTCCTGGATGTGCCGCACAAACAGCCATCCCATCGTAGCCTCTAGTGGGCTGAGGCAGGAGGATAACAAGTTCAAGCCTAGCCTGGGCAACTCAGGGACTTAGTGAGACCCTGTCGATAAGTGAAAATTTAAAAAGGGGCTGGGATGTAGCTCAGTGAGAAGGCTCTGGGTTCAATTCCCAGTATCAGGAAAAAAAACACACCATTTTCTAGGGCCCCATGACATACTGTAAATGACAAACATTCAAAGTGCAGAGGGTAAAAGGAATGAGGAAAAATCCAGACCTCAAAAAGGTGAAAGGGTAGAAAAGTCCTGGGAAGGGGCAGACTTTCTTCACCCTGTACCCTCACCCCATTTTTAGCTCTAGGACTTTTGATACAAGGACCCTCCTAAAGTGCTGGCCCTCCCCTCAGGGCTCCTGGCAGCATCCCAGGGAGTGCCTTGGAGTCCCCTCTCCCTGCCTCTGCCCCACCCTGTGCATGCAGGCAAGATCTCCGTCCCGTCCTTTGTGCTTGTGTGATCTGGGCTTTTCTTGTTTTCCAAATGAGTAAAATAAAACATTGGCAGCTGCCCTCAACACCAAGCAAAAGCAAAAACTCATTAAGCTGCACGTGAGAGCAAGCATAACTGTACGGTTAAAGTGAGCTGCAAGGTGTGAGCCTTCACCAAACGGCAAAAGATGACTTCAAGTGAATTGAATGTGTGCTCTCTGGCAACGAGAAAGGAACAGGTTTGGACCCCGAGGTGACAGGGCAGATACAGCTGTGGCCAGCACAGGGATTCAGCCAGAGCCCCGGTGAATGAAGCTCATGGTGTCTTTGGCCTAGGGGCAGCCAGCTGTGCTGGGTCTACAGGGACCAGGACCACTGTAAACCCAGCAGGAGGCTTTCGACACTCATTTCCGGGGCACACTCTGGATCCTCATGGCAATGGCAGCTGCCACCAGCAGGGCCAGGTTCTCGGCTGCAGCCAAGGCTCTGCCCCTTCTCCACTGCGTCCCGAGATAGCACAGTCCGCTGGGCACAGCTCGATACTCACACAATCTGAAGGGCGCAGTTCGGAGTGTTGAGGATTTTGAGGTGCTTGACATTGGCTCTGGCCACGTGGCTCTCAAAGAAGCGGCAGGGACATCTGTAGCTCAGGCTGACAGGTTTCCCTAGAAGAGATCAGGGGGTGAGGCCATGTGTCACCCTGCCAGTCTGCACTGGGGGTCCCGGTGAGGTGTGGGGTGGTAGGATGGCAGGACCAGGGGATGGACTAATGTCACAGATGCATCTTACTAGGACAGCTCCAGGGGCAGCTCTGTGAGTTTGAGTTGGGCACAAGGACCTGGAGGTGCCGGACCCACCCTAGAGGTGAGAATGTTAGAATGAAAGCCGGCTTCCCAGGTGTCTGCAGACAAAGGCAGGAATGACAGGAGGGAAGGGTTTCTGTCCAAGGCCCTGAGGCTCCCAGGTTTTCTTTGCAAAATAAACTCCTGCAAAGCCTCTGTGAGACCCCTGTACCATGGAGGGGACAGGAAGGAGGAGGCAGGAGGCTCCCTCTCTTCTGCCAGGAGCCTCAGCTCTGGGACGCTGCCCTCCCCCACCCTAAACCCCCACCTCACCTTCACCTCAAGCCTGGAAACCACAAAGGAGTCCCAGGAGCTCCCACCAGGAGACCAGAGGAGCAGGGCACCTTCTCTGCAGCCTTCCTGCTGTGAACTCCAAAGTGGCTTGGGGTGCTGGGGGATGGGGTGCTGTGGTCCCCTGGATCCTATTACCATCTCTGTTTGCCAATTCCACAATTTGTAAAATGCCATAATTGACACTCATTAGTGTAGATTAGCAAGGGGCTCCTTCATCCCTTTAAGACTCACCCTTTAAGTCTAAAATTGCAAGCCCTGGGGGGCTGAGAGTTCTGGGGTTTTATTTTGTTTTTTGAATTTCTCTGTGCAGATTTTGTGCAAGCCTTACTTAATACCCCAAAGTATTTGATTCTGTGGATCCTGTCACTGGAGCTAGAATGAGAATATTGAGGCCTGGAGACTTGTTTTCATATACCACTTCCAGCCTTCCTGGGCTTTCCCAGTCCCACACCTGCAGTGGATCTAGGGAGGGGCTTGGGAGGCAGTTGCATTTTCTCTGCAGGCCACATTCAGTGCCCGAGGATACATATTTAGCCACCAAGTTTTGAGAGAGTCACACCCCACCGCCCAGACCAGGAGCGACCCAGGACTCCCAGTCGCCATAGGAGAGCCTGGCATCGAGGGGCAGAAAATCATTATGGGGTGCTTCCAGCAGCTGCACAGCCCCACCTGGACCTCAGTACTGCCCCAGCAGCAATCACCAGGGGAAGCAGTCCAGAACAAGGACTCAGCAGCCTGGGTAACCCCGCAGCCAAAGGCTCCCTCTCAGGGCCGTGCCTCAGTTCCCTGAATTGCCCTTGATCCTGGATGGGGGCAGGAGAGCTATAGCCATGGCCAGGCAGGACTAGCAAGAGGAACATGGGCCAGTTGCAGTGCTGCAGTGGCACCCTGGTGGCTGGGGCTGCTCTCTCCCAGTCCCCAGTAATCCAGCCATTCTAACCAGCATTGGAGATCAGGCCAGAAATCAGAGCCTTTAGGAGCTCAAAACACAGGCTTTCTTTCTCTCCTCCCCCTGCCCCCTGGGATTATCCATTTCCTTCAAAGGCAATTCTTATTCCTGCTCCCAGGACCCCAGCCCACAGCAAGGGGGGTTTCAACAGGTCTTTAAAGTAACAGAGACTCTAGGTGTTCCCAGAGGGAGCCCAGTGCTGTGTGCACTCCCTCCTTTCCTCCAGCTTTCTGTGCACTTTACTAACTTTTCCAGCGATTTCTGAGTAAGGCAAGAGTCGGTTGGGGCTCCCCTGTTGCCCGGATTTGGGACCCAGTGAGTTTGGCTCCCAGAGCATTTTTCAGAGCAGCTGGCTCCGTACAGAGGACAGGAGTCCTGATGGCATGCAGGTGGGAGTGGGCCCAGGAAGGCTTAGTGGGGTGTCCAGGGTGCCCAGATCCTGTTGCTGGACCCAGGAAGACCACAGGGGCCCTGGAGAGACCTCTCTTGCAGCTGAGTGGCACAGAGGACACCTGTGCAGGAGGTAAAGAAAAAGGAAATTCGTCCTAGACCTTCATGTAGGAAAGGACCTGCTTAGGCTGCTGAGGGGGCGACTCCCCTGCCAGGGCTCAGATCCCTCACCCCACTTCCTCTGAGCCTCCCCCAGGTGGGCTGCATACTGCTGTCTCCTTGCAGTACCCAGGAAGAGGGCAGCATGGGCTCTGCAGAGGTGCAGGAGAGACTGCACCCTCCCCAGGTCACACAATCATTAACCTCCAGCTGGAGCCTATCCTGGTGGCCTGGTCAGGGCACATGAGCCTCTTGCAGTCTCAGTGCCAAGAAGGGTTCTGGGGTGCCTGCTGGAGCGCATGTCCCAGGTGGGCAGCCACGGGTGGCACCGTCTCCCTTGCCAGGCCCAGCAGAGGGCACCAACCCACACTCACACAGGTGTAGGGTTTTCAGGCAGGAACCCAGCTTAGGATCCTTGGAGCAATGCTGTGGGACCACAGCTGCAGGAGAGCACTCAGTGTCCCTCAGCCACTGCAGGAAACTCCTTGGCCAAGGAAGCGCTCGGCTGGCCCTACACTGTTTTTGTTTTGTGGGTTCAGAAGCAACCTTTTATTTTGGTTTGCAGCAGCGGTGTCCTGTAACAGCACAGCGAGTTTTCTCGCAGCGTCAAAAAGGAAAAAAAGAAAGCAGAGCCCTTTCCCAGTGAAAAAGGACACCGCAGTTCCCAGTGGCCCAAGGCCTTGGCGATTGAACTCTGCTGAGAATCCTGGCCCGGCACGAAAGCACAGGCCTGCAGGTGTGTTTGAGGGCAGGAGAGGGGCCCTCAGGGACCTCGGCCTCTGGGCCTGACAATGGGGACCCGGGGAGAGGGAAGTTGGCAGTGAATGGGCGCTTCGAGTCCGCGTCGCTTCGCGCCACCGAGCTGTGCAGAAGCGCGGCGGGCAGGGCAAGGGAGCAAGTGGGACAGCTGTTGCACGCCCGCCGGCCCCCCTAGCCCGCGAAGGAGAGAACTCGCTCTGCTTGGAAACTCGCGCACCATACCGCACCGCACCGTCTCCCGTCCACGGCCAGCACTGCTTAGGCTGGACCAGGCGCAAAGCGCCCCCTCCGCTCCCTGGGTGCGCCTCCCGCGCCCTGAGCAGGAGGCCTCCGAGCCCTTGCCGCCGCGGAGACCAAGAGGTACCAGCGGGGAGGCCTTGGCCTGCAGCTCCTGGACCGCCACACTCCAGACTAGCGCCCTTTCCGGCCCCACTGCAGCCCGCCGGCCACGGCCGCTCCATGCGGGGCGCAGAGCCTGGAGAGCGGCTGCCAAGTGGCTGACCGGGTCCCCCCGGGCCGGGGCGCACCGGCAGTAGAGCACTCACCGTCTCCGAGGCAGAGAGCGGCCAGCACGAGGGCCAGCACGGCGACGACCTTGGCGTCCATGGCGCGGGCGGCTGGGGACCGGCGGGTGGACGGACAGATGGACGGACGGATGGACAGACGGCGGCGAGGGCGGAGGAGAGCGCTCCAGCCTCTGCGCGCCGAGTGCTTTAGCAGAGGCCGCGGGGCGGGGCGGGGCGGGGCGGGGGCGGGGGCAAGGCGGGGCGGACCCCCGGCCCAGGGCTCTAACGTCCCCGCCCCGCCCCCTCTCCCCGTGGGGCCCAGGAGGCAGGGCATCCCTCGGGTCCGTGCGCCCAGCGTGGGTGGGGAGACCGGGCCGCGGGCGAGGCTGCGAGGTACGGACTCTGGACGGTGGGGACTTGGTGAGGACCCAGCACAGACGAGCGACTCGAGAGGGCCCAGAGCGCCCTGCTGCGAGCGGGGCCAGGGTGCCCTGGAGCTCGACCTAGGGCGTCTTGGCTTCCCGGACACAGCGACTCCGACCTCAGCCAAGGCCCTACTAAAGAGCCTCGGTGTCCCCACTCCAGCCGGCTCGAGCCGCTGCTGCAGGAAACGGGCATCATCCGGCCAGTGGATCCTCAACCCTCGCGCCTCTGTGTGGGGCCCGCCGGGTGCGCGGGGCTGTCACGGTCCGCTCCGGCACAGGGGCTGGGGCCTGGTGGAACCCCGGCTCCTCCCTGTCCTGCCCCGCACACGGTCAGTCCTGCATGGAGGCTGCACACGGTCTCTAACCGGGACACAAGGGTGCACCAGCCCAACGAGCCACCCGGAGGTCCCAGCCCAGAGGACTCCGCCTGGCGGGAGCGCTCCCCTGACCAAGGTGCCGTGCTCCTCCCTGGGCGCGAAGGGACAGCGCTGTCCCCGGCATGCCGGCGTCCAGGTCTGCGCCGGGGCGGCTGGCAGGGACTCGCGCTCCACCTGGGGACCCGGGGCGGGGTGAGAGAGGCTGGGGTCCGGCCGCCGGGGGCGGGAACAGTGTCTTCCGCGAGTCTCCCCAAACCACAGTGGGCCCCGGGCAGATGTGGGGTGAGCCTGGACGCATTCATTCACTTGCTCATTCACCCATTCACCCGGGCCACCGGCAGTTGGTGCCCAGGGCCTGAGACGGAGTCCCACCCGCGTGGTTCCCCGCGGGAAAGACCAGCACCCGCTGTGGAGGTCCAGTCCCGCGCAATGCCGTTCTCCGGCGCCCTCTGGCGGCCGCGCCTCCCGCCAGCTCGCGATGAGGACCCCTGGCTGGGCTGGACCGCCCCACGCTGCACTGCGGGGACTCGCCAGACTCCCCACGCCTGGGCGTGCTGCAGCTCCCAAAGTCTGAAAGCACAAGCCAGAGTCTCTTTACGCTTTGTTTTGGCCACCAAACCTGGTGGGCAGGGTCTCCCGCAGCTCAGGGGGACCCAGGATATCAAAGTATGGGGCCAGGGTGCCACGCTTCCCCCCAGCAGATCATTAAAATATTCGCTGAGCACCTACTGTGTGCTAGACGTGGGCTTAGTGTGAAAAGTGTAAGAAAAAGGAGCAAAACTCTGCTCTCCTGGAGTCTGTATCCTGGGAGAACAGGTCGGATGTAGGTCACATGGGTCCTTAGTGCAGGTGGGGACAGGGGAGAGGGAGGGGTAGGGGAGGGTTTGGAGAGGTGAGGGTTAGCGGGGAAACTGCAGTTACAGCCCTGTGCATGCGGGGGGCTGGTGGAACGGCGAGCAATCCGCATCTGCCTTTTTCACCAGCTCTGTGCTCAGCCCGGAAAGCACCCCCCTCCCAGACTCCAGGGAGCAGAGCCCAGCACCCTGTACTCCAGCCTTCGCTGATGTGCCATCTCCAATCCATTCCGCCTCGATTTCCCCATGGTGAGCCCTTCACTTCTCTGGAGGCGTCTAGCAGCACGGGGAATTGGGAACTCCAGTCAGGCAGAGCTCCTGTTGGGACAGGTAGCGTGGAGCTGAGCCAGAGGCAGAAGCACCCCGAGCGTTCACGCCCCTCCCTCGGGGTCAGTGCTGGGCTTGTGGGGACACAGCTGGAGGTCTGGGATGGCCCCCACATCCGACTTGAGCAGGTGTAACCGGCAAGGTGAATTTAGCTGGTACTCTTTCTGAAAGTGCTATCTTTTAAAATATAGATTTATATCTTTATTTTATAAAGCAATAAGAAAAAGTATGACTAGAACCTTCATCTGGCATTCCAGATGTGACTCAGGATCCATTTCATCTTTTTACACATGTGCTTCAAGTTTTAAACAGCAAGTCAGTTTGCACCAACATCCATGCACTAGTCTAGGCCTTGATGATGCAGCAAGAATCCTGACAAAGATATGGAAACCCTGAGGTTGGGAAAGCTGTCTGAATAAGAAGGATTTCATGTTGTCAGATGCTTTCCTACCCCTACTCCTGTCTTTTTATAAATAAATGATCAGACCTCAAAATGGTAAAGAAATAAGAACAGTGTAGCCAGTGTAGCCTGGCTTCCCTGAAGCCAGAGCTCTGTGCCAGGACTGCAGGGGTCCTGGGAAGGGTGTGGGGCATGGAGGTTCCTGGTGCCCTTGCCCCCTGGAGGGTGCTGCTCCAGAAGTTCCCTCACAGGACAGTGGGGCTCCAGAGATGGGGACTTGTGCTCCTTTTCTCTCTGCTTCCTTCCGCATACCTGTGAGCTCAGTGCTGGGTGCAGGAGTAGTGCCCCAGATGAGACCAGGATCCCAGTGAGAAAGGCCAGACCCGGGGCTTGCTGCTGTCACCGAGCATGGTGGAGTAGTACTATGAGTGGTGCTGTCACTCAGCGCTTTGGCTCCTCCTCTGTGTTTGTCACTTGGTTCTCACTCAGGTCAAGCTCACAGAGTGAGTCCTCACTGCAGCTCTGAAGACCAGGCACCCATGGCTCAGCATAGCTGAGAGGCTTGGCAGCATGGCTGGGACACAGGCCCATGTCTGCCACCAGTATCTAGATCCTGGACCATCGGTCTGGGACAAGTGTCTGAATCCTGCACGGCCAGCAGGTCATGGGACCGTGCTTGGGGACATACATCTGTGTATGTTCTGTGACAGGCATCCAGAGACCTCTGGAGTCTGTTACTTAGGGCCAGGGCTTGGCCGTGTTTTTCTTGACTGGACCCTAAACTGACCCCAGGAGCTGTTCCAACAACTGCAGGCCACCCTGCGGGAAGGACCCTAGGGAGGTTGAGTTGGTCCCCACCGAGAGGCCACATGTAGCTTGCAAACCAGGGGCAGTCTAAGCTGGCCCTGTCCAGAGCTGCCTCCCTGGCTAGACATGGGGAGCTTTCTTGGGCTGCCTCCATACCAGAGGCCAGGGTTGATGTTCTAGGGAGAACCAGACCACAGGCCAGGACTGTCTGGGGTCTGAGACAGCCCTGCCAGCTCCGAGTGCCCATCCGCTCTGTCTGTACCGTGTCCAGAGTCAGTGTAGGAAGGCAGGTCTGGCTTTGTCCTATTCCAGTCCGAGCTGTGTCCCGTCTCCATTACCCCTGCCTTGGGGAGGACTAGACCAATGGCTGGGGCCCCACTGCAGGGTCTAAAGTCAGAGCACAGCAGCTGCCTTTTATCTAGGCCTCACTTTCTTCAGTTTCGGTTATTTGTGCTCAGTGGGACTCTGAAAATGGAAAATTCTTGAAAAACATGTCCATTTTAAAATTGTGTGCAGGTCTTCTGATTAGTGATGGCATCTCTCATTGTCCACTCTGTGGAACCAGGGACATAAGTCACCCCTTTGCCTGGTGTATCCACAGAGTATGAGCTACCTACCCGTGAGTTTCTTAACTGCCTCCATTATCAGATGGAGAAACCATAGCATACATGGGGTCTTGGACTGCGTCCCCTGTGAAGGGGGTACTGTGTGCTCCTGCTGTGGCTGTCTTGAGTGACAGTGGCAGTCTGGGCATGGGCACAATGCTGATACATGAGGAGCTCAGTGCCGGGCACCTCCTGCTTCCTCCTCCGCATGTCTGCCCCATGGGATGGCTGCTGTGCTAACTGCACTGGGGATGTGGACCTGCCCCATAGCTGTTATGGCAGAGCTGGGCTTAGGTCTGCTCTGAAAGAGGTGCTCCTGGTGAAGGATGGCAGGAGGTTTGCCATGCAGAATTCAGGACACTCAGGTAAATTTCAAGTTCAGATCAACACTGTTTCTTAGCATTAGTGTATTTCACAGGGTTTACCCATGCTAGAAAGAAGGACCCATTGCTCTTCTGAAAGTCAAGCTTCCTGGGCTTCCCATAATGAGTCTGGCAACCCTGTTTCAGGGAGCCCCTGTGGGGTCTCGGGCCTCGGCTCAAAGACATGTGAGGAGGGGCTGGCAGGCAGGGTCTGTGGTCTCCCACTTCCTCACTGAAGGGACAGCTTGGGTTTTGTGAGGACAGAGACACTCGAAAGCAGTGCGTTAAAGCCCTGAGGGGTGACCTTTCTTTGCTCCCTTTCTGCCAGAACAGTTTAAACAGCACCTGCTTCCACCCTTTCCGTCCAGAAATTGCCCTGACCTCGACTCAGGCCGGAGTCAGGCCTCCACCACCCGGCCCCACAGAGCTAGGTGAGCTACCGATGAATCTTCTTTCTGTCTTAGGTGGCACGAGCCGCTACGGGAAGGGGAGCGAACCCCAGGCAAGGGCACCACTCCAGCATATCATGGCTGGGTCAGGGGATCTGTGGAGCGGGAAAAGCTGTGGGCTGTGGAAAGGGCCTGGGCCTGCTGCCTACACAGCTGACCCCCACTGTCAGAGAAGCGGGGATTCCAGCCCTGTTGGCCCTCCCTGTTCAGGAGGAGGACCTCACACTTTTCTCCTCCCGTGGGCCTGTGGCAGGGCGCGGGGGTCTTAGTGCACAGGTGCACTGGGCCAGGCCACACATGGAGTTGTCAGGGGAGAGGCATCCAAGGTCAAGCCCAAGGTGGAGCCCTCTAACAGCCTGTCCCAGGGGAGGCGAAGTGGGACATGGGCCCAGGTGGGAGGACTTCCAGCACATTCCACCCAACTGCCCATCCATCTGTCTCTCCACCCACCCATCCGCCTATCCACTTCTGTCCATAGATCCACCCATCATTGTCCATCTACCCATCTCTTCGTTCATCTATTCACCAATGTCCTTACATCCATCTCTCTACCCATCCATCTACAAATCCAACATCCCCCCATCCTTCCATCTACTACCACCCACGAGTCCACGCATCCACCTACCGTCCGTCCCTTCTACTCACCTCTTCACCCACCCATCCCTCTATCCATCTATTCACCGTCATCCACCCAACAACCCACCTACCCATCCCTCTATTCAGCTATCCACCCCAGCCATCAGTACCCTCCTACCCAACTGGCTGTTTCCCCCTCAACAACTCCACACTCTCTTGTTCCAAGTGCTCTAACCCAGCTGTTTCCTGGAGGGCCACAGAGGAAGAGAGCCAAGTGCCAGGCCTCACACAGCAAGCCTTTCCTTGAAGGGGATGGAGCGTTCACCTCTCTCCTGCCGAAGGCACAGCCATCTCTGGAGGGCCAGAGGGCTCCTGGGGACACCCACCCAGGGGTGAGCTGAGTAGAGCAAGGCTGAGCACAGTTCCCTCAGTGCCCATCCCTGAGTTTCCTCCATAAATTACAAAAAAAAAAAAAAAGAAAGAAAAAGAAAAAGGAAAAAGGAAAAGCTAGGAAAGAAATGAGCCCTTATTTCTCTGTTTACTCCTCTGCATTTAATGAGCAGTTGTTAACATGACTGAAACCATCTGATGATTTTTACCAAATGGAAAAGTCTCCCTACAGAGGCAATAAAGCAAGTATTCAGGACCGAGAGGCAGTCATAAAAGGCATTACCCGGCTGTAAACAGAGGCAGTTCCATGATCTATTACCCTGCTTGGCAGCTCCCAGCAGCTCTGGGATTCCAGGAGTGGCTCTGACCCTGGGCAGTATTTACTTCTGCGGCTTCTCAGCGGGTCAGTGTGGGTATAATTCTGTCTCCCAGTCAACCGGAGTTGAGGTTTGGAGCAGGAAGTGAGGCCCTGAGCACCCTTAACTCAGGAGAAGGAAGGTACCTGCCAGGGAGTGCCAAGAAAAGCACACCAGAGGGTCTCAGCAGACGGGGGGACTGTGGACGGAGTGATGGTCGTCCCTGCCCTCGTGGACCATTGTCAGACTGGCCTCCTCTGTGACCCTGACAGTGTGCTTCTCTGCTGTTACTGGCTCCAGAATTCTCTGCAGCCAGTCCTTGTCCCATGTGCCACCTTGTGGTCAACAGCCCTGGCTGTCTTGAAGTGGAGGATGGGCCATCCTTTCCCAGGGACCTCGGGCTGAGCTGCTTCTAGTCTTTTTTTTTTATTTTTTATTTTTTGGTACCGGGGATTGAACTTGGGTCCTTGTGCTTGCGCAGCAGGTGGCAAGACCACTGAGCCAAATCCCTGGCCCAAGGCTGAGCTGCTTCTTAAGGTGGCTCTCTTCTCACACCCACATTTCGGCCCTGTGCCGGGCAGGTCCCAGTCCTCACATAGGCGGGCTGCACCCTGGCTCTCAGGGTCAGGGCGCTGTGCCAGCTTTCAGGCAGTTGCAGAGTCAGCCTCTGAAAGGTTCGAGAACATCTGTGTCCCCCGTGTCACTGGTTACAGCCTCCAACTCCAGGTGGGTGAGGCAGGGTGGCCTGCACTCCCCTCCTTGCTACAAGAGGGATCAGACCCTCCTCTCCCTCTGCCTGGCTAGGCCAAGTGTTCAGGCCCCGCTCACCCTGCTGGCCCCGAGTGCATCTGAGGCCAGAAGGAGCCCAGCCCATGTACAGCTGGACCCATTCTATTACTGGATGATGGGGAGGAAGAGCAGAGGAACTTGTTTATCCAGGAGGAAATGCTTCTTCTGCGCCAGTTTGACCTCTGGCGCCCAGGTTGCCAGATGGAAGATGTGTTTCTCTGGCAGATAAGGGAAAGGCAGAGAACGGATGGGGAGCCCTGGGGCAGCCCACACCTGCTCCCCACCTGGGCCTGGGAGAGACACGGCCCATGCCCTGAGGTGACACCAGCACACCCAGGGTCCTCCCCCACCACCTGCCTGGATAGTGTCAGGACCCGCAGGACCACAGCAGCTGTGCATGAATGCTGGTTCAGCTCAGGGGATGACAGGCAAGGGTGTCCTGGCCACCAGAATCCCCCTCACTCCTGGTTCTGAGGATGGAAACCTTTGGCTTGTGAGGCTGCAGATTTGGGGTGCATTGGGGTACAGCAGGTCACTCAGGGAGGGGGGATTAGCACTGTGCCCAGCCTGGTGGCAGCATGGCCCTGGCTCCGACCCTCCTGCTAGACTGTGTGTCTCCTTGTGCTGAGTGACAGGTCCACGCCAAGCCATAGATGCCACTTCTTCAATCCCAGTACCCCCTGTGCCACACCAGGACTTCCTGCCCAGCCCTGCACCTCCTGGGCACTCAGGGCCTGCCATCTCAGGGAGGCAGCATCCTTGCTTCCACCCCACCCCACCCAGACCTGACCTTCCACGGGTACCATAGGAAGGTCCACAGTGTCTCCAGCGGTCCCCATACCAGAGGATTGGGCACTAGCCCATGGTGCTACAGAAGGTGGAAGAGCCTGTGGGAGGGGGCCTAGAGTAGGAGATTATCACTGGGGACACAGCCTTGAGGGGACATTGGGACCCAGCCCCTCCTCCACCACAGGGCAAACAGGCCTCCTCCACCCTACGGCTCACATGATGGATGGAGCCACCAGCCCAAAGCAAGGGCCAAGGGAACCTGGGCTGATACCGTGAGCCCTTTCTCCTCTTACACTGTTTGTTGCAGTGGTGAAGCTCACCCACAGGCAGGATGGAGGTCACAAGGAGCGAACGGGGCACAGCTGTCAGCAGCGTCCATGTGGACACCAGAGGGCCTGATGGTTGCTGCTTCTGAAGGGCACCCCTGAGAGTCCCAGGCAGCAGGCAGGATAGGGGCTGAGGGCACCCAGAGGCCTGGCTGCGACTTCCCTCCTGGAAGACACGGGGTCTGGGCTCAGGACTTTGCCTGTGGGGAGACAGTGAGCAGCTAGCCCTGCTCTCCCATCCTTGCCACCAGGGAATCAGGGTCAAGAAGGTCAAAGCATGGTGTCCTGCAGAGACCAGGGCGGGCAGGGGAGAAAGGTGCCCCTGGAACTGGGCAAGGCCTGCTGGAGGAGGGTGAGGCCTAGCTCTGCCCAGTGTGGAAGGACTAGCAGACTCGAGGGGCTGGGCGGGCACGGGGGCTGAGGATGAGCCTGGGATCACATTTGGGACATCGAGGAGCCCAGGAGCCACAGGGGTGCATGGGAGAACCAGGTGACCCATGGCCACCACATTGCTGGGGTGAGAAGGCCTGGAGCAGGGACTTTCTCTTCTGGCAGCGGTATTCCTGCATCGCCAGCCTGTGGACACTGGTAGGTCTGTACCTGCAGGGAACAGGGATCACCCCACCTCCCTGGAACACGCTATCACAGTGCCCCAGGGAGTGGAGTACCTGGGTGTCTGCCCATTCTCCCTGCCTGGCCACACAGACGTCTGAGGCCATCTGACAGTCTCACCTCTGGGCCACCACTGGGGCCTGGCTGAGCCTGCACTGTGTAGCCTACCGGACAAGAAAACTGACAGAGACTCACTTCCTTTGCCAGCACAGAGACATCTTAACATGCAGCAGGTTCTTGCAGGAGCTGCCTCAGGGAGGCTCCATGTGCCACTTGGAGTGTCACTGGAGAGGCAGGACGATGGGCAGGGCCACTTCTCTGGTGGGTTCAGCCTCTGATGGGGTGGCTATCAGCTGGGGACACTGCCATGTCCTTCAGGCCTGATGGGGGCCTGGTGGGCACCCAGCGTCTGTGGCAGCACCCTGTCCACCCTCCTCTCTGGAGCTTGAGTTAGCAGAGCAGCCTGGAGCCAAGGGGGTGCATGTGACAGGCTGCCACAGGTGGGTGGATCCTCAGATAGCCAAGGACAAGGCCTTGTGACAGCCAGGGTGTCCAAGGGAGCTTCAGGGGATCACCTCAGGTGAGTTGTTTGGCTGGGTTACAGTAATTTTCAGAAAAGTTAATCTTGGAAATGGCAGGATATAAAGACCCCCCCGCTTGTTGGAGCAGTCTGTGGACTGTGAGGGCCTGGGCTTTTGCGCTAGGGAAACACTGGGCATCATAGTGAAGGAAGCCCAGGTGGGGAAATGTCCCGATCCTCATGAATAGGCTAGGGAAGTTGGGCCAGGGCCCTGGACAAGCAGTTTCTGGGGCTAGGGGCTGGTTCCTGGGAGCCTGCCTGGCCCCATGGGCAGCCCTGGCGTTTAACCCCCACCCCCACTGCATGGACTGCAGTACGTCCAGTTGAAATCAGTCAGGATGATTCCCTAGAGACTTCAGCGCTGTGACAGATGCAAGGGAAATTAAACCCTGTGTGGCAAGGGTACCTTCTCCCCCTTTCCCTCTCCAGTCCCTTGCACCCCTTGTCACCAGAACCCTGGCCACCAAGGTGGCCTTTCTAGAAGCCAACAGTCCTTGGCTGCTGATTTTAAAGGAAGAATGCTCAAGTGTCGCCCAAAATTATTTAAAAGACAGGAAAAATCCTAAGTTGGCATTCCAAATGCCACAAAATTGAAACAAATCCCTCCCTGTGAAATAGTCACCCCCCCTCCCCCCCCAGCCCCATGCTGCAAGTGGAAGGAAAGTAGGGGAGCAGGGGAACAGGAGCAATTCCATCATTCTCAGAGCCCAGCTAGGGACTCACGGTACCTGGAGGCTGCTGTGGCCCCAGACCAGCAGGTCCTTGCTCCTTACTGCAACCTGCCGCATACCCAGTAGGTTGGAGAGTGTTTAAGCAGAGGTACCCTTCCATCCTTTGTCCCGAGGCCCAGCATGGGGCAGCACATGGGCGAGTGGTGCTGGGAGCTCACACCACTGCTTCGAAGGTTCTGGGCTCCAGGTCCCCACGGCCCCCACCCAGAGCTCACCAAGGACAGCCGTAGCCACTGGCTACTATGTGGCCCAGCAGTGAGGTCCAGTGCCACCAAATCCACAATGGGCCTTTGTCTTCAGTGCATGGGTGCACGTGGACTGGAGCGCTCCTGCTGTGCATCAGCGCAGTCTGGGACAGACAGACCTCACCAGCAGCAGGCGGCTTCACCACCATTTGTCCACCTAACAGTGAGGCTGTGACCTGGTCTTGGAGCTGCTAGGTGGCTGGCCAGCCTGTGAGCGTCACATGCCTGCATCTGTCACGCAGGGCGCCCCCCACCATGCCCCAGCAGGGACTGTCACTCCACAGCCAGCCTGTGAGACAGACAGACGATATGCTCACCTCCAGCAGGATCTTTTGCTGCCAGGATGAAGTGTTAAGTGTTGTCTGTGACATTTTACCTTCTCTGCTGGCTACTACCCAGGCATGGTGACAAGGTCACACGTGGGGCCACAGGCCGGCTTTGTGTTTATTTAAAAATTCCCTCCAGCCTAAGAGAACCCTGTGAACAATCTGACTTCTCTCACCCCAGCTTAGTTCCTGTTTTGAGCTGTGGGTTTATAAACAGGACTCTCATCTCGAAGCTCCAAGAGTCAACCAGACCTTGCCTCCCTCCAGGGCCTCTGCTGGCCCCACCTCGATGCCTGCCAGCCCAGGGTCCCCCAAGCACAGATCAGGCCACTAAATGGACCAAAAAGTGGATGGGAGGAGAGCACTCAGGGGCCCTAAGCCCAGGGCAGCTAGGACCAGAGCTGGGAGCGTGGGTAGGAGGAGGGGGTCCTAAGACACTGTGGCATTGTTTCAGTCAGCCTTGGTAGCCCCATGGAAGGGCTGCAGTTGCTTGTTACACAGATGTGGAAATCCCACCCCTCTGCGACCTGTAAACAGGGCCAAGCCAGGTGTCAGACAAGGCTCCTCCCCTAATGAGGCATCTGACTGACAGCACTGAAGGCCCACCTCCTGAACCCAGGCAGATCTGACAGCTGCGGAACCCAGCCAGGGCCTGCAGCGGGGAGATTTCAGTGCCCTTGGTTTCTAAAGTCACACCTGATGGGCTGCAGGAAGAGAAAGTTAGGGCTGTAAAGTCCCAGGGTGGGGGGTCAATCCTGCTTGGGCCGGGAGCCTTCTTGGTTTACCTGTCAGGCACAGAAAGCCCTTCCTGCAGGGCCCCAGGAGATATAGAGCCACGGAGTCAGTGGGGTCAGACACTGGGGATCCTGAGCTGGACCTGGAGACCCCCAGAGAGCCAGGGAGGCTCGGTTCTGGGTGCTGGCGTCCGGCTTCAAGGTCCCATGGGGGGGTCCCATGGGGGAGGGGGACAGGATCCTGGAGGGGAGAAGTGGGTGCTGTGGCCCCAGCTGCCTGAGGCAAGAGCTCTGGTGGAGGGGCCCTTTTTCCAACTGATCAGCAACAGGTGAGAAGCCGGAGCC
This sequence comes from Heterocephalus glaber, assembly GCF_053883595.1. Lineage (NCBI taxonomy): Eukaryota > Metazoa > Chordata > Mammalia > Rodentia > Bathyergidae > Heterocephalus > Heterocephalus glaber. The sequence continues at coordinate 381,066 of NW_028258212.1, read as the reverse complement.
AGGCCGGTGTGAAAGCTGGCACAGCTCCTTGTCCTTTGATGCTACTTTGATGTTTTCACTTTTTATGCTTTTTCCCCTCCAAGTCCCTCCGGCCCAGGAGGCTAAATCCTTGTGCTGCCTCCCTCTGGTCACAGGAGCTCAGCAACTGGAGGGCAGGCTCCGTCCTGGCTCCTGTCCTCAGGCAATGATGGCCTCCCTCCCCACTGCTCCCAGGCCAGCTGGCTGCCACCTTCCCCACAGCAGAGTCCCACAGGAAAGCGTGGATGAGTCACATTGCAGAAGAGCCTGCACCTCACACCCGCCCACCCTGGGGACTCTGCAGCCATCCAGGCCACACCCAGCCCTGAGATATGCCGACCTCGGCGTCCACACCGGGGTGCACACCCCAGACCCTCTGCTGCCCTCCCCCCAGTGCCTACGACTCTTAAGTGGGACCCTCCACCCCCTCTGGTGAGACCTGCGCACAGCCTCAGAAGCCCAGACGTTTGGGGAACCAACTGATAAGGCGCAGTCCCCAGGCTCACTTCTTACTGCTTTCTCACAGCTCCACTTGAGTTAGGACTTGAGTTAGGGCACCGTGTTTGTGAACCCTGTCTGCAGTTTTCTTGGTCTGCGCCGCCTTTGTTTGGTTTTGAGGTCAGAATTCACTCGCTTTGGAAGAGAATAACTCAGAGAGGTGCCCTGAGTACACATAGAGAGCACAGGGGCACCACAGATCCAGGCGCTGGGGTCACCTGCAAGCACCTCCGCTGTCTGTGCCTAAGTCTGCAGATTTGTGCTTTCCCGCACTTTTTCTCCCTCTGTCCCTCTCTTCCTTTTGTGTCCTTTCTTTCTGCTTACTCCGTTTTTCTGTCTTTCTGTCTTTATTTTGGGGGCTGACTAAATATTTCATTATACCCTCCCCCTCACCAAAAGACACGAATTTAGAATGATGATCAGTCACACTGGTATTCTGTTTTCACTTCTGAATTCACTTCCAATTCTACTTTTCATATTCTTTTTAGTGGAATTAAGTTTTCAAAATTATTACGTAGGATTTTTAACTTGTTTGCTTTTTATATTTTCACATTGGTTACTGAAAATACTAAAGGCTATGGATTTTTCTCTGACTGTAGCTTGGACAGTACCCAAAGAGCTTGATTAGAATAGAAGTATTGCTTCTAAGGAAATTCCATGAGCAGTCTTAAGTTTTCTTTGATCAAAGTATTGCTCAGGTAACACCATTTAAAATTCCAAAGTTATTCTTGTGATTATTACAGTGACTAAATTTTTGTTATATATTCTTACTTTTACTCTATTGACATTCAAGAAGTTTCTGCTATTAGTTTTTAAATTTTCTTTTGAATTGGAACTCTTCTACTAAATAAGTACAGTGGACAATTAAATAGTATGTAAATTTTCTGTTTGAACGTTATAGAGATATAAATAAGCAAGTTATATAAATGTGCATATTATATACGTGACAATCACATTGTTGACATTATTTGGGTTCTCTGTATCTTATACTGCCTTAGTTTTTCAGGAAGAAATACAGGACTGAGTGTGGGAGCCACGTTAACGCCTGCACATGGCTTTGGGTTCTGCTGAGTCTTCCTGGTGATTCGCCACTAGCTTTTGCCTCGTATATTAAGGTTGTGCTGCTATTCAGTGAACAGTGCTTCTGGACAGCTATAGCTCAGAGTCCACTGATCAATAATGTTATAAAGTAGTTTCCATTTTATGTTGACTATTTCTCTTGACTATAATATTTTGATATTGAATAGTATGACATTGTCCTCTCTTTTGTCTTGAATGTAACCGTATGTGATGTTAACATCTGGTTTCCTATTTGTTTACATTGAACTGGAATATTTTTGCCCTTCTTTCTACTCCCAACCTTCCTAAGTTCCTTCATTGTAATCACCTATTTTATAGAATGCGAGTGACTTCGCGTGGGGTTGTTTGGTTTGGTACTGACTGGGCCTTTTCTTTCCTAAGTGGAGTTCATATCTGTATGTTTGCCCTTGTAAGTTACATGCCTTGGTGTTGCTATGTGGTGCTTTCTCGATCTTGTCATTTTTTTTCTCTTTCCATGTATGACCTGAATTCTCCCACATCAAAGACAACCATCAGTAATTCAAAGGTAATGTTGTTGGTTTTAGTTTTATTCTATAACGTAAAGTGATAAATTTGACTCTGATACTGTGAAAAACAATGCCCTTAGCTATATTAGGAAGTTGTAGCATTTGAAGCCTCTTTGGAGTGAGGTCAGATGGGTGCCCTGTCTGCACTCAAAAGTCTCTGCAAGTCGGTTTTGGGGTGTGGGTGTGACTCTTCTCCTCTGTGTGCCCTCGATAACCCGTGTGACCTCAACCTTCTTGCCTGTAAAACTTGGCCCTAGAAAATCAAAATACTGTGTGGTGAGAGATTCTGCAGTGGTCCTCTTGCCTGTGACGGGGGGTGGAGAAGCCTGAGTGGGGACTCAATACTCCACAGTCAGCTCTGGCCTCAGCCCCTGGGGCACCCAGGGGAGCACCCCCTTGACAGCACGGCCCCTGGGCTCTGTACCACTAAGGCACACCAGAGGATGGTCCTTAGAGAGGCTGGCACGAGGGGGGGTCCCTGGGGTTGGCTAGCCTTCCTTTCATCTATAGTGAGCTCTCCAGCTCATCAGAGAAGTTTTGAGCAGAAATACCCAAATCTGCCTGTCTTCTCCTGAACGTGAACTTTGAAACTAGAGGACGGTAGTCCGCCTTTATCTGTGGTTGGGTTTCTGCAGTTTCAGTTACCCACAGTCAACTGAAGTCCAAGCGTATTAAATGGAAAATTCCAGGAATAACTGATGAGTTTTGAAGTGCACACCTTTCTGAGTGGCAAGATAAAGTCTCGTGCTGTCCCCTCCCTCCTCCCCAGCATACGTGTTGTCCTTCCGTCCAGGGCGTTCTTGCTGTACGTGCTGCCTACCTGTTATCCTCTTGGTAGCTATCCTGGTTATCAGAGTGACTGTCACAGGGTCACAGTGAAACATTCAAGGGACTTTCCTGTCACAACCCAATGTCAAGTCACAATGCCTGCGTCATCTACTTCCCCTCTCCTCTCTTCCCATGTAGGCATCCTGTAGTCATCACCAGAAGAGTGAGATAGTACAAAGGAGAGAGAGAGAGAGAGAGATTAGAGAACATTCACATGACGTCTATCACAGTGCATTATTATCATTCATCTACATTATTCTCAGTTACTATTGCTAAAGTCGTACAGACCCTTATTTATTTATTTATTTATTTATCTATTTTCTTAAATTCTTTTATTGATGCACTTTAGGTATACAATGCATTTACATTGATCATGGGGTGCTTGTACCTGTACATGATGTATCTTGGTTCTTATTTTTTCCCCATTACCTGTGTGCCCTTCACCCCTCCACCCTTCCCATTTACATAGACATTGTTTCCATTTTTTTTCTCTTCTCATAATTTTTCCTTTCCCCATCTCCTCCCACCACCCCTACTCCTTTGGACCTTTTCCTATTTCAAAGCATCAATTATTAGTTATTAAACCTTTTAATCCTTATTTACAGTCTCAGTTTCTCACACTAGAGAAACTATTCGGTATTTATACGTGTGTTCTGTTTATTTCACTTAAGAGTATGGCCTCAATTTGCATCCAGTTAGCTATAAATGACTCTAGTTTCTCATTCTTTATGGCTGAGTAGTACTCCATTTTATAAAACAAACCACATCTTCTTTATCCACCTTCCAGTTGATGGGCACTTGGGCTGTTTCCAAGCTTTAGCTATTATAAACTGTGCCGCTATGAACATGGGTACACATATATCTCTGTGGCATGATTCTTTTAATTCTTTTGGGAAAATACCCAGCAGGGGAATAGCTGGGTCAAATGGGATCTTCAGCCCTAGTTCTTTGAGGTATCTCCACACTGATTTCCATAGTGGTTGCACCAGTCTGCATTCCCACCTACAGTGGAGAAGGGTTCCTTTCTCTCTACACCTCCGCCAGCATTTGTTATTGGTTGTTTACTTGATAGCAGCCATTCTCTCTGGGGTGAGGTGGAATCTCAGTGTTGTTTTCATCTGCATCTCTCAAATGACCAGTGATATTGAACATTTTTTCATGTATTTATTTGCTGCTTTTACTTCTTTGTCTGAGAAATGTCTGTTCATTTCAGATGCCCATTTTTGAATTGGGTCTTTGAATTTGGGGGGGTCTGATTTTTCTAAGTTCTTTATATATTCTAGATAGTAGCCCTTTGTCTGAGTTACAGCTGCTAAAAGTTTTCTCCCACATTGTAGGTTGTCTGTTAGCTCTGTTGGTGGTTTCCCTTGCAGTGCAGAAGCTTTTTTTTTTTTTTTTTTTTTTTTTTTTGCAGAAGCTTTTTAATAAGATGAAATCCCAGTTGTTGATTCTTTCTGCTAGTTCTCATGCTATTGAGGTTCTGTTCATAAAGTCTTTTCCTATGCCAATATCGTCAAGAGTTCTACCTAACTTATCTTCCTGCAAGTTTACTGTTTCTGTCTTAATATTTAGATCTTTAATCCATTTGATCTTAGTTTAGTGCATGGTGATAGATATGGGTCTAATTTTAATCTCTGCCAGATTGAAATCCAGTTTTTCCAAAACCATTTATTAAATAGGCTATCTTTCCTCCAACGATGGTGGTTGGCTCCTTTGTCAAAGATGAGGTGGCTGAGTATGTCTGAAGTTGTTTCTGCTACTTCTAATCTATTCCACTGATCCTTGGGTCTGTTTCTTTGCCAGTACCATGCTGTTTTTATCACAGTAGCTTTGTAGTATAGCTTCAAGTTGGGGATTGTGATACCCCCAGCCACGTCTCTGTTGCCCAGAATTGCTTTTGCTATTCTAGGTCTCTTCTGGATCCAAATGAATTTTTGGATTGTTTTCTCTAGTTCTGTGAAGTATATTGTTGGAATTTCAATTGGCATTGCATTAAATCTATATAGTAGTTTTGGAAGTATGGCCATTTTCACTATATTGGTTCTTCCTTCGAGGAACAAGGGATATCTTTCCATTTTCTTATATCCTCCTCGATTTCCTTTTTCAGAGTGCTGTAGTTTTCAGTGTAGAGTCTTTTGCTTCCTTTGTGAGGTTGATTCCTAGATATTTCATTTTTTTGGATGCTATTGTAAAAGGAATTGCTTCCCTATTTTCTCTCTCAGTGAGTCTGTTATTTGTGTATAAGAAGGCTATTGTTTTTTGAGTGTTGACCTTGTATCCAGCTACTCTACTGAATCTGTCCATTAAGTCTAGAAGTTTTTTGGCGGAGGTTTTTGGGTCTTCTATGTAAAGTATCATATCATCAGCAAATAATGACAGTTTCACTTCTTCCTTTCCTATCTTTATACCTTTTATGTCTTTCTCTTTTCTAATTGCTGTGGCTAATGTTTCTAGAACTATATTGAACAGGAGTGGTGATAGTGGGCATCCTTGTCTCGTTCCTGATGTTAACATGAAAGTTTTCAGTTTTTGACCATTTAGTATGATGTTTGCTGTTAGTTTTTCATAGATAGCCTCAATCAGGTTGAGATAAAGACCTTCTGTTCCAAATTTCTGTAGCGTTTTTGTCATGAATGGTTGCTGGATTTTGTCAAATGCCTTTTCTGCATCTTTTGAGATGATCATATGGTTTTTGTCCTTGACTTTGTTAATATAGTGTATTACATTGATTGATTTACGAATATTGAACCATCCTTGCATCCCTGGGATAAATCCGACTTGGTCAGGGTTCAATCTTGGTCAGTCTTCTTGATGACCCTCTGTATTCTGTTTACCAGTATCTTGTTGAGGATTTTTGCATCTACGTTCATTAAGGAGGTTGGCCTGTAGTTCTCTTTTTGGGTTGGATCTTTCCCTGGTTTTGGAATCAAAGTAACACTTGCTTCCAGGAATGAATTTGGAAGCCTTGCTTCCCTTTCAATTTCCTTGATGAGTTTAAACAGTAATGGCATTCGTTCTTCTTTAACTGTCTTATAGAATTCAGCAGTGAAGCCATCAGGACCCGGGCTTTTCTTTGTTGGTAAATATTTTATTATATTTTCAATTTCATTCATGGTAATTGGGGTGTTTAGAATTTCTATATCTTCTTCATTTAACTTTGGCAATTAATATGTATCTAGGAATCTGTCCATTTCTTCTGTGTTTTCCATTTTATTAGAGTACAGGTTCTTGAAGTAGGTATTGGTGATCCTCTGGATTTCTGCTGGGTCTGTTGTGACTGCCCCTTTTTTGTTCTTAATTGCATGGATTTGAGCCTTTTCTTTCCTTTTTTTGATAAGGTTGGCTAAAGGCTTATCGATCTTATTTATTTTTTCAAAAAACCAACTCTTTGATTCATTAATTTTTTGTATTATTCTCTTAGTCTGCATTGCATTGATTTCTGCTCTAATCTTTATAATTTCCTCTCTTGTGCGAGTTTTGGGTTTGTTATTCTCTTCTTTTTCTAGGAGTTTGAGGTTCTGCATTAGGTTATTTATCTGAGTTCTTTCTGTTTTCCTAATACGGGCATTCACTGCTATGAATTTCCTGCGTGGAACTGCTTTCATTGTGTCCCATAGATTCCTGTATGTTGTACTGGCATTACCATTTACTTGTAGAAACTGTCTAATTTCTTCTTTAATTTCCTCTATGACCCATTGGTTGTTCGGGAGAGTGTTATTCAATTTCCATGTGTTTGTGGGGGTTTTGCGGTTTCTTATGTTATTGATCTCCAATTTTGTTGCACTATGGTCTGATAATATACAAGGAGTAATTTCAATTCTTTTACACTGACTTAGACATGTCCTATGAGCTAGCATGTGGTCTATTTTGGAGAATGACCAGTGTGCAGCTGAAAAGAATGTGTATTCTGATTTTGTGGGGTGGAACACTCTGTAAACATCTATTAAGTCCATTTGTTCAATAGCTTGGTTCAGTTCTTGAATTTTGTTGTTAATTTTTTGTCTAGATGACCTATCTATTTGTGATAGTGGGGTATTGAGGTCCCCCACTACAATTGTATTAGTGCTTTTTTGGTTTTTCATGTCCATTAATATTTGTTTTGTATAGTTAGGGGCATTTATATTTGGTGCATATATATTTAGGATTGTCATCTCTTCTTCTTGGATTGTTCCCTTCACAGGGATATAGTGACCATCTTTGTCTCTCTTAATTAGTTTTGGTTTGGAATCTACTTTGTCTGCAAATAAGATTGCTACTCCTTCTTTTTTCTGTGTTCTTGGAGAGCCATTTTCCATCCTTTTTCTTTCAGCATATGAATTTCTTTTTGAGTTAGGTGTGTTTCTTTTATACAGCATATTGCTGGATTTTGCTTCCTAATCCATTCTGTCAGTCTACTTCTTTTGATTGGTGAATTGAGGCCAATAACATTGATAGTTATAATTGATAGATATTGATTCATCCTTGTCACGATGTTTTACTGTTGTCGGCTCTTATTTCTTTTTCTCCCTTTCCCTTTAGTTTCTTACCTTGTCTGGTGGCTTCCCTCTGTTCACCCTTATGGAATTGTGACCTTCATTGCCTTTTTCTAGGGTATTGCTTAAAATTGTTTGGAGTGCTGGTTTGGTGTTCATGAAATTTCTCAGGTGTTCTTTGTTGTGGAAGTATCTAATTTCCCCATCGATTTTGAAAGATAATCTTGCAGGCTACAACAGGCTAGGTTGGAAGTTATTTTCTTTTAGGGCTTGAAATACTTGACCCCAGGCTCTCCTTGAGTTGAGGGTTTGTGTTGAGAAGTCTGCCATGATTCTGATGGGCTTTCCTTTATAGGTGATTTGTTTCTTTTCTCTAACTGCCTGTAGGATTTTGTTCTTCTCTTGGGTTTCTGGGATCTTGACTATTTTATGTCTAGGTGTAGGGTTTTTTTGACCATGGCTAGGTGGAGTTCTATATGCCTCACTTTTCTGTATGTCCAGTTCTCCACCTCTGTCCAGGAAGTTTTCTACTATTACTTCTATGAACAATTTTTTTATGTCATTTGTACTTTCTCCTGTTTTTTCTTGGACTCCTATCAGTCTTATGTTATTCTTCTTTGCATCATCTAGCAGCTGCTGAATTGATTTCTCATGGCCCCTTACTATTTTTAAGAAATCTCTGTTTTCATGGTTCTTCACCACAATCCTGTCTTCTATATCTGATATTCTATCTTCAGAGTCTCTTAATCTGCTCTGTATGCTTTCAATGCAGTTTTTAATCTCCTGAATATCTGTTTGAATCTGTTTCATGGATTCCATTTCTGTCTTATGTTGGATGTTCATGGTTTCCATGTCTTTCTCATGCTGGGCATTCATGGCTTCTAGCATGATTCTGAGCTCATCTATTTTTTTATCAGTTTCTGTTCTGGAGCCTCTAATCATGTCTTTCTCTCTGCTCACCATGTCTGTAGTTATCTGGGAGATTATTTCTGCTTTGAATTTTTCTAAAGCCTCATTCATCTATTTTGTTACTTCCTGTGCTATCAGTTCAGGGTGTCCAGGTGGTTGATTATCAGACTTTTCCACCTCATTTCCCCCAGAATTTGCCTTTTGGAGGGTGGAAGTCTGAGTTTGTCTCTTGCTTAAATGTCTTCTCATTTTTGTTTTTGGTACTGTCCTTGGTTTAGTTCCTGGGTTGATATTTTGAAGTTACTTATTGTAAGTATCTTTGTTGATGTATTTAGAACCCTTATGGAATGATTGCTTCTCAGATGTGTCTTCCATATATAGCTGGTCTTTAGGTTTTGAGTCTCTAATGGCTTTGAGGCTACCTCATTTTCATTATACCAGGATGGACAACTGATTAGATCAATCACAGCACCTTAGCCCAAGTGATAAAATCAGCAACACCATAGCATCAAATACATCATTAGAGAATGACAATTTGTGGTACTCATTAATCTATCACCATTAAAAATGAAGGGCCTCCTTCAGGGTATGTCTCTGCTCTCACAATAGACAATGTGGGCTGCAGTGTGCAGTTATAAGTCAGTGAGTCTCAGTAGGCTAGTCCCAGACCCGTGAGATTCAGGCACATTTCTGGCTGCAAGTCTCCAGTTGAGCTCCCTGTCCACCTGCAGGGTTGCAATTTGCAAGGTTCTATTGCAGATTTCAGCTGCCTTTCCCCTGAGGAAAGTCCATGTTCCAATGGGAGCTGATGATCCCTCCAACTTACCAAGCATGGTGGTCTGGTGTGCCTTTATTGCAGAGATTCTCTTCACTTTTCCAGTAGGCTTGTTTTCATCATGGAGCCTGAGAGAGGCCCTCTCTGTGTTGTTCACTTCTGCAGCTCAGGACAATGGCTTTCATGTCCCCCTGTGCCTCTGCAGTGTGGAACCAAGTAGCTGCACAGCCAAAAGGCCAGAGGCGGGGGGTGGGGGGGCTTTTTTGGGAGGTGCCCACGTGGCAAAGCTGGGGCTGGTGGGGGTGCCCGGGAGGGTCCTCCTCACCCTGTCTTGGTCCCAAGCCTGTCCTGGTTGCAAGCCTGTCTTGGTCCCAAGCCTATCCTGGTCGCAAGCTGGTGGAAGAAGCCGGAGGAAGCAGGTCCCAGTCAGGCTGCAACCTCTCGGCCCCACTTGGCCCTACTCCCTAATTTATAAATTAAATTATCATAGATAGGCATGTACAGGAAAACATGGTGTACGTAGAGTTCCATGCTACCAGGGTATCAGATGCCCACCTTGGATAGGTGTCCACTTTCCTTCTGTGGTTGGTAGCCAGGGACAGGATATTGAGTCCGATTAGATGTGACCCTACTCAGCAGGGGTAGCTGGGTCAGGGGACAGAAGGAAGCCTCTGTCCTCCATGCAGGCAGTGATGACCAGTTTCTGAATCCATGTCACCACAGCTGCCTGCTTCCTGGGCACACGAATCTGTGCGATGACACAGAACAATTCTGTTCCTCTTGTTACGCATGCCCAATTCAGGACCCATGGCCCTTCGTCTAACTTTCATCTCTCTTACATCTCACAGTGCTTTTTTTGTACAGAAGTATTAGTTATTTTTTTAAACAAGGAGAAAAAAGAAAAATTACTTTTTAAAAATCAAACTTTCAGGGTGTCCAGAAATTCCTTAGGAAAAAGAATTAACGGCCAATGTAGAAAATGGGAAGTTTAACTTTCATTGAAGAAGAACCATTTTCACGTTTGTAGGGACACCGAATGTGCCTTTGGAGCCAAGACACTGTCCCCAGGAGCCCCACCATCTGGAGAAGTGGTCTCCATGTGAAAATTTACAGTTTCATGATTGTATTTTAGTGCTTTTGCTTTGGTTTCTCATGAGAAATTTTCTTATTTTGGTGAAGTTATTTAAATTTGAACTTGGCTTGAATGGTGTTCAGAATTCTGCATTCTCATTAGAAAGGGTCAGTGCCTTGGCCACATGTAGATATTTTCTTTTTTTGATGGAGGAAAACCAAAAAAACAAAGCTGCTGTTCTATGCTTGATAAGATGGCTTCTAAATTCTATTTAATTTACCCTGAAAATCCTGGTGGAGAAGTCACTTTTGTTGTTTTCTCCCTCTTTATTTTCTTTAAACTACTTTTCTCTTTCCATTTCCAACTGGCTAATAGCTGTGGGTGGATGTTGGGAGCTGACCAGACCCTTAAATACCTGTTGGGAGGATGATAGGGAATCAAAGAAAGAGACAGAGACAACGTTTAATATGTAAGGAGAGGCTGGGAAGAATCTGCCTCTAGTGGACAGGCTTGATGAACTCCAGAGTGGACATGCTTTTATTATTCAGCAAGAAGTGCAGGGAAGGAGGTAGTATACTATTCCAGGAACAGTAAGGTTAGGGTAGTAAGATAGGGAGCAAGTTTAGCATCTCAAATGGAACAAGCTAAGGTCCTTCCCCATACTTGGATACCTGCATTTTATATTGCCCTCAGAAGAATGCTCTCTTGCCCCAGAAGTGCTGTGATTATGGTTTTTCCACACAGACAGGAAGTCTATAACCTTATACATACTTCTCTGTTCCTGAGGCAAGTCAACACTGGGCCTTGGAACTGTGGAGCCTATGGCCTGGCTCCCACCAATCTATACATATTGTGGCTGGTTCCCAACAGCTCTCCCCTTTTGTTTTTGTAATTGTAAAAGTTGAAATAGCACGACTTATGGTTGAATGGTTTCTAGATGTTGTTGAGTTTTGCTTCCCCTGTGGAAAAAGAACAAGTGATGATGGTCACCATGGGAATGAACATATTTTCTGGGGTGTGTGGGAGGGCTTATCTCCTCATCAGCCTTTCAGCTCCTGGGTTGTTTTCTTCACTTGTTTACATGTCATGGGCTTCACTTTCTGCATGGTTGTCAATGGGTGAGGAGTCTCCTCTAGGGTCATCTTTGAGATGGCTTGTACTGGTGGGCCCGGTGGCAGCAGACTCTGCCACAAATCTGGGAATCTCTTCTCTCTAAGGTCACGTGTTCTGGGATGGCACCCATAACAGTGTTCCATTATCTATCAGTACACAAGCATACCCTCATTCCCATGTTACTAATTGCACTGGGCCATCCCACTTTTCTGTTTGGATATCTTTCCATAAAATTTGTGTTCTAGATGCATCTATATTTTATCTTTTTTACCGATAGAGTTCAGATGGAATGCATTTACTTTCCACAAATGGATTTTAAAATTTAAAGTAAAAGTATCAAGATCCAATTGAGCTTGTAGAGGTAGCCATACTCCTACATTTTGTTTTTGTAATTGTATTTTTAAGGAAAGAAGGGCACACTCTACTATTGCTTGGCCTTGATGATTGTAAGGAATGCCCATTACATGTTTAACATGCCAGAGCTGAAAAAAGGAGGATAAAGCTTTACTAACATATGAGGGTCCTTTTGAAATTTTTCAAACTGATTGTGATTCCAAGGTCTATTATACTGTACAGGCCCTTTAGCTTGTCAGTCTGGGGATTCACATTTTTGTGATATGAAATAGACTTTTAAAAACACTTTCTTTATCTTTAGGGATAAAACTCTAGTGTCTTAGTCCTTACAATGATATACCTGGGGTAAAAGAGCTGTAAATATTTGTTCAGAACCACTAGGAAACAAATTAATTTTATTCTTGTAAGTGACTGGGTCTGCACAGGGCTGCTAGTGCCTCTGGAGTGCTCATCTTCCAGCCTATGCCATCTGCGGCCACCTGAGCCACCCACCCTCACTGGGCCCCACCACTGGGACCCCAGGGAACCTCCTGCCGTAGCAGAGCTCAGGCATCTTGGGCCCATCTTCCCCAGTGCTTCCCCTGGAACTCTGACCCCTATACGCCTCCTGCCTCCCCTCAGCTGCCACCATCCAGGTCCTGCAGGCCTCAGGGGTTGCATCAGCAGAAGCAAGATGAGAGATGCACTGAAAAGTTGGAGAAGACAAGACAATCTTTCTAGCTTGTGAATGGGACAGTTGAAATTCTTTTGTTAAGGTTCTATTGTTTTGATGATAATGTGAGTGAGAATGCCTTGCCAAATCAAATGAAGTAACAAAAGCCACCAAGGAATCAGCCTGGGAGTTACCAAAAGCTAAGGTCATGGCAAATTTGAACAGGACATCATATACCCAATGTAAAAGGGGAGCAGAGCAACTTCGAATCACCTATTAGAATCTGAGAAATAGGTTGAACAAGGGAAGGTCTAAGGCAGCCTTTAGGTAAGGATAAACAAATTTTTCAAAAATTAGAGCATGTGTGATCAAAGGATGAGCACCAGGATGGAAAGGCAGGAATCTGAGTCTGAAAAAGATTATCACCATAAACAATCCTGGTTTTATGTCTTAGAAGACCTGTATGCCCAGAAAGCACGAATATATTTAGTACACTATGAAATTAGCAATAATGAGTACCATAGCTATATGAAACTCTTTGTCCTTTAGTTTTGTATCAAGAGCAGCTTTTTTCTTCTGGTACTGGGGATCGAACTCAGGTCCTTGTGTTTGCGCAGCAGGCAGTGAAACCACTGAGCTAAATCCCTGGCCCAAAGAGCAGCTTTTTAATACACCTTTATTGTTTTTTCCACAGAAAATTTAAATGTTTGATGATGACCAATGTAAACATATCACAATATTGTTTAGCAATGCACATTGAGATATGTCTCTCATAAGGCTATGAAAACTACCAGGGGTCCCCCTAGTGAATAAAGGCTGGAAAATATTTTTAGGCAGGGGCTCTTTTATTTATCAAGGGAGGACCCATGTAGCAGACCCACCAAGCCTAAGGGTCCCCATTTAATTATTTTAACAAAATTTTAGATGACCTATGAGAACCAAATCATGACAACACATTATTCTTTTCTTTCTTTCTCTTTTTTTTTTTTTGCAGTACTGAGGATTGAACTCAGGACCTTGTGCTTACAAGGCAGGCACAGTGCCATTGAGCTAAATTCCCATCCCAACACATTATCCTTGATGAAGGAAAGATTTCTGAGTTATTATATATAGACAACAATAAGCATTGTATTTGTTAAACCTGTCTTGACATCATTTTGATCAGCTTTTGTGTTAGTTACTTTTCTCTCATTGCTGAGATAAAATACCAGACACCCAAAGTTAAAAGGGAAGGGGTTTATTTGACTTACAGTTTGTAGAGGTCTCAGTCCATAATTGGCTGGCTCCTAGGCTGGGATGGCAAATAAGCATCACAGAGGAGTAACAATATGGCATGCACAAGGCAGCAAAGGTAACAAGAGACCTTCACTGAGTCTTTCTGCCTCTTTTATCCCATCCAGACTACTGGGATTAGGGTGGTGCCAAACTAATCACTCACATGTGGTGGTTTAGTAATCACATGCCCTTAACCCCAGCATCACACATTCCAGATACAACTACCTGTGAAAAAGAAAGTCCCAGCTCATCTGCATGAAGCTTTGAGGGGGCATCTAAACACAAACCAGAACATCTGGCAACCTGGGGGTGGGAAGCATGTCATTAACTTTAATGAGATTTATCTATAAGCCAACTTAAGTTATAGGTAAATATTTTAAAAATCTAAAAAGGTGAAAAATATTGTTGAGTTCAAACAAAACAGTTGTAAATCTGGACAGACAGATGGACAAACACATATAAGACAATTTGTTTATAAAATAAGAGTGCACTCAGATATATTTGGCCAAGTCAAATTGTAAAAGCCCTTTTATAATTTTTAGGTTTGTAACTATAAATAAGACTAGCCAGCACTTTTTGTAGGTCAATCAACAGAGATCACTTGTAACTAGAATCAGAAGGAATGAAATCCTTTTATACCTATAAACACAAAAACAGTTATTAAGATGGGCCCTAGGCTGATGGCTTTTTCTTTTGTCTCACTTGTTATAAACCTTTTGTAACAAACTTGGCTGAGGCTGCTTGGATTTTAAAGTGTCTTTTTCTGTTGTAGTTGTTCTCAGATTGTTATATTTTAAATTTGACTGGCTGCCAATAGATTTTTAATCAACCTTGAATTTAAGTTAACCCTATAATTATAATTTAAGAACTTGTAATTTACAAGAAATATTTTAAGCACATCAATTAAATGTCAATTTAAAGTGGAAACCAAAAGTACATTTATCAATTAGCTAAAATTTATAATTTAATATTTTGTCATCTCTTTATGCCTGGCAGGTTGTGCTTGCAACTTTTTTTAACTTTAACTTTTTTAACTTTAACTTTTTAAACTCATTTAGCCCCAGGGTGGGGCTGTTTTGACCTGGGACTGGCCCATGTTTCTTTGTTTTGACCCACATAGTGTGAAGTCTGTAGCCACTGGCATTGAAGCTCTGATACAACACACTGTCTTTGTGCTCAGATCTTGAGCACTTCCAGAATAGATTCTGATAAGCCTAATATGAAAGGCTTTGTAAAAGGTCATTATACTCTTTTAATTCCTTTAAAACCTTATATTTTATTTTCTGATGTTTATTTATCAGTTGTTGGGGATTATTAGGGTCTTATCTAGTTGTACCAGAAAAACAGCAGGGCCCAATAGGGTCCCCAGCCATTGTATTTAGACAAGCAAGGATAGACTCTGCTAGCCTTCAAAACGTCTGGAGGCATGGGCCACAAGAAGGTTTTTCTTTCCTCCTCAGGGTCTTTTGCCTGTCCCTCTTCAGGGGGAGCAGTGGCAGGTATATTAATCATCATAGCACATAGGAGTCCTAAGACTGATTTTACATGCTCCATGCTGAAAAGGTATCTGCAATGATTTGTACTCTTCTGGCATGGGCTCTCTTTAGATTTTCACTACTCTATCCCAATTCTCTGTGTCCAAAGTTCCTGCCTGCAGAAACCACAGATATTTGGTAATATCTTGCAGCATTTTTTAAAGAGTGGGTGTTAACCTGAGCCCCAGCTTATTTCAATAGCTTCTTTAGCGCTTGCATGTATCTTTGTTCCTCTGCTGACAAATTCTGCCCCATTATCCTGGTTGAGAAAACTTTTCCCTCGGTGCTGGTGCTGCTGCTTACTTTTACTTTTATATGGCTGTTTCCTAAATTCCTGCAGAGTTCTCTGAAGTCTGTGTCTCTGTTTTTGCTGTTATTGAAAGCGGATATTGAGGACCACTCTGATGTTCCAGGATGTTCTATCAGGCTCTGGCTCTATAGCCCACGGAAGCTGGCACTGGGCATTGGCCTGAGTACTGCTGGCTCAGTGCTGCCCAAGGCTGGACCTGCTCCCTCCCAGTTGCTGTGGGTTCATCCAGCCCACAAGGCCCCACTCCATGCTCTTCCTGTGAAGGTCCTGGCTGCATCTCCTCCCTGTCCTGCACCGTGACTGAAGCTGTCTCGGGATGTTCCCTGATCTGGTGACCTTCTGGGGCTCCTGGAATACAAGCCCACAGAAAGCTGCCAATGTTCTTTAGCTCTGCCCCCAGATCTTCTTCCATCTTCTTCTCCTTTTTCTCCTCCTCCTTATCTTTTTTCTTTTCCTGGTACTGGGGGTTGAACCAGGGCCTTTGCACTGAGATATAACCTCATCCCCTTTTTTATTTTGAGATAGAGTCTCCTCAGGCCCTAAGTTGCCCAAGTTGGTCTTGAACTTGTAATCCTTGTACCTTAGCCTCCCAGCCAGGTTGCCTTCTCCTGCTAGCCTATCTGTGGGCTTGCCAAAGCCTTAGCTGAGCCTTTTTATCAACTCACTTGGCCTCTGCTGGTGTGAGGCAGGCAGCACATGCTCAGCCCTGTCTCCTGTACCAGCATACTTACCCCTGGATTTCGGAGTGGCTGGGGGATCCATGACCCCAGCTCTCTGATGGGTTCAGGGAAAGCTGCTCATTTACAAGATGTCTGGCTATTTCTTTCTGGCTGTGAGGGCGATGCCACTTTCAGCTCTGTTTCCTGAGCTGAGGCCTACTCCTCCTCCTGGAGGGCATCCCGCTCCAGTCCCAGAGCACATCTGCCTGATGTGCTTGCCAGGCCAGAGCGCTGTGGCTTTTTGTCTTGGAAAAGGCTCTGGAAAACTGGGGTCAACACTGGCTGTGCTGTAACTGGGCCTGTGTCACCAGTAGGCTGCTGGCTGGGAGAATTATTGCCATACACAGCACCCCGGTGGTGCGTCCACACTCGTGCAGGACCAGGGCGGCCCTGGCTGGAGGAGGTCTTGCCAGCAGTTTCAGAGAGGAAGTGAAAGCTTCTGTCTGTAAGCCTTTAAGCATAAATGGCCTCAGCAAATCTGTGTAGGAAATGGTAGAACAAATATTTAAGGAAGCATCTGGGGAGATTAGGACTCTGTCCAGTCCAAGAGTTTAATCTCACCTGAGGGAAGTTCCATAAACCAGCTTGGAAGGGACTGGAATGGCTGCCACACACATCTCTAAGAATGATGGGAAACTCCCTTCCCATTGGAGGTGGGAAGGAAGAGAAAAGGGATGAAGGGGCGACTTGGAGATAATCTCCCACTCCTTTATGAATGGCCCAACCTGCTTCACAGTTCCGGAGCCTGAAGGTTTTGATGAGGAGCTGGCGAGAGCAGTGGGGAAGGACCTGGAGCATAGGTCCCCCAGGTCTCTGAGCACTACATTCCCTCTCTATGCCTGTGTTCACGTCTCTCCTTGCGTTAAAGACCCACCCCACCAGCAGCACCTCTTCTTAACCAACTACATCTGCAGGGTCCTCTTCCCAAACAAGTTCACACACCTGTGCTGGGTATTAGGGCAGGAGCACGTGGTTTTGGGGAGGGTCCACTCCTACCTTAGAGATGGTGAACAGCAGAGAGGCAAGAAGGGGAAGAGCACTGGACCACAGGCGGCTACCGAGGGCACCCTCAGTCAGTGTGTGGGGCAGAGCCACCCAGCTCCTGAACACAGTAACCAAGATGTTTACAGAACACTAGCCAAGAAACTCAGGCAGCTGCAGGGAGGGAAAGTGCTATGCAGAACTTATGAGGGAGCAGCGCTCAGGCTGCAGCTGGCCGGCATATGTGTCAGGAGGAGCTGGAGGACAGGAGGGCTGAGCCCTGAGTCACAGCAAGACAGCCACCAACCACCCCACAGGTATGCAGAGAGGGGTGGCCCTGGGCCAAAGTTCTGACAGGGTGGGTGTAGGTCTAGCCACTCAAGGGCCAGCATGTGCAGGGTGAGCACCAGGTGAGACCACTGAGATGCTGCCCTGGAGGAGGGCTGGGGCCAGGAGCTGGAGCACAGGGGCTGGGATGTGGGTGGGACCAGGGGCAGGTATGGGTGGGGCCGGGGCGGGCGTGAGCGTGGGCCAGGGCAGGAGCATGGGAAGTGCTGGAGTGTGGGTGTGACTGGGGTTTAAGGGCTCAGGCATCCAGTCCTGGGATTTGAAATCAACGCTTTCTTGATCTTTTCAAGACTGCACTGATGGTTGGTGGGGTGCATGATGGAAACTTTGATCCACCAGGAACCTTCTAGAACTCAAACTCAATGGCTCTATGGTGTCTCTTACCTAGCACAAGGGATGGATCTCAGCTCTTTCTGTCCTGTGGGTGTCCTGTAGCTGTCCTGTGGGCTCGCACTGAATCCTGCCTTCCCTGTGGACAGATCCATCTCCCCCAGGACCACAGGCTGGATCCCTCCTGGAACCTCCATGCTGGCCCCTGAAGCTTGCACCGGGCTGCTGCCCCCTTGGCAGGTGTCTCAGGGCCATCAGACCTTACTTGGGGTGTCCTCACCTGGTAAGGGATGGTTTGGGATTTAAAGAGAGGGAGGAAGAGAAGAGGAAGGAGGAGAAGGAGAAGGAAGGAGGAAAGGGGGGTAGGAAAAGAGGGAGGCCTTGCTGATCAGAGGCTGGGTCACCCCACAGGTGTGTGCTCAGTGGGGCGAGCACCCATGAGGGTGTGGGTATGGCAGGGTGGTATCTTCCCTCGTAGGTGGCCGCAGGTGGGGTGCTGTGGCCCCAGAACCAGCTCTGCCTCTGTACCCTGCACCCACTGCTCTCTCTGAGTTGGCCCAAGGTGGGAAGGGTCAGCTATTTATACTTCTGCCAAGCCTGGTGGCTTAGTACTGGGCTATGGCGGGAATTTGCATGAGATTAAGGCTGCATTCTGTGGCTGGAAAAGGACACCTGGGTGGGCTTAGAGGGCTCCAGGAATGGGTGAGTGCACCAAGGAGAGAAGCCAGGGAATCATTATCCCTCTGGAGCAGGCAAGAAAAGTCAGGCAGGCTCAGGGTGCTAGTTGGCCCTCCTCTAGCCTCCGGATGGGGAAGGGAGGACAGTGTGGGCATGGCCAGGCCTAAGGAACTGCAGACACTGTCTCAGTCCAGGCTGTCTGAAGCCAGAATCAGCCTCTCCACGACAGCTGATGGGTCTCCTGCCTGCCGGAGTGCAGCTTTCCAGGGTTCAGGAGAATGAGGTGGGGGGTGGGGCGTGCAGCGGGGTCGCAGGATGGGCTGAGTGTGTACAGGAGCCTCTATGTGCCAGGACTCACCACCGGCTCAGGAGAAGGGCAGCGATTTCAGGATCGGTGAGCATACTTTGCAACTGAAGCTTTGGTGCCTGCTGTTTGTGTGGTGGAACAGTTTCTGCTCAGGGACTTCTGGGGCCAGCTTTGCAGCCACTAGCCTGTCTGTCAGACTGAGCGTGAGCTCAGTGAGGCAGAATTGTGGCAATATTGACCACCTGGCCTTGCACCACTGTGCAAAGTGGGTGTCAGCATGAAATTGACACAAGCATGTCCCCACCATGCTGCCCAGCAGGCCTGGTTCTGGAAGGAGGGTAGGAGCTCACACAGCCACCATGCCTTTCCCCATGGAACTCTCCCTGGGCTCCCCAACTGTCCCTATGGATGTGTGCACCATGAGGCCCTTTGACTCAAAGCAAAGCAAGGGCAAGACACACAATGTGGTCCCTTCACACCTGGGGGTGGTTCCAGGACCTTCTGCATATGTCCAGGTCCAGGTCCCCTGAGTCCTGTGTATAAAATGAGGTTGTATTTGCACACAACCGATGCATTTCTCCTGTGGAGTATAAATCACCTCTCAGTGACACAGGACACTGAATGCAATGTGCGTGCTACACAGATAGCTGCCGTACTGCATTAGGCAGTGAGGTGTGAATGAGTCTTGTGTGTTTAGGAAGACACGGTCCTTCTCCTGGACATTTGCTGTTTACAGTCAGTTGAATCCATGAATGCAGAGCTGGAGGACTCAGAGAGCTGACTGTGACCACTGTTCTCTGAGGCCACCATCGAGTGGGCACTGTATGACCCTCCACACCAGCACTGTGACAGACAGGGGCTCAGAGAGGCTGAGTACATTATTCAGGGTCACACAGCTACTCAGCAGACAGCAGAACCAGGACATGCACACATACCAGGTCCCAATGCCTGATCCACAGCCTGACTGCCTCAGCCTTAAAGCGGGCAATTAGTCACTGCAGTCCCCACAGGGGAGCATGAGTGCACGAAGCTCTACCTTGTTACAAAGCCTCATAGCCACCAGCCGGGGATTCTGTGGGCAGAAAGGCTTCCGGGATCTGACCCCTGCTGCCTGCACTGGGCAGTGCCCAGGCTGAGCCTCTGCAGGGCTCTGACCATGCCGCGGTATAGCTGATGAATGCCCCCTGAATTCTGTGGGGATGTGGGCTCCACTTTCAGCTGGGGTGCTGCTAAATCAGTCAAGGAGGAGTCCCCACTGAACCCAGGTGCCTGTGTTTTCTTCTTGCTCTGGAGTAATTCAGACCTTGAAGGGTGTCAGCCAGTGCCTCACATAAATCAAAGGCTGGTCCCTCTCCTGCCTAGCCCCTGGGGCTGCCTCCACAGCCACTGTCCCTTCTTCACTCACTCACTGACTTATTCACTCACGTTCTCATTCACTTTCTGCAAGCAGGGCTAGACACTGGCTCACTGTGGGCACCCCACGCAGACTCACAAGGCTGGGGTCCAGGCTGCTCCTGCCCCTGACGTGTCCACATTTGACAACAGAGACCCAGAGGCCACCCTTGTGCTCCTGAGATCTGCTCCTGCCAGCTCCCTGCTTACTGAGAAAACATAGCGTGGCGTCAGCAGGGGCCAGAGGGGGTTGCTCCGCCAGTGCTGAGGGATGAATGGGACAGCAGAGGAATTCTCCCCTCTCCCAGCCCTGGTGGCCTGGTGGCCTGGTGGCCTGGCCGCCCTCCATCAGGCTCTGTGTTAAAGAGACACGGCCAGGGACAAACGTGGCTCGTGTCCAGCAGCCCACAGGCAGGAGTCGGTTCCTTCCTCACCAGACACTATCATTTGGTAAAAGGACGTTGTGGGCCTGAGTTCAGCTCCAAGGCTGGTGGGCGACAGGTGGGAGTCACTGGGGAGCCCCCCACCCTGCGCTGTGTGGGACTGCAGAAATGCATCTGCACAAGGGCTCCAAGGAACTGAAGGGGTGAGGGACAGAGCACCTTGGTCCCTTGGGGAGTAGAAAGAGGCAACTCTCCCTGGCAGGCTCAGTGAGTCTCCACCCAGCCCGGATCAGGTGCAGATCCTGGGGGATGGTAGGGTTTCTCCTCTGTGTTCACCCTGGGCTTGTCCTGGGTGGTATGGGCTGAGCCTCTGGCACCAGATGGGCAGGGGCACGAGGCTCCCCACATCCACCCTTCCTGCCCTCCTGACACCCAGCTTTCCTGTGTTCTCCTATGTTTGTTTGATTTTGTGGTACTAGGGATTGAAGCCAGGCCCTTTGTACAGAGCTACATCCCCAGCTGATTTTTAATTTTTTATTTTGAGTCAGGGTCTCCTTAAGTTGCTAAGTTGCCCAGGCTGGGCTTGAACTTGCAGTCCTCCTGCCTCAGCCTCCCAGAGTGCTGGGATTACAGGTGTGCACACTCCTACTAGGCCCTTGCTGTCTTATTGGAAAACAGGTCCCCACCTGGGGTATCCCTGAGTGCCTGCTCCCCTCGGCCTGCCCACCTCTCGTTGACCCATCAAAAGCCTGAAGCTGGGCTGAGGCTGGAGCTGGACGTCACACAGTCAAAGTGGCTCCGCATGGGCAAGGGTCCTGAGCCTGGTGTGTTGTGCCTAGAGCCCTAGGGTCACCCCCACTCCGCCTAGGTGGGAACAGTAGAGCTGGGGTAGGCTTAACACCCAGGCCTGGGCCTCACCTCTTTCATGCCCATTTTCCCTGATCAAGGACAGGGACCCCAGGGACAGCTGGTGGCCCCGTGTCTGCTTCTGTGACTGTCACAGAGGGGAAGTTCCAGGAGGTCAGTATCCCAGCAGGGCACTGAACAGGTGTGACAGGGTAATGTCCACAGTGATTGGGGGTCAGGCACAGATGAGGAGGGGAAGGCAGCTGGACCAACCCAGCCATGCTGAATGGAGAGGCCACTGTGTCCCAGGCCAGCCCTGAGCTTGTGGTGGGAGCTGCCTCCCTGTGTCCCTAAACACCGAGGTCCGATTGGACTTCTGGGCCCAGCACACAGGTACTGTGGCTGTGGGCAGAGTCCCAGGACTCAGAGAAGGGCAGAGAGGTGGGCTGTGTGCATCCCCACCTGGCTGGTCCTCAACAACAGCTCAGCCTGCTCTCAGCCCAGCTCCTGGAGGCTGTCTTGTGCCTGAGCTCAAGTTCAAAGCTGCCACCTGTGGCAGGGGTCTGGGTGCACTGGGCCTTTTCCTGCAGGCTGGTGTGGGTTGCAAGAGTCTGCAGACACCAGGCCTACCCAGGAGCCTCTCTGGGCTGAGGGGCCCGGACAGCAGATTCTGGTGGACTGTCCTGGGTCCCTGTACCCTGTCTGGAAAGGGTGCTAAATGCTCAGTGTCTCACCATAATCCTGGCGCTAGAGATGCAGCCAGGTGCGGAGCCAGGGTTGATGGCTATTAGGAGAGCTTTTCTGTCAAGTTGGGTGATTTTTGTGGTTTTACTTAGTAATCCCCAAATCTTAGGGCTGTATTAGAGTCACATTTGACTGTTCTGCCCCTTTTGTACAGCCTCACACTGGGAGCAGTGCACCCACCTGGGCTGGAGATGCAACCAGAGGTGGGTTTTAGGCCCAACACCAGTTTTACCTCCTTGTAGGTCTACACTTTGGGCAATGCCTTCCATTCAGAGCTAGGCTCCTTCCTGAAAACCCACTGAGTGGGGGAACCCCAGCCTCCTTGCTATGAGGTTGAGAAATGACCTTTGTTAGGTCATTCCAGCCAGAAGTACTGTGGACTTGCTTCATACCCACTCCCCCATGCTTTGCTCTGGGGAGACTGGGAGCCAGGGCCAGGGCCAGCTCTCAGGGTGCTGTGGTCTCAGGGGTGCTAGGGTCTGGGTGTGGGGAGCTTAGGGGTGGCCGGCTCCCTGGTGCGAGATGTCTGTGGGAGGGTGGGCTGGCAGGGAGAGGGTGAGCTTTCTGGGGGCTGGGTTTCTGAAGGGCTGTCCTGGCTGGGCATTGAGAGTGCCTGGGCCCTGCCTGCTCTGCTGCAGCCCCTCAGATACTGGTTGGTGTGTCCTCCACCTGCACCTGTCCCATGTGTCTGGGTGTCACTGGGTGCAGAGGGCCAGGGAGAGTAGGAGAGTGTACAGTGTTCAGGTGGGCACGCAGCACCAGGGGATGGTGTTGTGCCCTCTGGTTCTGCAGTCTGGGCCTCTCCAGCAGCTGGCTTCTTGGGATTCAAGGATTTTGGTCCCTGTTCCTCCTCAGCCTTTGGATGTGGGAGTGGGACACATGGGTCGGGCCCTGAGCATCTGGAGCCATCACTGCTGAGCCAAGGGCAGAAGCCCAGGAAGTGAGGGGCAGGGCCAATGCCTGGCACAGTGCTCCCCATACCTTGGAGCGCCTGCTTAGCTGTGCACACCAGCCCACTCCACCCCACAGCACGCTCCCAGCTCTGTAGCAGGCATGGTGGCAGAGAGGCCTGGGTTCAAGGAGGACATGGGGACTGTGTAGGTTGATCAGGAGATCAGGCGTCTGGCCAGGCAGCCTGTAGGAGCTGGAGGTGTGCATGCAGGTGGACATCTCCTGGGGTGTCTCACTGCACCTCAGAGCCTGCCCCTGCCCCATGGGATGTAGAGCTTGATGTCCCTGAGGCATCAGGTGGGTGGCCTTTGGACAGTTGGGTGGCCACAGGCTAGATACAGACCTGGGGAAGACCTGGGGCTCCTGCCACATGGGTGGTCTGATGAATGCTCCTGGCTGCTGTTGGGGCCACCTGCTCTGCCCCTCGAAGGCAGTTCTGGCAGAGGAAGACTCACTGCCCTCAGAAGGGCCCCCTGGGCCCAGCGTGCTCATCACTTGGACCTGTGTGCTGGCTGCTGCGGCCCTGGGACCTCAGCTTGGGTGGCCTGGATACCAGGAGAAGGTTCCAGCTGCTGCGTCACCAGCTGGCCCTCTCTGCCATCCCCTTGGGGAAGGGATGGGACCCCACTGTCTCTGGTGGGCCTGAGGCATGAGGGTCCTGGGAAGAGCGGATCCAAGGTCAGGGCTCAGTGCTGCCAAGGAGTGTGTGGCCTGGTGCGCCCCTGCCTCTCTGGGCCTTGGTTTCCTCCTCTGTCATGTGGACACAGATTGCACACAACAAACAGGTCCTCATATGTGAGTGCCGAGTGCCGCTGCCATGGCAGGAGCTGTTGAAGGCACAGAAGGCAGGACGACCTTGTCCATAATTCGGGCTTCACAAAATACAACATAAAATTTTAAAATTAGCCCTGTTCTGCCTGCCAAGCCTCAGCCAGGCCATGGGGTTCCTCCCGCACACCTGGTGTTCGTTCCCCCAGAAGAGGAGGCATTTGTGTCCCCAGGGTGGGCCCTGCTGCCGTGCAGTCCTGTGTCGGGGGTTGGCTCAGCTCCTGCAGTTCTGGCACTCTGGGCCATGTTACTTTTTTAAAAAATTTATCAGTGACGTATACAGTACATGATGTTTGCACTCCTCGTAGAGGTAAGTGCATGTACACACCACCCCTTAATTCTCACAGTCCCTTTCTCCTCCCTTCTGGGTCCCCCCACCTGTAGAACCCTTGCCATTAGCAAAAGAATTGTTCCCTCCTTTCCTGTTGTCTATCTTGCATTTTGGTTTCTATACTTATTTATACTTTGGGTTTCTCACATAGGAGAAATCAGGCAGTATTTAATGTTATGAAATAAATCAGACACACAGGCTTAAGCATCTGTGCCACCTGAGACAGGACCCGGGATGATCCCCTGAGCCTGGCTCCAGCTTCCCATCCTCTGCAAGAGGCTGCAGGGCCAGTGAGACCTACAGGGGACCCGGGGTAAGTGCCAGGCCCTGAAGGTGCAGTGCGAGGGGCTGAGAACAAGCAGCCAAGCTCCCCAGATCCATATCAGTGGTGGGGTCAGCGGGCTAACACCTGGACCACAAACCCAGGCTGGCACCGAAATTTTAAGACAGCATTAGTGACAGGCTAAGAGAGGACCTGAACTGGAGTCCCATAAAGTGCACAATTAAACACAGAGCTGGCTGAAAAGCAAGGGAAAACAGAAAGGGTCAATGCAGAGAATAAAAAGGTACAACTAAGCAGGTATTAAACTGAATATAGAAATAATCACTCTACGTGTGAAAGGGTCTAAGCACACTGACGAAATGCAGACGGACAGCGTGCCTGGGAAATAAAAAGAGGGCCAATTATGTTGTCATAGGAAATTTGCTTTAAATATAAAGCTATGGACCAGTTAGAAGTGAGGGTGGGGAAGACGTGTGTGCCGGTGCTAATCCAGAGCGGGAGGTGGTGCTGATTGCTGGCAAGGTCAGCAAGACAGGAAGGCCTCTAACCACTTGCCGGTGCTGGGCATCATGGAGGAACCGCTCTTTCTTACCTCAAGGGACAAAAACGGCTTGGTTGGGGAGAAATGGACCAAGCCCCCAGTGGGAGGCCTCCGCACCCCCCTTTTCCTGACCCATAAACCAACCAGGCAGAAAACCAGCAGGGACAGAGACCTCCAAACAGCATTGCGTCACCCTGCTGTACCGTGATGTCTCAGGCTGGGCTGCCCAGCAGCGGGAATGGGTGTTATTCCGAAGCTCTTAGTGACTTCCTTGGATGTGCACACATTCTAGACCAAATACACCCGAGCACTTCCAGGAGTGAAAACACAGGGTGTCCTCATGCCACAGTGGGGTTCAGCTGGAAATCAGCAACACGAGGAGAGCTGCCACTTCCAACGGATTTGGTGAAATAAGAAGCTGCAAAATGAAAGCAAAATATCTTGAACTAGGTGAAAATTAAAATGCCACTTTTCAGAATTTGGGGTTGCAGGGAAGCTTGTTCAGAGGGGAAAGGTTATAGGGTCAAATGCAGATATTTGAACATAAGCCATACATAGAATAAAAAATCCAGGCTTCCACCCCAGGAGACTGGAGAAATAAGAGCAAGTTATACCCAAAGCAAGCAGAAGAAAAACTGTTAAAAATCAGAGCACACAATGATGAAATTGGAAGGAGGAAGACAATCAGCTAAATCAAAATTAATTCTCTGAAAAGATAAAAAAGTGATAAGCTCTTAGCCAATCTTACCAAAAAAAAAAAATTAAATGACTGATGTCATGGCAGAGGACAGGAAAAGGTCCTGGGCTAAGGAATGCTGGACAGGAATGGAGCTTGTGAGTCCACAACGGAGAAACTGTGCACCATCGCTGCATTCCAGGGATATAGCAACAACCCAGACCGTGACTCCTGGAAGCTAACCACGAACTCGAGGCTGATGGGGGCCAGGGAAGGTAAGAATGGCCCTGAGGTGTCGCAGCTTCTTTAATGCATGTTTAACTCAGTGTGGACCCAGAAGCATGCCCCCATGAACACCCACAGGCGTGTGCAGGCACTCGGGGTGCAGCTTACACGCACTTCCTTGTCTGTCTGCTGGGAGGACTGGGAGCAACAGCATCCTGACCCCAACTCACCTCGCCTCACAAGTTCCTTCCCACTGCCTGTAATGAAAGGAACCAGTGTCCAGCCATGGCAGAGTCGGGCTGGGCAGGGGTGCAGAAGAGCCTGGTGCCAGGGTGTGTGGAAGGGGCGTGACAGCCCAGAGGGGACTCCCAGGACCGGGGCTGGACACCCAGCAATAAAATACAGAGGTAGCCAAAGGTTGAAAGCAAATACCCATGAGATCGTACTGATACCAGTGAGTGTTTACATAAATAACTAAGTTGGAAAATGGACATCACCACTCTGGACGCCGCCTACTCCAGGAGGCAGGTGGGAGCTCCCCACCCAAGTGTGGGTGCACAGTGCGACCTCAGTATGAGAGGTGGGAGAAGGAGCAACTCTGCATGAGATCAAGGCCACTGAGTTGATGGAGTAGGCCTTAAATGTGGTGTGACAAGGACATGCCCCCGTGGCTTCCCCCTCCGGACTCCATGGGAATGGTCTAATGGGGAAGACAGCAGGTGGAGTCCACCCAATTCCCAGACTGTCAAGGTCATGCAGACAGGGTCATCCTGACAAGGAAAGTGTGAGAAACTGACCGAATGTCCAATGGTATCTGGGGTGCTACCCTGACATAGAAAAAGTATACTGGGTAAAAACAAAGGAAGACTGAATAAAGTAGTGTAGCCGTGACGTACAAACTCAATTTGTTCCCAAGGGCTGGTTGTAACTCAAGTTGGTCAGTGAAGGCTCCTTTACACACTCTTCAAATTTTCTCTCCTGTATACAGGCAGATCTCCTTAGAGAGGCATTGGCCTGGGATTTCTCAATAAACCCCACACAGGAGACGATGTTGTGAGCTGCATCTGAGGCCATCTGGAGCACAAGCAGCTGCCATTCAGGTTGTAACTGAAGACTGATCATAAGTTAAAACGAAAATTCTGGTGGTAACCCAAGCTGTTTGAGTGTCAGGCAGGCTGTAACTTGGGGATCCCCTGTGAGGACTGGGTGGGTAATAACTCAGGGACTGTTGCCCCCGATGAATGTGTTCATGGTGATGAACATCCCCTGCTATGTAAGAGAACAACTGGAGACCCAGGGCAGGGCACCCGGGGACCTCGGAAACCATCTCATGACTTTCCTGTTGGTCTGAACTCCTCCAAGATCGAAGATTTCTATTTGAAAAAGGTGAAAAGAGGTTACACATGTGAAGGGAAGGTAGGCATAAAGGGAGGTTGGGGAAGTGTGAATGCAGAAAGATCCAGCCCACAGAATCTCTCTGGGTGTGAGGATTAGGGCGTGTTGGGGCTGGTCCACACCACTCCACACCATCGCTCTGTACGGCTTCCGAACCCTGTTGTCTTTGTTTCCAGGGGAGAAGCTTCCCTGCTACTCTCCACACTCACACACCATCTGCTGCAGAGGACACTGTAAGGCACCTTGGAGCAGCAGCAGGGGAGAGCAGCAGGGAGGGCTGGGTTCAGTGGAGGAGGCGGTAGGCAAGTCCAGCTGTCCCCGGGCAGAGGAGGCAACCCAGCTGCTGAGAGCCACCACCTATGCTGTTGTCCCGAGGGGTGGCGGAAGGAGGGTGAGGCTGAAGTCAAGGGGAAGGGACCCTGGGCCACCAGTGCCTGGGGAGAGACCTGGGGAAGTCACCAATAGGGGCCGCACTCTTAGGAAATGGAGAGGTGCTGGTTCCACCCACAGGAGAACTGTCACCACCCCAGAGGGACTTGGCTTGGTGTCCTGGGTTGGAGGTCAAGCACCTGTCCTCCACTCCTGCTCTGCTGTCCTTGGCCAGGTGACCTCGACCATGCCCGCCCTGTTCTGGACACAGCTCCTCTCTGGACAAGTCAGCCGGAAAGCCCATTTTTCCTTTTAGTAGACATTTACTTCCCGATTCCCAACTGCCCTTTTATCGCCATCCTGATTTATAAACAAGCATAGGGACCAATGCCTAGAAAATGAACTGTATTTCACAAGAACTTTCTCTTTCATTTCCTAGACACTTCAGTCTGCATCCCAGTCTCCCAGGAAGCACAGTAAAAACGTATCCCAGGCCTCTCCTCCGGGATGGAGCCCAGGAACATCTGTAAATGCAGCCAGCTCTGTAGGCGACTCTTTACAATCCCACAGTAATTAGCCTAACTGCCCAAATGTACAACCTCATAAAGCGGCTGCTGAAGTTGAATGTGATTCAACCCTTAAAGGCCTATCTTCAATGCAAGGGCTCTGCAGGGAACTGGGGCCAAGAATCCCAGGGAAGTGCTGGGCCAGTCACATCTGAGCCACAGAGACTGAGACCTGTGCCTCTGGTCAGCACCTGCCTGCGGCGAGCTGATGGATGGGCATCCCTGCCCACCGTACAGCAGTGACCAGCCTGGTCAGCCAGGGCGAGAGCAGGGCTGCTTTACAGGAGCAGCAGGCACCACCACTCGGTACCCTGCGAGGGCGTGGGCCATGCTGAGGACAGAGCCAGGTGGGGGCAGCATCCCAGGGGCACAGGCAGCAGGGCGACAGCGGCTCAGGCCTCGCTGGTGTCCCCATCCGGAGCCAGTGGGTGGCCCCTGAGTTACGGAGAGGGTACCTTTCTTGCTGTGCTTTGACGTGGTTTGTCCCTGGTGCTTCCCCTCATGTGTTGGACTCCCACGCCCTCTACCAGGCACACCAGGGGTGCAGTCAGGGCGGGACATGGTCGGGCCTTAGGGATACAAGGGTTTCCGCATGTGCACGTCATGGAAACTCAGACAGATGGAGCCAGCAATGGCCTTGGGTGCCTGTGTGTCTCTGTGTGTGGGCGTGTATGTGTGCATGTGTGTGGGTGTGTGTGCACACACACAGGGGCACATATGCACACACACCCACCCCCCAGCCTTCCCTGCTCGGCCAGTGTCCTCCCCATGGCTCCTTCTCTCCCCTTTGTGCAGCTGCCCCCTGCAAATGTCCTCTGCTTGGTCTCTGCTGTGAATCCTGAGTCCTCAAAAGATACATTCCAGTTCCAGCCCCTGGCACCTGCCAGGGTGACCGTGTTTGGAGACAGGGCTTCTGCAAGTGTGATCACAGCAAGACATGGTCATGTTGGAGCAGGGTGGACCTGTGTCCCGTGTGAGTGTTGCCTCTGCAGAAAAAGAGAGACACACAAGGCGACACTGTTCTGGAGAACAAGCACCACCCTGGAGGCCATAAGGGTGGCATGAGACAGAGTCCCTGATGTTTGAAGGCCAGCCCCAGAGCTGAGGGCACGCACTGCAGCCGTGCCAGCACCAGCTTGTGGGGTGGGTGAAGAGGCCCTGGGGAGCAGGTGCAGTGTCTTCACCCCATGTGGGCCTCCCTGCTACCCCCCGCCCCGTGTTTATAGGCAATTCCTCACTAAAGCCTGCTGGAGGTCCCATCCACCCTGCTCTCGGGGACAGGACCTGGACCCATTCTTTGCTGCTATCCCCACTCATGTCTAACAGGCTCTGAGAGTTCTCCCAGAGATCGGGGTCCTCTGTGGTGATGTAATGTGGGCTGTCACTCTTCTGCCTTTGACTCCTGGTCTCCAGGCCTGGGTAGCCTGGCTCACACCCCCTCAGGCATCAGCCTCCCCTCTACAGTGGTGCCTACAGTCTCCAGACACCAACATGATCCCCCAGGAATGTTCTCCCTGGAAACTGTCCCTGACCCCGGGCCAATGAGCGAGGTCCAAGTAGACGTTGAAGGTCAGGGAACCCCATGGATTCTGCTGCCTTTCACATGACAGGAAAACTTGGGGGAATTGAGACTTTCTTCTCCCCGTGTCCTCACCTTGCAGCTCTAGGACAAACCTCTTGAGATTCATCCACAAAGGGGGAGAAGGAACCAGTGCACCCAGAATCTCTGGAGGGCCCCATGAGGAGAGGAGGACAAGGGGACAGTGGAGCCTGTGCATTCCGTATGTGCAAAAGCTGCCCATGCTTTCCCTTGGCCAGCAAAAGCCCAGGGGTGACTGGAGCAGGGACCACCCTGACCCCTGTGGGTATAGCAGCCAGGCTTGGGCCACCCCAACGGAGCCCCATCACAGCATGGGAGGGAGGTGGCTTTTGGTCTCAGGCTCCACTCGCCCCAGACACAGGGCGTGAGGTTCAGTAGTTATGGAGGTCACTGGGGCCATAGTCCTGGCCTCATTCCTGGTCCTTCATCCCTGTGTCTTGACACTGTCAGCGTGAGGCTAGCCCACATTTCCTTGGCCATCCTCTTCAGATGGCGGTAGCACACACGCGGCTTGCCACACAGCCCCTCTGCAGCATGGGGCTAAGCAGTGTCCAGTCTGTGCCTGGCACTGTGCAGCCATTCTCCCTCCAGAAGTGCCTTGCCATCCCAGCTCCAGCCCTTCGCCCAGGAGATAACAGACAACTTGGCCCAGAAACCATGGCTCAACCTTCTGCCCCGGTCTACTCAAGCCCCTGGTACGAGTGGAACCTTACACGTGTCCCTTGTTGGCTGGCTCATCACACCAAGCATCACGGTCTCAGGACACACTCACGCAGTACCAAGTGCCGTGCTAAGCATGTGCTCTACCTCTGGGCTACGCCCAGCTCTTCCTGGTGTTTTCTAGGTCCCATTTTATTGATTCTTTCATGGTTGATGGGCAGGGTCGTTTCCCTCTTGGCCTCATGCCCACTCTGCTGTGACTGCGGATGGATAAATTCTGCTCAGGACCCTGCTTTCCATTCTCTGGGCACATGGGGACTCCACTTTTCATTTTTCTGAGTAACCACCATATTGTTTTCCACACAGTCGCACCAGCTTACATTTCTGCCCGTATTTCATGGTCTTCAGTTCCTCCACATCCTTCCCAACACTCGTAAATTTTTGTTTTCATTTGTTAACAGTTGCACTGATAGGTGTGGAATGCACCTATTATAATGTGTTGCAAGGGTTCATATCTCCACGTCATCCCTTTACTGTCTGTTTCTTCGCCATCATGACGCAGCAGGTTTGTCTGAACCCTTGCCTGGCCTTAGAGGCTGCACCTGTGCCGTGGCGCCTGCAGTCTGGGCCCTCTGTAACTGTGCCCAGGTGACTCCTGGCTGAGAGCACTGCAGGCTGCCGGAGGAGGGGCTGGCCTGGTGCCACTCTCTCTGGGCTCCCTCTTAGCTCGGTCACAGTAAATGATCGATGACTCTTTTTCTGATGAATTTTACTTAATTGAATAGAGTGGCAAATCATTAATGCTCTTCTATAGCAAAGGAAGCACAAAGTGGAGAAGCTCAATTTCCTCACCAAGATCCGTTCATCAGCAGAATCATGCGGGAGTTTTCCTTCCCGTGTGGCTCTCCAGCATGGAGATTCTGCAGGCACTGCTCAGATCTGAGTCCCGAGTGACTGGTCTCTGCCTGGAGACACAGGACGGCGACAGCAGCAGCCAGGTGAGCAGCCCATGGTGTTGGAGGGAGGGATGCTCAAGGCCCACAGCAGTGCCCTGGGGAGGGTTCCAGCTCCTCATCTGGCCTGGGATTCGTGTTGGGCAGGGTTTGTTGGTTGTTGCTGTGACACTGCCCGGCTTCTCTCTCAGTGACCCAGGTCTTCAGGTGTCTTAGTTTCATTTTCCGTCACCACAGCAGCCCTGGGGCTCCTGAGCCAAGCCGCCTTTTCCCTCACTGCAGACCGCAGACTGAGTCCGCCGTCCTCCCGCTGGGAGCAGTTCTGTGCGCGCCCTCAGTGTTTCTGGGTGCAGAGGCACTGGACACTCCCACGCTGGCACTTCAGCCTGGGAGGGGAAGGCCTCCCAGGGCAAGGGGTGGGCTCCTCTGCTACTCCTAGGACCCCTGGAGCCCAACTCAGGCCAGCCCACCCACCACTCACTGTGAAGCCTTCTGGCTCTGACCCCCCATTTCCCAGCTGCAGTGTCAACCCACTGAGTGAGGGTCCTCCCGGGCCCTCTGGGTCATCTCTTTGGGCTTGGGGGACCCAAGATTTGCTGCCAATATCCAGTCATTCAGCCTGGGCTGGGCCTTATAACCCGTGGCCCATAAGACACGGACCCCCAGCACCATGCTGCCTTCGTCAGTGTCAGCTGGGACCCCATCCTCTCCTCTGGGCCTCCATCACCCAACCTGGGCTCAGGTACTGCAGGTGGGCAACCTGCTCCACCTGGGGCCTTGCTGTATCCAATCTGCTCCTGGGAGCAGCTTGTGATGTCCAGAATGGCCTGGTTGGAAGAGTGTCCTTGACCACCCTCAGCTGTCCTCTGCTCAGGCCAGCCCTGAGCCTACTGCCCAGGAGGATTAGCCTGGTGCTGCCAGAGCACACAGCTGGCTCTATCAGGGACTCGGTGTCACCGCCACTTCCTCACGTCCTTTGGGACCTGAGTCCTGACAGCCTGTAGACATCACCCAGGGATTGGAGGCCTCCTCCTGGGAGCTCAGGGGAAGGGCTCTGGTGTGTGTAGTGGGGTGTAGTCACCTTCTCTGAGCGGCAGCAATGTCTCCCAGTCCTCCTGAAGGTTCCCTGTGCACTAGGAGAGAAAGCCAGGCTTTTGAGAGTAGGACAGAGGGCTTAGTCAGTTCCTGGGTGCTCATCTTAGGCAGCAGCAGTTCGCTGTCCATGGCAGATCGTAGAATTTTATTGCAAGTCATGTAGCAGAGAGAAGGAACCTGGAATGCAAAGAGAGGAGGCTCTTCAACTTCACGGAGAGAGGATCAAAGAGACCCTGCTGCTCCCAGATCAGGCCCGGATGAGGTAGGAACCAGGTCGAGGGAAAGCAGGAAGTCTCTGCACCCTGGCATCACTGCCCACTGGTTCTCCAGTTGGAGAATAGGATCGGAGCAGGGACACAGGGAGGAGGCCATAGCCGTAGAAAGCCGGCCAAGTAATGTCCGGGCATCCCACGCCTCCAGTGCTGGCCGCCCGGTGTTCCCGCTGTCTACCACATGCCATGAGGGCCCTGTGACTTGTCGGCCAGGGTCACCCTGGACTGAGGTGACCTTGGGGACCCAAGGAGGTGCCCCCGAGCCAGAGACCACAGCAGGTTCCTTCCCAAAGACCCCGTAGAGATGGCCGTGGTGCTCACCCTTTCCCTCCCCAAGCCCTGGAGCCGGTCCTGGGGATGCAGCAGTGATGACTGGAAGCTGTCCTGACAAGGGACTCCTTGGGGTCTCTGAGGGCCCCTTACTGCCACTGGTGGGGTGCTGTTCTCCCGCTCTGCAGGCTCGGAGAGAAGTCAGAGAAATGTCCCTCAGATGGCTGTAACTCAGTCTGGCCTGGTCAGAAGCTGGTCTCTGTCCCCATTAGGCTAGGAGCCTGGGCTTGGTCCAATCACCCTCTTGCCAGCCCTGATGTCTCTGAAGAAAGCACCTCCCCAGGCCAGCTGGGCAGGGAGCTGGAGCACAATCCAGCCACGCCCGGAGTCTTCTGCGATGAGGAGTTTTATTTCCTCCTTATCACAAAACCAAAAATGTAGAGCAGGGTAATCAATATTTTTATTTCATCAATAAAAAAGAAAATCAGACTGTGTGTACTTATCAGCTGGTCCTTAGGGGGCCGGGCAGCGGGGCCCCAGAGCTCTTGGGAGGGTTGGGATGGCCCTGTGCCCTCCAGGACCTTAGGGCTAAGGCAGAGGACCTTCTGAGAACCAGGGCCCACCCAGGAGACACCACAGTCCATGGGGCAGAAAGCTGGGGCAGAGGTCCAGCCTCAGAGGACACACTTGTCAACAACACACATGGCACTGTGGTTCCCGTAGGGATTCAGGAGAAACCAGGATTAGCTGGACTGGTATGCACGCCCATAATCCCAGCACTCAGCAGGCTGAAGCAGGAGGATTGCTGTGAGTTCGAGGCCAGCCTGGGCTATATAGCAAGTTCAAGGCCAGTGTGAACTACATAGCGAGAACTCAAGAAAACAAACACAAAAAAACAAAAAACAAAACAAAACGGAAACCACAATTTCCACCGCTAAGGGAAGCACACATCTACCTAGAAACCAGCACACCTTGCAAAGCTGGGCACAGCTCCTATGAGGAACCATGAAGGAGAAGTGAGAAGCAGCCTGCCTATGTTGCCAGAACTGGGCTCAGGGCTCAATGCTCATTTGCTGCATTCCTCCCTTTTTAGTAGGGAAATACTTCCACGTGTCCAGCTTTCTGTCAAAGTGGGGAATTAGATGCAGCGCGGTTTCCTAAGCCCTGGTGGGGAGGGTCTCTTCCTGTGCGTGGCTGTCTCCTCCTCCCCAAGCCCTGGCCGCACCCAGGGTGATCAGAGGTCCTAGGCGCGCTGGGATGCTAAGCAGAGGGGTTGAGAGTCCAGGCCTGGGCCTTGGGCCTCAGGGTGGTGGGCAGTGGCTCCAGCGCAATGTGGGAGGCGGGGCCTTGACAGGCATCCAGTGCAGTCTTCCCCAGACCCGTGCAGCATGACCCATGCGTCTCCTGGCCTCAGTTTTCCTCTCCGTGCCCTGTGGGTGGTGACCTCTGCCCTTCCGGACCCTCAAGGTGAGCTAGTGCCAGGGCCTGCTTCTCTTCTCGCCCGCATCTCTAACTCCCCCCTCTGCTGTGTCTGCCCATGGTGGGTCGAGCACTAGGACTAGGGCTCAGGGAAGCCACATCCCCGGCACCGCTGCAGCCCACCCTACCCCAGGTACCCGGTAGAGGCCCTGGCC
Organism: Heterocephalus glaber; assembly: GCF_053883595.1. Lineage (NCBI taxonomy): Eukaryota > Metazoa > Chordata > Mammalia > Rodentia > Bathyergidae > Heterocephalus > Heterocephalus glaber. The sequence continues at coordinate 346,271 of NW_028258212.1, read as the reverse complement.
AGTGCCCTGAGCTCTGCCTGGTCTTGCTCCCCTCTCAGGCAGAGCCAGGGTTTCCACTGTTTCAGACAGGAGAGTCCCCCAACGTTTGTCATCCCTGACATTTATGGCCAGGAGATTGGGGTCATTGAGATTCCTGGGCTGAGAGACAGAGCCCCGTGGGCAGGGGGCAGTGTCCTGGGGAGTCAGGACTCGGGGAGCAGCCATCGCAGTGAAGCAGCTGTCACGGCAACAGTTTATCTCTGAGGAGGGCGCAGCTGTGGCCTCCGGTGCATGTCCTCACCAGGAATCTAGGGCAGCTTTGGCCCTGGAGAGGCGGAAAGGCCAGGGTGGTGACAGAAGGCCCTGGGGACGACACAGGGACAGTTCCTGAGCACCTGTGGTTAGCATGCCACAGGCAGGGCCAGAGCAGCCGAGGTGCATCCTCTATAGGAATGTGCTTAAACACTCACAGTTGCTAGGAGTGGTACAGGAAGTGCCTACCGGGATTTGAACATGGAATCTGTTCTCCAGGAAAAAGGCAAGTTACAAATTTGTCGTACATGGTACAATGATAGTTTTTAGAAGAAAGCATTTTTCTATAACTAAAGGTATGGGGCTGGAAGGCCATGCTGATTGTGGATGCGCACACTTGTCCGCCCACACACACTTGTCTGTCTACACACACATGCATGGTGCCTCTCAGCACTGGGCTGTGGTGTTGGGCAGTTCATTTATCCACCCTGGCCCTGTGAGAGAGCAGGAGCAGCACCAAGTGTGCAGGGAACACAGGATGGACTGTGGCTCCAGTGTTGAAAGCCCAAGTTTCTAAGTGGAGGCTCAGGCGCTGTCCTCAGGTTCCCACCAGGAAGGAAGGCTACTCACGCCTGCCCCCAGAGGGCTCACTTCAGGTCACCTTGCACCCTGGCCATCACCCAGCCCCTCCTTGCCCCTCACAGTCATCACACTGGGTCTTGCTCAAGCCGTCATGTACACTCCCACAATGGAATATCTAGTAGGACCCAGCAGCAGGTATGCCTCCTGCGTGGAGCCTCTCTGTTCCCTCCCACAGACCTTGTGTGATTTCCTCAACACACACAGTGCAGGCCTTGGAAGGAGGCCCTGGCCAGCTGTCAATACATGTGGCCTCTCATCCATGGACCCCTCACACTGCAGATCCAGAGGCCTGCCCTCCTCGATGCTTGTGGAAGGGTTGCTTGGCAGGCGGGATCAGCCTGTGACTGACCTCAGGTCAGCAGTGGTATGCCAGCCACAGGACAGGCTGGTGTCCCTACCTGGGAAGCATGGCCCTTGCCTGGCCTCTACTGCGATGCCAGAGAGTGGCAGGGTAGGAAGAGAGCAGGCTCTGAACATTGCCCTCCGCCTGCTGAATGCCTTCATGGGAGAGGGGCACCATCCTGGGCTCACTGCGGAGCACCTGTTGACATTACCCAGGAGAAGCCCAGGGCTGACCCACATCTGCCAGAGAAGCCCCACCGGCAGACACCATGGCATCTCCCTGATAGGCCACAGTCCCTAGCTGAGGTCCTGAGATTTTTATCTTTTTCCTTGACCCTGAGGCTTCCTTTAGTCATCAGCTGTGTTCCTGGTTATGACTCTGAGCCTAGTCCTCAGTGAGCAAAGAGGTGAGACAGTCAGGCCCTGCCATGTGATGATGGGTATTCCCCTGGGAGTGCAGGCCTAGAGCAGACCCACCCAGTTGGGTTCTAGTGAGCTCACGCTGCCCAGAAATGAGGGAGAGGAGAAGGAGCAGCAGGGGCTCAGTCTCGGGAGTGGTTCTCATCACCATGCTGGGCCTCTGGCTGTCCAAGCGAGCGTTTCCCAAGTCCCTGAACGTGTGTGTCCCCCTGCTGACAAGTGATTGGTGAAAGCTGGGTCACTGCCTGTGTCACCAAGTCCTGCTGGTTCCAACTGCAAAACCAAATGCAGCTCCTTTTTACCCCAAGTGGGGATTCACATCACTCCAAAAGGCATGGAGATCTTCCCACCGGCAGCTCTGCAGAACATGCCAGCTGGGGTCCCCTTGTCCAGCTCAGCTGTGACACTGACTGCTTGGAGTGGCTGCAGGTCTCACACATGGGGGGCTCAGTCCCAGATCCCCACCTGAACTACAGATGCTGATCAGAAGCCCCCCAGGGTTAAACCTGCTTCTTACCCACCAGGACCCCTCCTTGAGGTGGGTTAATTTAATCACAAAGGATATTTTACAAGATCCAGGCGGCTAGGGAGAAGATGCCCAAGGTGAGGTCGGGAAGGGTTCCCAGCCCAGTAGTTCCGTGCTGGTGGAGTTGGAGTCCCTGCCCTCTTGGCTCATGGACCTGTTCTTCTCATCTTCCTGAGAGCCTCCTCTGCCGTGCAAGCTGCTCAGACCCTGTCGTATGGGATTTATGGGGGCTTTATGACATAGGCACAATTGATTGAATCATTGTTCCTAGCTCTCTAGTCTGCCTGTCTTCTGGGAGACTCACTTCAACCTAAAGCCACCTAGGGATGCCAGCCCTCAGCTACTCATTGACATACACAAAGCTACCACCTTTTATAGATTCTATGGGACTTTCAAGGGATATGCTAGGAAATGGGGATGAAGACTAAGGAACACTTCTCCATGTGACACTGGTGCTTGGGGATTCCAGGAACAGAGTGGTGGTCTGTGGGGTTCTGTCCACAGCCGGCAGTTCTTTAGACATTTCTCCCTTTATATTGGTCTTCTGGATAAAAGGGAGGGGGCCCAGGGCCCCCAAAGCTAGTGGTGATGTTCTGTTTCTTAGCCATATATGAGTTTTGGTGGTGTGTGTGGGGGTGCTATAAATGACATGAGTTACAGGACAGTTTATCTGCAAATTCCAGATTCTGGAGCAAGATGCCTTTAGAAGTCTTTGCTTTTCAAATCATTATTTTCCAATGACATCATCTTAAATTCTAGCAGTAGTCAAGGTTATTTTGTTTCTTTGGGCACTGTTAAGGCAGAACATGTTTAAATCTTGCAAAGAAATCCTTTAACCTGCCAGGAACTGGGAGAAATACATTCCTACTCTCAAGAAAACTGAAGGCAACTCTCATGGTATTTCCAGCCAAGTGAGAGGATTTGGAGTCCAGAAGTCGAAGGCCCAGTGACCTCTCCCTTCAATTATGGCTGAACCATAGAGCACCTCTGCAGAGTGGAGGAAGGTTGCCAGGCACTTGAAGGGATTCTCATGACCCCTTCCTTCACACATGTGTAGTTAGGTTCCTCAGGAGGGCAACTCTGCTCCATGCTGAAGCATTCTCCAGGGCCAAGCATCATTCCTTAGCTATCACCCCTTGCGTAACCCAAACGTGGAGTTTCCCCTACCTCATTACCATTTCAGATGGCTGTTGCATTACTTATTTTTTCAACATGTACATTTTTTTTTTTTTTCTTTTGGTACCGGGGATCGAACTCCGGTCCTTGCGCTTGCACAGCAGGCGGCAAAACCACTGAGCTAAATCCCTGGCCCAACACGTACTTTTGATTTTATAACTAAATGTGCCCTTGAGGGGTGGGGCCCAGCTGGTGGTGGATCACTGGGGCATGCCTTGGAGGACACAGAGCTCTTCCCCTGGGCACTGCTCCTGGCCCCAGGAAGTTAGCAGCTTTGTTCCACCAGATCCTTCCACCATGATGTTCCTGCCTCGGAGCCAACCAGCCATGGACTGAACCCTCAGAAATCATGAGAGAAATTTCCTGGAGACAAAGCCCAGTGGGCAGAAGGCTGTCCTAAGACAGGGCACCCACTGCTAGCAGAGAGATTGTCCCAAGATCCCTGAGAGAAAGTCTGCAATGAATGTCTACACTCTGTTCACACTTGTCGCTCCCTGGCAGATTCTCTGGGGACAGTGTGGAACCACAGACACTGGTCGCAGGTAGCACCATGGCCACCTGAGACCCTGCCATGATGGGTGAATCTCCCAGAATTCACACTATGGAAACTTAATGTACAAATTCATGTGTTGGCAGAATCTGGAGGTGGTGCTTTGGGAGGAAATGACAAGCAGATGGGGTCATGAGGTCAGGGTCCCTATGATGGCATTTGTGGGTTTGAAAGAAGGGGAAGGGACAGGAGAGCTAGCAGCTCAGCGTTATCTGTCTAGAACTCCCCTGAAACAAAGCCCCTCACTAGACACAGTCCCTAGTCTTGGACCCCAGAAGTATCAGTTAAATGAACCTTTCTTCTTCATAAATCACCTGGTGTGTGTTATTCAGTTATAGCAACAAAAAACAGCTAAGAGCCTGACCAGAAATTTGGAGGCAGTGCTGCTCAATGGGCTGGCATGGGACTGTGAAAACTGACATGTCCTGGGGTCTCCAGGCTGCACCGGGGCAGGGGAAGTGACTGGCCACTTACCTCTGTCTGACCATGAGGCCTGGCACAACCTGGGCACTGCCTTCTCGAATGCCCTCTGTGGAAAAGGGTGGAACACATATGGGCCCTGCATGCAGGAAATTCTGACCAACTCATTACAGGGATCCAGTGTGAGGCCAAGGAGTTAGGGCTCCAAAATAGCAAAAGCAAGAAAAAATAGGCAAAGAACTCAGTAGCAGTACACCACAATGAACATAGAATCTAAAATTTAGCGGAAGTCTCTAAAAAAAAAAAATCAGCAACAAGAAAACCCAACAACAAACCAGAAACAAAAAACATAATCTTGAAGGAGGCATCTGGTATGGAAGTGTGGTGATAGAATATCAGTGAAGAGAGAGAAGCAGGCAGATGCAGGCAGGGGTGTGGGTCCAAACAGACCCAGAAAAGCATGACATGGATCACAGGCAGCAAGAAGCAGTGGGCTTGGAGAAAGTCTGTAGGGATTCTCCAGTCCTCATGGAACAAAAATCTTAAAGGAGCCAAGAGAAGAGCTCCTCACCATGAGGAGAGCATCAGTGGTCCTGACAGTTTCTCATCTAAAGTGACAGAGGCAAAGAGTGCAGAGCTTTTCATTTATTTAAACCATTCATTTGTTTATTGCACATTTTGTATGTGAATTGAGCCATCACACTGTGCCCTGTAAGGATGTACAAATACTATAGTCAACTGAAAATGTAGAGCTCAGTAAGTGAGATGCTATACTAATTAGCTTGACTTAATCATCCCACAATGGACACACATCCTGACATACTGTATGCAATTAATGTATATAACCATTATCTGTCAATTAAAAACTATACAAATATATTTACTAAAGTTGACATATAATTTGCGCACCACAACACTCACCCTGTGGGGGTGGGTGGTTCATTCTTTGCAAACATGAACATACCCTAAACCTCATGTGAAAATGCAAGGAACCCATTGTAGCCAAAATGATCCTAAAAATACCTAAAATGAACCGTGCAGTGCAGTGGTTCGTATGTTCTAATGCAGTCTTCTTCACTATTAACCCCAGAATATGGACTCCATTCCCAATTCCTCCCTCTTCCTATTCTCTGGCAGTCATTAATCTACTTTTAACTCTGTATTTACATGTTATGGGCATTTTATATAAATGAGATCACATAATATGTGGCCTTTGGTATCTGGCTCCTTTTCCTTAGCGTAATGTTTCAAGGAATTTACTTAGGCTGTCGCATGCTGATGCCGTACTTCATTTCTTATTATGGCCAAATACTATTCCATTGGATGGAAACAGTGCAATTTGTCTACACCATCATTGATTGATACATATAGGGGTTGTTTCCACTCTTTGGCCATGATGAGTAACTTTTCTATGAACGTTCATGTAAACGTTTTTGTATGAATGTTTATTTCCATTTCCCTTGGGCATGTAATTAGGAATTGGATTTCTGGATCATATGTAATTCTGTCTCCATGTTCAGCATTTTGAGGAGCTGCCAAACTGCTTTTCCCAGGTGATGGGACCATTTCCATTCCCACCAGTGATGAATGAGGGTTGCAATCTCTTTATATTCTCTCCAGCACTTTTCATTGTCTATCTGTTATAATTATGGCTATCTGAGTCATGTGAGGCAGTACCTCATTTTGGTTTTGATTTGAAATTCCCTAAAGATTAATGACATTGAGTTTCTTTAATGTATTTATTGGCCATCTGTACATCTACTTTGGAGAAAGATTCATTCAAATCCTCTGCCAATTTTTGAGTGTTTTTGAGTTGTGTTCTTTACATATTTTGGGTACAAATCCCTTGTCAGATATATGACTTGAATATATTTTTCCTTACTATATGGGATTTCTTTGCCTTTGAGGCACACACCTTTTAAATTTTGATAAAGTGCAGTTTACCCACTTTCACTTTGGTTTTCTTTGGATATCATGTGTATGAAATCATTGCCTAATCCAAAGCTGTAATTATTTTATACCTATGCTTACTTATAAAAGTTTCATTGCCTCTGCTCTTACATTCAGGTATTTCATTCATTTTGAATTAAATTTTATATGTGGGATAAGAGTCTATCTTCATCCTTTTTCATGCACTATCCAGTTGCCCTGGCACTCCTTGTTGGAAGACTGTTCTTTCCCCATTGAATGGTCTTGGCACCCTGGTACACTGACAGCAAAAGTGAGGGTTCATTTCTGGACTCTCAGCTCGATTCCACGGGCCATTGTCTGCCCACATGATTCCCACATTGTTTTAGTTGTAGTGAATTTGTATCTTTGTATCATTGTATCTTTGTAGTGAATTTAGGAACAGTGAAGAGGGTTTTCTATCTGTGTTAGTTACTTTTCTCTCATTACTGAGACAAAATACCAGGCCCCAGAAATTAAAGGGAAGGGGTTTATTTGGCTCACTATTTGTAGAAGTTTCAGTCCATAATCAGCTGACTCCAAGGCAGGGATGACAAACAGGCATCATAGAGCAGGAATAACATGGTCCACGCAAGGCAGCAAAGGTAACAAGGGGGAAAGTTAACAGTGTCTCTCTGCCCCTTTTGTTTTATTCAGGCTACTTAGGGCAGGCAGCACTCACACCCTTAATCCTAGTGCCCTTGAGCCTAGCATTGCATCATGAATCAATTCCAGCTTCACACACTCGAGATCAATCCTATGAACACGTGAGGCTTTGGGGGGATATCTAAACCCAAACCATAACACCGTCTTTGCTATTTTCTAGGATCATTTTGTCTATAATAGGTCCCTTGTATTTGCACATGAAATTTAGGATGTGCGTTTATATTTGCAAAAAATATTTAAAATCCAGCTAATAGTTTTGATAGAGTTGCATTTAATCTATAGATTAATTCAGTCAATAGTGTCATATAATAATATGAAGTTCTCTAATCCATGAGCACAGGATATATTTATATTTAGGTCTTTAATTTCTTTCAGTCTTTTGTAGCTATATTAGTATTTCATATGCTTGGTTGAATTTATTCCTAAGTAGTACTGTTTATTCTTTTTGACGCTATTGTAAATGAAATTGTATTCTTAATTTAGATTTTCAGACTTTTCATTGCTAACCTGTAGAAGTACAACTGATTTTTGTATATTGCTCTTGTATCCTGGAACCTTGCTGGACTCATTGATTAGTTCTGGGAGTTTTCTGGGTAGATTTTTGGGGATTTTTCCATGAGGACAATTAAGCAGTTAAGTCACCTAACATAGGCAGCAATGTTTATTCCTTCCCAACATGTATTCCTTCTACTCTGCTGTCACCTCTCTCCACTGTCCAGAACTTCTGCCATATGGGAATAAGAATGCTGAAAATAGACTCTCCTGACAGGCTTCTCACATTAAGGCAAAAGCATTCAGCCCTTTATCAGTGCACAGATGTTTTCCTTTTTCAGAAAGTTCACTTCTATTTCCCTTCGGGGAATGTTTTTATCATGAAAAGGCCACATTAATTTGATAGTCCAGAAAGAAGAAAAAAAAAAAAAACCTCAGCTGGAGATTCTATGTACAGAAAAGCAGTCTTGGGAATGAAGTTAACAGGCAAAGTAAAGCCAATAGAACCTGCACTACAGTACTACTCATACGTGTTGGCCTAAGGGGAATTCTTCAAACAACAAGTAAATGATAAAACAAAGACTCTGAAAGCACTGGGGAGGAAGAAGAAATATGAAAGAAGCAGAAATACATCAGACTATCTTTTTTTACAAGTTTTATAAATTATATTTGATGATTGAAATGAAAATATAACATCATCTGTTATTTGAGACCCTGGTAGTTAAAAGCGGGAAAGATATGTTCACTGTGGACTATTCACAACAGCCGGGAAGTGGAACCACCTCTGTGTCTGTCGGCTCGGGGAGGCATAATGAGAGTGAGGTGCATGTGTAAGGGGATGCTGTGCAGTCACGGAGAAGAATGCTAACCTGTGTTCACAAGGACACAGAAGGACCCGGGTTAGTTATGTTACGTGAAGTAGGCTGGGCCCAGATGACAAGTGGCACATGGTCTCACTCTCGTGAGGAACCTGGAGAAGGTCAGAGGAGGATGGTGGTTCCCGAGGTCGGGAGAGGGGAAGGCAGAGGCTGGTCAGTCAGATGGGAGTAGGAGTGCTGGGTGCTGGTGCACAGTCAGTGTCTACGGATGACGATGATGTACTGTGTGCTGCATAGAGCTGGAAGGAAGGAGTTTGAAAGCTCTTAGTGTGAAGAAATGACAAATGCTTGAGGAGATCAATATGTTTAACCCGACTTAAACACTGCACAAGCAGGGCATGGTGGTGTGTGCCTTTAATCCCAACTCCCTGGGAGGCTGAGGCAGGAGAATCACAAATTTGAGCCCAATTTAGTACTTTGTGAGATCTTGGCTCAGATTTAAAAAAAGATCTTGGGGGGGGGTGTGTCTCAGTGTAGAAGGTCCCAAGTTCAATCCCCAGCACCACAAAAACAAATAAAAAATTTAAATATTATACAATGTAAAGGTGAATCAAAACATTGCATGTAATCCTATATATATTTACGTGTTCTTATATCAATTATTACATACATTTGAAATTTTTTAAAGAAATAAACATAGAGAAGACAAAACAACCTGAGCAGAAGGGGTGTTTGGTATCCACATCTCGCCCAGAGTCAGTAAACTGTCACAGTGACATGTACATCGGAGCTCAAAGCAGCCACTCTGAAACCAGAGAGGAGTACAGTGCAAAACACTATAAAGGAAGACTGAATCTTTGCAGTAGCTCACAGGATGGCAAGGACTTTGCCCTAGTTTGGATCTTGAGGGTCCCCTGAAGGTCCTTGTGTGTAGGCTTGGCTCCTCCTCCACCTGTGGTGCTACTGGGAGGAGGTAGAGCCTGTAAGGGCTGGGGCCCAGTGGGAGGAAGTGAGGTCATTGGGGAGTGGCTTTGGCAGGGACACTGGAACCTGTCTTGTCCTCCCACTCTGCCTCCTGGACACTATGAGACTCCTGTGTAATGCTCTGCCTGGATACAGGCCCAGAAAACATGAGGCCCAATGGCTGTGGATAGAAACCTGGTGTCCAGTTGGAGGCTTGGGTCCAGCCTGGGGCCTGATGTCAGCCAGACCCCCAGTGCAGTTGGAAGTCCTCCCAGGGCTGTTACTCTGGGCGAGAGCCACTTCTTCCCAGAAGCTCCCTGGGCATGAGAGTGTGCATGACCTGGTGGCAGGCACCTGCTAGCACATGGTCAGGATGCCCAGAGCCTGAGACACAGCTCGGTACCCAGAGGTGCACCCAGAAGGACCAGGTGCCCAGAGAACACTGCTCTGTGGGGTGAAGCAGAGAGCAAGGCTTCCTGGAGAGAATCCCAGGGGCTGGGGTTTGCCAGGCCTTGCCCAGTGAGAGCTCCAGGGTGAGTCACTGACCCGCCTTGGGTCTGACTTCCAGGCCTCACTATGCACCAGCCCACGATGAACGGCAGGGTCTTTCCTGAGGCCTTCCCTGGGCAAGGCTGAGTCCCTTGTGTACTCAGTCACACTGCCTTCTTACAGACACTGTGAAAAGACCTCCCTATTTTACAGCTGGGACAACAGGTGGAGGGTGAGGACTTAGGGAAGGCAGTATGGGTGTGGAGGAGGGGCTGATGAGAGGAGGTGATGAGGCAGTGGATCAGTGTGAAGTGGGATCTCCTTGCTGACAAAGGGCAGTGCCTGGATGTTAGGCAGATGGGATAGAAGAGCCTACTAGGAAAGGGGTTCTCGGGGGGTCCTGGGTTGAGGGTCCCACCCCAAAGAGCGTGGAAGCCACCCTTCCTGCCCAAAGCACTGTCATGATGACCCAGCCAGCTCTGTCCTGAAGCAGTTTTCCTGAAAGTCCCCCATGCAGGATGCAGGAGAAGGTCAAAAGTCGTCTGAGGACAAGGCTGGGCTGCACATGGTGCCGACCCTGGTGTCTGGGGCCAGTGGCTCTGACCCTGGGGAGAGCCATGCGCCATGCCTCATGTGTTTGAGCTCCTGGTGGCTGCTCCAGAGGTCTGGAGACAAAGATGAGGCTGAAGCCTCAAGTTGTTTACTTCTCACTTTCCAGGCTAAGCTTCAGGGCTGAGTGTCCACAACTAGGGGTTTTACAAGGGTCTACAGTCTGACAGGCTGGGACCTGGGGGCAGAGCAGTGGAAACTCTAGACGCTTTGCTAGCAAAGCCAAACATCTGGATCCTTAGAAAAAAATACGATTTTTAATGGAGCTCCTTGGGCTTCTCAGGGTGTTTGGCCCACATAGTCACACATGTGCAGGGCAGCATAGAAGCCACGTGGGTTTGCATACTTGCTGGTGTTGGACTGGAACAGCCGAGAGGGGGGTTAAGGTCTTGGCTCTGCGCTGCTGAGCAATGATGACAGCATATGTGCTCTTGCACAGTGCTCTGCACGGCCCTGATAATGGCTTGAGTATGACACATGCAGGCCCTCTGAGGAAGCCGACATGGAGGTTAGTGCCATCCAGACGAGTTGCACACAGCTTCCCTCTCATTCGATCCTCATGCTTCTCACGCTTTCAATAACTCTAGCTGAGGAGAAGTATTTCCTTGCAGTTCTGTCTATGTGATGAGTGTTTCCAGGGCAGGATCCCTGTCCCTCTGGACACGTGTCCTGTGACACCCCGGGTAATTAGGAGTGAGAGCCTGTAGAACTGACTCCAGGGATTTCTCTGGAGGTGGTTTCCTCCAGGTTGTGGCGTGGTGGGGCCAGTGGGGCTGGGGCTGGGAGCCAGTGTGACCATTTCCAAGGAGAGATGATGCAGAGAGGATGGAGGAGAACGTGCCCGGTGCCCTGGGTGCTCACAAACAGGTGGCCGCTGGCTCCATGCCACCCACAGAGTGTAGGAGGGGGAAGGCAGCACATTGCATTGGGTGGAAGAGTCCAAACACACCCAGAGGCTGGAGAGGAAGTACCCTGGATCAGCCTTGCTCTGCCGGGGATGTCTGGTCCGCCTCTCAGTATTCCTGTGGTGGAGACAGCAGGGATTGTGGGAGACACTGCTGGGATCTTTCCCCAATGCACCTTCCTCCCGATCGTGGTTTTTATATGCTCTGTTTGAACAAGTGAAAGGACATTTTGTAACCACGAGATTCTAGTTAGAGTCATTCCTCAAGGTCTCCTAAACCCGAAGGGACCTGAGTCAGAACATAAAGTCCCCGTCTCAGCCTTTGGGCCATCCGCTCAGCAGGCTTGGCTTGTGTGCAGCCTGATACAGTATCTTGGGTCCAGGGTGGCCACAGCCCATGGCTTGGTTCCCCGCCTCCTTGGACACGGCACACTCGGCCGTGGACTGAGGTAGGGAAGCAGTGCCCCTCACGCTGCCTCATTCGGCTCTCTCTGGTGCTTTAAAATGAAAAGATGACCCTTGCTTTGTCCCTTTAGCCTTGGCGGGAACATTTGGGCCTAAGTCTCTCTGCCTTGTGCCCCCAGCCCAGCCCAGCCCAGCTGCTGGACAAGCCGGCTCTTCGGCTGTTTTTTTCAGTCTCGGTCCCCGTCAGGGCTGGTTGCTGCCATCCCCCTTGTTTCTCAGGTTGCTCCTCCTTTTTTCCATCAGCTTGCCTGCAGCACCCTACCGGTACATCCTGAAGCACTAAAGCTAAGTGGTGTTTCTCATGTTTTTTCCTGTTCCGGTGCAAATCACTCTCTCCGTTACTTTTGTTTTCAGATGGATTAGACTGCCTCCCTCCCCCAGGCTCCAGCTGGGCTTAGGCGACCCTGGACTCACACACTTCACTCCATCCACTCACACACAATTATATATTTTTCTTGCACCCTGCAGGCCACCCTTAGGCACTGATGTTCCAGACACCCAGTGCCTCCAGCCTCCGTCTGTGTCTTCCCTGCCCAGGAGTTCGAGGGGAGGGGGTGGTGCCTTGCGCACCTGCTGACCTTCTGCCCAGGAAAGAAAACAAGAAACCTGGACTCAGGGTATTTAAGAATGTGGCAGCCAGGGTGAGTGACCTGGCATAAGGGGTAGCTGGGAGGCAGTGAGATGTGGTAGAGCTTGGGCCCTCATCCCCCCAAGCCTCTGTCCACCACCCCCACCTCCAGGGCCAGCCTGGTCTTGGTTTCCATGGATACCGTGTCCCTGGCCTGCTCAGATTCATATCAAGCTATAGGAGGGCCCAGAACATGCACGCTGGCCTCAGAACTGTCATGTAACCCCTGATTACCTGAAAGCTGTGAGGCACAGATCAGACACGTCCCCTCCCACCTGCTTCTGCTAAATGTGGGTATCAGGAAACAATCCCAGGCTTCTGATCACCTGATGTTCCCAGTCTGAGCCTGGGAGGGGCCGTGGTCCTAATGGGTTTATCCTTAGGCGCTCAGGGACCCACCTTGACTGGGTCTGGTGGGACTATGAATGAGGCCCAAAGTGGGACTCTGAACTGCTTGTGGGGATTTGTGGGGCTCCCGGACCCCAGATCCCATACACCAAGATGCAGAGGCCTGAGCCACGTGAGAGAGCTAGTCCTTGGAGGCAGCTTAGCGGGAGCTGTGGTCGATTGTGTCCCCCAGGCCAAGTCTGTGCACCTCTGTTAGCTGCGTGCCACCGTCCCTCCCCAGGTCCCGTACTGCAGGCAGCAGAGTGGCCTCCTGCAGGATGTCCTTCCAGTCCCCACACAGGTAGCATGGTTTGTGGGTGAGCAGCCCTGATGGCTCCTTGGATCCAGTCAGGGTGGTGTACACTGGGGCCCTGAGGACCCTGCTGCGTGCCCCTTGGCTATGATGGCATGAGACTGCTGTGGGGAGAAAGTGGCTGGACTCTGGCACAGGGCTTGGTGTGGGGTCCTGCTGCTGGGCTCCTGTTGTGACCAGGAGAGGAGGCGTAGGCCAAAATGAGCACGGGGGTGAACGTGCTAGCGATGGCAGGAACACTTGATGGCATGTCACAGGGAGAAGTCGTGGCCACAGGCTGAATCATCCACATAGGAGGGTATTACAGAGACTCCGTAGAGTCTCCATGGTTCTTGAGTAGAGAAAGAATCAACCCAGTGCTTAAATGACTATCTGTAGTCCCCTAAGTTCCTATGGATGGATCCAGTGTCTCCTCCAGCTTGCACAGGCTGGATACAGGAACAGCGAAATCCATCTGAGACCCAGGAGCATGAAAGGGGACTCTTGGTCCTCATGGTGGCCTGGTGGCCAGATTCCAAGAGGGGAGCAGCAGCTCCAGAGAGAGTAAGCGTGGTGTCACTGTCACTGTCACTGTCACCTTCCATTGGTCAGAGCAGGTGACCCAGGCACACGGGCAGCCCGGAAGTGCAGGAGGGGGTCTCGGCGGAGCTCTGCTTCTTCTGGTCTGGGTGAGCTTTCCTGGCCTGTTGGCAGCTCTGCCCAAGGCAGCAGTCAGAACCAGGGACACACAGCTGTGCCACTCCTCAGAACGGGGACAGACACACACCGGATTATTTGCAGGATATTTTGTTCTGGGGAGAGAGGAGGCTATGTGATCTTGTCTGAGATCAGCAGTTTGCAGACAACAGAATTCTCATTTAACCTCACTGATTGTACTTTTGTATCTTTATTCTCAGGCTAAAATTCAGTAGGTCCAATAAAATCGCTCATTTGCCTTATCTTGCAGCACTTAAACATGGTCTCAGAGCAGCAACCCCACAACTACCATCTCAGGCAATGTGATTACTGAAAACATTCACATTTTGCAGTCTTACTGAAAAGGAAATAATGCACAACAGGGTAGGCCTTTGTCTGTTGCCAAGCCCTCCCCCATGTTTTTTGCCATAGGATGTTCTGTTCAAGCAATGTAACTGTGCTGCAAAGCAACGTAACTGTTTGTGCTGCAAAGCAATGTAACTGTTTGTGCTGCATGATGTTTGTACCTAAAGTTTCAAGAATGTTCTGTTAGCTCTGCCCATCCTCCTCAATGAACACGCTTGCCAGATAGGTGGCCTCACCCCTACCCCAAAGATCTCTATATAAGGGTACTTGCATTGCTGTTCGGGGCTCAGACTTCAGAGTACGAACTCCTTTGATTTTTCCTGCATAATAAAGAACCCCTCCATCTCTCTGAGTGCCACTCAACTTCTTCCCTTCCAGAGACCTTCAATAGCCATAACACGGGCGTAACACTTGGCTGTAACACAAAGCTATAACACTTGGCTGTAATGCTGAGCTTGTGTAATTTGCTGTAACATTATGGCCTTTCCAGTGTGAGTTTATGCCACAAGTCAGTACATTTAGATGCCCTTCTTTTCCCCAGGTTTTGTAGATATTGCATAATTCAAATTTAATCATATTCTAATTATACAAAAGAACTATGAAGTGAATCCACCAAAAGAAAGCATATTGAAGAAGTCCAGCTCTACTCTTATTCCCTCAACCATGCTCTCTTTCTCACCAAATTGCAATCTTTTATTTTTGTTTTGTCTAGGACTCTTCTTTTTTAATATGGTAAAATACATATACCCTAAAATTTACCATTTAACCATGTTGAACTGTGGTGCTCCCTACCATTAATCCTATTCAGTACCGTGGGACCATCACCGCTATCCATTCCTTCAGTTTTGCATCATCTTGCTATGATAGTCAGCTCCATTAAATAAAATCCATAGCCTCCTTCTCCCTGCCTGAGTAACTGCTTTCTCCTCTGGATCTCTGAGAATTTGCCTGCTCTGCGTCCTCAGGTCTGATGGAGCCCTGCACTCTTGCCTGTTTCTCGGGTTGCAGCCACATAATAGCATGCATTAGAACATCATTCCTCTTGGAGGCTGTGTCGTGGTCTAGCGTGTGTGTGCAGCACATTTAGTTTATTCATTTATCTGTTGTGAACATTGGAATTGTTTTCACCTCTGGCACTCTGAATAATAAACCCTTTATTTAAGATCATTGTGAGGTCACATGTAGATAAAATAAATAATACAGAGGAATCTTGTATACTCTATTCAGGCTTCTCCAAAGGTAACAAAGTGCAAAGCACAACCAGGATACAATAAAGCATAATGTACGCAATGGGATGCCGTGATGTACAATACAACACCTTGTGCAAACTACAGTGGAATAGGTTAGATCAGCAATGGCGAACCTTTTAGTGCTTTCAGTGATACAAGCAGCCCGCTGAGGCACTCATGCCACAGGTTTGCCACCACTGCGTTAGACCATCACAGCTGGACACCCACACTGGTAGCATCAAGGTAAGGAATCCCCATCACCAGCAGTGTCCTTCATGCCATCCTTTTGAATCTCCCTGCTGCTTAAGTCCTTCCCAACCCTTGGAGCCCACTATCTTCCAGGCCTAGAATTGTCATGTCACCAGTGCTATAATGTGACAGACTCACAGCAGTAACCTGTGGGGATTGGCTTTTTCCATCTGGTATCATCCTCTTGGTTGGGATCAACCTCAACTCTTACAATCTTGACTAATCATTTCTTTTTTATTGGCGAGCAGTGTCACACCGTGTGGGCATAACTCTGTGTTTCACTTTCACTCACTGAAGGGCAATTGGGCTGCTGTTGTGAGCAAAGGTGCTGCAGAAAAATCTGTGTCCAAGTTTTGGATGCATGGGAACCTCCATCCATCTGGGATAAACGTTACGGGCGTAACTTGTGAGCTGTATGGTCAGGTGCCTGTTGAATTTCCTAAGATGCTGCCAGAGTGCTGTCCAGAGCGGCCCTGCCATCTAATGTCCCCGTGGGCGACGTCTGACACCCAGTTCTTTACGTCCTCAGCAGCATTTGGTGTTGTCTTTATTCTTTACTTTCCAGGCTGATGGCTTGTCGCAATGCTCACCGTGGTTATAATTTGCGTATCTTTGATAATGAATGGTGATGAGTGCCTTTCCAGTTGCTTACTTTTCTGTCCATTTGTCCTCTGTAGCGAAATGTTTCTGTCCTCAGCCCATTTTCTCATTAGGTTGTTGTTTCCTCTCCCTGCTGAGCTGTCCAAGTCTCTACATCAGGCCTGGGTCGGGTTTGCACTTTGCACACTCATTTTCCACACTCCGGACAGAGTCATCCAGAGAGCAAGGGTTTCCTGTTTCCGCTTATTTATTTTTATTTTCTAAATTGTGCTTTTGATGTTAGTTATTTGTCTATTACTAGATTCTGGAAAACTTTCCCTAATAGTTTTTTGAAAGTTTTATAGTTTACATCTTGTTTTTGTTTATGGTTTTTGAGACAGGGTCTTGCCTTGTAGTTAAGGCTGGTCTTGAACTCACTATGTAGCACAAGTTGCCCTCAAACTTGCAATGATCCTCCTGCCTCAGCCTCCCAAATGCTAGAAAAACAGGCATGTATCACCATGCCCAGTAGTTTACATGTTTTAAATCGTTCCAGCTGACATTTATGTTTTAGATCACAATGAAGCCAAATGTGATCGCAGTAGTCAAATCTATGCTTTTGTCTTGGGGTGGCTGGAAGGTGCTCAAATGTTTTTTACTGCTCATCTCTGTCTTGGGAATATGGAGAGGAGGAAAAGGCACTGGGATCAGGGTGGTTTTTCAAATGCTCAAATTTTTTTTCCTTCAGATATACAATTTTACCAGGTCTACAGGTTGAACTCCCACATTAGTCTTTAAACACTTTAAGAACATTGCTTTTTTTTTTTAGTCCAATATCCAATCACCATTAATGATATTATAGAAAAGACATGACAGATTTTTAATATATTTATTTTAAGATCTTTTAGTCTGTTTATTATTTGGCAGATCTTATGTTCTTCTTCTTATTCTTAATTTAGTAAGTCAGGGAAGTGAGGTTGTTCATTTTAATAAAAAAGTTAAGTTTTCATCTAATTTATGTTCTATTTCCACTTGTGTTGCTGCCTTTGACTGTTTACTTCCCCAGGACAGTATGGGATTTATGTTGAAATACATGAACACATGAGATACCTGTTGTATACATGTACAAAATAGCTGAAGCCCAACAATGATCTCAGAATTATATAATTTTAAATTATTAAAAATTCTCTGAGATAGAACCAAATAATTTTTTTTATTGGTCCACGTGTGCAGTACACAATGATTACATTCCTTGTGTGGAGTTGGTAAATCTACATAACACATCTTAATTCCGTTTTCCTCCCCTCCCCTCCCTGCCTCTCCCACCGTCTCTGTACATTTGATGTTTAAGTCTATGGTCCACTTCTGGTTCACTTCCATGTAAGGTATGAGGTCCAGGCTTTGTTTCTTTGGCCCAGTACTATTTGCTGTAAACAGGTACTAATCAGTCCTGTGGTGCTTCCTATCCTGAATTGCTTCTGTGCCTTCCTCTAGAGGAAGCATATCTGTGGTTGTATTTTTGGGCCACCTGACCTGTTCCACTGATCCCTGCCAAACCAATAGAATCTCACCAGCTCTTAGCTATATAAACCCTAAAAGTAGACAGGTTCCTCTCATTCTGTTCTTTTTCAAAATTATTTCAGCTCTTATAGTTCTGTTACCTTCCCAAACTGGAAAACAGGTTTCCTTACATCTGAAATTCTTGTGGTAGTTTTGACAGGAATGGTATTAGACCCATACATCAGATGTTGGGACTGACATTTTTACCAGTAGGATCGTCCGACCCAGGAAATCAATAGGGTTTTCTATTTCTTTAGACTTTCTCTGATCTATTTCATTAGAGTTTTGTGGTTTCCAACATACATACTTTTTATGTATTTTGTTGCCTTTATGCTTAATTTTTTGATGAATTATAAATGGTAATGTATTTTTCATTTTGGTTTCCGTGTGTGAATTGTTAATATGTAGAAACACAACCCATTTTTGTGTTTACTTTATGTCCTGTAACCTTGCTAAACTCATTATTAGTTTTAGAAATTTTTTGATAGATTTGTATTCTTTTTATAGACAATCACACCATATGAAAATAGGGAGAGATACTTATTCCTTTCTGATCTGTACTCTTTTTATGCTCTTTTGCTGCCTATTTCCCTACCAGAACACCCAATAGTGCACTGGAGAGAGTGGCTGGTAGAACCTGCTTGTCTTGTCTTCATGCTCATGGGGAGATCAGTCTTACCCTCAGTAAGATGCTGGCTGGAAGGGTTTTATAGATCACCTTTATCATGCTGAGGAAGTTCTCTTGTATTCCTAGTTTTTGTTGTTGTTTGGGGTTTTTTTGGAGAATTTTTGCACGAACAGATGTTAGATACTTTTGAATAATCTTTTGCATAAATTGCCATGGTAGTGTGATTTCTCTGCTGTGCCATGTTGAGACAGTAGATTGTGCTGATTGATTTTCTGGTATCTGTGTGTGTCCTTGCCTTGTTCTTGGAGGAGCATAACGTACACACTTTTGTGCCTGTCTGTCCACACTTCATCCCGAGAGCCCATGGGAACCATAGGGAGCTCATACCATGTCTCTGCTGCTTAGATGACTCCAGTGTGCTGCTGAGCGAGGGCCATTGCCTCAGGTACTAACTGCAGCCACATGTACTCACACGAGTCTCCTCCTCCTGCCAATAGCACCATTGTGGGCAGCCTGACCTGACACCCACGTCTTCTCAGGAGCTTACAGTCTTTGGGATGGGTTGCAAAGCCATGCCACTGGCTTCCTCTGCATGGCAGCTCTTTGGGTCCTCGTGACCGACACACTGAGAAGGTGTGGACTTCAGCCTTAATAAAAATACTACTTGCACGGACAATGTATTTCTGGTATTGTCTAAATCAAGTTAAGTGAGCTCTACAGACTGTAGGTTTGCATATCTATTATCTAATAGCTGTCCTCGAGTGTGTGCTCATTAAATTCTAGGCACTGTGTTCATTGCTTTACTTATTTCACAACCCAGTGAGGTCATTATTGAAACTCGTTTACAGACAGTGCTTTGGAAGGAAGGAGAGAGGTTAAGTGCATAGAGGGCACAGTAAGGGTGCAAGGTCTGATTTGCCTGATGGAGAAATGCATGCTTTTTCTCTTATTTTTTGCCTTCTGTTTCAAAAAGAAACAGCACTGCCTACCTCTCAGGATGTTTCAAGGATCAAGTGAAGTAATAGCTATGAAAGCAGTGCTAAGAGGTGATTTGCAAAGTCCATGCTTGTTATTATAATCCATTTATTGGGGGCATGTGGGGGTTTGGGCACCAGTACCCACCCTTGTCATGACATCCAGGAACTTCTCTCGTCTCAGGATGTCTTCTGTGTTCATATTACTACCCCCATGCCACTGAGTCGTGATGTCAGTTTCCCAAGAGGCATCACCCCTGGGCTGTCTTCTGTCCTACTGATAATGGAGCCCTAGAGACCCCTCCTGTGCAAGCTCTGAATCTGCAAGGAGCCATGTGGGTGAAGCTCGGGGTGCTCCTGGAAAGGAGAAGAGAGGATCGAGGAGGCAACACAGGAAACAGAAGAATGGGAGCTGGGCTCTCAGTCTCGAGGCACAGCCATGACTCACCAAGGACCTTTTCCTACCCACTCTCCACGAACCAGACAACCGCCAGGGAAAGATCCCTGTTCCTGGAGACAAGGTCAGGCTGCTCAAGGCAGGATTCAGATTAATCCAGGATCCATTCCCCATGAAACACTGAATGCATAGAGATTATGGACCAGATGTCATTTTCAAGAGGAGAAATAAATATGATGGTTTAAGCAAATCTGGGAGGAATAAATAGGCAAAAGGTTTGTCTCAATTAGAACAGTCTGTTATTGTTTCTGTGGCTCAGATGGGCTCTTCATTTTTCCCATGTTAAAATGAAGCCCACGCAGCAGGAGTTTGGCACCAGCACTCGGTCCCACCCTGCAAACGCCCCACAGATGGCCGGTGAGTAAGACCGGGACTCAGCACAGCCGTTTTATGAGTTCTGCCTCCTCCTCCTTCGCTCTTCTCCTGCCAAGCAAGTTATTTTTGTGGTTGTTGTTGTCGAGGAGGAAGGAACATGAGCAGCCTGATACTGTTCTTCTTTTCGAGTGATGACTCTGAGTCCCCTCCTCCCCATGGCATAGACAGTGCCCCTGAGGGGTGACAGGTGACCAGGGCGGCAGCTGGGTGGGTCCATCTGCAGTGCCTGGTTCTCAGGCATTTGTGCCCACTGTGATCTGCTTGACCTCGCTGGCCCCTGTTCTGATGGAGCGGAGACCATGGTGGGCTGTCCTGGGTAGCTCTGGAATGGCCCCCACGGTGTCTTGTGTAGCTTTAGACACAGGCACTGGTGCCCTTCCAGGTCCCGGAGGGAGGCATGCAGCTGCCAGCCTCCACTGTGGGCAGTGCTGGAGGGGCCCAGTCACAGTGGCCCCTTTTGAAGGATCAGGGCCTTCCTGGAGGGCACTCATGAGGGTAGCAGGAGTCCGAAACTCTCTCTTTCTCCCCCTGCCCCTCTGCCTTCTGCCAGGAGTTGGGGCAGCACCAGGCTCTTGCCAGGAACCCAGCAGGTGCAGATGCCATGCTCTGTACTTTCCATCTCCAGAACCCAAGGGCAGAGGAACCTCTGTCCACTGAGAGTGACCTGGTGCCTAGTGTTCTGTCACAGGAAACGAGGTCCTATGTGAGCCGAGCCTGCTGGGGAAGTCTGATGGGACCCAGTTCCAATGCCATCGTCTCTGAGGAGCTGGGTCAGAGCTGGGGTCCTGGGACCCTTTCCTCAGACTCAGTGGCCCAGGATGAGTGCTCTGTGGGGAGGAGCCTGGGGGCTGGTGGGTACAGGGCATCAGCTCCCAGCCCTACACCTCCTAGGCTGATGATACAGCTGGGTGGCACAAGCCTTGTGTCCAAGAGAAACCTGGACACTGCATCAGCCATGGCCCAGTGTTTGTTACCACAATGAGGCTCAGTCCTAGGCCCCGTGTCACTCCTCAGTCACTGGAATGGCTGGGTGAAGACATCTCACTCCTCTTAGATTATCGTAGGTTTCTATTCCTCTCCAGTGACATGCAGCCATGCCGACATCATGAGTGTTGGAGTGGGTATCATGCAAGTGTTGAGAGATGCTCAGCTGGGTCACTCAGCACCCCAGAATCCCTCAGCAGTGGGGCACCCCTGCAGGAGAAAGCCCAGTCCCAAGGCAGGAGCCAGATACATGGGACACTGCAGACACTCTTGAGAGTCAAAATTCTCATTTTGTGACTAAAATTTCAGTGCAAAGCCCCAGCAGCCTGCACCCTCTTCTATAAAGGATGGCAGGACAGATTTCCAGGAGCCTGCTGTGTAAAGGGGATGAACAGATTAGACTTTTAGGAGCATCCTGGGGGGACATGGAAGAAGGGCCAGAGGACAGTAGGATGGGCAGGGCCACGTTAGGAGGCTGCTTCCCTCAGTGGAGAGGAGGCTGGGACAGTTCATCAGCACTGCAGCGATGTTTAACCTCCTGCCAGTGAATCCAATTTTAACACCTTCCTTTCTGTGAAAAATTGTTTTTGTCAGTAATTGTGTGATTATTGTTGAAACTCATGATTTTTTTTTTACTTTATTTTTTTCTTTTCTTTTTATGCAGGAATAGGATTTTAATCCCAGGGCCTTCTCACTGAGCACATCCTCAGCCCCTTTCTTTCCTTCTTTTTTTTTTTTTTGGTACCGGGGATTGAACTCGGGAACTCGTGCTTGCAAGGCAGGCGGCGGAACCACTAAGCTAAATCCCCAGCCCTACCCCTTTCTTTATTATTTATTTCAAGACAGGGTTTCACTACATCACTAAGTTGTTCGAACTTAGCTTGCGATCCTCCTGCCTCAGCCTTCCACAGTGCTGAGATTGCAGGCATGCACCACCACGCTGGCTTGACTTTATTCTTTAGTATTCAGATAATTAACTATTAAAAAGTAATACACTTTCATTTTAAACGTATTTTTCAAAATCAGTGGAATATTATGAATGACCTAAAATTGGCACTTTCCAACCAAAAATATTAAGCCTCAGACTTGCTGTTTGTCTCCTTGTTCTCAGCTCTCAGAACAGGTAGGGATTCAGGGGGACGGTGTGACAGACGCAGAGGAGCGGAGGGGTTTGAGTGCGAGGCTGTGGGACGCCGGCACCTGCTCCCAGCCTGAGTCCCAAGGGCAGCCCCGGTGTAGATACAAGAGCTCCGGCAGTCAGTGTCTGCACACTGCTGCAGACCTGGTCAAGGAAGGGACCTGCGTGGCCAAAGCAAGGGGTCGGAGGCCAGCGGTGGGGCTGCCGGCTTCCAGACTGACTTGCCTGTCTTGCAGTGGTTGTTAAATGCATATAACATTGCTGTTCTCAAACCTACAAGGGCAGTAATAAAATCGACTGTGACCACTTAGACTAGTAAAGTGTTTTTGTGAGGACGAGAGCCTATGACTGATGTGCAGAATTACTGGTGACTAAACTGATTTTCACCTTACTGAATCTGACCTGACCCCTGCTGGCCGGCCCCAGGGCGACTGCTCCCTGTGCTGGCCGGACTGCCATGGGCGTGGGGAAGGGAGGGGCGCAGAGGGTGCTCCCAGGGAGGGCTGGAAATGTGCACAGATGATCTGAATAGCCACTTCTCAAGGAAGAAAGGAGGACAGTGAATAAACACATGAATAACCATTCCACATCATTCGCCATCAAGAAAATGCAAATCAAAACTACAATGCGATACCATCACATCCAAATTGTAATGGATCCTATATAAAAAAAAAAAAAACCCAAATAATAAATGCTGGTGGGGATGTGGAGACAAAGCAGCTCTTACACACTGCTGGTGGGGGCGTGAATTAGTACAGCCACTGTGGAGAGCCATGTGGATGTTCCTCAGGACACTAAAAATAGTGCTAGACAGGATCCAGCTAGCTTACCCCTAGGTATATGGCAAGGAAAGGAATCCACACACAAAAGGGAGCCTTGCAAGAATGTCTTTATTGTGGTACTAGTCTCAGCAGCTAAGATGTAGACTCCACATAGGTGTCCTTCAACAAATGAGTTGATAAAGAAAATGCGGTCTGTGTACAAGGTGGACAAAGATGCATGAAATTCTTTTTTTTTCCTCTTAAATTCTTTTATTGGTCCATTGTAGGTATACAACACAATTACATTTCTCATTGGGAATTCTACCTTTACATAATGCATCTTGCTTCTTATTTTTTCCCCATTCCTAGCCCTCCCTTCACCCCCTCCACCCTTCCCACTCTACAAAGACTTTATTTCCATTTCTCATCATTTTTCCTTTCCCTTCTTTCCTTTCCCCTGCCCCTCCCACTACCCCTACCCCTTTGGATCTTTTCTTCCTATTTTACATTATCGATTATTCATTCTAATCATTGGTACATTTTAGGTATACAATATAATGACATTCATCATTGGAAATTTGCATCTTTACATAGTCTCTCTTGGTTCTTATTTTTCACCCTTGCCCAGCCCTCCCTTCAACCCCTCCATCCCTCCCTATTTACAAAGATTTTGTTCCTATTTTTCCATTTTCTCATATTAATTCCATTCCCTTCTTTCCTTTCTCCTACCTCTCCCACTCCGTTCCCCTTTGCCCCTTTTCTACCTATTTCACATTACCTATTATATATTTTAGTCCTTATTTACACTTTCAGTTTCTCACACCAGAGAAACTATTTGGTATTTATACATATGTGTCCTATTTATTTCACTTAAGAGTATCGCCTCAATGTGCATCGACTCAGCTATAAATGTCTCTAATTTCTCATTTTTTAGGGCTGATTAGTACTCTATTTTATAAAAAAACCCCACATTGTCTTTATCCAGTCTCCAGTTGATGGGCATTTGGGGTGTTTCCAAGTTTTAGCTATCACAAACTGCGGTGCTATGAACATGGGTGCACATATATCACTGTGGTATGATTCTTTTAATTCTTTGGGGAAGATCCCCAGCAGGGGAATAGCTGGGTCAAATGGGACTTCCAGTCCTAGTTCTTTGAGGTATCTCCATACTGATTTCCACAGTGCTTGCACCAGTCTACACTCCCACCAGCAGTGGAGCAGGGTTCCTCTTTCCCCACAGACCTGCCAGCATTGGTTATTGGTTGATTTCATGACAGCAGCCATTCTTTCTGGAGTGAGATGGAATCTCAGTGTTGTTTCCATTTGCATCTCTCGAATGACCAGTGATGTTGAACTTTTTTCATGTATTTATTTGCTATTTCGACTTCTTTGTGTGAGAAATGTCTGTTCATTTCAGATGCCCATTTTTGGATAGGGTCTTTAAATGTGGGAGGTCTGATCTTTTTAAGTTCTTTATAGATTCGAGATAGTAGACCTTTGTCTGAGGAAAAGGAGGTGAAGATTTTTTTCCCACATTGTGGGTTGTCTCTTCACATTGCTGGTGGTTTCTCTTGCTGTGCAGAAGCTTTTTAATAGGAAGAGATCCCACTTGTTGATTGTTTGTGCTAGTTCATGGGCAACTGAGGTTTTGTTCATAAAATTTTTTCCTACCCCAGTGTCGGCAAGAGTTCTACCTAACCTCTGTTCCAGTCAGTTCAGTGTTTCTGTTTTTATATTTAGATCTTTAATCCATTTTGATTTTAGTTTAGTGCATGGCAAGAGATGTAGGTCTAGTTTTAATCTTTGGCAAGTTGAAGCCCAATTTTTCCAGCACCATTTATTAAAGAGGCTATCTTTCCTCCAGTGAGGGTGTTTGGCTCCTTTATTGAAGATAAGATGGCTGAGTGTGTCTGGCGGTCTTTCTGCATCTTCTAATCTGTTCCACTGGTCCTCAGGTCTGTTTCTTTGCCAGTACCATGCTATTTTTATCACAGTAGCTTTGTAGTAGAGTTGCAGGTTGGGGATTGTGATACCCCCTGCCATGTCTCTGTTACCTAGAATTGCTTTTGCTATTCTGGGTCTCTTCTTGTTCCAAATGAATTTTTGGATTGTTTTCTCAAGGTCCATGAAATATGCTGCTGGGATCTCAATTGAATTGCATTGAATCTATATAGCAGTTTTGGAAGTATGGCCATTTTCACTATATTAATCCTTCCTACCCAGGAGCAGGGGATGTCTGTCCATTTTCTGATATCATCTGCAATCTCTCTTTTCAGTGTGCTATAGTTTTCCGAGAAGAGATCTTTGATTTCTTTCATTAGGTTGATTCCTAGGTACGTGACTTTTTTGGATGCTATTGTGAAAGGAATTATTTGCCCTATTTCTCTCTCAGTGAGTCTGTCATTGGTGTAGAGGAAAGCCATTGATTTTTGTGTGTTGACCTTGTAACCAGCTACTTGACTGAATTTGGTTATTAAGTCTAGAAGACTTTTGGTGGAGTTCTTGGGGTCTTCTATATAGAGTATCATGTCATCTGCAAATAATGACAATTTGACTTCATTTCCTATCTTTATTCCTTTTATTTCTTTCTCTTGTCTAATTGCCATGGCTAATGTTTCCAGAACTATATTGAACAAGAGTGGTGATAGTGGACATCCTTGTTTTGTTCCTGCTTTTAGTGTGAAGGATTTCAGTTTTTGCCCATTTAGTATGATACTGGCTGTTGGTTTTTCATAGATGTTTTTTATCAGTTTGAGGTAGAGACCATCTATTCCAATTTTTTGTAGGGTTTTTATCATAAATGCATGTTGGATTTTGTCAAATGCTTTTTCTGCTTCTATGGAGATAATCATATGGTTTTTGTCCTTGGCTCTATTGATATAGTGTATTACATTGATTGATTTGCATATATTGAACCATCCCTGCATCCCTGGGATGAATCCCACTTGGTCAGGGTGTATGATCTTCTTGACGATCTTCTGCATTCTATTTGCCAGTATATTATTAAGGATTTTTGCATCTATGTTCATTAGTGAGATTGGCCTATAGTTCTCTTTTTCGGTTGGGTCTTTCTCTGCTTTGGGGATCAAGGTGATACTTGCTTCCAGGAATGAATTTGGGAGTATTGCTTCCCTTTCAATTTCATTGAAGAGTTTAAACAGTAGTGGCAGTAGTTCCTCTCTAAATGTCTTGTAGAATTCAGCAGTGAAGCCATCAGGGCCTGGGATTTTCTTAGTTGATAAGTTTTTAATTACATTTTCAATTTCATTGGTGGATATTGGGTTGTTTAGAATTTTCAGGTCTTCTTTGTTCAACTTTGGTAATTCATATTTATCTAGGAATCTGTCCATTTCTTCTGTATTTTCCATCTTATTGGCATATAGGTTCTGGAAGTAGGTATTGATGATTCTCTGGATTTCTGCTGGGTTTGTTGGAATTTCACCCTTTTTCTTCCTAATTGCATGGATTTGGGCCTTTTCTTTCCTTTTTCTGATAAGGTTGGCTAAGGGTTTGTCAATTTTGTTGATTCTTTCAAAGAACCAACTCTTGGCTTCATTGATATTTTTTTGTATCATTCTCTTAGTCTCCATTGCATTGATTTCTCCTCTGATCTTTATAATTTCCTCCCTTGTATGAGCTTTGGGGTTGTCCTGCTGTTCTTTTTCTAGAAGCTTGAGGTTCAGCATCAGGTTGTTTAATTGGGCTCATTCTGTTTTCCTAATATGCATGTTCACTGCTGTGAATTTCCCTCGTAAGACTGCTTTCATTGTGTCCCATAGATTCCAATATGTTGTATTGTCATTGTCATTTAATTGAAGGAACTGTCTGATTTATTCTTTAATTTTCTCTGTGACCCATTGGTTATTCAGAAGTCTGTTGTTCAATTTCCATGTGTTTATGAAATTTTTCCAATTTCTTTTGCTATGGACCTCAAATTTCATCACACTATGGTCTGATAATATACAGAGGATAACTTCAATTCCTTTGCACTTACTTAAACATGTTCTATGTGTGAGTATGTGGTCTATTTTGGAGAATGACCCATGTGCAGCTGAGAAGAATGTGTATTCTGATTTTGTGGGGTGGAAGACTCTGTAAACATCTGTTAAGTTCATTTTTTCAAGAGTTCGATTGAGTTCTAGTATTTCAGTACTTATTTTTCGTCTAGTTGATCTATCTATTTGTGACAGTGGGGTGTTGAGGTCCCCCACTACAATTGTATTAGTTCATATATGGCTTTTCATGTCTGTTAGTATTTGTTTTATATAGTTGGGTGCACTAGTGTTTGGTGCATAGATATTTATGATTGTCATCTCTTCCTCTTGGATTCTTCCCTTTACAAGGATGTAGTGTCCTTCTTCATCTCTCTTAATCAGTGATGGTTTGAAATCTACTTGATCTGCCAAGAGGATAGCTACTCCTGCTTTTTTTCAGGTTCCTGTCACATGGAGTATTGTTTTCCACCCTTTAACTTTCAGTCTATGAGTTTCCTTTTGAATTAAGTGTGTTTCTTGTATGCAGCTTATTGTTGGATTTTGCTTCTTGACCCATTCTGCCAGTCTATTTCTTTTGATTGGTGAATTGAGACCATTAACATTGATGGTTATAACTGAAACGTATTGACTTGTCATTGCCATGACTTTTTCTTTTTGTTGGATTCTCCCCTTCTACATTTAATTTCTTGTCATGCCAGATGGGTTCATTCTGCTTTGCTTCCTGGGGTTGTGATCCTCAATGTCTGTTCCTAGGATATTGTGTAAAATTCTTTGGAGTGCTGGTTTGGTATTCACAAAGTTCCTAAGGTGCTCTTTGTCATGAAAGTATCTTATTTCTCCATCCATTTTGAAAGATCGTTTTGCAGGGTACATCAATGTGGGTTGGAGGCTGTTTTCTTTTAGGGCTTGCAATATGTCACTCCAAGCTCTTCCTGCCTTGATGGTTTGTGTGAAGAAGTCTGCTGTCATTCTGATGGGCTTTCCTTTGTAGGTGATTTGTTTCTTTTCTCTAACTGCTTGTAAAACTTTGTTCTTCTGTTGAGTTTCTGGAATCTTAACAATTATATGCCTATGTGTAGGGTTTTTTTGATCAAGGCTATTTGGAGTCCTATATGCCTCCCTTATCTGTATGTCAAACTCTTTTTCCCTGCTTGGGAAGTTTTCTGCCATTATTTCTGTGAAGAGATTTTTTATGTCATCTGCACTCTCTCCTGTTTCTTCATTGAGCCCAATCAGTCTTATGTTATTCTTCTTTGCATCATCTAGCAGCTGCTGGATTGATTTCTCATGTTCCCTTATAATTTTGAAGCAATTTTTCTTTTCCTGGTCATTAACTGCAATCTGACCTTCTATATCTGCAATTCTGTCCTCACATTGGCTCATTCTGCTCTGTAGACTTTCAGTGGAGTTTTTCATGTCCTGGAAATCTCTTTGCATCTGTTTTATGGATTCCATTTGTTTCCTATGTTGGGATTCCATCATGTTCCTGAGCTCCTCTCTAGATTAATTAATCATATCTTGCACTAGGAGCACAATTTCTCCTGTTATCTGAGAAATTATTTCTGATTTCATTTTTTCCAGATCCCCTTTTGTTGCAAGTTCAGTGGGTCCAGGTGGTTGAGTATCAGAGTATTCCATCTCATTTCCCTTTGGGGTTGCTGTAGGTGATCTGGAAGTCTGGTTTTGAGACTTATTTATGTGTTTTCTCATTTCAACTGGCGGGTGGGGGGGTGCTCTTGGTGCCCATGCGGCTCACCTCCTCTGAGCTGGGAGAAGTGGGACAGGGGCCAGGAGCTGCAGTAGGGATGGTGGCCCAGAAGCCCCTTCCTCTGGGCTGGGAGCAGTGGGAGGGATGGTGGCCGGGAAGCCCCTTCCTCTGGACCACTAGCAGTGGGACGGCAGCTCCAAAGCCCCTACCTCTGGGCCAGGAGCGGCGGGATAGAAGGCAGCCCAAAAGCCCTTTCCTCTGGGCCAGGAGCAGTGGGAGGGATGGTTGCTGAGAAGCCCCTTCCTCTGGACCAAGAGCTTTGGGACCTGAATGAAATTCTTTATTTGCAGGACAGTGGATGGAACTGGGGGCACCGTGTTAAGTGATGTAATCCACACCCAGAAAGATAAATTCTGAGCATTCTTTCTCATATGTAGGAGTTAAAAAGAAAAGTCACCTGAGGTAGCATAGTGATGAGGTTGAGAATCAGTGGTTTGCATTCGATTGTTGTAACTCTGTGTGCATACACTGAGACATGACCCTGAGCCATACTAATATGTATGATTGTGTGTTAGAAATGACTTCCTTTGTAATAAGGGCAGAGGCTCAGGGCTCCTGGGGAGGTGGTGATGGAGGACAAGGAAGGGACACACTGAGCAAAACTGTGCCTGTACTGTGCAGATGGTCCCTTTAGTGCCAGCCTTCAGAAGCATCTCGATGTCCTGGGTGACCACTGGTGGGGCAAGGATTCCCATGAACTTGCCTGCACCCAAATAAGGGCCTGCCTCAGCTGTCCCTTGCTCAGGTCAGTGTCCTCCCCAGAAGAACACAGAACAGCATCTAGCCCTGCTCCAGGTGTGTGGCCCTTGTGCAGTGTGGAGGCCACTAGGGAGGTATATTTCAGTCTCCCACACTTGGTCACTGTGTGTGGGGGCAGCGAGCACAGGGAAAGGAGCCCAAGCCTCGTTTAATGCTCACTGCTCAGCAGTACCCAGCTGTGTGCCCCTGTCTCTTAGAAAATCCAGCTTGAGTTGGAGATGGTGCCCGGAAGTGAGAGTGGGCTCAAAGCCACTGGGCTCCCCAAGATGCCTCTTCCTCCCAGCTGTAGGCAGACACTTACAAGAGTGGAAAGCCAGCAGTGTGCCATGAGTGTGGCCCAGGGGACAAGGCCAGGGCTGAGCTTGGAAGTGTTTCTGCCTGTCCTTTGCTACCAGGCACATACTACTCCAGAACACATCCAGGCCTTAAGATCTCAAGGCTGATTAAGCAAAGTTTATCTCCCTCCATCTGAGGGTGGAGGCCTGGAGGCTCACCTGGGAAGAGAAAGCCTCAAAGCACTGTGCAAGGCCTCCTCTTTAGGCAGCAGAGACTTGGGACACCTTGGGCAGAAGGCAGGGTGTCCCCGGCTGCCTCGCCTTGTTTCTGGTGGGATCGCTGACCTCTGCACCACCACCTGCCAGCACCACACTTGCAGGCAACTGGCCTTACGGACCGTGCCACACAGGACTGGCCACCTGAAGAGCCAAACTCAGACCAGGGGCCTTCTGGAGGGGTATCTTGATCCCCCTTTTTGATAGAACACAAAAATAGTGGTTAAAAAGGCCAAAGAGCCACGTCCCCGAAGAAAAGCACCCCCCGTAGCCATTAGAAGCTCAGCTCAGGTAGGCTGTGGGAGCAAAGAGCTGTGTGTTCTTGGGGGACACACTGCACAGCCCGGCTTGTGGGTCCCTGAGGCTCATGGTCACCTGCATCCATCACACAGCAATTATGCCAATTATGCATCCGCCCCCAATCCAGGATGACTTCAAATCTCCCTGCTTCCTAAGGCGTCCCCACCTTGCTGGCTCCCTTCCTTTCTGCATGGCCTTGATGGGTACCAGGGAAACAGGGACCCCCTAGCCTGCTCCAGCTGCCACCCAAACTTCACACCACAGTGTACAGTGGCATCTCCTCTGCATGTGTGTCTTCTCTGCTCAGCCTCCCAGCAGAGTGGGGACTCCCTGCCACCCCCCGCTGGAAGCTGCTCCAGGGCCAACTCTGTCCTGGAATTACCCACTTTCCAAGGAGCCTGATGGACTGCCTGGAGATAGCACGATTCCAAGACACAATCTTGGTATGGGAGGTGCCACTGCTACCACAGTATCATTGTTTCTAGGTCTTTTTAGTGTAGAGCCCTGAGAAATTGTGCATCTTTAAGTCTAAGATCTGGTGCTAAGCCTGAACTCCCAATTCAATTCCAGAGCAGTGGCATTATTACTTAAGTAGAAGTGACTGTATATCTTAAATCCTGAATGAGGTTAAGGGAAGTAAACACGTGACAGATGCCGTGGTGTTCACACAGCTGTCTCAGAATGAAAATGCAAATACTCCCAGCTGCCCAGTGGTCCTGTAGCAGTGTAAGAATTGTGTGTGTTTTCTGTCTCATTGTTCTTTAGTTAGGACCCCAGGATATGGCCATGTGGCTGATTTCAGGTTTCTTGGAACTGTTGTGCATATACTGTCAGCTGTGTGTTCATTTCAGAAAATCTATTTCATTTTGCTTTAGGTTTTTAGATAGCATCTTTGCATTTCATTTTGGTTAATTCTGCAAAATATTTATAGTTAAAAACCTGTAAAACAGGGTATATTTAGAGAAATATAGCATCTAACTTTTCCCCATCCTTCCTTTCCTTTCCCATAGGTAACAATTCAAACATAATTATAGTTTTTCCTTTTGTTTATTCTCAATTCTAATATATATGTGTGTGTGTGTGTGTGTGTGTGTGTGTGTGTGTGTGTGCTTATATATACATTAATATCATGGCTGTGCTTAGATAAGTGATAAACTAATGCACTCTACTTTTTTTAACCTAATGATAAATATCGGAGCTCATTCACATAGTAGTGTATATAGAGATCTCTCACGTTTTATAGTTGTACAGTATTCTATTGTGAGGATGTCTACTCATCCTTTAAACTGTTTTGATATTTCTAGACATCTGAGTCCTGTCTGGCCTTTCCTGTTACAAACAGGAACATGATAGATACCTCTGTGCAGTGGCGTTTGTCTCTGCTGCTGTGCACAATGGGAGTAGATCCATTGGGATGGGACTTCAGGGTCAAGTGATAAACACACACACACACACACACACACACACACACTTGTGCTAAGTATCCCCAAGTTTACCTCTGCAGGGTGTGCAGCATTTTATGTTCTCACACTGAATCTCAGTCTGCCAGGCTGGGTAAGGTGTTTAAGCCACAGGACTTTCTCTCGCAGTCTTGCATTCTGGAGGTGACGCCAAGGTCAAGGTGCAGGCAGGTCCACTCCTGGTGGGGGCACTCTTTCTGCCTCCTGTCACTGCTTCCTGGTGAGGAGGGACAGGAAGCTGGTTGTCTTTAGGGGCACCAGTACCCCATGGGATCCATCTTCATGACCTGTAGACCTCATCACCATGGGCCCTCCTCCTGCTCCCATCCCAGTGAGGGTCAGGGCTCAATGCATGAACGTGGGGTGGTAGGGAGGACCCAGACCTATAGCCCAGAGCTCTGAGGACACATAGCCAGCTTCTCTTGCTCTCTTGGCAGGCAGGAAACCCTTGTCTGTTTGGAAGTTTGGCTCCTCTCTGGTGGCCTTCATTCTTGCTTCTCTTTTCTGCGCAGGGTTGAAGAGCTACACAGATTGTTTTCCTGTGAACTGTCATGGTCCTATCTTGGCCCCACAAGCCCTTTTTTCTGTTTTGGAAGCTCTTCCTAGATTAAGGCCAGCAAGCCTTTGAGAGATAAGTTGTATTTTTCAGTTCAGCTTTTGTCTTCTTACTCTGTTTATGGTGCTGTTCCTTACTCTGGGAAAGTTTTATGTGGTCAGATCCATTCATCTTGCTGTTGACTCTTTCCGGATTTTGAATTATGCCCAGTTAGAAATGTTTCTCCATGTCAGAGTCTCAAAAGGATGAATCTTTTTTCAGGATCAGATCCTGACTGTTTCCTGAAAGAGTCCATTCCAGCAGCCTTGGTTTCCCCGACTCTTGGTCACTGTGTGTCTCATCAGCCTTGTGCTCCAGCTCCCTCTGCCACCTCCACCCCAGTGCAGCTGCCATGCTGCCACGTCACCTTGGGCTCCTGACCTGTGGCTATCACACATCCCACCCTGTTTTGTTTTCTATTTTCTTTTCTCCTCCTGAAGACAGGATTCTGGTGTGCATCTTTGAATCTCTTGTGCTATTGGTGCCTTGTGCTATTTTTAATTTATAGTAGGTGTTCAATAAATAATTTTAAATGCATAAATAAACAAATGCTGAAAAGCACTGAGAGCTGGAAAGTGCTTTCTAAATGCCATTGCAAATATTCCTGCTCCTGCCAGAAGTGGGACATTGACCCTGAACCTTGAACACTTAACCCTCAGTACTCATGCCTAAGTATCCCCAGATGCAGAATGAGGTCCCTGAGCCAGGTGACATTGCCAAGGCCTAAAAATCCTGTGATTCTGGGCTCTTGGCCATGCTATCCCCAAAATACTTTTCAGCTCCAGTGAAGGAGAGGAGGTAATTTGGCTTTCCCACATGCTTCTTTGATACATTTTTCTTCAGGAGTTGGGACATAAGAAAGTCTGTTCTGGGAACGTCTGGTGTGGGCAAGGGCAGCTGGGCCTGCTTCTCTGTCACCTGTGCCTCCATTGTCCTCAGCACCAGGGTGTTTGCTCTGAGCCCAGCATACTTGCAGGCAGCAGTACAGCAGCCGAGCCCCAGGCACAGTTCCTGGCATCCGTAGAGCACAGATTCCTTTGCAAATCACCGAATCTGACGTCCTGGCTCACGACCTAAGGGAAAAGTCGAGCTTTGCTAACTAGAGTTCTGCAGGCTTTGTTCCTCTATGCTTTGAGGCACAAGAACAGGCACTGTGAGCCAGCCCAGCGTGGGGCTCTGCCCAGAGAGGAGGAGTGGGGCCCCAATCCCAGAGGGTACTGTTGCACCCACAGGTGGGGAGCTGCTCACCTCATCCTATGCACCCACCAGAGAGGTCCACAGGCCCCAGGGCCTGTGGTTTCCAGGAAGAATGTCCTTCCAGGTTGAATGGCCTTCCTGTGTCACTGGGTGGATGAGTGCTCATCAACTGCTGCCTGTAGGGCTCTGCTTTGGAACTAGTAATAGAGGACAGATGGACCTGGGAACTGCAGATCAGTGCTTCTCAAACTCCACAGAAATCACCTGCAGAGCTTTTAAACCTTCCCATGCCTAGGCTCCACCCGCAACCACTTAACCCCAAATCTCTGGTGGCCAGCCAAGCTCTCCACTGGATCTCTGAGACCACTGGCTTTGGAACCTATGGTCTAGAGGGGAAACTGAGTGATGCAAAGGGAGGCCACACTGCTGCTGGGAGGTACAGGACAGGCTGGGCTGTGGCAGTGATGCTGGTTTCCTAGGACCCCACAAGCAGGTGGGAGTTGCAAGAGTTGGGGAAAGAAGAGTGAAGCCCAGGGTACTGGATTGGGAGTTGGGACCAAAGGGAAGAAAACTAGGTGGAAGAAAGCATTTGGGGAGGAAGATGAGTTCCACTGCGAATCCTAAATGTAAGATGTATTCTCTGAGGAGGAGAACCAGTGCGCAGGTACTGAGGAAAGAGGGGCCGAGCTGGGTGAAGACACAGGAATAGTCCTGGTGGCAGCAGAGGACCACCCACACAGCACCAGGCTCCTCTCTGTAGTAACGTCTGAGCCTCAGTTTACATGGCACCTGGTTCTGGGAGGAGATGTCTCATCATGTTCCGAATGCACCAAGTCAATCACTGCTAGTGACTCACTTTATTTTTTAATTAAATGTCTTCTCTTGAGATAACTGTGGATCCACACATGAATGTAAGAAATATTTCCCACAATGGGAAATGTCATGCCAAACAGTACAATGTCAAAGTTAGGGCAAGAACACTAACGCAATGCATGGGTCTTTGTAGAATTTCTCTGTGTGTGTGCACGCACTCGTGTGTGTGTGTGTGTGTGTGTGTGTGTGTGTGTGTATGGAAAAAATCCTTATACAGCACCCCCTCCACCATTCCCACACCAATGAGCTTACTGCCTGGAAGCCACCAATCAGCTCTATAGCACCCCGGCTTCTGTGTCTGCTTCTGCTTCCCCAACCTGATTCCCTGGAGCTGCAGCTGAGCTGTTCCTTCCTCTTCCCTGAAGAATAGTCTTCTATGGGGTGGGAGTGAATCTCACATCAGCCTGACTGGGTCACAGGGTACCTGGACACCAGGCCAAACACCATCGTGGGTGTTCCTGTGCATTTCTGGTTGAGATCAACCTTGAAATACATAGACTGATTAGAGCAGATGGCCTCCATGGTACAGGAGGACCAGTCAGCCAGTTCCTACTTGAACTGAAAAGCCACAGGAAAGAGACCACTTCTGAAGGATGGCCTGCAGGCTAGCAGGGCTTCAGCTTCTTCCTCCATTCATTTCTGAACCAAATCACCTGCCCTTCCTGGGTCTTGAGCCCTCTGGCTGCAGACTGGAACTGTGTGGGCTGCTCTCAGTGCCTGTGGCCTCTGGACTCGGAGCTGAGCTGCCCCCCCCCCCATCTCCCTCTCCCTCTCCCTCTCTTTCCCTCTGCAGCCCTGACTGATACAGGAGGAATGGGAATTACATGTGTTTGGCCATTTATGGAAGAGCTACCGGGCAGTTGCCAGTTTCCAACTGCCAGGAATGAGGCTGCTATGAATGCCCTTGTGTGGCACCCAGGCATACAGTGAGCTGACACACACACATGGCAGGTGGGCACCCAGGCACACATAGATATTCCATTTCCCAGGGCAATCACCTGAGGGTGCAGCTGCAGTGTGGCAGGGTGCTTGTGAGTTCAGCTCTGGGGACAGTTTTCATACCCATGTCCCAGGTGCCTGCAATGCCTTCCATCCCCCAGCAATGCAGGAGCAACTGAAGCACTTCTCAGGCCTCCTAGCAGTGTTTCTACCTCACCACCTGATGTGTGCATGGTGTCTCGTCTTGGCTGTTGTCAGCATTGTTGTGGGGGCACCGACACCAGTGTGAACGTTGTGTTGTGGGTCCTTGTGCTGCCTGCTTGCCTTGCTTGGTGCCAGCTGTTTGTGGTGCTTGCTCATCTCTGGTGACATTGCTCTGTCATGTGGCAGTGCAGGGTTCTTTCCAGCTGCAGATGCAGCATTGTCAGAGATGTGACCTGTGTGTCTGTCTCTCCCACAGTCACCCCTTCTGTGTCCTTGCAGACACCCACAGGGTGCTCAGTGGACAGAGTACTGGGGCAGAAGCCTGGGAGGTCCAGCAGCCGCCCACTTCTATGCTCCCAGCGAAGGTGGCCTCAGCCTCAGGAGCTCGTTGGTGGTCAGGAGAGCAACTGTCCCCACCACAGTGATCCGCAGGAGCCCTGGACCTTGCTGGTCATGGAACCACACAAAAGGGGGCTCGGCCTCCATATGGAGTAGGGGAAATGCATCTAGACAGCAGAGGGACTTTGTCCAAGGTCATGGGATGCAGGACTCTGTTCCTGCCACACAGGGTGCTCTGCATGGGAGTCCAGGGGCTTGTCACAGACAGTGCTCCTGGCATCACTTATGGGGCCTGTGTGGCAGTATGCTGAGCATAAGCCTGGCCCCAAAGGGACCCATGGGTCTCGTCCTCTTCCTGTCTAGGGCTGGAAAATGGGAGAGAGAAGCCAGCTCCCAGGACACAGGGAGGGGATAGAAAAATAGAGCACGGCCCTGCCCCAGGCTGCTCCTCCTCCAAGGTGGCCAAGCTGCCAGCTCTCACAGGGCTCCCTGAGTCCTGTACCCTTCCCTGGCCTAACCACAGAGGCTGGGTGAGCCCATGGCAACTGCGCTGTTGGAAGTTTTCCATCCTCTGAGGGAAGACTCATCTCGCAGCCTGTGTCCTTTCTCCAGGAACTTGACAGTGCCTGGCACACAGCAGGCATGGGAGGGAGGACAGTGGGGCTCTTTGCATCCTCTCACTGAGGACCCATGGCCCAGAGTTCCTGGAGCTCTCTCCTTTGGCCCCACAGGAGCCCCTGAGACGCCTTGCAGCAGAAGGGACCCTAGCATGTGTTCTGACCACCCCAAGGGAGCCTGAGTTCCTCAGGTATGGTCAGCTCTGTCATTTCAGGGGTGCTCTTGCTTGAGAGCAGGAAGTGGGAGTGGGAAGAACGACGTCTCTGTTACCTCAAATGAGAGTGGCTAGGACCTGAGGTCTCACAGGAGGTGAGTAGGCTCCCTCCTTTGGTGCCTTCAGGCTGAGACAGAGCAGGCAGGGGTACCAGAGGAGGCTCTGTCGCTCTGTCCCCTAAGGCCATGGCTTGTGGGAGGGATGTTTCACCCCAGCCGGCAGGAGTGTGGAGAAGCTGGGATTCTGGCAGGGGAGACTTGGCTGTAGCTCCAACATTGTTCATGACCCCCTGGGCCTAGCTTGAGTCCAGAGCAGAGTGAAGCCAGGGAAGGCTGAAGCACTGGGCGCTGGGCTTACCATGAGGGCTCCAGGTCTAGATGCTTCCTGGCCCCAGGGTGCGGGGAGGCCTCAGCACCCCAGAGTTCTCCCCTACCAGCTGTCTAGGGTGTGCAGAGCCCTGGGTGGAGTGCAGGGCCCGGGTTCTCCCTAGGCACCACTGCAGTCACTGCTGAGTGGCAGAGCTTCCGGTTTGACAGCCAGGCCTGAGGCAGGGAGCCAGGGTGCCCTTCCCAAGGCCAGGTCTAGAGGGGAGACTGCAGTTCCTGAAAGCAAGGAGCAGAGACCCATTGTCTCCAGCCCTCGATTCTCTTCCCTCCACATGAAGAACTCTGCTCCTTTTGTAGTTCTGGCAAACTGTAACAAAATGGTGCCAGTCCTCAGCCAGGACCGGGCCCAACCCTGCTGTGGGGTGGGAGTTTGCGGAGTGACCTTGGGAAAGAAGGGCAGGATGGGCAGAGGCCTCGCTGTGCTGAGCCCATGGCTGATGTGGCCATGTGGCCTTGAGCGCTGTCTCCAGATCAGGCTCAGTTCAGCCCCTACCTGGCAGTAGATGCTGCATATCCCTGAGGGCAGACCTGGCCAGTGCAGGGCAGAGGGAACCCATTTCTCTAACAGGACGCCATGATGAGTATCTCCTGGGCTGCCTCTGCTCCATGTCCAACACATGCAGCTCCTCTCCTCTCCCCAACCAGCTATAAGGGTGGTGTCTGGGTAGAGAGTGACACCAGATGGGACACAGGTGGCCTGCCCTAGCTGCTGCTGGACAAGGAAGTGGCACATGAGGGTTGCTCTGCTGATATCAGGGCTGGGGCCTTGCAGGGGACAAGGGATGCCCTCCAGGGGTCCTGGGCATGGAGGCTGGGATGGTAGCCAGGGGCGGTGGTGACTGGGGACACTTCCCTGTCTGACAGTTGTCAGCATGGCTGGCTTGTGGTGCTGAAGGCCACCCTGGGATGGTGAGGCCCACAGTGATCTGCAGTAGGACCTGGAGCACACAAGTGCCCATAGGTTTGGCAAAGCCAGTCACAGGGAGCCCCCTGGCCCGGGGCTGTGCCCATCCAGTACCCATCTCTGCAGCAGCATACAGGCTCATGCTCTGCCCCACAGAGCCACTGAGAAGAGGACTCAAGGTCACAGTCCTCAGTTCCCCCATCTTTTGGGGCTTGCTTGGTTCTCCTCCACAGAACCTGTGTGCACACAGAGCTCATGTGGACACAGCCCATTGCACTTGAGTGGACCCAGGCAGCCCAGGAGCTCTGAGAGGCTCATGGCAGGGTACATGGCTCCCAGATCCAGCTGTGGGCACCTGGTGTTTGTGGGAACTGCAGGGGACCGGGGATCCACGGGGACAGGTTGGGGACAGCACAGTGTTTAGATGGCATAGCAAGGTACTGACTGCACAGCAGACCCAGGTTGTGCCCAGCCACAGGTGCAGAGCCTGTTTCCCACTGCAGCCAACCATGCAGGCTGGGCAGCAGGAGCCCATGAGTACAGCCACCGGGAGGGCCGAGGGCCACTGCTTCACTCAGGCTGAACTGCAGCCACTTTCCCTATGCTCACTGCTCAGACTGATCCAGCCTCTGTTCCTTGCCCAGCTGGTACACTCTCCAGGCACCACCTGCCCTGTCCCCACTCAGCTCCACTCTCAGGGTCTGTCCCTCCCAGTCATGAGACCAGAGTGGGCCAGTGGGCCAAGCTCAGTCATTTACCCTCTCTGAGGTTTAGATGTGTTTCTTCCTTGTAAGAAGGGAGTGCAGCTTCATCTACCAATTACACAAATCCCACCCCAGTTCCTCTGGGATTATGAAACCTGGCATTATCCTGGAAGCAGGAGTCTTCATAAACAGGGTGCTCAGGGGATTTCATGCCAGTTACCCAGTCTTCCCACTCTTCCTAAGAAAGGGCCAGTCTGCCAGGATAGAGTGAGCTTCAGCCTAAACTCTTAATTCCAGAACTTACATACAGCTTTATAACAGAAGAAGAGCACAATCATCTCTATGCAAAGGGATTGCGAAAGTATAAAAAGGCGAGGTCTGTGCACGTCCTACCAAGGTCCTGAGTAGTGCGGAAGATGCCGAATCACCCCGCTGCAGACAGGCAGGTCTGCCCACACCCTACCGAGGTCCCCAGTCGCACAGAACACACGCTGAATCAGGCCTCTGCAGACAGGCAGGTCTGTGCACGCCCTACCGAGAACCTGAGTCACGTGGAAGACATCGAATCACCCCACTGCAGACAGGCAGCCACGTGATTCCACACTACAAAGATGCAGAGGACACCAGACCACCAGACCAAGGTACTGAGTCCCACTGTTCCTGGCCCAGAGGTCGGGGCTTCTGAGCCATTGTCCCACTGCTCCTGGTCCAGAGGAAGGGGCTTCCCAGCCACCATCCTTCCCACTGCTCCCAGCCCAGAGGAAAGGGCTTTTGGGCCACCTTCTGTCCCACTGCTCCTGGCCCAGAGGAAGGGGCTTCCAGGCCACCATCCCGCCCACCACTCCTGGCCCAGAGGGAGGGGCTTCTGAGCCACCAACCCACTGCTCCCGGTCCAGAGGAAGGGGTTTCCTAGCCACCATCCCTCCGGCTGCTCCCAGCCCACAGGAAAGGGCTTTTGGGTCACCATCCCTACCTCTGCTCCCGGCCCCTGTCCCACCTCACCCAGCTCAGAGGAGGTAATCTGTGCAGGGGCTAACAGCCCCC
The DNA here is from genome assembly GCF_053883595.1 of Heterocephalus glaber. Lineage (NCBI taxonomy): Eukaryota > Metazoa > Chordata > Mammalia > Rodentia > Bathyergidae > Heterocephalus > Heterocephalus glaber. The sequence continues at coordinate 306,458 of NW_028258212.1, read as the reverse complement.
TGCCCCAGGCGAAATGAGAAAACACATAAATAAGTCTCAAAACCAGACTTCCAGATCACCTACAGCAACCCCAAAGGGAAATGAGATGGAATACTCTGATACTCAACCACCTAGACCCACTGAACTGGCAACAAAAGGGCATCTGGAAAAAATGAAATCAGAAATAATTTCTCAGATAACAGGAGAAATCGTGCTTCTAGTGTAAGACATGATTAATAAATCTAGAGAGGAGCTCAGGAACATGATGGAATCCCAACATAGGAAACAAATGGAATCCATAAAACAGATGCAAAGAGATTTCCAGGACATGAAAAACACCATTGAAACTCTACACAGCAGAATGAGCCAATGTGAGGACAGAATTGCAGATATAGAAGATCAGATTGCAATTAGTGACCAGGAAAAGAAAAATTGCTTCAAAATTATAAGGGGACATGAGAAATCAATCCAGCAGCTGCTAGCTGATGCAAAGAAGAATAACATAAGACTGATTGGGCTCAATGAAGAAACAGGAGAGAGTGCAGATGACATAAAAAAATCTCTTCACAGAAATAATGGCAGAAAACTTCCCAAGCAGGGGAAAAGAGCTTGACATACAGATAAGTGAGGCATATAGGACTCCAAATAGCCTTGATCAAAAAAAATCTACACATAGGCATATAATTGTTAAGATTCCAGAAACTCAACAGAAGAACAAAGTTTTACAAGCAGTTAGAGAAAAGAAACAAATCACCTACAAAGGAAAGCCCATCAGAATGACAGCAGACTTCTTAACACAAACCATCAAGGCAGGAAGAGCTTGGAGTGACATATTCCAAGCTCTAAAAGAAAACAGCCTCCAACCCAGATTGATGTACCCTGCAAAACTATCTTTCAAAATGGATGGAGAAATAAGATACTTTCATGACAAAGAGCACCTTAGGAAATTTGTGAATACCAAACCAGCACTCCAAAAAATTTTACACAATATCCTAGGAACAGACATTGAGGATCACAACCCCAGGAAGCAAAGCAGAATGAACCCATCTGGCATGACAAGAAATTAAATGGAAAGGGGGAGAACCCAACAAAAAGAAAAAGTCATGGCAATGACAAGTCAATATGTTTCAGTTATAACCATCAATGTTAATGGTCTCAATTCACCAATCAAAAGAAATAGACTGTCAGAGTGGGTCAAGAAGCAAAATCCAACAATAAGCTGCATGCAAGAAACACACTTAATTCAAAGGGAAACTCATAGACTGAAAGTTAAAGGGTGGAAAACAATACTGCATGTGACAGGAACCCGAAAAAAAGCAGGAGTAGCTATCCTCTTGGCAGATCAAGTAGATTTCAAACCAACACTGATTAAGAGAGATGAAGAAGGACACTACATCCTTGTAAAGGGAAGAATCCAAGAGGAAGAGATGACAATCATAAATATCTATGCACCAAACACTAGTGCACCCAACTATATAAAACAAATACTAACAGACATGAAAAGCCATATATGAACTAATACAATTGTAGTGGGGGACCTCAACACCCCACTGTCACAAATAGATAGATCAACTAGACGAAAAATAAGTACTGAAATACTAGAACTCAATCGAACTCTTGAAAAAATGAACTTAACAGATGTTTACAGAGTGTTCCACCCCACAAAATCAGAATACACATTCTTCTCAGCTGCACATAGGTCATTCTCCAAAATAGACCACATACTCACACATAGAACATGTTTAAGTAAGTGCAAAGGAATTGAAGTTATCCCCTGTATATTATCAGACCATAGTGTGATGAAATTTTAGGTCCATAGCAAAAGAAATTGGAAAAATTTCATAAACACATGGAAATTGAACAACAGACTTCTGAATAACCAATGGGTCACAGAGGAAATTAAAGAAGAAATCAGACGGTTCCTTCAATTAAATGACAATGACAATACAACATATCAGAATCTATGGGACACAATGAAAGCAGTCTTACAAGGGAAATTCATACCAGTGAATACGCCTATTAGGAAAACAGAACGAGCCCAATTAAACAACCTGATGCTGAACCTCAAGCTTCTAGAAAAAGAAGAGTAGGACAACCCCAAAGCTCATACAAGGGAGGAAATTCTAAAGATCAGAGGAGAAATCAATGCAATAGAGGCTAAGAGAACGATACAAAAAAAATCAATGAACCCAAGAGTTGGTTCTTCGAAAGAATCAACAAAATTGACAAACCTTTAGCCAACCTTGTCAGAAAAAGGAAAGAAAAGGCCCAAATCCATGCAATTAGGAATGAAAAGGGTGAAATTACAACAGACCCAGCAGAAATCCAGAGAATCATCAATACCTACTTCCAGAACCTATACACCAATAAGATGGACAACACAGAAGAAATGGGCAGATTCCTAGATAAATATGAATTACCAAAGTTGAACAAAGACCTAAAAATTCTGAACAACCCAATAACAACCAATGAAATTGAAAAGGTAATTAAAAACTTATCAACTAAGAAAAGCCCAGGCCCTGATGGCTTCACTGCTGAATTCTGCAAGACATATAGAGAGGAACTGCTGCCACTACTGTTTAAACTCTTCAATGAAATTGAAAGGGAAGCAATACACCCAAATTCATTCCTGGAAGCAAGCATCACCTTGATCCCCAAAGCAGAGAATGACCCAATTGAAAAAGAGAACTATAGGCCAATCTCACTAATGAACACAGATGCAAAAATCCTTAATAAGATAATGGCAAACAGAATGCAGAAGATCGTCAAGAAGATCATCCACCCTGATCAAGTGGGATTCATCCCAGGGATGCAGGGATGGTTCAATATATGCAAATCAATCAATGTAATACACTATATCAATAGAGCCAAGGTCAAAAACCATATGATTATCTCCATAGAAGCAGAAAAAGCACTTGACAAAATCCAACATGCATTTATGATAAAAACCCTACAAAAAATTGGAATAGATGGTCTCTACCTCAAGCTGATAAAAGACGTCTATGAAAAACCAACAGCCAGTATCATACTAAATGGTCAAAAACTGAAATCCTTCACACTCAAATCAGGAACAAGACAAGGATGTCCACAATCACCACTCTTGTTCAATATAGTTCTGGAAACATTAGCCATGGCAATTAGACAAGAGAAAGAAATAAAAGGAATAAAGATAGGTAATGAAGAAGTCAAATTGTCATTATTTGCAGATGACATGATACTCTATATAGAAGACCCCAAGAACTCCACCAAAAGTCTTCTAGACTTAATAACCAAATTCAGTCAAGTAGCTGGTTACAAGCTCAACACACAAAAATCAATAGCTTTCCTCTACACCAATGACAGACTCACTGAGAGAGAAATAGGGCAAATAATTCCTTTCACAATAGCATCCAAAATACTGAAATACCTAGGAATCATCCTAACAAAAGAAATCAAAGACCTTTTCTCTGAAAACTACGGCACTCTGAAAAGAGAGATTGCAGATGATATCAGAAAATGGACAAACATCCTCTGCTCCTGGGTAGGAAGGATTAATATAGTGAAAATGGCCATAGTTCCAAAACTGCTATATAGATTCAATGCAATTCAATTGAGATCCCAGCAGCATACTTCATGGACCTTGAGAAAACAATCCAAAAATTCATTTGGAACGAGAAGAGATGACGAATAGCAAAAGCAATTCTAGGTAACAGAGACATGGCAAGGGGTATCACAATCCCCAACCTGCAACTCTACTACAAAGCTACTGTGATAAAAACAGCATGGTACTGGCAAAGAAACAGACTTGAGGACCAGTGGAACAGATTAGAAGATGCAGAAACAAGGCCAGACACACTCAGCCATCTCATCTTCAATAAAGGAGCCAAACACCCTCACTGGAGGAAAGATAGCCTCTTTAATAAATGGTGCTGGAAAAATTGGGCTTCAACTTGCCAAAGATTAAAACTAGACCTATATCTCTCACCATGCACTAAACTAAAATCAAAATGGATTAAAGATCTAAATATTAAAATAGAAACTCTGAACCAGTTGGAACAGAGGTTAGGAAGAACCCTTGAAGACATCAGTGTAGGAAAAGACTTTATGAACAAAACCTCAGTTGCCCGTGAACTAGCACAAACAATTAACAAGTGGGATCTCTTCTTATTAAAAAGCTTCTGCACAGCAAGAGAAACCACCAGCAGTGTGAAGAGACAACCCACAATGTGGGAAAAAATCTTCACCTGCTCTTTCTCAGACAAAGGTCTACTATCTTGAATCTATAAAGAACTTAAAAAGATCAGACCTCCCAAATTGAAAGACCCAATCCAAAAATGGGCATCTGAAATGGGCAGACATTTCTCAGACAAAGAAGTAGAAATAGCAAATAAATACATGAAAAAATGTTCAACATCACTGGTCATTCAAGAGATGCAAATGAAAACAATGCTGAGATTCCACTTCACTCCGGAAAGAATGGCTGCTATCATGAAATCAACCAATAACAAATGCTGGCAGGTCTGTGGGGAAAGAGGAACCCTGATGCACTGCTGGTGGGAGTGTAGGCTGTTGCAACCACTGTGGAAATCAGTATGGAGATACCTCAAAGAACTAGAACTGGAAGTCTCATTTGACCCCAGTATTCCACTGCTGGGGATCTTCCCCAAAGAATTAAAAGAATCATACCACAGTGATATATGTGCACCCATGTTCATAGCAGCACAGTTTGTAATAGCTAAATCTTGGAAACAGCCCAAATGCCCATCAACTGGAGACTGGATAAAGAAAATACAGGTTTTTATAAAATGGAGTACTACTCAGCCATAAAAAATGAGAAATTAGAGACATTTATAGCTAAGTGGATGCACATTGAGGCAATACTCTTAAGTGAAATAAATAGGACACACATGTGTAAATACCAAATAGTTTCTCTGGTGTGAGGAACTGAAAGTGTAAATAAGGACTAAATGTATAATAGGTAATGTGAAATAGGAAGAAAAGGGGCAAAGGGGAAGGAAGTGGGAGGCCTAGGGGAAAGGATAGAACGGAATGGGATTAATATGAGAAAATGGAAAAATAGGAACAAAATCTTTGTAAATAGGGAGGACTGGAGGGGTTGAAGGGAGGGCTGGGCAAAGGTGAAAAATAAGAACCAAGAGAGACTATGTAAAGGTGCAAATTTCCAATGATGAATGTCATTATATTGTATACCTAAAATGTACCAATGATTAGAATGAATAATCGATAATGTAAAATAGGAAGAAAAGGTCCAAAGGGGTAGGGGTAGTGGGAGGGGCAGGGGAAAGGAAAAATGATGAGAAATGGAAAAAATGGAAATAAAGTCTTTGTAAATAGGGAAGGGTGGAGGGCGTGAAGGGAGGGCTAGGAATGGGGAAAAAATAAGAACCAAGATGCATTATGTAAAGGTACAATTCCCAATGAGAAATGTAATTGTGTTGGATACCTACAATGTACCAATAAAAGAATTTAATACAAAAAAAAGTATAAAAAGGCACAGAAAGATGCAGAGCCTGTCTGCCAGCCCGTCTGTGAGCATTCACGAGGCCCACCAGCCCTGTCAGCTCTGACACAGACCCAGAGTCCCCCGGGGCTTCCTGGTCAGAGGCGAGTCCCCCAGATAATCCTGTGGGTTTGCCCACCTGGTATAGGCCATGGTGCTTTCCTGTAGTGTAAGTGTTGGGACTGTACAGGAAGAAATGATTCAGGGGCAGGGTGGCCCAGGGCCATGGGGACAGTTTGGGACCCAGAACTGTGATCTCATAGAGGGGAAGGGAGACGGGCCTCAACTGGGAACCCCAGGGCTGATGGGACGGGTGATCCAGGAGCAACGAAGGGCTGTGGGGATCTCAGAGTGAGGGGCCTGGCTAAGTGGGGCTCACACATCCCTGGTTGGCAGTGGTGGAGGAGGAGGCTGAGTGGATCCGGGTGGTAGAGGGAGTCTGTGGGGGCGGGGACGCTCCTACCCTAGCATAGCTGGGCTGCAGAGCCGCACCCAGGCCCACAGGCAGGGGCTGGGGTGTGAGCAGACTCTAGGGGTGGTTTCTGGAAACTGAAGCTGTGGGGAATGTTGAGAATACTTGGCCTCTCTGAGCTTTGCTTACATAGATGGGTCCCAGAGAGCCCTTGCTGGTCCCCAGCAGCCCAGAGGCTCCGGAGCGGCCTCTGCACACTGACTGCCTCATAGAAGGGTGCAGCATGTGGATTTGAGCCCACTTTGCTGTGGCCAGGGCAGCAAGGACCCTCCCTGCTCAGATAGCTTTCTAGAATGTGGGGTTGGGTGCATTGCTGGGGTGCTTGCTGCCTGAGATTGCTGAGCAGGGCTGTCGGCTTTGGGGGCTTTTCTAGCCTTCCTCCTGGGTAGAGAAGCAGAGTCTGGGGCTGAAGTGACGCGGAAGGGGAGCTTTGCCTGCAAGGCTTGCTGGCATTCTCAGTATCTATGTCTCCAGCCATCAGCTGAGAAAGATGTGGCCACAGCTGGGAGCACTGGTGACAGTGGTTCTTGCAGCCAGTGGTTTATTAACTTTTTTCTTTATAAAATCACCAAGTGCTTTTATGTTCCCTGACCTCTCAGGCATTGGGCTTCAGCAATGATCCAGCATAGCAAAAGCTCTTACCATTTGGGGCTCATGTGTTAAAGGGCAGGCAGTGCTGGCGTCAGATGGCAATATTTCCAGGAGGAAACCAAGACTTAGCATCACCTGATAAAAACCAAGTGCCACGCTTGAGACATGAGGTGACCCAGAGTGCGCCCAGAAGGGTGCCTGCTCAGCCTTCTGAAGCAAAAGTGGGGCGTGGTTGGGGGCACTGAGTGCTGCTGCAGTGAGCTGACCCTTGGGGGCACGAAGGGGGAAACCCTGAGCCACCAGCCTGGCCCTGCTCACAGAGGGCTCCAGGGCTGCAGGAGGAGGTGCTAAGCTGCACTCTGACCTAGGAGGTGGAGTGCCCATGAGTGGCTAAGGGATGGTGGCACAAGGGACAAGTGTCCGTGACTACCCAGGGAGAGCCTGGGCCTTTCCCTGTGCCTCTGCTGCAGCTCAGCGAGGCCCACTGCCCAGTCACGCTGAAACTTTTCCTTGTCAATAAGACAAAGGTTTTCAGAATCTGAAGCCCCCCTTCCTCAAAGGGAAGAGAAGGTGCTCCCAGGAGAGGATTCCAGGGCTCCCACCAGCTGAGGCTTGCAGGACACCAGAATCAATGTGATCCTCAACACCAAATGGGTTGAATTAAAGGAACGAAAGGGAAGTGAGTCATCAGTCTTCCAGATGCAGTTTTAAAATCTGCATCCAGACACTTGGGCAGTGGCGTTGTGGTCCCAAGTTTCCTGCTTGGCGGGAGAGGAAGGGACCCCTCCACCCCGCTGCCCTGTGTCTCCAAGGAGGTGCGGAGGAGGTGGCCAGGGTAGCTGAGCTGTCCTCCTCCCCAGGCCATTCCCTTCCCTTCCCTGTGGTTTTCTCCTGGTGTAATTCTCTCTTTGTAGATAAGCATAAACCCTGGACTCTTTGCTCACAGCATTCCAGTGGTTTAATGGCCAGCTGCTGGGGGCAGGGTGAGCAAACAGTGGCTAGAGAAGTGTGGACCCAGTAGGACAGCACAGAGGCCCAAGGCATGGGAGCAAGATCCACTCTCACCCTAGCCCTGCCTCTTCCTGCCCCCTCACTGGTTCCACCTTCCTATTGGGCTAGGGTGGTCACCAGACTGACTGGGGACCCTGATGTTTATTTTGGTTCCTGCACTCCAATTAGAATGCCATCCACTGTCCTGTTCTCCCAGCTGCTTGCTAATTTGAGATTTGCTATCATATAGCCTTTTTTGCCCCAGTATTTCACTGGGTAGAGCAGAGCAAAGTTAATTTGGGATCAGCTCCAGATGTGTGGGCTGAGCCTTGCTGTTCATTATTGGAAAGGCATTGACAGTGCTAACGAATGTCTGGTGTGAATATCCTTCTATAAACACCAGGGCCCTCAAGGTGCCACCCATTCAGTCCCTGTGAAGGATTAATGAGGACCCTGGAAAGGAGAGAAAAACCCTATGGAGGCTCGGCCCGCGCACAGTAGCGGATGTGCCTTCTTGGGAGAAGAACCTCTTCCTGCTGGATCCTCCTGCTTCCTTGAGGCCTTCTGTGCCCGATGACAACATTTATTTCTGCTGCACAAAGAATTGGAGACAGCTGTGATGGTGGGGTAAAGGCAGGCCCTGTCTTCTTCGGGGAGGAGCAAGGACCTGGGAGTGCTGGCTGCAGGCAGAGAGTGGTTACTATGTGCCGAGAGGACCAGAGGAGAAAGATCAGGTGATGCAGGACAGAGAATGAGCAACTCCAAGGTCAACAGGGAGGCCACCTTGCAGAGAGAGAGGCTCCCTGTTCAGTGTGGAGGGGAGGGGAGCTGCGGTGGTGGCCGAGGACCTGTCACTCCACAGCTCAGAGCAGCAGACTGTTTGTTTTCAAACTTGGATTAATGCTCTGCTATTTATTTGTAGTTCTTCTCCAGAGAGCAATGTCTCTGACTCTGTTGCCCCTTTCAGGCACCAAGGGTCACCAGTGGGAGCCTTGGCGCTCTGGGAGATGCCTGCAGCCTGGCCACACCTCTCAAAACCAGGCCCTGAGCCACGCCTCAGGCCACAGGCAGGGAGGGCTGCCTGAGGTCAGCTCCGCGGGAAGGTCTGCCTCCCCTGCAGCCCCCGCAGGGGCAGGCGAGGGGTGACAGGAACACAGCGGATAGCCTGTCCCCAGCACCCTGTCCTCATTCCTGGTGGAGAATGTGGGTGCCAGAGTTGCCTGGCCACTGGAAGGTGGTAGTGCAGCCGGACACCTGGTCACCAACCACCCCAACCCCAGGGGACCTGCAGCAGAGGCAGTGCTACCTCCCAGGTACCTGCCCTGGTCTGCGTCGGCATAGAAATACTGCTGCACTTCTGACACAAGTGAAGCAGGAATATATTTTGTTATAAACAGACATTCCCTTTTGCCTCTCATAGACTACTTTCTAAGTCTGTGTGCGTGCGTGTGTGTGTGGTTCTAGAGATGGAACCCAGGGCATCCTGCATGCTGGGCAAATGCTGCGTCACTGAGCCACGTCCCAGTCCCCAGTATCCACAGTGACACCCCAGCAGGCACTGTCCCAAGTCAGTCATGCGGTGAGGTCTTGCAGGCTCCCAGGAAGAGGCACTGAGCTCTGACTGGAGTTGGAGTCAGCTCCACACAATCAGGGGTCAGAAGTTCATCTCCCAAAACTCTTTGACATTTATTGCTTGTGAAAGGTAAAGAGGAGAGGCCTGGTGGCGCGTTTACCAGCAGCCCCTCTTCGCCTTATCCAGGCTGCCCATCACCTCTGCTTTGTCCTCGTGGATGGAAGCTCTAGCCTGCACAGACACATGCACACATGCATGCACATCTGCACACACACACGCACATACACACCGGCCTCCCTGGGAGGGCCCTGGGGAATTGGTGGCAGATATGCACGCTCACTGAGGGACAGATGTGCTGGGGATGTCCTCCCGTCTCCCACACCTCGTAACATGTGGCTCCCTGCTTCCGCGCCAGCCATCTGTGACTCTGCGATGGTGGAGCCATCCTGCCACATCAGCCTGGCTGTCATCTGACAAAGAGCCATGGGCTCAGCCCACAGCTGAGCTTTTTCCCTGGTTCACTGGCCTCTTCCTGCACAGGGTGTTGAGCAGACATAAATAACCTCAGGCCACATTCCAGCAGGGGACAGCGTTAAAAGTGGGCAGGAAGGAAGTGATGACAAGGACAAGTCACCTTGGCCCTTTATCTCAGAACCTGGCAGCTGACTTGTTACTGCCACTATGCCTGTGTGCATGGATCTGGACATTTAAAGCTCTCTCTGGAGAGAATCAGCAGGAAGTGGTGAAAGCAGTGTGGCAGAGTTGGACAGTGGCAGGTAAGCAGAGGAACTGGGTTATTAGGAAGGGAAGGAGGGCGCTTTCTACAACCACCCTCCCCTTCTCTGCTCTATGGATGAAGAACTAGAGATGTTGAACAACTGGATGCAGTGACCACAGCATTAGTGTGCACTGGCCTTGTACACACAGAACCAGGGAAATATGTTACAATCAATGCATGTGTGTACTTGACATTTCATACATCACTCTTAGAGTCCGTCATTTCATCAGTCACTTTAAAAGTAATGTGTGTGCATGACCGCTGCCTCCCCTTGTTTACCTTCCTAGGAGGGAGGAATGTCTAACTTTTCAAAATCTCTCCCTAGTTTTGCCACTGAGTCATTCTGTGATTCTGTGAATTTTTTTCATCATTTATGTTCATTCTGTCTGCCTTTGTTACTATTATATGGAAAAGTATTTATTCTTATTTGGTAAGGTTGTAAATATGGTATCATATCATTTTCTCTCTAAAATGTTATTTATTATAGTGAAAAATGGAAATAATCTAAAATTCTAACAATAGGAGGTCAGCACCCAATTAAGCACCTTGGCCTTAGCCATGTGTTTGCCTCTGCTTTTCTCCTTCGGTGAGGAGAAGCCTGCATTTATTTCAAGGCCAGAGGGCACACATCTAACGGGTACAGACCAGTAAAGTCACATTTATATTCAGATCACCACTTCCTGACCAAAATGCAGGACACTTGTGCACCCACAGAGTCTCCTTGGGACGTCCCAGTCCATATATTTCTTTCACAGATGACACTTACTCCAGCGTCAGTCACCACTTATTTGCCATGTCTGTTGTTAGCACCATGTAGTAGGATCACACAGGGAGGGACTGTGGTGCCTAGCTCCATTTGCCTGATACAAAACTTCTGTGGCAGCCATTCCCGAGTTGCAGTCTCCATGTTTGGGCTGTTATGTCTACAAAGCTGCTGGGGATATTCTTGTATAAGTCTTTTAATTGATATGTGCCATAATTTCTCATGAGCTTTCTACTTGTCTACTTTCTACTTCCTACTTGTCTATTTCTTACAGACTCCTATAAAAGCATATATTTGGGTCTTGTGTTTCCCAGTCTGACAGTCTCAGCCTTTTACACAAAATGCTTAGATCAGTTACATTTAATGTTATCATCTATACAAATGGATTTGGTCTTTCCTCATAGGATGTGTTTTAATTATTACATCCATACTTTTGCCTTTGACATTACTTTCCATTCTTCTTCTTCTTCTTTTTTTTTTTTGGTACCTGGGATCGAACTCTGGTCCTTGTGCTTGTGCAGCAGGTGGCAAAACCACTGAGCTAAATCCCCGACCCCAGCGTTTCCATTCTTCTTTTAGATTAATCATGGTTTTTTAACTTAGTATTTTATTTTATCTCTGTTAGCAGTACTATAGTTACATATTTGTGGTATTATTCTTTTAGTGACTATCATGAATACTTCAATATTCATCCTTAAATTACAATCTACTTTGATACATTTACTCTGTGAAAATGAATGCAAAATTTCACAACTATTATTTGTGTATTTTCCCCTTGACCTTTTATGCTATTCTCGTCATGTATTTTACTTTACAAATGTTATCAAACCCACAAGATATTTCTATTTAGCATTATCTTAACTAGCCAATATTCTTTCATATTTATGTACCTTTACTATGTCTGTAGCTAGTCCTTTTAGCAGCTTTTGTCTGGGATTACTTTTCTCCAGAATGATTTTCCTTCAATATTTCACCAAGTACAGATTTCATGTGTAAAATATCTTTCCAGGGTTTGTTCATATAGAAATATCTTTATCTACAACTCCTTTTGGAACACATTTTCACTGAGCATAAACTCCCTGCTTAGCAGCACCACCTGCCTTCTTTCAAAGATGCTGTTCCACTGGTTTTTGACTTACATATGTTTCCTTGAATAGGCAACACAAAATCTTACTACTGACGTGTGATTTCCTCTGTAGGTAGTGAGTGTTCTTCTCGATGGCCATTTATTTCTCCTGTATCTGTGGAATCAGAAGTTGGAGCATGATTTGCCTCGATTTCCTTTCCTTTCCTTTCCTTTCCTTCCCTTCCCTTCCCTTCTTTCCCTTTTCTTTTATTTTTTGCCCGCCTAAACTTGTTCAGTCTCTTGAATCTGTAGTTTGGTATCTTGCATAAGATTTTGAAATTTCAGTGGAAGCACCTCTTCTTTTTCTCCTTTCCTTCCAAAGCTCAGTTAAACATACATGAGATCAACAGGAAGATTTGCTGTTATCTTTTATATTCTGTCCTTTATTTCCAATTTTTTTCTCCTTTCTCTCTTTTCTTCTTTCACTTTGGATGTGTCCTTTTGAGTTTCAGTGTTGATTTTTCAGTTTCTTCGAGCTCACATTTTCTGTCTTCTACTCTGTCCAGTCTGCTCTTGTGGGGACCCAATAAATCCTTAAGCTAAGATATTATGCTTTACATTTCTATCATGATAATTTGGCTCTATAAGGTATTATAATGATTTCTAAAGCTCTCATCTTTCCTCAACTCTTTTATTTTTCTTGTATATTTATAATAGCTACTTTAGAACCTGTGTCTAATTCCAACATCTGAATGATAACCAGATCTTTTTCTGTTATCTGATTTTTGTTAGGATTATCAGTCATATATTTTATCCTATTAACTTGTCTCCTTTAAAATATTAAAGCATTTATAGAAGATAATTTTCAAGACCAAATTTATATTACTTTCCCCATAATGTCTACTCTTTCTTTTGTTAGGCAAATCATGTGAAGGATGGACAACTGCAATCTGGTCAGAAATTGAGGCAAGTTGGTTTCTTGATGAATTCCTTGGGATTTTCTCTGTGTAAGAAGGAACATGTCTTCTGGTAATGAGAACAATTTTACCCCTTCTCCTCCAAAGTGAGTATCTTCTGCTTTCTCTTGTGTAATTGCCAACTCTTATATCTTAGTGCAATGTGGAATAAAAGTGATGAGAGCAGCCATCCTTTCCTAATGCCTGATATCAGAGGGAAAACTTTTAGTCTTTCAGAATTAAGAATAATATTTTCAGCCAAGTGTGGTGGCAAACATGTGTAATTTGAGTACTCTGGGAGACTAAGGCAGGAGAATTTCAAGTTCAAGCCTAGCGTGGACAACTTAGCAAGAACCTGTCTCAAAATAAAAAAAAATAAAGGGCTGTGCATGTGTGGCTCAATGCAAAGATCTTGGGTTCAATCCAAATGCAAAAAAGTTAAAAAAGAAAAAATAATATTTTCTTTCTTTTTTTTTCATAGATACCTTTTATTAGGTCGAGAAAGCTTTCTTCCATTACAAGTTTGTTTTGAGTTTTAATCATGAATGAGATTTTAATATTGCCAAATGCTTTTCCATTTGTGTCTGTTGAGAGAGTCTTGTAGGTTTCTTCTTCCATCCTCCTAAAAGGGTTCATATTAATTTTTAGATATGACTCCCACCTGCCTTCTTGACCAATCCTCCTTGATCATGGTGTTCAACCTTGCATATGTTCTTAGATTTTGTTTGCTATTATCTTTCAGGAGTTTTTGTACTTTGTTCATGATGGAATTGGTATGTTGGCCTGTAATATTCTTTTCTTGTAATATCTTGTGATGTCCTCTCTCCCTGGTGGACTCCTGTTTTCCAGACAGGCCTTGGGTGGAGCTATGACCTTCTCAGTTTGCTTCTCCCAATGTGGAACCTGTGTTTCAGGACAGGTTGGTATTTGGTATCAGGGTGACAATGCCTCATAGAATGGGTTGAAAAGTGTCCCATACTTGTCTACTTTGTGCAGTAAACCATCATTTCTTCTTTAACTGACATTGGTGCCACCCAGATATTGACATCTCCCTTCTCATCTGTGTCCTTGTTGCTTATCTGTGGACAGGTCCATCCTCTTCCCTGTGTGACACCTCTGAGGTTGTTCCTGGTGGAATCAGGATACACATGGGCACTTGGGGATGATGGAGACCAACTGGGGCCCTCTCTTATGTTCCCCATTCTGTCTGTTAAGCCTTATGCCTCTGTAAACACCACACTCAGCTGTTGGCTTTCACAAGTCACGGGCTTACTTCTCTATTGTTTTCACCAATGCTACAGGGTACAAATGATCCACTTATTCTGGGCTCCTTTACAGCAGTAATCATTGAGGTCTCTTGTGACTTGGGGCTTTTTTTTACCCACCCCTCTCCTTGGTTTCCCTGATAAACTGGCTGATGCCTGGCTCAACTTGTTCCTCTATGGAGCTAATAATCTCCATTTAGTTTCCGCACTCAGCTGCTTTGAAGAAGGCTGAGATCTCTGATCTAATGTGTCCTTCCCACTCCCTCACCCCCAGAACAAATCTCTACATTGGTGCTTGGAACAGGAGCAAGCAAGGGGTCCCCTCTCCCTGGTGAATTCCTGTTTTCAGGCAGGGTTTGAGTTGTAGCTATGACCTTCTCAGTCTGCCTCTCCCAGTGTGGAACCTGAGCTTCAGGAAAAGGTGGGATTTGGGTTCCACAGGGATGTAGGGATCTTGCTCTTCTCTGACTGAGTGGGATCTCCATCCCAGGGGTGGGCTGTGATGTAAGTGGGCCTGGGAGTTGTTTTCACCTTTTGCAGATGAGGAGGTAGTGAGAGAAAGAAGCCTGAGGAAATACTTCAGTGCAGTTGTCTATAGCGCTCAGCCCTTGGGTCCCTTCTTGGCAGCCCCCAGGTTGCGGGCTACCATGTAGCACAGGGCACTGTACCCTGTGGAAGGCTGTGGGGCCAGGACAGTGACGTGTGCCCACTGTTTCTAGTCTCTGTCCCAGCCACCGCCCATGACAATAGAGACATGGCTGCTGGGCTCACACCTGGGTTAAAAAGTAGTGAGAAAGGAGAAGGAGAGTCCTCTCCCCTGCAGTATGGATCTAGGAATTTATAAAGGAAAGGGTGCATTTTCATGGTAAAAGTGGTGTCATTCTGGAAATAATGGGGGACCTTGTGTGGTGGGGTCCCTAAGAGCAGGTAGGAGAGTGCAAACCCAGCTCCACAGATTCATCCTCCCAGTGCCATTTTTATCCAGTGCTCTTAAATTCTGTGTCCAGGCTATTCCAGAAGCCTCCCAGGAAGTATCTGGAAGAGAACTCAGTTTCCTGTTGCTGAAACTCAAAGCACTGACAGCTCGAGAACTGAAGGATGGTTGTGCAACACAGCAGCCTTTGAAGGACAAGCGCAGGAGCTTCTCTGCCTGCATTCTGGCAAAGAATGAGGTTTTATATGGGTCTGGGATGTAGCTCAGAGGTGGACCTCTTGTCCAGCACAAACAAACAAAGAGTGGACCCTGAAGATACAGGTATTCTTTGTTGGAGGAAGGAACTGCTGCGCAACTCTCAGAAACAGCAAAGGATACAGGAACAGAGAGCTCTGCTGCTAGAGTGTGACTCCTGAGCATTGCATACACATGACCAGCTTCTAGACTGTCCCTGGAAGACAGGTCTACAGACTCCAAAAATGCCAGGCACACACGGCAGGTTCAGGAGCAGGGCCAGGACTGTGCACGGGACAAACACTACTGGAGGATGTGTGGTGACACCTGCCTACTGCCTCCTTGTTCTGACTTCCAGGGAGGTGGCTTCCCACTGGGCCCCTGGGGACCATAGGGCAGAATTCATTGAAAGAGACTTTTCTGGAGAGATTAATACAAACCAGAGAGTGAAGAGTTGGTATTGATTTGATAGTGCTTTAGTCTGGGTCTCAGAGAGACATTTTAAGAGGGAATGATTTGGGGAAGAAATGGAATTTGAGGGAATAGGTGCCTTCCAAAGACATGATTTTAAACATGGCAGAGATGGGACAATCTATAATTTGGTTTTAGTAGGAGTCTTTGTAGAAAGAGTATTGTTCAGGTTAAGTTTCATTTATTTAAAAATGTTTGGATTATTGTTCTTTGACTCTGAACCGTGTCTTTCTTGGCAACGAGGAGCCCCAGTCAGAGCTGGCTTCCTGTGGCTTTGAACCATGCAGCCACTTGGTGTCCTGAGAGGAGAGAATTAGCCATGATCCTTGCAAGCTGGTGCCACATACTGTATATGAAGAATAAAAATATGATAAATATGGAATTAATTAGCCCATACATTTCACAGGGGGAACTGACCCTTTAAGATGAAGGGACGTTATATCTAGAAAGTGATTCCCAAGTGAGCTGGCACATTTAGGGTCACACAAAGCACCCCCAGAAAGCGGTAGAGATGAAAGGACAGCAGGTAAGGGTGCTGGGGCAGGGGTGGCCCGGTTTGGAAACGCAGAAATCCTTCTCTGTTCTCAAAGGCTGTGTCTTAAGTCAAAAGTGAAATCTTGACATGGAAATTATTTTTCATGTGGTGGCATTGAATACCAGATAATATCAAATTTTTGTGAAACTTCCAAGTACAGGAGAAGTAAGCGAAATACTAGGAACTAATTTCCTTAGATTCAAAAGGTTATAAATGTGCGGAGACCAAGGGGTGGTGATGCAAGCTGGTGATCCCTGCAGTCCGGGAGGCTGAGGCAGGAGGACTGAAAGCTTGGACCTAGCCTGGGCAAGGCAGTGACTCAGGGAGACCCTGTCACAAAATGAGAATATAAAAAAAAGCTGGGGACATAGCTCCGTGGGAAGCCTCTGGTTCAAACTGGTACCCACAACATACAAACAAAAAAGAAAACAACAACAAAAAATAACACAGAACCTGCATACAAGCAAATCAAATATCTGACTGAAATCCACTCTCCTACTGAGTCACCACAGCAGAGTGAAAGAGTGGGTAGCTCCTGCTCCTCCTTTCCCTGTAGTGCATGGAAAATAAGCGGGCACTCACCCTGGAAACTAGTCAGAAGTTCACAGGGGAGGGTGTGGCCTGAGAACAGAACACGAGGGGTGGTCCTGTGAGGTTTGCCGGTCTCTCCTCCATCCCCAGCATGTCAATGAGGGAGCAGTTAAGCCACCCAGGATTGCCCAAAGCTGAGGGAGTTTCTGACCACGGGACAGCATTACAGGTGTCACTGGCGGGGCCTCCATCTGGCTGAGGCAAAGGGCATTGGACAGGAACCCAAAGCTGGGGGAGAAATGGAGATCTCAGCAAGGGAGCTGCAAATAGAGATGCTGCTGCCGCCATTTTATTATTATTATTATCATCATTATTGTTATTGTTATTTGAATGGTTCTGTAAAGCTTTGTATTTCTTTCTACCAGTTGTAAATACAATTGCACAGAGATATAAATCTATGTTATGGGACACACATTGTATAAACATATAATTTACAACAAGAACATGAAAAGAGAGGACAGGGAGGTGGATGACAGAGCTTTCATAGGTTGGAAGGTAGGTTGGCAACACCCCGAAGTAGAATGTTATCAGTTAAGGGTGTTAAAGGTCATCCCAATGGTAACAAAAAATTAAATGTCTACAGGTCCTGCACAAGACAAGGCAAAACCCAGCACCCCGTTTATCACAGAACTAATTACAGCAAACTGAGGCAGGAGAGACTGAAAATCAAAACAAGTACAAGTGTACAGAAGCCAGCTCTTCTGTGCTAGCAAACAAGAATGATTAAAGTCTCCAACCGAAAAAAAGAGATTAGCAGAGCAGGTTTTTAAAAAGTGAAACGAATATTTGCTGTCCATAAAAACTCATTTTTGACACAAAGATACAAACAGGTTAAAGTGAAATGCTAGAAAATAATATCTCAAACAAATGAGCAACCCAAGAGGGTTGCCCACCAAGATAGACTGTAAGTCCAAAAAGGTTGCAAGAGACAAAGAAAAGCGTTACACATGACAAAGGAGTTGATTCACAAAGATGTAAAAAGCTGCAGACATAGAAAGCATCAGCGCTCTCCAATACATGAAGCTACCACCAAAGGAACCGAAACAAGCAATGGTTGTGTAATAGGAGCTGGAGATGTCAATGCCCACTTTCAGCAACAAGCAGGACAGAAGGTCAAGGACCAGAGAAAGGATGCATCTGACCGTAGAGACCACTTAACACTCACAGACTCACAGAAAGCCCTCTGCTTGATTACACGAAAACATGCATTTTTTCCCTCAAATACACAGGGAACACTCTTCAGGATGGATCCTATGTTAGGCTGCAAACTAGCCTTAATAAATTTTAAAACACTGAAATCATACAAAGTATTTTCTGCAACCACAATGGAATGAAGCTAGAAATAAATAACAGAAGGAAAACTGGAAAAGTCACAAATATGTAGAAATTAAACAACACACTATTAAATGACCTACAGGCCAATGAAGGCATCATGAAGGAAATTAGAAAATATTTAGAAACAAATGAAAATGAAAACACAACACGCCAAAATTTATGGAACACCATAAACTCAGTGCTCAGAGGGATAGCTATAGCTGTACATAGCTCTATTAAAAGAGAACAAGGCTGGGAATGTAGCTTAGTGGCAGAACACATGGCTGGCAGGTGTGAGGAAGGAAAAAGGAAGAAATAGAGGAAGGAAAGAAAGAAGGAAGGAAGGAAAAAAAGGAAAGGAAGACAAATCAGTATCCTAACTCTATACCTTGAAAAACAAGAAAAAGAAGAGGAAACTAAACCCAAATCTAGTAGAAGGATGTCAACAATAAAGTAGTAGATCAGAAAATGAGATAACCTAAACAAGTTAGTCAGTTCTTCTGCTGCTTGGACACAATACACCTAACATCCTCAACATAAAGAAGCTCATGTTTGGGGGATGCAATATTCAGTCTACAGTCAGCCAGCTCCAAGGCAGGAGATCAGGGCAGAAGGGTGTGGTGGAGGCAAGCAGCTTAGCTCGAGGCAGTCAGGGAGCAGAGCAGGGGACAGTGTCAGAGAGGAAGGGTGAGGGACCTCAGGTCACTCCTCCATGGCCCACCCAGACATACCCAGGAGTGCACATTACTCAGTGTTTCCTAATCCAATGAAGCTGACATAGCAGGATTAACAGTCACAATAGAGGAAATGGAGAAACTTCTAGAAACACAAAATTAATTAAACTAACCCAGGATGAAATAAAAAATCAGAGGCGATGTTAACAACTAAAGAAATTAAATTAGTTACCAAAACCACCAGAAAAGAAAAGTCCAGAAACTTTGAGGAAACAATCCAAAAATTCATTTGGAACAGGAAGAGACCCAGAACAGCAAAAGCAATGCTAGGTAACAGAGACATGGCAGGGGGTATCACAATCCCCAACCTGCAACTATACTACAAACTACTGTGATAAAAACAGCATGGTACTGGCAAAGAAACAGACCTGACGACCAGTGGAACAGATTAGAAGATGCAGAAACAAGGCCAGACACACTCAGCCATCTCATCTTTGATAAAGGAGCCAAACACCCTCACTAGAAGAAAGATAGCCTCTTTAATAAATGGTGCTGGAAAAATTGGGTTTCAACTTGCCAAAGATTAAAACTAGGCCTATATCTCTTGCCATGCCCTAAACTAAAATCAAAATGGATTAAAGATCTAAATATTAAAATAGAAATACTGAACAGGCTGGAACAGAGGTTAGGTAGAACTCTTGAAGACATCGGTGTAGGAAAAGATTTTGTGAACAAAACCTCACTTGTCTGTGAAATAGCACAAACAATCAACAAGCAGGATCTCTTCCTATTAAAAAGCTTCTGCACAGCAAGAGAAAACACCATCAGTGTGAAGAGACAACCCACAATGTGGGAAAAAATCTTCACCTGCTTTTCCTCAGACAAAGGTCTACTATCTCAAATCTATAAAGAACTTAAAAAGATCAGACCTCCCACATTTAAAGACCCAATCTGAAAATGGGCACCTGAAACGAACAGACATTTCTCAGACAAAGAAGTAGAAATAGCAAATAAATACATGAAAAAACGTTCAACATCACTGGTCATTCAAGAGATGCAAATGAAAACAACACTGAGATTCCACCTCACTCCAGAAAGAATGGCTGCTATCATGAAATCAACCAATAACAAATGCTGGCAGGGCTGTGGGGAAAGAGGAACCCTGCTCCACTGCTGGTGGGAGTGTAGACTGGTGCAAGCCCTGTGGAAATCAGTATGGAGATACCTCAAAGAACTAGGACTGGAAGTCCCATTTGACTGTGCTATTCCACTACTGGGGATCTTCCCCAAAGAATTAAAAGAATCATACCACAGTGATATATGTGCACCCATGTTCATAGCAGCACAGTTTGTGATAGCTAAATCTTGGAAACAGCCCAAATGCCCATCAACTGGAGACTGGATAAAGAAAATGTGGTTTTTTAAATAAAATAGAGTACTACTCAGCCATAAAAAATGAGAAATTAGAGACATTTATATCTAAGTGGATGCACATTGAGGCGATACTCTTAAGTGAAATAAATAGGACACACATGTATAAATACCAAATAGTTTCTCTGGTGTGAGAAACTGAAAGTGTAAATAAGGACTAAAATGTATAATAGGCAATGTGAAATAGGAAGAAAAGGGGCAAAGGGGAAGGAAGTGGGAGGGATAGGGGAAAGGAAAGAAGGGAATGGAATTAATATGAGAAAATGGAAAAATAGCAACAAAATCTTTGTAAATAGGGAGGCCTGGAGGGGTTGAAGGGAGGGCTGGGCAAGGGTGAAAAATAAGAACCAAGAGAGACTATGTAAAGGTGCAAATTTCCAATGATGAATGTCATTTTATTGTATACCTAAAATGTACCAATGATTAGAATGAATAATCGATAATGTAAAATAGGAAGAAAAGGTCCAAAGGGGTAGGGGTAGTGGGAGGGGCAGGGGAAGGGAAAGAAGGGAAAGGAAAAAATGATGAGAAATGGAAAAAATGGAAATAAAGTCTTTGTAAATAGGGAAGGGTGGAGGGCGTGAAGGGAGGGCTAGGAATGGGGAAAAAATAAGAAGCAAGATGCATCACGTAAAGGTACAAGTTCCCAATGAGAAATGTAATTGTGTTGTATACCTAAAATGTACCAACAAAAGAATTTAAGAAAAAAAAAAAAAGAAAAGTCCGGAAACAGATGGCTTCACTGTTAAATTATACCAAATATTTTCTGAAGGATTAAAATCAATTCTTCTCATAGGACTTCCAAAAGTAGAACAGGAGGAAATATTTATTAAGTCAATCTATGTGGCCCACTTTACTCAGATTACAAAGCCAGGAAGACCTCACAGTAAAGGTAAAGACCAATATCCTTTAAAATACTGATGTAGAACACCCATAAGTAAATACTAGTAACCACAATCCAACAACATGGTACAGAATGGTTCACCAAGTGGGATTGGTACCTGGAATATCAAGATTATTCAACACACAAAAATCAGTCAGCATAACTTACCACATTAACAGAATGAAGGAGGGAAATACCCAGTTTCAATTGATGCAGGGAAAAAAATGTGTTTAATGAAATTTCACACTTTTTTATAATAAAAAAAAGCAATTTTGGAGTAGGCGGAAGCTGTCTCAACATAATAAAAGCCACATAGTTAAATCTCAAAACCAATGTCAAACTCAGCTTGAAAGACTGAAAGTTTTTTTCTCTAAAATCAGGAACAAGACCAGGGTGATCCTCTTGTCACTTCCATTCAACCTCATCCTGGAAGTCCTAGCCAGAATAGTTGAGGAAAATAAATAAATGCATACAATTTTTCAAGGAAAATGTAAACTTTGTTCATAGATGACATCTTATATATGGAAAACCCTAAATGTTTCCTCAAAAGTATTTTTACAATTAAGCATATGCAGCAATGTTGTAAGATTCAAAAATGCACACACAAACAAAAACCCCAATGGTTTTATACACTAACAACAATCCTCAAAGAAATTTAAAGGAAGGAATTCTACTTATAGTAGCAACAGAACATACTTCAGAATAAATCTAAGAAAGAGGGCAAAAATATATAGGCTGAAAACTACAAAATATTGTTGAAAGACATTAAAGACATAAATAAATGGAAAGATATCTTATGGCCATGGATTGGAAAGCTTAACATTGTTAAGATGTCAGCAATAGCCAAAGCAACCTACAGCTTCTGCACAATTCCTGTCAAAGCCCCGATGACATTTTTTTCTTAAACAACAACAAAAAAATCCATCCTTTTTTCATATGGAATCTCCAGAGATTGTGAACAGCCAAATGACTTTGAAAAAGGATATAACTAGGAGTCTCCCACTTCCTAATTTCAAAAGTATTAGGTAGCTAAGAGGATCAAAACATGGCACCAGCACGCAGACTGATACAAATATATATATCTATCATGGGACAGAGGGGACAGTCCTCAGATAAACCCTCACACACACCATCTGATGACTTTCAACAATGGGGAAAAGGTACTGGGAAATCTGGATATCCACATGTGAAGTTGGAACCTTACTTTGTGTCATAGAAAAATTAACTCACAATACATCAAATAACTAAATGTGAAGACTAAAACTGTAATAGTCCTGGAAGAAACATGGCAAAATTCTTCATGACGTTGTATTTGGCAGTGTTTCTTATATTTGACTCCAAAAGCACAATCAACAAAAGCAAAAACAGTTATGCTGGACCTCCTTAAAATTAAGAACTTTATACGTCAAAGGACACTATCGCTGGGGTAGAAGGCCACCCACAGACAGGAGGAAAGATTTGCACTTATACTTCTGATACGAGATGCATGTCTGGAATATCTAAGAACCCTACCACGCATCAACACATAAACAAACAACCAGACTTAAAAATGGAAAGAACTTGAACAGACTGGTCTCCAAAGAAGATACACAAGTAGCCAATAAACCACTGAAAATAATACTCGATGTCAAGGGAAATGCAGATCAGAACCACAATCAGATGTCACATCACAACTGCGAGGATGACTACTGAAGAAGGCAAGGAGAAAGAGACCAAAGGGGAGCAAAAGAAAAGTAGAAAACACCAGAGAGAAAAATTAAGTGAATTTGGAGACATTGGAACTCTATACACTGGTGGCAGGACTGTAAAATGGTGAAGCCACCCCAGGAAATTTTAGTGGTTCTCAGAAAGTGAAACATAGCATTTCCTTATGACCTAGGAATTTCACTGCTCCCCACTCAACAGAATTGAAAATATGGACTCAGACTGGCACCTGAGTTCCATTTGTTTCTGCAGCATTATTCAGAGTTTTCTAAAAGGTAGAAGTAACCCATGAATCCATAAGAGATAAATAGGTAAACAGAAAGTAGCACGCAGAGTTGGTGGAATATTACTCAGCCATAAAACCTTAATGAAGTTCTGACACACACTAAAAATGGAGGAACTCTGAAGTATTATGTGATAGAACAAGTCAAGACTAACAGGACAAATATAGTATGATCCCTTTTATACAAAATATCTAGACTAGAAAAATTCACAGAGACAGGAAGTAGATGAGAAGTTGCTAGGGAATGGGTCGGGGAGGATGAGAAGTTATTGGTATGGCAGGGCTTCTGGCTTTTGGCTGATGAAATATTTTGGAAACAGTGGTGATAGTAGTGCAAAGCAGGGAATGCAATCAATGACACAGAATTATATGCTTAAAGTTGGATAAGATAGCCAAGTTTATGTTATTATGTTTCGCCAGAGTGAAAAATAATTCAGAAACACTGTCTCAATGAAGGAGGGCTCCTCTCCTGAAGCCATAGCCCAAGGAGCCCTGATGTGGGTCACATGGTTCCTCGTCCTGTCGGCCCCTTCTGGTAAGGTGACAGGTGAGACTCAGGGCAGCCAGCCTCCCGCACCTCCCATCCACCCACCAGTGAGATGAAGTCGGTAGGGGCCCCAGGTGACTCCAGATTTCCTTTACAGGAAACTGGAATTCAGGTTTTTTCACATTCTGATCTTTATGGCTCTTTGTGCGGAACCTGCCAAAGTCTGGCCTACGATTGGGGCTGCAATCTCCTGTCAGCCACCTCTTGTCGGATTTATGTCCCTGGCAGGGGACTGGAGGAGGGGGGCTGAAGGTACAGGAAGGTGCCGAATGTGTCACTAGGCCTGCAGGCTGGAGGACAGGGTGCCAGACAGTGCTGGCCTGCACTGCCCCGGGACCTTAGTCTCACCATTCTGGGTTCTAGAACCAGCCTGGACCATCAGGGTGACTGTCCCCCCAGACCTGACCTAGTACCTCTGTCCTCACTCCCTGTCCCTGGGCATTCAGAAAGGAGCTGACTCAGGAAGGAGCTCTCCTCTTATCCCTGAATGATTCTTCTCCCTCTTCTGTGCTCTTCTGCCTCTATTCCAGTGTCTCGGGAGCAAATCCCTCCAGGGACCCTCCCCTGTCACCAAAGTGTTCTGTGAAGTTTTATCCTTGGATTTACCAAGTCTTCTTGTGATTTCCTGTCACCTCCAGGAGGCTGTGAGCCTCTGCAGACCCCTCCTCACCCTCTCTTCACTGGGTCACTCTGTAGATGGCCGGCCCACTCCATCCAGGATTTCCTCCCCCACCCCAGCAAGAGCAGCAGCAGGAAGCCTGCGATGACCCCTGCTTAGGCTGGTGCCCCAAGGTGCTGGCGAGAATGCTGGACATGCAGGTCTTCTCATGGCCCTGGGCTGCTTATCCCTGATCAGCTGTGAAACAGACTCCATGCCCTGGGGGAACCTCCGCTGGCCTCTGTGCTAGGCATGCAGCATCTTTCCTGTGCCCAGGGAGTTTGTGGGGGGCCTGCTTCCCCTCCTGGCCCCTTTGGGTGAAGCTGACCATTGCCCGCTGGATCCCCACACCTTGGCTTTCTCACCAGGACTTTGTGTGTGTGGTAAAATGCTCCCGCTCTCTCATTTAATTCTAAAGTTTTACTATGAGTAACATCACAAATCTAAAAGATCCTGTGACAAGTCTGCCAGCAGTTTCCAGAGTAGCAGTAACAGGATGACATCTATGCGTGCAACAGCCAATATGAGCAGCAGGACTCTAAGGGGCAATCCCGGTTCCTCTCAGTCATAGTCCACCTCTGCCTGCAGGCAGATGATTTTGAAATCATCTCCAGGCCTTTCTTTATGACTGCAGGTTGTGCATAACCCTAAATAGCACATTGTTAACCTCACAGCTGAACTTCACCGAAACAGGGAGCTTGGCTTTTCCAAACTTGCTTTCCCTCTGCTTTTCACCTGCGGGCTGTCCTTGCTCACATGGCTGCTGTAGCCCACGGTTTTCCTGGATTGCAGGACAGGACAATCTTCATTCTCTTCCTCCTGATGGAGTTTGATATTTTTTTGTAGCATTTTGTTTTTACTACAATCAGCTCTGCTAAGTACCATCTTTTAAATATGCTTAGGAGAAATATGTGAGTCTCTGAAGCCTTGAGAGGGAATTGCTGAGCCCTAGGTCAGGCAGTTCTTAAATTTTGCTGAATTTTTCCTGTCCTACATCCATACTGGTGCTTGGCATCAAAAGCCTTGTGAGATAATACATTGTAGGAGGCCATATGCTGTGGATTGAATGTTTATTCAATTATAAATGAGATTTGATACATATTTCTTTTTTACAGTAGTCATGCATTGTTTAAGGACAGGGATACACTCTGATAAATGCCTTATTGGGCCATCTCGTCAGTGTGCAAACATCATGGGATGCCTCTGTGTATACTCCAAGACAGGAGATTTATTGAAACACTTTTCCTTCTTCCACAATAACTTAGCTTAGTATAACTTTTTTACTTTATCAACTTTTAATTGGGTTAACTTATTGACTCCTTTGTAACACCTAGCTTAAAATAGATTGCAGGGTGGGGCAAAGTATTTTTACTTGATATATTTTACTTTGACAATTTTATTGTTAGAAATAGACACAAACATACACTTTGGCCTAAGCTTGCAGAATCAGGATCACAGTATTATCACCTTACACCTCCACATCTGTCCTCCAAAAGCTTCCGGGTAGTGACACCCACTGGAGGGTGCTGTCCCCTCCTGCAGTGATGAGGCCCTGGCTCTCCACTGGATTACTGCTCACTGCACGTGCATGGGGCTCTGCCTAGGTTGTTCTCCTTGCTCACTGCTGACTTGCAGACAAGTAGACAAGGCTCCAGGGATGTCCCCCCGTCCTAATGAGAAACCTCACTGGTGGGGTTCCAGCTTTGCAACTTTCTCAGCAGCTTATTGAAGGCTGCAAATGCTTCTACTGAACCCTACACCGTGAATTCTCCTAGGGATGCTTCTTCTCCTGTTCCCGAGGTCCCTTTCACATCCTCTTCTCTAGTCACATGTTCCTTCCCCCAGCTCCGACTCAGTTCCTTGGGAGGCCTCCTCTGAGCATCCCCAGTGCCACACTCATAACCCTGGGTTACATTTGCTGCCATCCCAACCACAGCCTTTCTGGTTTGTGCAGCCTTCTCCTCGTCAAATCCTGTAAGTCATGGTGAACCCCTCGAGCATCCTCTCCAGGTGGCACTCACCCACTCCATGGCAGCCTCACCAGAGTCCCAGAAGGTCTCTGGAGTAGCCACAGATGCTGCTGTCTTACAGCACTGCCCGGTGTCTTTGAGACTCCTCGGCTACGGCAAAGGTCCAGCCAAAGCTCCCCTTGCTGGAGACTGTAAGAGCTGCTGTGGCTCCCACTCCCTTGGTTGAATGACTGGATTGTGCTGGAGGGAGGAGGAGCAATCTGATATCAGGATAAGCAAAGGCTGTGCAGGAGGAGCCTTGTCCACAACAAGCCAAACCTGGAAAGTTAAATTATTCTCAAATGACTCATATCATTCACAGAGTGGCCCTGAGGGCATCTTGCAAGAGGATCTGGGCCAGCTTGACTTCTTGTTCTTCCTGCTGGACACTGGTATCTCTGATATGCATGGCTCCTGGTTTCTCCAGTCACAGCATAAAGGTTTCAATTTGTAGCCTGTAACATCACCCCTAAGAAAGACTGTGATCCAGAGAAGCCTTGCATGGGGAATGACTCTGCCTAGGTAGAAAGGCATCTGTCTCTAGCGCAGGGAGGGTTCACCCACCCTGAAGATGTCTCCACAGCTGCTCCCTGGCTCCCAGTGTTCTCAGCAGACTCAGCACTCACTGACTCCTACGTGATGAAAATCACTCTTAAAAAGGGTGAAACCACCTGGAGCTAATAATAAATCCACTGTCACAGGAGGTCTACCTCCCTTTCAACATGGCAAACACAGCTTTGCTTTGGCCTCAATCATCATGGAGCACAGAGAAGGTGCTTCCATGTCTGCTCTTTCATCCTGGTCTGGAGACATTTCTGCACCTCAGAGGCAGCTCTTCTAGAGTGGTTGTTAGTTCTTTGCCTACAGCACAATAGATCCTGAAGCAGCTCCCACGATGGTATTCTCATCCTCTGAGGTCCTAGCTGTGGTAGGACTGGAGAACTTGTCTTAGTTACTATCTCCTTGCTGGGACAAAATACTTGACACCCAAAGTTAAAGGAGGAAAAGTTTATTTTGGCTAATAGTCTGTAGATGTTTCAGTCCATAGTTGGCTGGTTCCAAGGGAGGGGGGTGCAGCACAGCAGAAGGGCATCACAGAGCAGAAACAGTCCATGGCAGAGC
This sequence comes from Heterocephalus glaber, assembly GCF_053883595.1. NCBI lineage: Eukaryota > Metazoa > Chordata > Mammalia > Rodentia > Bathyergidae > Heterocephalus > Heterocephalus glaber. The sequence goes on along the minus strand of NW_028258212.1, from coordinate 279,135 downwards.
AGGCAAGAGGCAGCAAGCAGCAACAGCAGCCAGCCTGCCTTTCCCTTTATATTCCATCCAGGCTACCTGCCTATTGATTGGTGCCACCCGCACCCAGAGTGAGGCTTCCATTAGCCACACCCAGAACTATGCTAAACAAATTTGGTTACCACACATCCTTAATCCCAGTGTCACACACCCTAGATCCAGCCACCTCCCAAAAGGCCCACCTATGCATGGATGAGGCTTTGGGGAGACAACTAGATACAAGCCATAACACCGCCCAACTGCCTGGGCCATGGTCCCCCTGATGTTCCTCTCCATGGTCTTGAGTCACTCACTGTCCTTTCTAGGTCAGTTACTCACTGTGGCCTCTGTCCAGTGACAACATCAGAGTTTACATGATTATGGGCCAAAGTGGACAGCACAACAGGAAGGGAAACCAAGGGGGGAGAGATGGGCCCCAACAAGAGCTGTGCTCCACAAAGAAGCAGGAAGCAGGGTGCCCATGCTCCCTCACTGGCCAATAGTTGTGTGGTGAGTGGGTCTGCTTGCTTTTCTTCCACTGGGAAATATGCTCATGCCTAACCCACCTTTGTGTTGGGAACTTTGTATTTTCCTGTTCCATTTTTATTCCTTTGTATTATCTGTCTGCTACTCTGACATTTGTTGTTGGAATTCCATTGTGTAGAAGTATTATTCTCTGTCAATTTCCTCCTGATGGAAATTTAGTTTGATTTCCAATATTTTGTTATTCTACCCCAACACCACTTTTTATGGATTCCTATACATACTTAGGGCATTTTCCTAAGAGTTTTTTAAACTGTGTGTTGCAAATATATTCTCCAAGTCTGTGATCCATATCTTTGCCCACCTTAGCTGGAATGACTTTTTAATTAATCGATATCATAATATGAAAAATTTCAAAAGTATGAAAATCAGACCGAACAGTGAACACCCATCAGCAACAAGTACCAACTCATGGTGGATCTGATTTATCTTAGCCTCACTCATGTCTTCCTCCTCCAGATCCTTTAAAATCAATTGTACACATCAGATCTAAAAACCTGAAATCTAATTTAGGATATATGTATAAAAGATAATGGCTTTAAAAATATGCATGGTAGAGTGCATCCTCAGTGTGCCTGAGGCTCTGAGCCAACCCTCAGCAAAAATATATATATCATATTCACAATACCACAATAACATACAAATGATTAATACATCCTTAACACAAGGAAATAACCAATCAATGCTCAAGTTCTTTGATTTCTTTTGTTTTTGCAATTTGTTTGTTCAAGATTCAAGTAAAGTCCATTGGTCCATGTCTCCATCTGTAGTCTCTCTCTGCTTATAATTTATTAAAGAAAATGGGTCAGCTTCATACAGGTATCTGACATTATAGGATAATGTGAATGTTGCTAATTTGGGATCAGCAATGTCTTTAAAATAAAGGTATCACTCGTGTTTCCTCTAAGTTGATGGCTAGGTCTGAGGATGGGACTCGGCGGTGTCTGTCCTGTTTGTCATGCTGACCTTGTGGTGATTCTAGGTACTCCATCAGGAGGCTCACAGCTCTGGATTTTCCCTTAGAGCAATGATTTCATTAACCATTACTAAATGATGACATCCTAATTCCAATATCCCCTCTCTGCTTATTATTTAGAATGCTCCTATCCAGAGAAACTTCTTCCCATTGATAATTTGTTGTATCTTCAGATGAAGTTCATGTAAGAAAAGCTAGGTAAGTTTCACTTCTCAAGAGTTACAAAAATAAGGATTTGGAATTGATTTCATAGCACTCTTGAAAGGTAATCAGTTAGGGTTTTCTTCTTTAGAATGTTTGGAAACCACAAATTTAAATATCTTGGGCATCTTTCAATCTATTGGAAGCATTATTTTTATTGATGCTTAAACCTTCAAAGGTTTGACCAGCAGGAGCTTCTCTGGGTTGGTTCTGAGTTTTTTGGACATAAACTCAGAAATCCCAGTAGCTTCCTTGCTTTCTAGTGTTTCAAGATGCTCCAGATTCATAGTGTACATTTCTTGTCCCAGGTCTAGAAACATAGTTTTCTCAGGAAGTCCTGGCTCCATTTCACTGAAAATGACGATCTCTACAGATCATCACAGTCTGCAGACAGTGGTGTTCTTCACATCCCGGTGACTATTTCTAGGTATCTTCAGTGCAAATAATTAGAAAAGAAGCACTTTTTTATTTTACAGTAAAATGCATCATGAATCAAACTGAAATTTTCATTTCAAATTGAAATTCCAGTCTGGCTTGTGAGAGGCTGGGAAGTCACCACTCCATCCTAAGAACAAATAAGTAATGGAAGAAACTCAACATCAACAACTGTTCTTGGACATGTAAGAGAAGGGAGGTCACAGGAAATGTTGCCCCTGAAATTGGAGAGATGATAGAAGAGTACAAGAGAAGAAGCCCAGGCTGCAGGCGTCCGAGGGGAAGTGACAAGCCTGACATACGCTGGAGCCTCCGTTCTCAACAGAGCCAACCTCAGGAGAAACCGAGCTGGGCCCGCTGGGTTTTCCAGGAAAGTGCCCAGTTCCAGCCCACTCCAGACAGCATGCTCCACCACTGGGGAGGGCAGAACTGAGAGGAAGTGTGAGGAGCCCAGTCCACGGGCCCAGCTCAGAAAGATCAACCCCCAGAGGGCTGCAGCAAGTACATCTCCCCATCCCTTAGGGCTATTTCCACAGCTCCTGGTGCCCAGCACAGCGTGTCCATCTGCCAAGGACAAACAGAAGGACACTGTACCAAGCCAAACACAGTCTGGAGGGACAGATAAACACTGGGCCCAGAGTTAGGTGTGGCGGGAATATTGGAATTATCAGGCCAGAGATTTGGAACAACTCTGATGGCTGTGCTGAGATGGATAAAGCAGCAAGCATCTAGAACAGGTGGGTGAGCTAAGAAAAGAGATGAAAATTCGAGGAAAAAACCACAAAGAAATGGTGGTGACTGAAATAATCACAGCAAAAAAGAAAAGTACTGTAGCTTTGACGGCCTTATTTTTAGACAGATCCTGGCTGAGAAAAGAATCTCTGAGCTCGATGAGATCTCAACAGGAACCTCTAAAACTGAAAAGAAAACGGGGAAAAAATACAGCAAAAAGAAAAATAAAACCCAGAACAGAGTATCCAATTCTGTGGGACAATTACAAAAGGTATAAAGCCACATAATGGGCATACCATAAGGAGAAGAAAGAGAAACAAGAAGTAGTGAGAATTTGACTAGGAATTCTCCGCGAATCAGTGTCAGACAGCAAAACACAGATTGAGAAGTTCAGAGAACACCAAGCAAAATAAATGCAAGAAAAGCTGTACTCAGACTTATTATTTCCCACCATAGAACATGATAAAGAAAAGTCCTAAAAGGAGTTGGAGGGATGGAATCTCACCCACAGGTGGGCAGATAAGATTGTCATTCATCCTCTCCTCAGAAGCTGTATGAGCAGACGCAAGCCAAAGGTCCCGAGTTTGATCTCTGGTACCAAAAAGAAAAGAAAAAAACAAAGGATAAAGTGCTGAAAGAGAAGGCCCACCAACCTAGGGTTCTTTGCTGTGAAGGAGAAATAAAATCTTTCTCAGAGCACAAAACTTGAAGCGATGTGTTGCCACTAGACCCGCCTTGCAAAAAATATTAGAAGTTCTTTAGAGAGAAGGAAAATGATATAGGTCAGAAACTTGTTCTTACATGAGAAAGGAAGAGTACTAGAGAAGGAATACATGAGGAGAAAATAAAAACTTTGTTTTTCTAATTCCTGTAACTATTTTGTTTTTGCCTTTGAGATAGGATCCCTTCGTGTTGCTGAGGCTTGTCTCAAACTCCAGGGCCCAAGTGATGATTCTTCTCAGCCTCTTGAGGTGCTAGAAGATGCCCACCATGATGCCCAGCTGTTTTTTCCTATTCTGAATGATCTAACATATAGCAGTTTATGCAAAATAGAAATAGAGACAGGTTATTTGAATACCCGTATAACCATATATGTGTGTGTATTAATACGTATAAGTAAAATGAAGGAATGTGATGATACAGCAGGTAGGAGGGAAGAACTGGGCTTATTTTATTGTACAGGCCTTGCACTATACTATAGTGCTGTTTAGAAGTAAAGTTTAATTGGGTGCACATCACAAATCCTAAATCAGCCATAAAAAATGAACACAAGGAAGAGAAGATGGAGGAGGAGAAAGAGGAGAAATATCCTAAGATAAGGGATAAAGTGAAATAATAAACTATCTAATTATAGTTTAAAAAAACAATAAAAGAGTGGAAGATAAAAATGGGAAAAAAATAAGTGCAAAAAATACAGTGGACCCTTGACTTACAAACTCAATTTGTTCTGAGGGCTAGTTGTAACTCAAGTTGGTCAATTGCTTTCAAAGTCTCTTACCTGTATAATTTTAAGCCACACTTTCTTTCAGGCAGACCTCAGTGTCTTTAGATATATTGGCCCAGGATTTCTCAATTAACCCCACATAGGAAAGGATGTTGTAATGTTCCTTCCAGAACTCTTTAAGGGTTAAATCTGTATCTGAGGGTATCTGGAGGCACCAATGCCCAGCATTTACATCATAATTCTAGACTTTGGTCCTAAGTTAAAACTAAAATTCTAGTTGTAACACAAGTTGTTTGTATGTCAGGCTGGTTGTAACTCCAGGGTTCACTGTACAAAGCAGAAAAACCTACAGTCTAGTAAACTCAAGCTTTCATTTTAGGAATCTAGAAAACAAGGAACACATTAAATCCAAAGTTAGGAGAAGAAAAAGGATAAAAATTAGAGCATACATCAATGAAATTAAAAACAGAAAATCAACAGAGAAAAGCAAAAAAAAAAAAAACAAAGCTGAGTTTTTGGAAAGATCAGCAACATCAATCAATTTCTTTCCAGGGAGAGAGAGAGAGAGAGGATACAAATATGTGAAAGAGAAAATCACCTCAGAATAGTTTGAACAATCCTATGTCCACAACTTTGATAAACTAGAGAAAATGGAAAAATTCCATGACAGACACAACTTTCCAAATCTCATCTAAGAGTAAGAAGAAAATCTGGGCCTGTATCTATTAAAGAAATTGAATCAATAAATAATAAATTTCCAAAACAGAAAGCACCAGGCTCTGCTGAGTTCATTGATGAATTCTACTAATTAAATTTGAGAGACATAGGAGTTCACTGAACTTCCTCAATCTTATATCAATATATCCTCTCTCTCAAGACTGAAATCCTGGATGCTAATGATCTAATATAATTATTCATTTGTCTTATTCAGCAAGCATGGACACGAGCCTTTAACAGCAGCCACCCTACCACAGCAATGTTTTCTGAAACCTGCCTAAGATTTCTACTTTTGTCCTCTGAGTTAATTTCACTGAAGTCAAATTACTGTGGTGTAAAGTTGTTTGAAATAGTTTTCTTATGTGCAGTTAGGCTCCCAGCTCAATCCATAGCTAAGTAAAGTTGTTTTATTTTGCATTCAATTTTTAGAGATTGCTTTTTACAAATATAATTCATTTTGTCATTATGCACAATATTTACATAGTGCCAAAGTTAAAGTTATAAAATCAGGTATTTTTTAAGGCAGGCAGATTTTCCTGTATTTCGTTTCTTCTCTCCTTGGCAGTAAGTTGTTTTTAAAGATTTTTATTACTATAATTTCAATATAAAATATGCATCTATTCATAGTTTCCATTTCTTTAATAAATAGTAACATATACACATAGTTCTTTTTACTTTCTTGTTTTCTCAACCATACCCCCTACAGCTCTGTAACAGTATATAACAATACATGAGGATATCTTTATGATTTTTCAACTGGACGGTATTCAGTCAGTGACCTGATGATGATCATTATTTTGTTTTGTTTTATAAATGATGCTTTGACAAAGACCTCGTGCAAGCATTTTTAGAATTTTAGCATTTAGAATTTTTCTAGAATTTTAGAATTTATGTAATTTTGTAATGATTAGATTTTCATCTTTTCAAATGCCTTTTCTGCCTCCTGTGTCTATTTACTGATTTATTTTTTTCTTCACTTTAATAGTGTGATGGATTACAAAAATTGTTTTTCTTATAATAAACCATGCTTACATTTCTAGGCTCTATCTCTCTTTGCTGTCATGATTTTTAGACACGTGTTTTTACATTCTGTCTGCTTTTGCCTCATTTAGGATTTGTGCATTCCCCTTCAGTAGTGAGACTGGGCTGTGCTGTCTATTTTGGTTCAGTCTGGGACAGGTTTAGAGACAGAGGTCTTATTTATGCTCTGCTTTTAGATGCCATCTATCAGCTGAGCCTTCATGAGTGTTTACCTCTGGCCCAGACCTCTGCCCTCAGCTGCAGACCATCTATCTGTCCAGCTGTCTTTTCAGCATCCTGCCCAGATGTGTGTGCAGCCTGGCCAGTTCTGTGTGTCATGTCTTCTGCGGGTTCAGCCTCCCCAGAAAGGATCACTGCACCAATCTGGCTGCTTGGGTCACAAGCCAGACTGCCTGGCATCCTGCTAGGACTCATCAGTGTCTACTCGTGGGCACAGAAGGTGACTCCCTCACAGCTCCGTGCCCTGGGCCTGCCACCCTGCCCACCACCTCTGTCCCACAGATAAGGCTGCTCACCTCCTCTTTGCTCTACCCAGCTGGTCCTCCTCGCAGCAGGAGGTGCCCTTTATCAGTCCCTTCAGCCCTGGCTCCAGTGGCTTCCCACTGCCCTTCAAGGCCACAAAGGACCTGGCCCTTGGTCCCTTCCCAGACTCCTTGATGCCTCTTCCACTGTGGGCCCTGTGGCCCTGGCCCAAGGTGCCAGCTGCTCTGCCAGTGTCTCCTTCCTTCACAGTGCCCTGAAGGGACCCACCCCAATGTCACTTTCTCCTGACCACCCTTCTGATGCCAGCCCCTCCACCCCAGTATCTGCTTCTTCCTAGCATCTGTCCGGTGGTACAGATGGATGGGGATGGGATTCACCGGCCCACGGTATGTCTCAGCACCACGAAGGCTGGCAGCAGGGACCTCATGGAGCGCACAGTATTGTTGGTCTTGCTTTCTGCAGATGAATACCTTGCTCACTATCTCACTTTAGGCATGAGCATCAGACTGGCTCAGGTTGTAAGATTTGCCACTATGCACGTGAGTGAATGATGCTTCTCCTCGTACGTGGGTCTTGCTTTGTTGAAGAAGCATCATTTCCTCCTTTCCTGGCCTCTTTGGCTCTTTCCACAAGAACGGAGATAACAGTGAGACTGGCTTCCCTGGGCCTGGTGCCTTCTCCACAGGAATCATATCCATCGAGCTATCATTTAAACCTTTCTTTCTTCTTCATGAGCAGTGCAATAAATACATTCATCTAGAAATGTGGTTTTGAAAATTAAGGTTTTATATTTATTGACATCACATGACCACGTGTCATTAAAATTCAATAAAGTTAATGACTAAGTTCTTGTGGCACCAGGCCCCTCACTTACTCAGGGGCCCCTGTGGTTAGTGGCTCCCATTCAGGACAGCACAGACACAGAATGTCCTGTCTTCCTGAGCAGCTGGTGGACAGCTTAGCTTTCTGATGTGCCCAGGTACGTTCCCTTCTTCCCATCACCTCCTGGCACCCACAGCCCCACCTGCAGAGGCTGTGCTGGAGGTGCGGGTGGACACGGCCCCCACACTGCCTGCAGGGACAGGATATTTTTATTTCCTTCCGAGCCCCACATCTCCTGGAAGGCCCTGATTTATGTCTCCCCTTCGGACACAGGAAGAACAGAACCTTTCCCACTTGTTCACTCCTGAGTCCTACAGCATGACACTGTGCCTGAACAGAATAGGTGCTCAAAACGTGTATGTATTAACAAGAGAAGGAGATTTGATGGCAGGGAAACTCTCTCCAGGTGGGAATCATAGCCTTCGAAAAGAATGAAGTAGAATGTAATGTTATGGTATCCTTTCCATCTCTAATTCCCGTTTCAGTTTCTAATAGTTTTCATTCATGCCTTCTGTCTTAGTTACCTTCTCATTGCTGAAACACAATATCTGATATCCACAACCCTAAGGAGGAAAGGTTTATGTTGGCTCACAGTGTAGAGGTTTCAGTCTGTAGTTGGCTGGTTGCAAGGCAGGGTGGCATGGCAGAGGGGCATCACAGAGGAGAGTTGTATATGGCATGGTGCTAGGAAGCAGAGAGAAATCAAGGGAGGGGTGAGGGGGGAAGACAGACCCACCTAGGCCACACCCTAGTGACCCACTTCCTCCATCAGGCTTCACCTTTAGTATAAACTCATCAGTGGACTAACCCACTGTGAATATCAGTGATTCAATAACCTCCCCAAAGCCCCACCTATAAGCCCATGAAACTTTGGGGGACATCTAGATATAAACCATAGCACCTTCTCATTATCTCCATTTTATCTTATTAATCAGTGTCACTAGAGGTTTGCTAATCGCTTTTTTATCAGAAGCACAATTTTGCCTTTGTTGATGATTTCTATTGTATACTTGCTTTTTCTGTCATTCATATTTGATTTTACATTATTTTTTCCTTTCTTCTGTTCTCTTTGGGTCTACCGTGTTGACCTTCTGCTAACTCCTTTGTCTTTTAACCTAGCTCAATACTATAAAGGCTTCTTGAATGTAAACAGAAATATTTGACTCTCCTTTGATGTAATGCTCTCACTGGATACTGTGGGTCTAGATACGTTGTATCTCCATTTGTACTAAATTCTCAGTATTTTTTAAACTTTCAGGTGTTTCTTGATTTCGGAGGAAAGTAGGAAAGGGGGAGCTTTTGAGGGGGAGTGCAGCTTATTATTAGTATTGTGATTCCAGAATATGTGGAGCTGCTTTTAATTATTCTGCATCGTCTGCATAACAGTGAGTGAATTTCCTTTTCTGAATGTAACGGGTTCTTTGGAGTTTGCCTTAAAGCTTGAGATGTAGACAGCAGCATGATAGATGGACAGTGCCTGTCTCTTGAGAAGAATGTCTATCTTATAATCACGGCGTAGAGTGTCCCACCTGTCCATTACCTGTAATGAGGAATGTGCTGTCCCTGCTCACCCTGTCACTAGAGAGACCTGAGAGGAGCAGGAACAGGAAGGAAAACGCTTGCATACCTCCTCTGGTACCCTCTAGAGGCAGAATCTAGCAGGGCAACCTGGCCAGATAGCCCCATTGTACCAGATCAGGTCCAGTCTTGCAGAGCCCAGCATAGAAGGGAAGACTTTTAGGAGGCAAAATGTCTTAAAAATTGTCACTTAGGACATGAGGGCTGTGACCTTCCTTAGGAGCATCTGAAGTCTCACCATGCTGCTACAGACAGTACAAAGCCATGGTAAAGCCAGAGTGTGGGAGTTAAATCTCTAATTTCTCAGTTGTTAACAGCCCCCAAGGGCAATAAGAGGAAAGTAATGTTTCCACAGTTCTTTTGACAAATTTTGTCTTTTTCAGCGAATTGTCCTTATAAGACTCACTGTCAGCCTCTACACACTTGAAGTACTTCACCATCAGCAGACATGAGCCTGTTCTAGGGAATGCGCTGAGGTCCCCCACATGGAGGAGTCCTCAACTGTGGAAATTAGGGTGCAATTTAAACTTGATTGGCTTTGTGATTTGTCCTGGGGGATTGGTGGAACACACTTCTAAATGTGTCTGGGTGGGTCAATGGAGGTGGCATCTATGCCTGATCCCTTGTCCCTTCCACTCTGGTACTCTTCTTCTGTTCTATTTCCTTGCTGCCATGAACTAAGTATCTTTACTCCACCATGCCCTTTGGCCATTATGCTTCTGCCTAGGAGCCTGCTAGCCATGGACTGAATCCTCCAAAACATGAACCAAATTAACCTCTCCTTCTTTAAGTTGTGGAGTTCAGGTTTTATGTCTCAGGGACAAGAAAGCTGACAAATACAGAAAATTGCTACCACAAGTAGGGAGTATTGTTTTGACTGTACATGACCTTCTGGTTTAAAAGCCTTTGGAACTGCTTTGAGGAAGGAATTTGGAAAGGTTTTGAGATGTGGGCTAAAAATTCCCACAATACTGTAAGCAGAACCTGTTGGGTGATTCTGGCCAGTGCTCAGAAGAGCAGGATGCTGATAGAAATGAGGACAGTAAACTCCACGCTCAGGAGGTTTCAATTGGCAACAAGGACTCCATTGGCAGTTGGATAAGAGGCCATACTCTAGCAGAAAATTTGTCTACATTATGCCTATGTCCTAAGATTTTGTAGGAGACAGATTAAAGGCAATTGATTAATTAATCTGGTAAAGAAAATTTCAAGACAACTCAATATTCAGGCTGCGGAATAGGTACTGTTGGCTGTTTTTAGCCTGATTTATGAGAAGTATTAGGGCAAAAGGCAGAGTGGAAAAATGTGAAAAGTTTAAATTTTGGCCCAGAAGGAACTATGTATAAAATTGGGACCAAAAGAGTTGTGGGTGTTAAGACAATAATACAATTATAGATAAACCAATTACTTTGTACAGGGACAAGAAGAAAGATGCTTGAGCCTCCCAGAATCAGCCAGACCCCATCCATTGCAGGCTCAAGTCTGCAAAAGTGTTGGTCTTTCTTTTCAGGGGAGTCCCTGAGACCCCTGTTTGAGGCCGTCCTCCAAGGGAATTGGTTTCCCAGGATTCATTTCACTGTGCTTAGCCACCCAGCCACTCAGGCAGGCATGATTCACTGGGGCCTTGCTACTGCTTTCCTAAACAGTAGTCCTTGGTGTTGTCCATGTGATGGTTTTACTGGCATGCAGAATGCAAAATTTCTTTCAGAGAGGCTTTCAGCCTGATTTCAAAAGAAGGTCTGAAAGGCCAGGCAAAGAGCCCCTGAGAGAACAGTGCATCAAGCTGTGTGAGTGAAGCCAAAGTTTCAGTGGAGACCTCAGGAATTTAGAGATGACAGGAATATGAAATGTCTGCCAAGAAAAGGTACAGGCCATGAATAGAGTGAGTCCATGAGAGAAATACTTCAGCATCAGCAGACATGTGTGTTAAAACCAGCAAGGCCAAAGGGGTGGGGACAATAAGCCCTTTGGAACTCATATTTTATCAGCATGTGCCTTGGATACCAGATTTAGAGCTACAAGATTTAATTATTGTCTGACTGGTTTTTGCTCTTACTTTGATATGATTTTTTTCTATCCCCAATTCCTCTTTTTGGAATGGGAATGTTTACCCTATGGCACTATACCTTGGGATTTTGTAGCCTGTTTTTGATTTTTGCAGAAATTCCCAGTTAAGAGTTTGCCTTGAGTCTCAAAAGAGACTTGGACTTTTGAAAACTGCTGAAACTGCTGATACTTCAGGGAAGGGATTATTGCTTTTCTGGTTATACACAGGACAGTTGTATTACGTTAGATGAAATTATGAACTTGACATTGTCTTTATGTGGAGATTAAGTATGTTTTAAAGAGATGTTGTGTTAGTTACTTTTCTCTTGTTGCTGAGACCAAATACCTGACACCTAAAGTTGGAGGGGAAGGGTATTACAGCTCATAGAAGTTTCAGTCCATAATTGGCTGGCTCCAAGGCTGGGATGGCAAACAAGTATCACAGAGGAGAAACGACATGGTGGCCACACAGTAACAGAGGCAACAAGAGGGGTTAACAGTGTCTTTCTGCCCCTTTTATCTTATTCAGACTACCTGGATTAGGACAGTGCCAAGCCAATCACTCACATGCAGTGGTTTAGTAATCACACTCCCTTATCCCCAGCATCACACATTCCAGATTCAACTACCTCCAAAAAAGAAAGTCCCACCTCATCCGCCTGAGGCTTGGGTAGGGGACGACATCTAAACACAAGCCATAACAGGTGTTTTTAGATAATAAGTTGAAAAGAGGTTGGGTGTGGTGATTAGGGTGGAGTTTCAACTAAATTGTTTTTGGATCAACCCCTGGGATTGGAGGAAAACCTTCTAAGTGTGTTTGGGTGCATCATGGAGACATGTCTAGTTCCTGGTGCCTTTTGCTCTGCACTCTTCCCCTGCTTGCTTCCTGGCCATCATGAACTAAGCAGCTTGGCTCCACTATGCCTTCTGCCATGATATCTCTGACTTGGAGCTGGACAACTGTGAACTGAAATCATAATCAAATTAAACCTCTCCTCCTTTAAGTTGTAGATGTTGGGTATTGTGTCTCAGGACAAGAAACCTAAGTAATTCATCCACATAGCACTCATCCTTGTGTGCATGATTATGTTCAGGATGTTTCTTGGATCTCACAGATGATGCTGATCTCAGTCAACTCTGTTAATGAATGGAGCTGTCCTAACATATGATGGACATTGCAAGTACACTCTGTGCCCTGATCCAGGCATGAGAGCTACAAGGACCCATCAGAACCCGCCTCATGCTGAGCACAGTAGACTCACTCTCTAGAATTTCTTTCCATGTTTCTTTGACCCAAGATCTCTGAGTTCCCTGGCTGCCTCCTGTCTCTGCCACCCATTAGTCATCAGAGGTTAATGACTGTCACTGGGGCAACTTCAAGCTCTAGTCTTGTGTTCCTGGCCACCGTTGGTCTCTCCTGCCCTGCAGCAAACCCCTCACACTGATTCCCAATAACTGATGGGACTCAACACTTATGTCACACCCAGGAAGGGCATCCTGTCCCTTGCCCCTTGCCCCATTGTGGCCAGAGAAGAAGCAAATTCCTATGACTAATTTAGTCATTTTTAGAACAAAAACCTCTTTAGGGAGCTAGACCCATGGGGTCCTTGTATTTAGATAGGAGTTCTTCTGTTTACCTTGCCTAGTATTACAATTTTGATATCTAAAATGACTAATAAATGAAAAATCATATTCCTTCATCCTCTGAAAAATGCACAATTATAATTACTCATGAGTCATAAAATAAATACTCATATATTTGAGAAAAGTTTCTTTGGAAATTTTATATATTTTCTAAGAACATTTAAACAATTTTCAATGTACTGTGAAAAGTAAAATATGAGGGCTCTTGTTCCAAAGTTACAAAGAATGCCTCAATAAAGATCCATCTTGCTATTTCCTATTGACTATCTTTTACTTTGCACTTTATTTATATATTGGGTTTCTCATGTAAGATAAACCATGTGATCTTTAAGGCTGTGTGTCAGATTTATTTCTCTTAACCTGATCTTTGGCATATGAGAAGGGAATTGAAAGATGGAGGGGGAAGGGGAGGGAAATGAGATTTAAAAAGGGAGGGGGATTGTGAAGTGCTGTGTAGTACATGCACCAAGTCACCATGAGGAACGTGATTATCATCTACTTATACATATGGGTCCAAGAGGTGCAAAGAGGGGAAGAGTGGGGAGGGGAGGGTGCTAAAAGTAGAATTAAGTAATATCATATACATGTAGCAACTCCCCATGATAAATGTAAACATTATGTACTACAAACATGTACCAATCAAAATATAAAACAGAATGCACTGACAGAGTATAAAGATTCCTAGCCCAGACACTATGCAGCTGCACAGGCTATACTCCCATGAAGCCAGCCACAATCCTTCCACTGTATGTCTGGACTTTATTTCCTGGAACAACCAGAGAAATATGAGCTAAATCCAATGCTTGAACACATACACATCTTCTTTTAGGTAGCTCAGACAGAGGCAGCCAAGCCTCTTGGTTAAGAGTACAGCCCAGGAGTATGATTGTGAGCATGTCATGTTGATGCCAACCTTCCCAGAGGGCTCCTCGATTTCTCTGCTGCTCAAGCTCTTCAGCTGGAAAGTTGGGATAGTGTCAGTACTACATCATATGGTTACAGAAGGATTTAATAAATTAATACAGGTAACATGCTCAGGACTGTGCCTGACATGCAGAATGCTCTATGAAAATTTAGATATTAAAATTAAAATTACCTCTTTATTTGCTAATGCTTCTGATTTTAGTTCTTATTTTTAAATGGTCTCTACATATAGCTATCGTTTTTATTACAAGACACTGAAGTACAAATTAGAATGAAAAGCCATGGAAATTCCAAAGTCACAGAAATTACACTTAGGATATTTACATTGGGCATAAACAAAAGAAGCATGGAGGCAGCCACCTGATTCCACACTACAAAGATGCAGAGGACACCAGACCACCAGACCAAGGTACTGAGTCCCACTGTTCCCAGCCCAGAGGTAGGGGCTTCTGAGCCAGTGTCCCACTGATCCTGGTCCAGAGGAAGGGGCTTCCCAGTCACCATCCCTCCTGCTGCTCCCAGCCCAGAGGAAAGGGCTTTTGGGCCACCTTCTGTCCCACTGCTCCTGGCCCAGAGGAAGGGGCTTCTGGGCCACCATCCCTCCCACCAATCCTGGCCCAGAGGGAGGGGCTTCTGAGCCACCAACCCACTGCTCCTGGTCCAGAGGAAGAGGTTTCCCGGCCACCATCCCTCTGGCTGCTCCCAGCCCACAGGAAAGGGCTTTGGGTCACCATCCCTACTGCTGCTCCCAGCCCCTGTCCCACCTCACCCAGCTCAGAGGAGGTAATCTGTGCAGGCGCTAACAGCCCCCTGCCCCAGTTGAAATGAGAAAACATGTAAATAAGTCTCAAAACCAGACTTCCAGATTACCTACAGCAACCCCAAAGGGAAATGAGATGGAACACTCTGATAGTCAACCAGCTGGACCCACTGAACAGGCAACAAAAGGGGATCTGGAAAAAATGAAATCAGAAATAATTTCTCAGATAACAGGAGAAATTGTGCCCCTAGTGCAAGACATGATTAATAAATCTAGAGAGGAGCTCAGGAACATGATGGAATCCCAACATAAGAAACAAATGGAATCCATAAAACAGATGCAAATAGATTTCCACTACATGAAAAACTCCATTGAAAGTCTACACAGCAGAATGAGCCAATGTGAGGGCAGAATTTCAGATATAGAAGATAAGATTGCAATTAGTGACCAGGAAAAGAAAAATTGCTTCAAAATTATAAAGGAACGTGAGAAATCAATCCAGCAGCTGCTAGATGATGCAAAGAAGAATAACATAAGACTAACTGGGCTCAATGAAGAAACAGGAGATAGAGCAGATGACATAAAAAAAAATCTCTTCACAGAAATAATGGCAGAAAATTTCTGAAGCAGGGCAAAAGAGCTTGACATACAGATAAGTGAGGCATATAGGACTCCAAAGAGCCTTGATCAAAAAAAATCCACACATAGGCATATAATTGTTAAGATTCCAGAAACTCAACAGAAGAACAAAGTTCTCCAAGCAGTCAGAGAAAAGAAACAAATCACATACAAAGGAAAGCCCATCAGAATCACAGGAGACTTCTCAACACAAACCATCAAGGCAAGAAGAGCTTGGAGTGACATATTCCAAGCCCTAAAAGAAAACAGCCTCCAACCCAGATTGATGTACCCTGTAAAACTATCTTTCAAAATGGATGGAGAAATAAGATACTTTCACGACAAAGAGCACCTTAGGAACTTTGTGAATACCAAACCAGTACTCCAAAGAACTTTACACAATAGCCTAGGAACAGACATTGAGGATCACAACCCCAGGAAGCAAAGCAGAATGAACCCATCTGGCATGACAAGAAATTAAATATAAAGGGGGAGAACCCAACAAAAAGAAAAAGTCATGGCAATGACAAGTCAATACGTTTCAGTTATAACCATCAATGTTAATGGTCTCAATTCACCAATCAAAAGAAATAGACTGGAAGAATGGGTCAAGAAGCAAAATCCAACAATATGCTGCATACAAGAAACACACTTAATTCAAAAGGAAACTCATAGACTGAAAGTTAAAGGGTGGAAAACAATACTGCATGTGACAGGAACCCGAAAAAAAGCAGGAGTAGCTATCCTCTTGGCAGATCAAGTAGATTTCAAACCAACACTGATTAAGAGAGATGAAGAAGGACACTACATCCTTGTAAAGGGAAGAATCCAAGAGGAAGAGATGACAATCATAAATATCTATGCACCAAACACTAGTGCACCCAACTATATAAAACAAATACTAACGGACATGAAAAGTCATCTATGCACTAATACAATTGTAGTGGGGGACCTCAATACCCCACTGTCACAAATAGATAGATCAACTAGACTAAAAATAAGTAATGAAATACTAGAACTCAATCAAACTCTTGAACAAATGAACTTAACAGATGTTTACAGAGCCTTCCACCCCACAAAATCAGAATACACATTCTTCTCAGCTGCACATGGGTCATTCTCCAAAATAGACCACATACTCACACATAGAACATGTTTAAGTAAGTGCAAAGGAACTGAAGTTAACACCTGTATATTATCAGATCATAGTGCAATGAAATTGGAGATCCATAGCAAAAGAAACTCAAAAAATTTCATAATCACGTGGAAATTGAACAACACACTTCTGGATAATCAATGAGTCACAGAGGAAATTAAAGAAGAAATCAGACAGTTCTTTCAATTAAATGACAATGACAATACAACATATCGGAATCTATGGGACACAATGAAAGCAGTTTTACGAGGGAAATTCATAGCAGTGAAAACACATATTAGGAAAACAGAACAAGCCCAATTAAACAACCTGATGCTGAACCTCAAGCTTCTAGAAAAAGAAGAGAAGGACAAACCCAAAGCTCATACAAGGGAGGAAATTATAAAGATCAGAGGAGAAATCAATGCAACGGAGACTAAGAGAATGATACAAAAAATTAATGAATCCAAGAGTTGGTTCTTTGAAAGAATCAACAAAATTGACAAACCTTTAGCCAACCTTGTCAGAAAAAGGAAAGAAAAGGCCCAAATCCATGCAATTAGGAATGAAAAGGGTGAAATGACAACAGACCCAGCAGGAACCCAGAGGATCATCAATACCTACTTCCAGAACCTATACGCCAATAAGATGGACAACACAGAAGAAATGGACAGATTCCTAGATACATATGAATTACCAAAGTTGAACGAAGAAGACCTAAAAATTCTGAACAACCCAATATCCACCAATGAAATGGAAAATGTAATTAAAAACTTATCAACTAAGAAAAGCCCAGGCCCTGATGGCTTCACTGCTGAATTCTACAAGACATTTAGAGAGGAACTGCTACCACTTCTGTTTAAACTCTTCAGTGAAATTGAAAGGGAAGCAATACTCCCAAATTCATTCCTGGAAGCAAGCATCACCTTGATCACCAAAGCAGAGAAAGACCCAACTGAAAAAGAGAACTATAGGCCAATCTCACTAATGAACATAGATGCAAAAATCCTTAATAAGATACTGGCAAACAGAATGCAGAAGATCATCAAGAAGATCATCCACCCTGATCAAGTGGGATTCATCCCAGGGATGCAGGGATGGTTCAATATACAAAAATCAATTAATATGATACACTATATCAATAGAGCCAAGGACAAAAACCATATGATTATCTCCATAGAAGCAGAAAAAGCATTTGACCAAATCCAGCATGCATTTATGATAAAAACCCTACAAAAAATTGGAATAGATGGTCTCTACCTCAAACTGATAGAAGCCATCTATGAAAAACCAACAGCCAATATCATACTAAATGGCCAAAAACTGAAATCCTTCACACTCAAATCAGGAGCAAGACAAGGATGTCCACGATCACCACTCTTGTTCAATATAGTTCTGGAAACATTAGCCATGGCAATTAGACAAGAGAAAGAAATAAAAGGAATAAAGATAGGTAATGAAGAAGTCAAATTGTCATTATTTGCAGATGACATGATACTCTATATAGAAGACCCCAAGAACTCCACCAAAAGTCTTCTAGACTTAATAACCAAATTCAGTCAAGTAGCTGGTTACAAGCTCAACACACAAAAATCAATAGCTTTCCTCTATACCAATGACAGACTCACTGAGAGAGAAATAGGGCAAATAATTCCTTTCACAATAGCATCCAAAAAACTGAAATACCTAGGAATCATCCTAACAAAAGAAATCAAAGACCTCTTCTCTGAAAACTATGGCACTCTGAAAAGAGAGATTGAAGATGATATCAGAAAATGGACAGACATCCCCTGCTCCTGGGTAGGAAGGTTAATGTAGTGAAAATGGCCATACTTCCAAATCTGCTATGTAGATTTAATGCAATTCCAATTGAGATCCCAGCAGCATACTTCATAGACCTTGAGAAAACAATCCAAAAATTCATTTGGAACAAGAAGAGATGGAGAATAGCAAAAGCAATTCTAGGTAACAGAGACATGGCAAGGGGTATCACAATCCCCAACCTGCAACTCTACTACAAAGCTACTGTGATAAAAACAGCATGGTACTGGCAAAGAAACAGACTCGAGGACCAGTGGAACAGATTAGAAGATGCAGAAACAAGGCCAGACACACTCAGCCATCTCATCTTCAATAAAGGAGCCAAACACCCTCACTGGAGGAAAGATAGCCTCTTTAATAAATGGTGTTGGAAAAATTGGGCTTCAACTTGCCAAAGATTAAAACTAGACCTATATCTCTCACCATGCACTAAACTAAAATCAAAATAGATTAAAGATCTAAATATTAAAATAGAAACTCTGAACCAGTTGGAACAGAGGTTAGGTAGAACCCTTGAAGACATCGGTGTAGGAAAAGATTTTATGAACAAAACCTCAGTTGCTTGTGAACTAACACAAACAATCAACAAATGGGATCTCTTCTTATTAAAAAGCTTCTGCACAGCAAGAGAAACCACCAGCAGTGTGAAGAGACAACCCACAATGTGGGAAAAAATCTTCACCTGCTCTTCCTCAGACAAAGGTCTACTATCTCGAATCTATAAAGAACTTAAAAAGATCAGACCTCCCAAATTGAAAGACCCAATCCAAAAATGGGCATCTGAAATGAACAGTCATTTCTCAGACAAAGAAGTAGAAATAGCAAATAAATACATGAAAAAACGTTCAACATCACTGGTCATTCGAGAGATGCATATGAAAACAACACTGAGATTCCATCTCACTCCAGAAAGAATGTCTGCTATCATGAAATCAACCAATAACAAATGCTGGCAGGTCTGTGGGGAAAGAGGAACCCTGCTCCACTGCTGGTGGGAGTGTAGACTGGTGCAAGCACTGTGGAAATCAGTATGGAGATACCTCAAAGAACTAGGACTGGAAGTCCCATTTGACCCCACTATTCCACTACTGGGGATCTTCCCCAAAGAATTAAAAGAATCATACCACAGTGATATATGTGCACCCATGTTCATAGCAGCGCAGTTTGTAATAGCTAATAGTTGGAAACAGCCCAAATGCCCATCAACTGGAGACTGGATAACGAAAACGTGGTTTTTTTATAAAATGGAGTACTACTCAGCCATCAAAAATGAGAAATCAGAGACATTGATAGCTAAGTGGATGCACATTGAGGCAATACTCTTAAGTGAAATAAATAGGACACACATGTGTAAATACCAAATAGTTTCTCTGGTGTGAGAAACTGAAAGTGTAAATAAGGACTAAATGTATAATAGGTAATGTGAAATAGGAAGAAAAGGGGCAAAGTGGAAGGAAGTGGGAGGGCTAGGGGAAAAGATAGAAGGGAATGGGATTAATATGAGAAAATGGAAAAATAGGAACAAAATCTTTGTAAATAGGGAGGGCTGGAGGGGTTGAAGGGAGGGCTGGGCAAGGGTGAAAAATCAGAACCAAGAGAGACTATGTAAAGGTGCAAATTTGCAATGATGAATGTCATTATATTGTATACCTAAAATGTACCAATGATTAGAATGAATAATCGATAATGTAAAATAGGAAGAAAAGGTCCAAAGGGGTAGGGGTAGTGGGAGGGGCAGGGGAAAGGAAAGAAGGGAAAGGAAAAATGATGAGAAATGGAAAAAATGGAAATAAAGTCTTTGTACATAGGGAAGGGTGGAGGGCGTGAAGGGAGGGCAAGGAATGGGGAAAAAATAAGAACCAAGATGCATTATATAAATGTACAATTCCCAATGAGAAATGTAATTGTGTTGTATACCTACAATGTACCAATAAAAGAATTTAATACAAAAAAAAAAACAAAAGAAGCATGTACAATGTGTGCCATGCCTCAATTGCTGGTGGATTGGGTGGTTGGCTTGATTACTCATTCTTACAAACAGCATGTCCTTTTGCCTGTTAATTTCCAAGGAGGTGGAAAGCCATAGGTGATCAGATCATAGTCCTAATACTACTAGCACAGGACAACACAATGTCAAAGGAGAAGAAAGCAAATGCAGTTTTTAATTCCCAAAGGAAAGAATATTGACTTGTTCTTGGGGCAGAGCTATGGTAGAGAGAATTTGAGAAGTCTTTTCAGCGAATGCGATGCCTAAGTTATTCCTGAAAAGATGAATAGCATTTCCCAGGCAGATTCATCTCAGTTAAAAGCACATTCACAGAAGGCTCATGTTGCAAAAGAACAAGCCATGACCAGGATATGCAGAAAGTCAAGTGTAGTAGAGGTTTCAGGTAAAGGTTACAGGTGAGGGCAAAAAGTGAGCCCAAATTTGTGAGCTAAGACACAGCCAGCCTCAAGAATGGGTTTGTGAGCCACCTTAAGGAGTCTGGTTCTCACTCAAGACCATGTGGATCTTGAAAGGTTTGGAGCAAGAAGAGCAGGGTGGAGGTGAGCAGAGATGTGGTAGGTGCCTACTAAAGTGTCTGCTCAGACGACAGCGGGTTCTTGTCTGAATAGGGCCATGACACACAGGAGCCTTGTGCATTGGAGGTCATCCTACTCTGCTCTTCAAGCCAATTGATCCAAGGGTGTACGTCTGACCCTAACCAATCCAGGTGGAGAGGAAGTGCTTTGGCTTGGTTAGGTTTGATTTTTGCACTAGAAGTCACCTGTATTGCACTGAATTCAGCACCAAAAATAGTATTGAATGAAATGGGATTTTAACTAAAGCTGCCTTAATAGGAAAACTAAATTTGAGAATCTGTCCATGCTAGACTGTACACGATGTTTTAGTTTTTGATTGTGGAACTGTGACCTGGAGTTGTATGACAGGGTTATTGTTTAGCAGACACTTGCATTGGAGACAGGTATACTTTTTCACTGGACATCGACTATTCCATCTTAGTGTACATTGTGCAATTGTGCATTCTTCCTAAGCAAAACTTAACTTGTAAAAAAAGAGGAAAAAGAAAGAATGCAGAAGGAGGTCCAACTTCTTGCCAGTGATGGATGCTTTCCACTGCAGGTTATGCCCTAGCTCTCAACTCCCTGAGAGCTCCCACACTGGCTTTTGGCCTCATCAACTCCATTTGTGGTGGACAATTTGATATAACCCTGGGCTTTGAGTTTTGGAATGGTTTCCAGTCCACTTCATGGTGATCTTGGTTGGTGAGAGTTTATCAGATACTGCTTTTGGAATCCGACAAAACACCAGGGAGCGAGCAGGAGAAACATATGGGAATGTGGATGCTGAGAATTCAAGTGAGTCTGAACAGGAGTGTCCAGGGGCACGTAAGTGCACAGGGATGCAGGAGACCCTGCACATGAATATCCAAAGCCATGTGGGTGCTCAGGGACCTGAGGACCTTGCATGTCAGTACCCGAGGGTGTGTAATGAGGGAGTTGTAGGTGAATCCATGGTGCAGAGCTCTGCTCAGTGGGATCACCAAAGCTTCTGGCAAAGTCCATAATACTAAGCCCTTGCTAATGTTGGGTTCTGTATTCCTTGGAAATCACAGTCAGTGAACAATTGCTGTTTCCAATCAGATCAGTGTGGAGATGGATTGGGGAAAGTCCATTTGGGCTGGCTTTGTATGGGTCATGCCAGATGCCTGTGGGATTAAATAGCTGTACAAAGATCTGTCTGCATATACAAGAAACAAGGGCTCTGTGTATAAACACACATCCAGTTTTCAATTATCTTAGACAGAATTGTGGCCCAGCAGATGCAAGTTATTTATCCTCACATTAGATTGTATTAGATAAACTCCCATAGTTATGGAGAGGTGAAGCCTGCATGTGGAAGCCAATACCCAGGTCTGAGCACCTGCTTAGCACTTCCCAGCCCTGTGATGGAAACCTTCTTGTTCTGCAATTTCTTCATCTGTTAGAGGTGATGGCACCTACTTCAAATTGGGCTTTGAAGGTTAAAGTCATTAACAGATTTTTTAAAATTTTATTTCATTAGTAGATGTTTGTAGTACATGCCTTTTATAATCATTTTGAAGGGTTGGTACATGTATACAATGCAGCTGGTTTCTTTTGTTAAATTATCCTTTACTCCCTCTCTCTTCCTCCCCCTCTACTTCTCCTGTCCCCTTTTTCATTCTTGTTGATGTTAATCTTAGTTTATGTTTATGGCATATAATGTCCACTTTCACTGAGGTTATTAGGACCTCGTACCTGGCAAATCTTCACAAATACCATACGAAACCTCTCATCTGAGTAAGGCAATGTACAAACTAAGAGAAAAATAAGGGAAGGACAGGTCAAGACAAGGGGCTGGATCTCTTGCAGATGGGTAGGGCTCCAGGGGACCAAGGCCAGGGTCAAGGGGAAGGAATGAGGAAACAGGTGGACTGAAGATGCTAATTTTAATAAAGCTTAAATTTATCATTTTTCTTGTGATTTGTGCTTTTGTGTTCTATCAAAGAATTTTTTTTGTCTAACCCAAAATCACAAAGTTTTTTCCTCTATATTTTATTTTTGAGTTTATTTAAGCCTATAACTCAAATGGATTTCTGCATGGGGACAAGGTAAGGATTAAGAAGAGTTTATTTTCTTTTGTTTCATGACATTGATGTTCTATCGTCACTGGTTGAACATACTATCATTTCTTTTTTTTTTTTTTGGTACCGGGGATCAAACTCGGGACCTTGCACTTGTGAGGCAGGGGGCATAACCACTGAGCTAAATCCCCGGCCCCATACTATTATTTCTTGATTACTTATCTTAAAGTTTTTGTGGAAATTCAGTTGATCCTCATTGACTCCACAGACCTACTTGTTCCCCTGATTGCACATTGTCAGCCTGCTTCAGCCCTGAAGTGAGACTTGACATCAGACTGAGACCCATCCATGCTCTTTGGAAGACCATGTTAGGTCGTGGAAGACACCACAGCCCTGGAGATAATGTGTGCAAGGTACACACATGTCCCAGGTCTTGGCAATCCTTGTCTTTGCTGAGCCTCCATGGTTTAGATTAATATTTGGCATAGTGTCTGAAGAAGCCAGAGACAATTCCAGATCTAGAAAACATCCTCCTCCTCCAGAGAAGATTGTTTTTGTTTTCTTACACAACAAGGCTAAGGGTCTGATCACCTTCATGATGATTTTAACAAGATGCTCATATGTATCCTTCTTTATTAACTTTGATGTAGCTCATCCATGACCTTGCCTATTGTGCTGAATTGTTATTCTTCCTTTTGATTATATTTGTTATTATGTATGTGTTGTGTGTGTGTGTGTGTACAATTTTGCCTCACTTACTTTTAATACTTTTTTCTAAGACAATATTTAATGATATAAACATCCTCTAGTGTATACTTTCTATGCACTAATATTTTCTAAACATTTTTAATACTTCATATAAATTCTTCTTTCATGCACATTACTAAGAAAGTGTGCTCACTTTTGCAAAATGGGGATCTTTTTGTCATTGACATCTAAGCTAATTTATCTGTTATTGGAGGATGTGCCCTAAATGATAATAAGCCTTTGAATTTTTTTGAGAATTTCCTCAATGGCATAGCACATAGTTAATCTTAAAAATCATCTCACCCTGGAAAGGAGTACAAATTCTCTAATTTTGGGGTGTAATATATCCTTTAGATCAATGAATTATCTGTGCTGTTCGAGTCATCTACATATTTAATGTGCTTCAAATTATGTAGATGTTCAACATTATTACTAATCAGGAAAAACAATCATATACATAATGAAGTATTATTTTATCCTTGTTTCATTGGAAATTATTTTAAAAACTGAATAGAGCACAGTTACAATGACTCTTTTCTTCACTGAATTCATGTGAATTGGTGAAACTATGCTGGAAAATAGTTCATTACTTTCCACTACTATAACACAACATATGAGCAAAGGGTCGCTTGGTTCAGTTTTAGAGGTTTCAGTCTGTGGTCCTCTGCTCCCAATGCCTTTGGGTATATGAAGCAGCTCATCATGGCAGGAGCACATGAGGAGCAATACTGCCCACCTCGTGGTGGCTGGAAAGTAAAAAAGAGAGAGAGAGGCAGCATGAGATAGGCATCCAACACTCGACAGAGTCCAATGTAGATATTTGTGTTGCCCACAATTTCACTTTTTGTGTATTAGTAAGCAATTTTTTCACACAATAAAGCTCACGGCAATGCTATTTACATCAATTCTAAAAGCAATCCAGAGTATATAGAAGAGTGTGAAGAAACTTGCATGTTTATGCAAAGAAGTGTAAACAAACTAGAGAGATACTCAAAAGAAGCCTTAATTATGTAGAATTAAATGCAAAAAATGGGCGCAAGTTGTTATATGCAATATCATACGATTTTCATAAAGTAAAAAAGTACAAATGCAAAATACAACTTTAAGTGTCACATACAAAGGCAGGAAAACTACAACTGGCACCCTTGCCCATGGGACCTTCAACCACCAAAGGGTTGAAAATACCTGGAAAAAATTATGTCTGCCTGAACACTCACAGACCTTTCTTGTCATTATTCCCTAAACAGTATGGTCTACAAGCCACACACACAACATTCACATGGTAGCAGGTCTTGTACATAACCTGGAGATGTCTTAAAACACACAGGGCAGTGTGCATGGAGCCCTGCACATTCAAAAAGGACTTCATTCCATGCTCCTAGGGCAGAGAAGGTGAGCCGCACAGGTGCTAGAAGCACCCCCCATGACGTGGAAATGAGAAGACATGTAAACAAGCCTCAAAAACAGACTTCCAGATCACTGACAGCAACCCCAAAGGAAAACGAGATGGAACAGTCTGATGATACTCAACCACCTGGACTCCCTGAACTGGCAACAAAAGAGGATCTGGAAAAAAATGAAATCAGAAATAATCTCTCAGATAACAGCAAAAATTGTGCCCATAGTGCAAGACATGATTAAAAAATCTAGAGAGGACACAGATTAAAAAATAGAGGATCTGAGGAACATGATGGAATCCCAACAAAGGAAACAAATGGAATTCATAAAACAGATGCAAACAGATTTCCAGGAGATTAAAAACTCCATCAAAAGTCTACGCAGCAGAATGAGCCAATGTGAGGACAAAATTTCAGATATAGAAGATAAGATTGCAATCAGTGACCAGGAAAAGAAAAATAGCTTTAAAATTGTAAGGGATCACGAGAAATCAATCCAGCAGCTGCTAGATGATGCAAAGAAGAATAACATAAGACTGATTGGAGCCAATGAAGAAACAGGAGAGAGTGCAGATGACATTAAAAAACTGTTCACAGAAGTGATGGCAGAAAACTTCCTAAGGAGGGGAAAAGAACTTGACATACAGATATGTGAGGCATATAGGACTCCAGCTAGCCTTGATAAAAAAATCTACATATGGGCATATAATAGGATTCCAGAAACCCAACAAAAGAACAAAATTCCACAAGCAGTGAGAGAAAAGAAACAAATCACATACAAAGGAAAGCCCATCATAATCACAGCAGACTTCTCAATGCAAACCCTCAAGTCTAGAAGAGCTTGGAGTGATGTATTTCAAGCCCTAAAGGAAAACAACCTTCAACCCAGATTGATGTTCCCTGCAAAATTATCTTTCAAAATTGATGGAGAAATAGGATACTTTCATGATAAAGAGCCCCTCAGGAACTTCATGAATACCAAACCAGCACTCCAAAAAATTTTAGATGATATCCTAGGAAAAGACAATGAGGATCACAACCCCAGGAAGCCCAGCAAAATGAATCCATTGCACATGACAAATTAAACACAAAGGGGGAGAATCCAACAAAAAGAAAAAGTCATGACAAGGCTTTTAAAACTTTTCACTTCATCTCCCTAATGATTGTATAATTACATCTTGTTATTGTACTGATTAGTATTTTTCTGATTCTAGTGTTGCACACCTTTGCTTGTGCTGTACTGGCTATTTATCATCTTGTGTCTACTTTTTAATTGGGTTGTCTATTAATGAGCTGTAAGAGTTCTTTATATATTCTGATCATAGGTTATATGCATTGGAAATATGGTCTGTTTAAGGACTACTTTTCATTTTAATGATGTCATTTAAAGTTCTAAATTTTGATGGAATCTCATTTATCAATTTTTTTCTTTCATACATCATGTTTTTTGTATCCTAGAAAGTTCTCGCCTACCCTAAATTCATAAACATTTTCCCTTATAATTTCTTCTTAAAGTTTTATACTTTTAGGCTTTCATATTTAGGTTCATAGATCCTTTCAAGTTATTTTCATGTATGGAAATAAAGGGCTGAGGTTAATTTTTTATATATGGATACGAGGTGTTCTAGTGCCATTTGCTGAAAACACTATCTCTTCCTCGGCTCTTGAATTGAGTTCATATTCTATAAAATGCTAATGTTAAATAATCTTTCAAAACTCAGTGGACATATATGTGTGGTTCTATTTCTAGATTCTCTGTTTTATTTAAATGATCTATATGTCTTTCCTTACACCAACACTACCTTGGTTACTGTAGCTTTAGAAGAAGTCTTAAAATTAGGTACTAAACATCGTCCAACACTGTTTTTTTTTTTCTTTTTCTTTTTACTTTTCTAGGTCCTTTGTACTCCTACATAACTTTTAAATTTCAATATCCAATTCTTCATTTATAGCAAGTATACATAGACCTGAATTTTTATATAGACCTTGTGTTTTCTAGTCCTGCTAAATTCGAATACAAATTCTAGGAGCTCCTAGAGATTTCTTAGTATTTTCTCTGTAGATGATAATTTCATCTACATATAAAGATTTTACTTCTACCTTGCCAATCCTATCCTAATTGTGTCATTGTATTGCCAGACTATTTTGGTTTGGGCCTATGTTTCAAAGTTTAATGGACAGATAAAGAGTAAGCATATCTGCCCTTGTTCCCCACCTTAAGGAGAAAGCATTGTATCTTCTCCATTCATATAAGGTGTTCTCACTGGAAGTATGGAGTACATGACTTTAATCTGTTGAGAATGTTCTGTTCTACTTCTAGTCTCCTGATAGCTTTTACCATGAACAGCTGTGGAATTTGGTCCAATACTTGTTCTGAAACTACTGACAGGATCCTATGGCTTTTTCCTTTCCTCTATTAAAATGATGACTTTTGGGGGTGGATCTTCCAATGCTGAACCAACACTGTCATCCCTATAATAAAACCACTTTCTACATCCTGCCAGATCTGACTTCTAAGACTTTGTTTTGTTAAACAAATTTCTATCTATGTTTGTACTTTTTTCTTCTGTTATCTTTATCTAGTTTGAGGATTAGCACAATGTTGATTTCCTAAAATGAGGAAAGAAGTGTTCCTTCTTTTTTCTGCTTTAAATGTTTGATATAATTTATCAGTTAAAATGTATATAAGCCTGTTGTTGTCACATAGGTAGGTTTTCAAGCTAGGAATATATTTTCTTTAATAGGTGCTATTCAAATTTTATATTTCCTCCAGAGTTAGTTTCATTAATTTGTCTTCTAAGGTACTTCTTAGAAGTTGTCAAATTTATTTCAAAAAAGATTTTTGTAATATGCTTTCTATATCTTTTTAAATTCTGGAAAATCTGTGGTAATGTCTCCTAGGTCTTGATATTGTAATTTTAAAAATGTATAATTGATATTGTGTAATAGGAAGAAAAGGTCTAAAGGAGCAGGAGAAGTGGGAGGGGTAGGAGAAAGGAAAGAAGGGAAAGAAAAAATATGAGAAAAGGAAAAAAATGGAAACAAAGTCTTTGCAAATAGGGAAGGGTGGAGGGGGTGAAGGGAGGGCAGGGAAAGGGGAAAAAAATAAGAACCAAGATACTCATGTAATAGTACAAGATCCCAGTGATGTATGTAAATGTATTTTATACCTAAAATGCACCAATAAACTTAATGGGGAAAAAAAAGAAAAGGATTTCACCGCATACCTGGAAATCACTAGGATGCTTGAGTCATATGGTCCTGTATATAAGACGGCCCAGTGTGGGCCCTGAGACTAATGCTCCATGGACACAGAAGGACCAGTATATGTGGAGGGAAGCAGCTCAGGGACCAGCAGAGGTGGCCGCAGGGGCAGCAGGATGCCCAGGCCCCAATCCCGTGCTGACCGGGCCCCTAGACAGTGGAGCTGGCTGTATGGCCACATGGGGTCTGAGAACATTGTTTGTGGTGCTTGCCCAGCTTTGGGATGGTAATCAAGCAGCTGCTGACATCTGGGTTAATTCATTCCTTTTGCTATTTTATTTCCTCCACTGGAAATGTGCAGCCAGTTCTCTGTATTAAAACTCTATCCTTGGAAGTGCGTGGGAAAGTCCGTTCTTCTGGATTAGATATTTTCTACACAACAGATGTGAAAAGACAGAGAAATTCTCACCTAACAATTATTCGTGAGGAGAGATGGTGAGTCCTAGACCTGCCAAAAAGGAAAGGAGACTTAAGAAGAATGGTCATCCAGGCTGACAGGCACCCCTGGATCCTGACCCCCCCCCCCCCACTCCATGTCACTCCTGCACAGAAAAACATCTTCCACACTGATCAGTGATCGAAATGTCTGAATGGGAAACAAAAAAGTAGTGCAATATTTAATTAAGTAACTTTTAGACATTGGAATATATAAGAACATATTAAACAAGACCCATCCAAGCAAATAACTACACAAGAAATTTCAGAATTTTTATATTAAAATTCCAAGCTTTGTTCATCAAGGGACACTTTAAGTGAAGCAAAGTTATAAACAAGGAGACAATTTTGTAATATGCGAAACTGACAAAGGACCTGCACAGGAAATGTCTGGGAAGGCCTCTAACCTATAGAAGAATACATAACCACATATTTTATAAAGGGGAAAAGGTGTGAACATCTTTTCACAGAGAGGAATCGAATTGGCAGTGCACATAAGGAGAGAGACCACTATGCCTTCAGTCCAGGCCCTCCCGGGCATCCCGGTCAGGCACATTCTGCCTGCAGGTTTCAGAGTGACCCTAATTCAGCTCCACTCAACCTGTCCTGGGTCCAACAGGGCAGATTTAAATTTTGTCAAAAAATTATATCTTCCAACAAGTTTGAATCCTAGCAAACATTACCAGGGACAGTACACCTTCTTTTCACCCCACACTTTTATTTACTGAGGGTGGGGCTTCCTAACACATGCTCATTGTTATTTCCATGAAGCTGTGTGATTTACGTTACTTCTTACTGAATGACGCTGTCAGAGGGAGCAGTTCTGCTCTAGGAGGCACAGAAAAGCATGGAAAGTGATGACAGCAGCAGAGGGTGCATCTGCCCTAGGACTCTTGAAGCCAAACCCCTGCATGAGAGGCAGGTCCCTGGCCTGGACCATGTGCAGCTCCTGGCACAAACAGGAGCTTGCTGCGGTGCCACACAGAGCTGCGATGGGCAAAGTCCTCCCTGGTATGCCCAGGTGGTCCTCTTGGAAGCTCCTCTTGCTCCTTCCTGAGTCCTGTGCTGGCATCAGACAGAAAGGTTCAGGGCCCTGTCCCTGAGGGCCACCTCCCCTGACATGATTGCCCTTCTAGGAGCGGCAGCCTGTGACACACCTGCTGTCTTTGTGCTGAAGCTTAGGTGGAACTAGGTCCCTGGCATTAGTCCCTTCCTTCCTTCCCTCATGTGGTGCATTCTGGCAGTTGCTCAATAAACATTGTCTGAGTTTTTAGCACAAGCTATGCCCAAACCTGGCCAAGGGCAGATTCTGTGGCAGCATAAACCTCTCCAAACTTCCACTTCACCAAACCTAGAAAGACCCACCCCACCGAACCTCCACGGAAGCCACAGCAGGCCCAGCAGCCCCAGATCCCCCCAAGAGCTGGTGAGCAGAGAGTTCTCCCTGCCAGTGCACAAGATCCCAGCACAGGGCCATCACCCCCAGGAACTCTCATCTGTGCCCCACAACCAGGTGGCGGGAGATGCCAGGCCCTCCTGGTGCTCACTCACACACACTTTGATGCTTAGAAGAATCCTTTTCAGAGATGTTTGTGTGCTTGTGCGAGGGGCTCTGGGTTTAATAAAAGCCTGTGCAACAGCCAAACTAGCAAAACATAAGAGCCCACAAATATGCAGCTTGGCTCCCAGGGTTTTCTTGTGATTTTCAGTTCCTTGTTGATTGAGATGTTACAGAGACTGAAGCTGACTGTGAGGGGCGGCCATGCACAGCGGCAAGCCCTAATTTGGTTTCAGCACCCTGGAGTAACAGCCTCTCTGTGCCATGGACTGCGCATAGCACCCCAAACTCCCTCAATCCTGCTTGCTCCCCAAAGAGAGGGCCATAGCAGTGCTGAGCAGGCACATAAATCAAGATCAGGCTCTTCAGGTTTCAATCTTGTTGCTAAATACACCCGACTTGCATTTGCTGCTTGGACGCAGGTCCTGGAACCAGGTGCCTCGGACCTCTCTCTCCTTCCCAGCCTTCCCACAGTGACACTTGGTCCCTCCCAGCAATGTCACACCAGCCCCTCTGATTGCCCATCTCTGACTCCCTCCCTGTCCTGGCTCACTGATCTTCCCTGGGTGCTCAACATCCTCCTTGTAGCCAGGGCCTCTTCCTATGCCTTACCCTTTCCACCCTGCTTCTTGCAATTCCTTTATTTTTCTAACACAAGCTCTGCTTCCTCCTTTCTTGCCCTTAAAGGGTACAGTGAGGTGCTGGCTGACCCAGGGCTGTGGGCGGAGCTGGACCCTATGACAGGTGGGGAGCAGGGAATGTCCCCAAGAAGAGGGTGCCGGACAGTGACATCACCACACAGACACAGGGTGCATGCTAGCAGTTGTCTGAATGTAAGACTTTAAGGAGGAAAAAATATGTAAAATTGATTTTAGCAAAGATTTTCTGCATGCTCTCCTATGTCATATCTGTGCTGTCTTCCAGAGGATGTGGGATAAGGAGCTAGATCCTGTCCCATGGTATGGGGACAGGAGCCGATGCTGCTGTGGTGGAGATGCCAGGCATACCGGGCTACTTTGTTCCCTGTCCTCTCCTCCTTTCCCCTCTCTTCTCTTCTCTTCCCCTCCCCTCCCTTCCCTTCTTCTTCCCTCTATCCCTCTCTCTTCCCTTCCTTCCTTCTCTTCTTCCTTTGCTTGATTTCTCTTTCTTTCCTTCCTTCTGTACGTTTCAGGAGGCAGCAGTGAGGAGCTGGGTAAGGCTGCAGCCGTTTCCCTCCTGTGACCCCAATTTTGGACCAGAGATGTGGACCAGCCGTTCTACTTCCCTGCTGAGCTTCTTGCATGCTCTGCTTTTTGGACAAATCCCTCTGCTTCTCTATACCCCTGGCTCTTCATGCGTTAGAGGAGGATGATGAATGTCTCCTTCTGCTGTCACCGTGAGGGCTGGATAACACGAGAGATGGTAACTGTTTCTTAAACTGCAGAGCAATTACATTTTAATTGATTTATAATTTGTTAGACTGCTTCTTCTGAAGTCTGCTGAGCTAAAGTGTTTTGTAGAGCACATTTTTAAGAGGGTCACTGCAGCTGTTGCTTTGTTTGAGCCTCAAGAATCTGCTCTGCACACGACCTCACCCTGGTCTGGGCTTGGCTCTGGCATGTCCCTGCCGTGTGGTGCTGCCTTGGCCCTTGGCTAACAGGAGGAGGTACGCTGAGGGCAGTGTGGGACAGGGACCACTGCCAAAGCCATCTGCTCCCAGAAGTCAGGGGCCACAGACTCTAAAATCTGCTTCTTATTTTTTGAGCTAAGAAGTTTCAGAAAATAAGCTTCTCTCTTTTTTGATGTGATGCCTGAAGGAGAAATAATAATAAAACAATATGGGAGGGGGGAAGGTTATCTGCTACGTGATATTCTCCCTGCTCTTGCTGCTTCTATTCCTAGAAAAGAGAAATTGAAAACTGCAGGGAAGTGCTGGCAGAGGACCAGCCTGTTGGGTTTGTTCCTGATCTGCGTGGCACAGATTTCTCTCCTGGAGGAGGAAGGCAACACCAGCCTGCTGCTGTCTTCAGACAGCACGGAAGGAGGATAGTGACATTTATTAGGTGCCCGCCGCAGGTGGGGACCATGCACAACACCTCCCAGAAAGCTGCACTAAGTCCTGAGCAGTGCAGTGATGACCGAGGCACTGAGGCCCGTATGGGACATCCGTGTATCTCACTTTATCAAACGCATCTTCCTGATCTGGAAGTTACAAAAGAAGCCCAAATCCCAGGCTCCAAGTTCCCAGCCCCTTCCCCCAGACCACAGCTGGGCAAAGCCTTCAGGACCCTCACAGGGCATCCCCCGGGCTTTGGAGCTGGTGATGTCCACAGAGAGGACACTGTCTGTGCTGGGCAGCTCGAATTACTGCAAGGAATGCAGGGAGGAGGAGAAGTGTGCGTGGGCTCCCTGGTCTGGAGGGTTCAGTCTGTCATGGTTGGCCCCAGGGTTTTGACCTATGGAGGCTACACATGGTGCAGCAAAGCTATTCACCTCATGGGGGAGCCAGAGAGAGAGGCGGGGCTGGGGCTTGCGATCCCAAGAGACACACAGTGAGCAGACACTGCTGCTTCCCAAGAGTGCCACACTGGGCACCACGCGTCCAACACATGGGCCTTCAAGAGCACGCATATCCAAGCTTTAGCACTAGTGACATCTTCAGTTCTCCCCTGAAGACCCAGCTTTCAGAGAAGGAAAACAAGGCTATGCTGAAGATTCAGCGGTCTTCCTTCCTGGGAGGATCACTGGAGCCACAACGTAGAGGCTTTCCTCTCCTCTTCCTAGTCTCCGAAGAACGGAAGAGGAAGTGCTTGGGAGTCTGTCAAAGGCCCCACCTCACCCAAAACAGTCTGAGGAAGAGAGGTCCTTTTCCCTTCCCAGGGCAGGCCAGGCCCACCTCACCTGTCACCATGCCCACCCACCAGGCTCACTGGTGGGAAAGGGGCTCACACAGCTTTCTGCTATGGAGAGATGAGGGGTCCCCTCGGCCCTGGCCTCACCCTGGGCATCGACTCTGCATTTCTTATCTTTCCCCACACTTAGGCTGATTGTACTTGGTATTTTAATTAAAGCGCTTAATATTAATTTAGCATTTTGATGGAAGTAGGAAAGGTGATGAAGTCCATATAACAAAGAGTTGCATGGTGAAAATGGGATTTGTCAAACCTAAGATAGGGTTGACTGTGAGGTAGATCACTAAGAAAGGAAAAATGCCAGCCCTTAAACCATGGCAAACTGTTGATTGTAAAAATATCCCTATTTCAGAGAATTTAAAATGTGAAATAAAGTCATTGC
Source organism: Heterocephalus glaber (assembly GCF_053883595.1). Taxonomy (NCBI): domain Eukaryota; kingdom Metazoa; phylum Chordata; class Mammalia; order Rodentia; family Bathyergidae; genus Heterocephalus; species Heterocephalus glaber. The sequence goes on along the minus strand of NW_028258212.1, from coordinate 245,868 downwards.
TAAGAATGACAAAATATGGAGAGTTGAATACTTTGGAAAAACTATGAAGAACTGGCAATTGCTTGATTCAAAAAAATATACAATTGGTACTCACATATACTCTGACCCAATAATTAAAGCTGAGGATATGTGTTCAAGAGGCAATGCTTATATATGCTTCATATGAGACACTTTCGAGAATGTGCTTAACAGTACTGTTTATAATAGCAGAAATACAGACCAAACCCAGCATCTGTAAGTAGAAAGGAGGATGAGCAAATGTGGCAATATTCACAGAATAGAATATTTCACAGCACTCAAAATGAATAAACAATAACAGCGAGAGTTTGAGTGAATTTTAAGAATTACTACCAATAATAGTAACCTCTAAAACTATGCATAGGAAGATACCTTCATATAAAGTTGAAAATAATTTAAACAAAATTACGTACATATTTTTGAAATATCTATTGATGCCATAAAACTAAGTAAAAATAAAAGTAGTAAAAAAGGGATGTGATATTCAGAATGTGGTTAAATGGGATTGGAGGAAGCAGGGAGATAGGGGAAAAAAATTCAGTTAAATGCAGATTAACTTCAAAAGCATTAAAGGGTGGTCATATGAGTGCATTACACTAGATGGTATAATCAGTGCATTATATTATAAAATAAATACTATGTTTTATAGTTATAAAATTACCCTATAAAATAAATAAAGACTAACCTGAGCTGCAGAAAGTCATGAAGTGATCCAGGGAGACCATGTGTTTAGGACCAGGAATGACAAGATGCAATTCCACGCAATGATTTCTATGTAACATGTTCTAATATGTTCGTTTAATGTTCACTCAATGCTTGGCCTTACATAGGCCAAGTAGATCTCTAAGTGCCAGTATGAGATAATTGTATCTGAAGTGGCTGTCTTTTAATTAATTCATACAGTTTTTAAAAAGATTGTCAATACAGTCCCTCTCAGATGTGTTGTGAAATCCCCACTCACACAAAGTTTGCCACTGATGAACAGAAGTTCTCAAATTTCAATATATATTGATTTGTCACATTTTTTTTTATAATCAGTGGTGTTTGTATCTTTTTTAGATACAAAAAATCTTCCTTTATCCCAAGATCTCAAATACATGCCACCTTCTCAAACGGCTTTATTAATTTACCTCCCACACCCTCACTTGGAGCTGAAATCCCCATAGATGCCCATGCTGGGTGACAGGACACCCACACGTTCCCAGTAGGTTTCCTGTGCATCCAGCACCTTTCCCCAGGACCCCTATTTCCTCTGGAGAACATCTGTGCCCCCCACATCAATACAAGTGAGTTGGGCTCTGCACCCTGTACCCCTGTCCCTGTTCGGTTTGTTTTTAGGACCAACAATAAATTTATATAAATATCTCATATCTGAGAGCATGTGTTTTCAACTTTATTTCCTTCAAAATTATTGTGATTATTCTAGATTCTGTGCATTTCTGGATGACTTTAGAAACCATCTGTCAATTTACTCCTGTACCAGCACAATGGGGATAATAAAAATAACCTGACATTTTCTACAATAAACACAATATGCCCTTTTATTTATTTATTCAATTTCTTCTGTAAAGATTTTTGTTTTAGTGAAGTTACGTATTTTTATTCATTCTTAACTATTTGATATTTTTGGTGTTATTATGAATTATATTTTTAAAATTTGATTTTGTCCTTTTATGGTTGTAGATACATAAAAAGACAATTCATTTCTGTGTATACCCTTATCCCCAAAGATCTTACTGAATTTACTTACTGATTGTAACAGACTTGCTAAATTTCCTTGACCCTTTTACGTAAACAAGATTGCATTTTCTGCAAGTAGCACCTCTTGTTTTGTTGTCAGTTCTCAGCAGCTTCTGACTCTGGCTTGGTGGCTCCAGAGCACTGTCCAGCACCGGTGGTTTGTCCAGCAGCAACTGCTCCTGCCTGGTATGAAATGCCTACTACACAGACGCTGCCTGATGAAGCAGATTCCCCTCTGTCTCAGCATGTTTATCACTGATAAATGCTGCAGGACCATCTCTGCCGCCATCCGGGTGATCCTCTGATCTTTCTCCTCCTCCCACTGAAGCGATAGATTGCATCCCAGCTGTGGATCCACAGTTCTCTTTGCTGGGATGTGCCATCTTTACAGAGCTGGTTTGGCTTTACTCATGTTTAAGGAAGGATTTGTGCTCCTAAGTGGCTGTGATGAGGGGTCTGTAGTCTCCCCTCACGAAGCCCTATGCTGGCTTCTGAGAGGCTGGGCTGCCTCCCTCTGTCTCCTCCTCTCTCTATGGAGAGCCCTATACATGATTCTCACATTTCCTCTTCCCTGTCTGGAAGGAAGCGCAGGTGGTGTCCTCAGTGCCAGGGTGTTCTTTACAGAAAGGTGGATTCAATTTCACGCATGTCAGAATGTCCATGTATCCATGCACATCAATATTCAGATCTCTACAAGATGTGTACTATACTGATATTCCCTTTTTATGCAGCATATTGGTATTTTGCATTTCTTTATTTTGTTTCATCTTTATTGGTTTTCAAAGTTGTAATCAATTTTGTTGATCTTAAATAGTGTAGGTTTTTAAAGTATTTTTTCTACAGTATACTGGTTTCCTACTGCATTGATATTTATTTTTAAAGTTTAAATTTATTTCTTTATCTCTTATTCCTTTCCATGGGCTTGCTTTGATGTATTTTCCTGTGTTTTTAAGCAGCATCTTAAATAATCAGTTACAACCCTTTCTCACATCTAATACGTTCATTTAATACTATGGTATTCACTATAAGTACTTATATTTAATCTCATGAATTTTGGTAAGTAGCCTTTATTATAATTTGGCTCAAAAATTGTATAACTTCATTCCAAACTTTTGTGAATCCCTAAAATATTCAAAAATGTATTAATTTCCCCTCAGTTAAGAAATTTTGTAATTATCTTTCTAGTCATAATTTCTATCTTGATTCCATGAATAATTTCAAATTTGAGACAGAATATGTGGCATTACATAAAAGTCTTTAGCTTTCATAGTCTTCATTTAGTCTTAGCTCTTCTGGAAAATTTATATTTAATGTTGACCCTCTCTTCTGGTCACTTTTACCCAGGCATTTTGCACAATGATATTTTGTTTTAAATTGCATTTCCTTAAGGACAAATGTTGCTGGGCACCTTTTCCTAAGCTTATCCACCACTTGTGTATTTTTTTTGGTGAATTATGAATTATCTGCTCAATTCCTCTGCTTATTTTTTATTTTGATTGCTGTTTTATTGTGGAGCTTTGAAAGTTCTCCCTGTGTTTTATTTTTTTCCTTAAATTCATTTATTGGTACATTTTAGGTATACAATACATTTACATTTCTCATTGGGTACTTGTACCTGTACATGATGCATCTTGGTTCCTATTTTTTCCCCATTCGCTGCCCTCCCTTCACCCCCTCCACCCTTCCCTATTTACAAAGACTTTGTTTCCATTTTTTCCTTTTCTCATAATTTTTCCATTCCCTTCTTTCCTTTCCCCTTCCCCTCCCACTTCCCCTACCCCTTTGGACCTTTTCTTCCTATTTCAAATTATCAATTATTCATTTTAATCCTTATTTAAACTTTAAGTTTCTCACACCAGAGAAACTATTTGGTATTTACACATGGGTCCTATTTATTTCACTTAAGAGTATGGCCTCAATATGCATCCATTTAACTATAAATGTCTCTAGTTTCTTGTTCTTTATGGCTGAGTAGTACTCCATTTTATTTTTAAAAAAACACATCTTCTTTATCTAGTTTCCAGTTGATGGGCTATTTCAAGCTTTAGGTATTGCAAACTGTGCCACTATAAACATGGGTGCACATATATCACTGTGGTATGATTCTTTTAATTCTTTTGGGAAGATACCCAGAAGAAGAATAGCTGGGTCAAATGGGACCTCTAGACCTAGTTCTTTGGGGTATCTCCATACTGGTTTCCACAGTGGTTGCACCAGTTTGCACTCCCACCCACAATGGAGAAGGGTTTCTTTCTCCCCACAACCCGGCCAACATTTGTTATTGGTGGATTTCTTCATAGCAGCCATTCTTTCTGGGGTGAAGTAGAATCTCAGTGTTGTTTTCATCTGCATCTCTCGAATGACCAGTGATGTTGAACATTTTTTCATATGTTTATTTACTGCATTTACTTCTTTATCTGAAAAAAGTCTGTTCATTTCAGATGCCTATTTTTGAATTGGGTCTTTAAATTTGAGGGGTCTGATTTTTAAAATTTCTTTATATATTCTAGATAGTAGTCCTTTGTCTGAGGTACAGCTGCTAAAAATTTTTTCCCACATTGTAGGTTGTCTCTTAGCTCTGTTGGTGGTTTCTCTTGCAGTGCAGAAGCTTTTTAATAAGATGAGATCCCAGTTGCTGATTCTTTGTCCTAGTTCCTGTGCTACTGAGGTTTTGTTCATAGTCTTTTCCCATGCCAATGTCTTCAAGAGTTCTACCCAACTTATCTTCCGGGAAGTTTAGTGTTTCTGTCTTAATATTTATATATTTAATCCACTTTGATCTTAGTTTAGTGCATGGTGATAGGTATGAGTCTAGTTTTAATCTTTGGCAGGTTGAAATCCAGTTTTTCCAACACCATTTATTAAATAGGCTATCTTTCCTTCAGTGAGGGTAGTTGGCTCCTTTGTCAAAGATGAGGTGGCTGAGTATGTCTAGAGTTGTTTCTGCATCTTCTAATCTATTCCACTGATCCTTGAGTCTCTTTCTTTGCCAGTACCATGCTGTTTTTATCACAGTAGCTTTGTAGTATAGTTTCAAGTTTGGGATTGTGATACCCCCTGTCACTTTTCTGTTGCCTAGAATTGCTTTTGCTATTCTAGGTCTGTTCTGGTTCCAAATGGATTTTTGGATTGTTTTCTCTAGTTCTGTGAAATATATTATTGGAATTTCAATTGGTATTGCATTAAATCTATCTAGCAGTTTTGAAACTATGGCCATTTTCACTATATTGGTTCTTCCTACCCAGGAACAAGGGATGTCATTCCATTTTCTTATATCCTCCTCCTCAATCTCTTTTTTCAGAATGCTGTAGTTTTCAGTATAGTGGTCTTTTGCTTCCTTTGTTAGATTGATTCCTAGATATTTCATTTTTTTGAATGCTATTGTAAAAGGAATTGTTTCCCTAATTTCTCTCTCTCAGTGAGTCTGTTATTTGTGTACAAGAAAGCTATTGTTTTTTGAGTGTTGGCCTTGTATCCAGATACTCTACTGAATCTGTCCATTAAGTTTAGAAGTCTTTTGTCAGAGTTTTTGGGTCTTCTAGGTAAAGTATCATATCATCAGCAAATAATGACAGGTTAACTTCTTCCTTTTCTTTCTTTATTCCTTTTATTTCTTTCTCTTTTCTAATTGCTGTGGCTAATGTTTCCAGAACTCTATTGAACAGGAGTGGTGATAGTGGGCATCCTTGTCTTGTTCCTGATTTCAGTGTGAAAGTTTTCAGTTTTTGACCATTTAGTATGATGTTTGCTGTTGGTTTTTTCATAGATAGCCTTAATCAGGTTGAGATAAAGACCTTCTATTCCAATTTTCTTTAGGGTTTTTTATCATGAATGGGTGTTGGATTTTGACAAATGCTTTTTCTGCATCTATTGAGATGATCGTATGGTTTTTGTCCTTGGTTCTGTTGATATAGTGTATTACATTTATTGATTTCCATATGTTGAACCATCCTTGCATCCTTGGGATAAATCCAACTTGGTCAGGGTGTATGATCTTATTGATGACCCTCTGTATTCTTTGCCAGTATCTTGTTGAGTATTTTTGCATCTATGTTCATTAGGTAGATTGGCCTGTAGTTCTCTTTTTGGGTTAGATCTTTCCCTGGTTTTGGAATCAAAGTAACACTTGCTTCCAGGAATGAATTTGGAAGTACTGCTTCCCTTTCAATTTCCTTGATGAGTTTAAAGAGTAATGGCATTAGTTCTTCTTTAACTGTCTTGCAGAATTCAGCAGTGAAGCCATCAGGACCTGGGCTTTTCTTTGTTGGTAAATATTTTATTACATTTTCAATTTCACTCATTGTAATTGGGGTGTTTAGAATTTCTATATCTTCTTCATTTAACTTTGGCAATTCATATTTATCTAGAAATCTGTCCATTTCTTCTGTGTTTTCCATTATATTAGAGTACAGGTTCTCAAAGTTGGTATTGATGATCCTGTGGATTTCTGGGTCTGTTGTGACTTCACCTTTTTCATTCTTAATCAAAAGGAATTTGAGACTTTTCTTTCCTTTTTTTGATAAGGTTGGCTAAAAGTTTATCAATTTTATTTATTCTTTTGAAAAACCAACTCTGATTCATTGATTTTTTTGTATTGTTCTCTTAGTCTTCGTTGCATTGATTTCTGCTTTGATATGTATAATTTCCTCTCTTGTATGAGCTTTAGGTTTGTCATGCTCTTCTTTTTCTAGGAGCTTGAGGTTCAGTGTTAAGTTGTTTATTTGAGGTTTCTCTGTTTCCCTAATATGGGCATTCACTGCTATGAATTTCCCATGTAGAACTGCTTTCATTGTGTCCCATAGATTCCTGTATGTTGTACTGGCATTATCATTTACTTGTAGAAACAGTCTAATTTCTTCTTTAATTTCTTATGTGACCCATTGATTCTTAAGGAGATTGTTATTCAATTTCCATATGTTTGTGGGAGTTTTGTAGCTTCTTATGCTATTGATCTCCAATTTTATTGCGCTGTGGTCTGATAATATGCAAGGGGTAACTTCAATTCTTTTACATTTACTTAAACATGTCCTGTAAGCTACCATGTGGTCTATTTTGGAGAATGACCCATGTGCAGCTAAAAAGAATGTATATTCTGATTTTGTGGGGTAGAACACTCTGTAAACATCTATTAAGTCCATTTATTCAATAGCTTGGTTCAATTCTAGAATTTCATTGTTGATTTTTTTGTCTAGATGATCTGTCTATTTGTGATAGTGGGGTATTGAGTTCCCCCATTATAATTGTATTAGTGCTTATTTGGTTGTTCATGTCCATTAATATTTGTTTTGTATAGTTGGGGGCATTTGTATTTGGTGCGTATATATTTAGGATTGTCATCTCTTCCTTTTGGATTATTCCCTTCACAAGGATGTAGTGACCATCTTTGTCTCTCTTAGTTTTGGTTTGAAATCTATTTTGTCTGCAATAAGATTGCTACTCCTGCTTTTTCCCAGATTCTTGTCACATGGAGAACTCTTTTCCATCCTTTTACTTTCAGTGTATGAATTTCTTTTTGAGTTAGGTGTGTTTCTTGTATACAGCACATTGTTGGATTTTGCTTCTTAATCCCTTCTGCCAGTCTATTCCTTTGATTGGAGAATTGAGGCCATTAACATTGAGGGTTATAATTGTTAGATATTGACTCATCCTTGTCATGATGTTTTACTGTTGTTGTCTCTTTTATTTTTTATTTTCCCCCTTTCCCTTTAGTTTCTTGCCTCGCCGGATGGCTTTGCTCTGTTGGGCCTCATGGAGTTGTGACCTTCATTGTCTTTTTCTAGGATGTTGTTTAGAATTGTTTGGAGTGCTGGTTTGGTGTTCATGAAATTTCTCAGGTGTTCTTTCTTATGGAAATATCTAATTTCCCCATCGATTTTGAAAGATAATTTTGTAGGATAGAACAGTCTAGATTGAAAGTTTTTTTTTTTTTTTTTAGGGCTTGAAACACTTCACTCCAAGCTGTCCTTGACTTGAGGGTTTGTGTGAGAAATCTGCTGTGATCCTGATGGTCTTTCCTTTCCATGTGATTTGTTTCTTTTCTCTAATTGCTTGTAGGATTTTTTTCTTCTGTTGGGTTTCTGGGATCTTGACTATTATATGTCTAGGTGTAGATTTTTTTTGATTGTGCCTAGTTGGAGTTCTATATGCCTCACTTATCTGTATGTCCAATTCTCCACCTCTATCTGGGAAGTTTTCTACTATTACTTCTGTGAACAGTTTTTAATGTCATTTGTACTTTCTCCTGCTTTTTCATGGACTCCTATGTGTCTTATGTTATTCTTCTTTGTATCATCTAGCAGCTGCTGGATTGATTTCTCATGGTCCCTTATTATTTTTAAGAAATCTCCATTTTCATGGTCACTAAGTGCAATCCTGTCTTCTATATCTGATATTCTATCTTCACATTCGCTCAATCTGCTGTGAATACTTTCAGTGGAATTTTTAATTTCCTGGATATCTGTTTGAATCTGTTTCATGGATTCCATTTCTTTCCTATGTTGGGCAATCATGGTTTCCATTTCTTTCTTATGCTGGGCATTCATGCCTTCCAACATGGTTCTGAGCTCCTCTATTTTTTTTTTATTTGTTTCTGTTCTAGAGCCTCTAATCATGTCTTTCACTCTGCTCACCATCTCTGTAGTTATGTGGGAAATTATTTCTGCTTTGAATTTTTCTAGAGCCTCATTCATCTGTTTTGTTACTTCCTGTACTATCAGTTCAAGGTGTCCAGGTGGTTGATTATCAGACTTTTCCACCTCATTTCCCCCAGAATTTGCCTTTTGTGGGGTGGAAGTCTGGGTTTGTGCCTTACTTAAATGTCTTCTCATTTTTGTTTTTGGTACTGTCCTTGTTTTAATTCCTGGATTGATACTTTGAAATTGCTTATTGTAAGTATCTTTGTTGCTTGTACTTAGAACCCTTATGGTACGATTGCTTCTCAGAGGTGTCTCCCAGACATGTCTGGTCTTTAGGTTTCAAGTCACTCTGAGGCTGTCTCATTTTCACTATACCAGGAAGGACAACTGATTAGATCAGTCACAGCACCTTAACCCAAGTGGTACAGTCAGCAACACCATAGCCTCAAGCACAGCTTAGAAAATGAAAATTTGTGGTAGTTATTAATCTATCATCTTTAAATGTGTGAATTAAATCAAAATCGAGGTCCACCCCAACATATGTTTATAGTGAATAAACTCTTCAATATAGCAACTTTACCCTTTGGGATGGGGAGTTAGAAGGAGTTGGGGAGGGACAGATAGGTAGAAGGATAGGGAAAGGTTAGCAGTGAGGCAGCAGGAAGATCATGCAAACTCTAGGGTAAACTGTTGAAGACAAGAGGAAAAGACAGAATGAAAGAACAAAGATGAGAACAGAACAACCTAACAGCAATAAGGAGGCCAGAACTGTATTACTGTCCTTTAAAACTAATGACAATTGAGAGAAGGAAAAAGAGAAGAGAAGAAAAATAAAGAAGAAATCCAAATTAGGGCCAGAATGGGAACAAAAAGGGATATGAAGAACAATGTGGGACAGTGAGAGAATTAGAGAGTGAAAGAGAAAGAAAATAGAAAAGAAAAGAAAAATTTGAAAGAAAAAAAAAATTAAAAATAAGAGCAAAAAATAATAATTTTGAAAATAACAAATGAAAATGAAGGGCCTCCTTCAAAGTATGTCTCTGCTGTCACAATAGACAATGTGGGCAGCAGGCTGCAGATGTAAGTCAATGAGTCTCAGCAAGGCAGTAGCAGACCCATGAGATTCAGGCAGATTTCTGGCTGCAAGTCCCAAGTTGAGCTCCCTGTCCTCCTACAGGGTTGAACTCTGCAGGGTTCTACTGCAGGTTCCAGCTACCCTTCCCCTGAAGATAGCATGGGTTCCAATGTGATGGAGCCAGCCATCACTAGACGAACAGTACCCGAGGAGAGGGGTGAGGATTAAGAAAAACAACACAAACTCGAGAGAAAAGAAAAGGAGGAGAGAGCGAGGGCCTTTTCCTTCCCTCTTTATTGAGCCTTTTATATATCCTCCTTCATCACCCACAGCCTCCTTCCCTTCCTCCGCTCATGATCTCGTGACTAATTATTTTTACAGAGAAAAGGTCAAGTATATCTTTACAATTCCGGGAATGTTACTTTCTTGTCTAGCAGACAGTCAACATCTTTGTTTTTGTACCAGTTTCATATCCTGGCTCATTATATTCTTATCTGCCTCAAGAATCTCAAGAGGCTCAGGGTTGTTTCAACCCTTCGCTCTCCACACCGATGGGAGGTGATGATTCATCCAACTCACCAAGTACAGTGGTCTGGTGTGCCTTTATTGCAGAGATTCTCTTCACTTTTCCAGTGGGCTTCAGTTTTCATCAAGGAGCCTGAGAGAGGCCGTGTTTCTGTTGTTCACTTCTGCTCTATGTTCTGGAGTTCAGGACAATGGCCTTCATGAACCCCTGTGCCTCTGTAGTGTGGAACCAGGTACTGGCAGGGTGGTGGTGGTGGGGGGTGCTGCAGGCACCCGCACAGCTAAGCTGGTCACTGGGGGGCAGGGCACAGGTGCAGAAGAGAGGGAGACCTGCTCCACATGGCCGAGGTCCTCAATGTCCAGTCGCTGATCACGGGGGGCCCTCCCTGTGTTTTAAATACCAGTTCTTTATAATTTATATATTTTAAAAGTATTTTTTCCTAGTTAGTGGCTTATCCTTTCATTTTATTGATAGTCTCCTCCACAGAGCATAACTTTAAATTTTAATAAAATCCAACTGAATTCTTTGCTTTCATGGATCACTCTTTGGAATTGTATCTAAAAACTCATCACCAAGCCAAGATCAACTAGATTTTCTCCTATATTCACTTTTAAAATTTTTATGATTAAAAAATATTTTATGATTTTGTGTTTTGCATTTAAGTATATGATTTTTAGTATATCATTTTCATTAATTCTGCGAAGGACATCAGGTATGTGCCTCAGCTCATGTTTTTAGATATAGATGTTCACTTGTCTGAGCCATTTGTTGAATAAACCAACTCTTCTCCATTGAATCATCCTTGCTGTTAGCAAAGAACAGGTGATTGATTATTCTCGTATAGGTGTATGTCTGGGTTTCTCTTCTGTTGAAGTGTGTTTCTTCCATTGAAGTGTGTTTCTCCTCTCCCAGGACCATGCTTTCCTGATTACTGAAGTTTTTAAAACATTTTTTACTTTTATTAGTACACATTTGTAGTACATAGTTACATTCATCATGGGGATTTTGTACCTGGACATGACACATCTTAATTCTTTTATGCTCCTTCCCCTCTTCCCCTTACTCTTCCCTCCATCTCTTGATCTTCTTCCCATTTGCAAATGATCTCTCTCCATTTCCTATTGTCTATCTTTTATTTTACTCTTCATTTATACTCTGGTTTTCTCACATAAGAGAAACCATGTGACATCTAAGCTATGCGTCTGATTTACTTCATTTAACATTATGGTCTCAAGGTGCATCCAGCTTTATAGTAAATTCTGAGATTATGTAGTGGAAATCCTCCAATTGTGATCTTCTTCAATATTGTGTTACCATCTTGGGTATTTTGCCTTTCCGTATACAATTTGTATCACTTTCTCAATATCTACAATATAGGATCCCGGGATTTTTCACTAGGCCTGTTTTGATGGTTCAAAAGGGAAACACTGATGGGCTAGAAATGCTGAATTTTTCAATTCATGTGGTTGGAAGATCTCTTTGTTTATTCTGATATGCATTTATTTCTTTCATCAGTAGGCGCTCACTAGCTCATCTCAGAAAACTTTTCCCATCTGGAATTTTGGCCCATTTCAAACTTCTTGCTTCCATAACTCTCTGACATGTTTTCAAATATTATTTATATTAAGTGTTTTCTAGTTTTGTATCTGGAATGTTGGCCAGGCCAGAAACAGTCAAGTAACCACATTTATTCACTCTGGGGATTTATCTGTACATTAAAAATAGACAGAAGCAAATATGTATACATGCTGTGTATTTGTTTGCCTTTTTCTTCAAAAAACAGCAGCATACTATATGCATTTTTTCCCTTACAGTGTTTTTCCCCACTTGGTAGAAATTACTAGAACCAATTTTACGTTGGAATATTCCTCCTTCCTTTTACAAGTGGATGTGCCATAGATTGTTTACTGGGTTGCTTTCAATCTTTGCTATGACAAAAAGCACCATGATGAAAACTCCATTTAAATATTTATTTTTAATTTCTTGGTGGGAAGCCTTTTATGATTTTTAAATAAACTTTGCAGTGCATTGAGTTATGCTCAGAGAATTTGGTTTGGCTTTTATTCTGTCCTTTGGACTGTATGGGAATGGCTTTGTGGCCTAAGATGTGGTTACTTTTCATGAAATTTTCATATGTACCCAAAGAGTGAAGCAGGGCTTGGAGTTAGGGCAGAGCAGCAAATCCTGGTTTATTGGCCATGTCATCTGAGCATCAATGTCCATGCACTCTATCTGAGCGTGACAAAGTTAGACTATCTTACTATTAGTGTAGGGTTATTTTCTCTGACCTCTCCTGAAATTTCTGGTGTTTGAACATTGCTGCTTTGTGTCAAGGTCAAGAATAGGAGCTCCCACTATATACTCATTGGGAAGTATGAGGCCATACTCAAAATACTATACAGTCCTTCCTGTTCTGGATACTTGGATGTGAATTTGCTCCATCAGATATCCAGATTATGACTACTTTCTGTTCCTGTGGATTTGCCAGTTATATTTGTCCATCTTCTTTTTTTCTTGTTCACATTTGTGAGTTTCTTTAAGTTTGTCTTTTTATACAACGTGTTATTGGGTTTAGCTTTTTTGGCCAATCTAAATTTCTTTCATTTTAATATCATGGCAGTTTACATTTGTATAAGATAATATGTGAAGGTATTTATTCCATGTATCATACTACTTGTGTGTTTTATTGTACACCCAGTTTCAGCCCCTAACTCAATACCAGGTCTAACACAATACTGTTAGATTTCCTTTTCGACCGACTCCGCTTTCATCTTTAGACCGACTCATCATCACATACCCCAGATTTTAGTTGCTCATCTTCCACATCTGTGGCTTTGTCTTTAGTTATTTTATATGTCTCTTTCTATCTTTTACTTCTACGAAGGCATAATCTATGGTATTTATTCATCTTTAAGTTTCTTTTAGTATAGTATTTACTTCTAAAGTGAAATCAGCATATAGAAAATAATGCTTTGCTTTATTTCTGCTTATTTCCTGACTTCTCTCAATTGTCTTTGCAAATATTTTTCTAATCACTGATATCTGAAGTTTTCGATTCTTATTATGCTATTATTTTATACCATTTAAAAATTTTCATTATTAGCTTATGATTTTTACCTATGAAGTTTGTAGTTATCTGTGAAGAAATTGTTCTGTTCCTTGTTCTCTTTTTAAAAATACTTCCAATGGGATTGATTGGACCCCAGTTCTTTTCTATTGCTTATGTTTACATGAGATGAGTTTTATTCATACAAGGAAGAATAGGTAGGATAACTTCCTTACATTCTTCATATAAGACCTTGCTCTTTACAGTTTTTGCCAAACATTCAAAGTTGAGATTTTCTGGCTTCCTCTTCTCCCATCAGCACCCTGTTTGGGTCACTCTTTCTTCTGCCTGTATTGCCTCTGTCCTTCCCAGCTGGGATGTGCTTCTGACAGTTTCTCCTTGATTTGAGCTTAGTCCTGGAAGAGAGTGTTGGAGCAGTGTTTCCACTCCATGGGTCCAGAGGCTCCACCCATGTCTGCCATGATGGTGGCACCTGTACTCAGCATCCGGCACAGCCTGTTGAAGACCCCTCCCCAGGTTGCAGGTTGTTTCAGAGAGCCTACCCACCTGCCCTGCTATGACTTGTGCAGGGCTGAGAGATTCTCTGGTGACACAAGCTGTCACCTGCACTGTCTCCCCACAGTCCTCACATAAGATGATCTTGTTGCCTTTGGCTGTTTGTCCTCACTCACTAGCACTGAGATCCATAGAGAGATCTCATCACCAAGCATCCATCCAGATGCTGCCTGAGGCCTTCTGGTCCTCTGTCTTGGCAACTCCAGTGGTTTTGGGGTGAGTCACCCATCCCAGAGCCTGGCATTCCCTTCACCTGTCTGATTGCCTGGCGTCTCAGCTCCATCCCAGGTCAGGTGTCTATGCCAATGGCATAATGTGATTAACATCTGGGAATGCCGGGGCTGAAGTCTTCACGTCGATGTCATATTTGCATGCCCCGCTCTCTAGCACTTATACCCTGACCTTGGCTGTTATTCAAACCTACATGGAGGACCAAGCTAGTACCCCCTCCCTCCAAGTTCTTGTACTTAGTTGTCTCTTGCTCTCCTCTCTACCCCACCACCTTCTTCTTTTCCTTCATTCTTGTTCTCACTCTCTCTATAAGCTGGTTTAGTTTCTTATTTTTCCATCCTGAAACATTGATTGATCACTTGACTTTTAATAATTTAATTATTAAAAATTTAATGGACATATAAAATGGTCTATAGTTATGGGGTTCGATGCGATGTTTCCAAACATGTATACATTATGTAATGTTCACAGCAGGATAAGCGTATCTATCTCTTCAAACAGTAGTCATGTCCTTGTGATTGAACATTCAAGCTTCTTTCTATTAGTTTTTTAATACATTATCTATAGTCATCCTACTGTGCAGTAGAGTTTGTTTTCATCACCAGTAATCCCACATCTCTCGTACTTCTGTCCCACTGATGCCTGATGTCCTTTTCACCTGATAGACAATTCCTATGCTGCGTCAAGCACAGTTCTTGTTTCACACCAAGGCTACACATCTGGGTTAGATTGGGAATTTCAGGAGACAAACAATCCTCATATCAACAATAAGTATTGAGAAGCTGGACACAGCACACTTGCTCAGCAAATATATGCTGCGTGATGAACACAGACTCACAACTGTAGATGAAGTCCATATAAAGACTTGAGCTTCACCCTGGCCACCACCTCACATCCAAGCCACTGGCTTCTGTCTTCTTTGGATCCATTTCTTCTGTCACTTCTCTCAGCAGTTATTTCAAACTTTCAGTTTTCAAGTGTCTGACCAGCCACTCATTCTCAAGCAATCTTCTTATTCACTCTTTAAACCATCCGTGAGAGAACATAGCAGGTGCCAGGAACTGTGTTTGCCACTGGGGACCCGTCTTAGTCCACTGCTACAGCAGAATAGTTGAGAATGGGCTATTAGTAAAGAGATTTGTTTCTTACAGTTCTGGATGCTGGGAAGAGGGCGCAGTGCCAGCATCTGGTGAGGGTCGTAACTTCATGTTAATGTGGTGGAGGTCCTCACATGGCCAATATGCCAGCTTAGGTGTCTCTTCCTAGTCTTATACAGCAACTAAGACTATCACAGGACCTCAGCCTCATGACTTCCCCCAACCCTAATTGCCTCCTCAAGGCTCCAAGCACAGCTACACATGGATTTGGGGATCAAGACTCCAGGACCACATGGACTTCCACAGGACACATTCCCAGCCAAGCAGGGCCTCAGGTGAGCCTCACAGGACTCACAGTGTAGTGAGAGAGGCCAACCTTGATGAAATAAGTTGGTGGAAGCTGAGACTACAGAAAGTGCTCTGAAGAAGAGGAGCAGTGTTACGGTATCAACAAGGCCTTGGTGGGAACATTCTGGAAGGTTTTCCCCTCGCAGTGTCATGTGGACTGAGCACCACGAATGTGTGGAATATGGGGGAGCTGGGACAACAGAGAGCTTCTCCTCATGGGGAAGCCACTCCTTCTGTGTCCCCCACTGGCAGAGTGAAGTCCACAGTTGTCATGCCAGTGGCCCTCCTCTCCAGCTTCTGGGCAGCTTCGGTGCCTGCCCATTGGTCTCTCCTGGCCTCAGAGACAGGAGCTGTTCTGAGATGGGTGTTTCCCAGCCTCTGCTCCCCTGACTTTACCAAACACCTGAGGCCCCCTTCAGGCCTCAGGTGGGGGATCCCTGAGAGGTACCCTCCATTTCCCTCCCCAAAGCCTCTGCTAACTATGCCCAGAGCCAAAGCATCATTGCTTTGCACAGAGACAGTGTCCTAGAAGGGATGAGCCTGGGCCTGGCTGCTTTGTCTGCTGGGCCAACTTTAGTCTTTTTGGTCCCTGCTCCAACTGTGGAAGAAGCTCCTGGCAGAGCCACCCTGGGGCTCCTTCCTGCAGCTGTGAATGGGGACAGGAAGGGGACTCTGCAGATGTGCAGCTGGGCAGAGAGAGGGTGGGGGGCTCTGCTCCAGGAGAACTCAGGGTAGGGGGCATCCTGAGCTCTGGAGAGGGTCCTGGCTGAGAAGCAGGGAACCCAGGTCTGTCCTGCTCAACTTCCAAGGGGTAGTTGGGGCTCTGGAATGGGGAGGGCAGCGGAGCTCATTGCATGCAAGTTATGGGGCTCCAGGTTCATTAACTACAAAGAGCACAACCTTGCAGTCTAAAATTCTGAGATTCCAACCCGAATAATTATACTCCCATATGTGAGGCTGAGATGATGCCTACCCCAAACCCTTACCCTGTGATACTTTGCTTCTGATGGAAACATTGGAAAGGAGAGCCAGCAGAAACTCACCCTGGCCAGGCCTCTGGATGAGCAGGCAGGTGGGAGTGGGCTGGTTCCTGGCCAGGCTGGAATCTGGAGGGTTTGGGCCATTTGTTTATCTTTTAGAAATGGAGACTTCCTGCTCTTTTGAAGGTTAAATCCTGACATCCTGGATTTCTGATGGAGTCCCACAAAACAACCAATAAATTTATCAAAAAATCCAAAGCTCATGAATCAATTTCTCTCACAGACACGTACACTTGGGCTTAGCCCAGAGAACAGGGGTACAAGGAATCACAGTCAGAAATCCCCTAAGCAAAGCTTGTCGGAACAACTTCAAAAATGTTTACAGAATCCAAAGCTGTACATATACTGACTTCACCACATTCTTCACCGGTGTCTTTTCCTGAAAACACAGAGGGTGGGAGGTGTTCCTACTCCAATCCCAAATGTGAATTAACTTCCAGTCAGTGAGCATTTTCGAAGTACCCATACCAGGCGAGGTCCTCGGCAGGGTGGTAGGCACAGAGAGGGACTCAGAACGTAGAACAACGCAGGCAGAGGGAGTCACACTGACCTTCCCAAACCAGGCTCAACTCCTGGGGGCTCTTCTGGGCAAAGGCAGTGGGGTATGAGTTTCCAGGTAGAGAAGGAGAATAGCATATGGGGGGTGGGAATGGAGCAGCCTGGCACAGGCAGGTGCAATTGCAGGTGTCTTCAGAGCACACTGGACGGGTGGCAGCCAGCAGTTGACAGGTAGGGCATAGATGTGCCCCTGAAGAGAGCACAGCAGAGAGTGGTGACAGTCCCAGAGGATGTTAGCACCATGCCCTGGGCAATGGGGGACAAAACAGAGCACACATTCAGACTGGACTGCAGAGGTGATGTGTGCAGTGGTGAGAAGGGAGAGACCACTCTCAGAGAAGACAGATGGACACTGCAGCCATCCTGTGGGCAGACATGGGAAGTCGCAGCCATTGAGAGAGGAGTTAGAGGGCCAGCCATGTAGGAAGGAGCTGTGGCGATGTCACAGGTATCTTGGAACTGATGCTTCATGTGGTAGTGGTATCTGCAACCCCGGGTGAGGCCAACACTACAGTGGTCACTATGAATGGTGCACCGTTGCAGCCCTAGGGACTGTGCTCCACTCTGGTTTCTGGGAGGAGCAGCGAAGAGGCAAGGAGATACTGCATCCCCGAGTTCACCCAGCCAGTGGCAGACAGTGTGGCTGTGAGCTGGGCCTCAGGGCTTGTGTGGAGATGAGACAGAGAAGCACTGCAGGAGGGTGCAGGCGAGGAAAGGGAGAGGCTGGCTCTGGGCAGCGGGCCCACCCACCTGCTCACCAGGGCTCCTGAGCCTCTGTGTCTGCAGAGAGGCCTAGCAACTCAGAGAGGAGCAGCATGGCAGGCCATCCCAGCCCAGGCCACCTGGGCTCTGCCAGGCCTGGTGGGGCCCAACTCCTCATGTTCCTGTACCTCTTCCTTATCTGGGAAAAGTCCGTGCTCACAGGACTCTGCAGTACCTAGTGCAGGCTCTGGCACCTACTGTGCAGTGATCGATGTCATTCCCCTCCCAGCCCTGCCAAGCTGGCATGGAGATTCTCAGGGAAACCCCACCTCTCTAGGAGGCCTCTCTGTGGCCAAGGCCATTCAGTCAGGAAGGCAGAGGATGGTTTGGACCAGATCCATGCTGGCCACCCTGCCTCAGCACTGCCCAATCTGCTCAGAAATGGATCTATTTCCCAGTGCCCATGATCCCACTGCCTGCCAGGCACCCACGGGGCTAGGAGGCACCCATCGCCTCCTATGGAAGAGCAGGCAGGGAAGACTTTCAAAGGAGGATCCACAGAAACCCAGAGAGGCTGTGACCAAACGTGTGTCACCGTCTGGGAGTTCATGCCCTTCATTACGGACGTGGGCCTGGAGATAGGAAGGCACAGGGGCACAGCACAGCAGGACAGCACAGAGAGCGCTGCTTCGCAGGGCTGTGTCCTTGGAGCTGGTGCTTGGGAGAAATGTTAAT
Source organism: Heterocephalus glaber (assembly GCF_053883595.1). Taxonomy (NCBI): domain Eukaryota; kingdom Metazoa; phylum Chordata; class Mammalia; order Rodentia; family Bathyergidae; genus Heterocephalus; species Heterocephalus glaber. The sequence continues at coordinate 227,541 of NW_028258212.1, read as the reverse complement.
TTTCATTTCCAGGAAGTCACATTACCTTGCTTTCTGCACCCACACAGAACAATCCCATGGCTCCTTCAGTCTGTCATGATCATGGGCATGGTTGCCCTGAGTGCAGTGGATAATGACATCTCACCAACCCTGTTTTAGCTTTGTCATTAGAATGCAGCCAGGCTGACCTGAAAGAATGCTGCCTTTTCTGACCTTTAGTCCCTCTGCTCTCCGGCAAAGCCCAGGCAAACCCCATGGTCTGTAGCAGTTGCTTCTCTCTGCGTCACCCCAGGCTGTGCAGACCACAGCCCAGGCTGACATCCGTAATCATTCCTGCTAACACGACTTCCACCCAGGAACAGGGCTGAGGGCCACTGAGCAGGGAAGGCCTCAGCAATTTGTCCCACTATGGCCTCCTTCTGGCAAAAACTGACCCAGGATCTCACTTTTCGAGCAAGTACACTGCTGCTGTTTGCAACAAAACCGACCAAGCTCCAGTCATGGTCCATCTTAGAGGCTGATTTGAAAACCACCAATTCAATCCCTGATTTTTAAAAATGTAAGGTCCTCCATTTAGAGGAAAAGGAAAAAATTTCCAGTTTAAGCAAATGAGTATGGAGTACTGTGTCCAAGTCATAGTTTATATTATCAGCCTGGAAACACTGGACTGGCAAGACACACCAAGTGCAGCTTTTGGAATGTGTCCCCACCCCTAAAAAAGAAATCCTAAGCCCGAGATGGGTGGTCCCTTCCACATGTAACTGCTTAGACTTTAAGATACCCAGCAATATTTGGAACCCTCTTTTAAAGGGACCATAAAGTGAATGGTTGGCCATACACTGCACCAGCCACTTGGGCCAGTGCCAATTGTCAGCCATAAATGGGTCCTGTTATTCCAGGGCATGCTGGAGGTCAACTATCCCCTAATGATCACTCCAACCCCTGGCTAACAGCTTCCCACAGAGGAAGAGTGCACAGTGGACTTTCTCTGGGAAGCTCCATCCTTCTAATTCCCAATAAGGCCTGCGCTCAGGAAGTTGCTGCTATATCCCCGAAATGTTTGCAGTGGAATGCAATTATGTTCAGCTTATCTGGCAGTAAATTTGACTTTGGCAGGACAAGTGGGGTTTCCATGGAGTTTCACTACTAGTACTGGTGCTATTATTACCACTATAACCATGATAATAAGAAATGCCATTATTGGGTTGCCAGTCGTGCCAAGCCTGAAATGTTTAGCAACTGTTAGAAAGATATTCTGGTCATTTTCAGTTTATGGACAGGGGAAGCTAAGGTCTGGAAAAGATAAACTCCTTCCCGGAAGTTGGCCATCCAACAAGGTGAAGGGTAATGCCATAGGCTGTTTGTGACCCTATATGTTGGAATCTAACTCAGAGGCAAAGGCTTTGGGAGGTGATTGGTTCCTGAGGGTTGAGCTCTCAGAAGTGGGACTAATTCACTTATTAGTGCTCAAGGGCTCCCTCGCCCTCTCCTTGTGACAACCTGACCTTGGACTTCACAGACTCCGGAACTATGAGAAATGAATGTTTGTTGCTTACACCACCCAGCCTGTTATAGTAGCTGGAACTAACAAATACAGCTAGCACTTGGGTCAAGGCTATTTGCATATTAGACCTCTAACCATTTTGCCACACTTCTCCAAGTTATGGCATTAGAAGACACTGCTGGGGAGGCCACAAAGGTGTGAGCTGCCTCTACCAGGCATGAAGATACCATAGTCTCCCAGGGCCCTGCACCTGTGCCACCTGCTAATGCCTGATACTGTTGGTCACAAGAGAAGTCAGCTGGAAAAGCACTCAGCTCCTGGAAAACAGCCCTCTGACTATGCAGGCAAATGCCATCTTTTTAGGCAAATGGTGAAGTCAGCCAGCAGCTAAGAGGTAATTTAGTGAGCATTTCGGAACTCTGCAGGTCATTCTGCAGGTCTGTGGTCAGAATGACTACACACCCAATGCTTCTGTGTTCCCAAGGAAAAGTTAAGAGAATACAGAAAGAGACGCGCTCCTCCCTTGATGGTGAGAGGAAGTGCAGTCCACCCACAGAGTCTTCTGCCATGGTTGATCAGGTGGTTGGGGCTGGGAAAGATAGAGGGTAGAAGGCCCCTTCCCCCAGTAAAGGAGACACCAGGAACAACTCCTAGTATCTCATGGCTCAGAGGGTTGGGTGTCGGCTAGAAGGAAGGGGCAGAGAGCTTCCCCCAGGATGGTCAAGCCACGAAAAAGCCCAGAAAGCAAAGCTCCCTTTGAGATATGAAACCAGTTCATAGTATATGGTGATTTTGCAACTCTGGAATCACAGGGAGAAGGAGAAAGGTTATGTTAGCCCAGTTACTGAACAGAAGGAAGACAAATTCTCTTTGAAGTGAGTGTAAAGTTGTACAGGCATAGTTAGAACCCACAAACAAAGAGAAGAAAGACAGAGCCCACGAAAGATGCTTCAAGACGGAAACTGCACCAGTCACTGAAGAGTCACAAAAGCTGCCTGACCAGGTAGAGGAAAAGAAGTGAGTTCCCAAGTCATTTTCTCAACACGGTCTGAAGGGTACAGTATTTCTGTAGGAGCAATAATCTATGATATATTTGTAAAATTCACGAGGAACTGAGGAGTAGGACCTACTTCTCTCCTTTCAACAGTCACAGAGAACTTAGCCTATGAGGGAATTAACCTGAAAAATTTACCCAGAAGTCAGAAGAGCATATACACTAAAGAGGAGGGAGCTCTGAGGTGGACAAATAGCCGTCCCTTGTGGGACAGCACCTGGTACGGATGGTGTGAGCCACCAGCGGCTCCTCCCTCAGCCCACAGGGTCATTTCTGGGTTTATAGTGGCTCAGAGTAACGGGAAGGGCTGTGGAGAGGTGCAAAGAGGCACGCAAATCTCTCAGCCCCATGGTGGAGGGGCACAGAGGGACCCAGGGGACCAGAGCCCAGAAACCAACAGGAAAATTACAGGGCATGAGGGAACTTCAGACCCGCACTGAAAGCCTGGCTGTTCAGATTTCAGAAACACAAACTGAGATGTTCCCCCTCTGTTTCAGGTCTCAGTTGGACTTTCTGTTACATTTAATTGAATTAAATTCTGTTACATTTAATTGCAGAGCTAGAAGACAGATCAGGATGATAAAACAGTTTCATAGGAAATCCATAAGAGAAAATGAGCAGGTGCAGCTCATGTGATAATCTAAAAGATAGTCAAAGACAACTTAAGAAACAACTAAAGAAACTTTAGACTGAAAAAATTCACCAAGTACAAGCAAAATTAACTAAAAGAATCCAGTGTGTGAAGATTTACTTGTGATTTTAAAAAAATGTTAAGAATGAAGAATCCCAGAAGCAACCAAGAGAGAATAAAGAAGAGGAGGAGTTCAGGGAAGGGGGTGAATGAGGAGAGATAGAGGTGGGAGCACGAGGTGGAGGAGAAAAATTTTAATGGAAGAAAAAAATAATGCTGACGGAACCTTTTTGCAATTTATACAAAGGATGTCTAAAAACGTTCATATGACTGTATTGAAATTTAAGTTAGGGAGAAGCTCGGCTTATGTGGAGTCTGCTAACTGGAGTTCTTTTCCAGACCATTATTTGTCCAGTGTTGGATTTGGGGATCTTTCTGAAACAAATCACATCCTCTGGTGTCTTGTTGGTGCTGGAGATGCTTTTGTAAGTTATGTGGAAAAATGTTTAAGTGCTTTTCAGTTTTGTTTTGGTTGAGGTCTACTGCATTTGAATATTATTGTAGTTTTTTTTCCCCCTGGATTGTTCTTCTTTGAATGGTCTTAATTTTTTGTATGTTTGTGTTTGATCATAAAGTTATTTTAAAAATTTTAAAAGAGTAGTTTTAGAGAAGAAAATCATGATACCAGAACAAACTTGAATGTCGTGTGATTTCTCTCATATAAAAACACAATATACACATATATACATATATACATATATACAACTAAAGAGCAAAATACAAGAGAGATAAGCAAGGAGTAAGGAGAAGTTCAAATACTTCCCCAAATTACCTATTCCATTGTTTCAAAAATATTTTAATATATATGGTAATTTGTTTCCTTTAGACTATTAGTTTATCTGAGTTCTTTGAAAAGAAAATTTTGCATTATTACCTGTTTATTTCTTCTTTGTAAGAAACTTTTTGGTCTATGTCTTGTACTCTAAGTAACTACTTTGAAGATAATGATAAACAGTATATTAACTATTGTTATTCTCTTATTTTTATGAGGGAATTTTGTTTTATTTTTTCATAAAATTAAAAAAAGTTTTAGAAGAGTTGGTACCTAGACAAATTGTCAGAATCATGCAACAAATTTATATTTCTATTTATGAAAAAACCCTGAAAATCAGCAACCTACATAATTCTGTCATGAGTATCTTCAGAACAGGACACCCATCAACCGAAGGGTCAACTTGGTGCCCAGAAATCTGCACAGGAACCTGGTGGTAAACAGTGGTGGAGAGAACAAAACTCACTCATGTGACCAGAGTTGAATCCACACAATTCCTATTTGAAAGCTTATTAATTATCAATTATATGAAAGATAACATTTTAATAATAATCACAGTCTTGATGTAAAGTTCTGATGTAGAAAAAAGTGGTGCTGAAACAATCTAAGTGCTTTGGACAGTGTTTCAGAGCACAGGAAAGTACCCTGGGTGGGCAAAAGGATGCTTTGCAAACCATTGCTGGTAATGGAGTCTTACAAAGGCATTGCAGGCAGATAGATGTGGCTGGTCCTGGTGTCATCTACATCCAATGCTCTGGCTGGAATGCTACAAATAGAATCGAACAGATTGCTCAAAGCATGGTACGAGTAGGAGACTGGCCCTGGGTTGGCCAGGTCCGCTTCTTTCCTCCTGTGCACACAGCTGGGCTGCAGTTCCCGGCCTCCCTTTGGTCTCAGAATGGCGTGACCAGGCCTCTCCAGTGGAGGAAGAATGTGGAGGGAGGGTCACTGACTGACCCAGGGGTGGGTGTCCCATCCTTCCCTCTCTTTCTTCCTGTCCACTGACACGTGAGGGCATCCAAAAAGGACCCCAGGCCCTGGAGAGATGGAGCACCAATAATGAAGTGAGTGAGTGACACGCTGGATCAAGGAGGGAGCAAGGAGCTCTCTTCCACCACACTGAGCCACAGAAGGGATGAGTCCCACTGCAGAGGCAGCCTGCCCCAGCTGATGAGGGCACTCACCATGGTCTTTTAGGACAGCTTCATACAGGGGAATCAACCATAGTCCATAATAGCAGGAAATAAAGGGGGGTAAGAAAAACAAGCAATTATTTCAACACATGGGCAAAACTGCAGTGAAGATTTAATATCCACTTAAAACTACTTTAAAATTTTTAGAGAAAATATGAATAAGGGGATATGTTTTTAAATTCAAGTACAGGAGTAATACTCACTTGGAAGCGTGTTCAAACCAATTATTCAACACAGTAGTACAATCCTAGAGATGTATTAACTAAAGATAAGCTACAGATGATAGAAAAATTATTAAACATTACATGTGACAAAAACACTATAATTATTGGAATAAAAATACATCATTTGCATATGATGAAAACCTACAACAATTAATTGATACATTTTGTTTAGAAATGAAAGTCAGCCTGGTGGCTAAATACAGTACAAATATACAAAATTCCTAAGGCTTCTTATACATCAAAAATGATCAATTGGAAACCCCCATAATAATGATCCCCCTAAGGGAAAGGAAGAAAGGAAGGAAGAAGGGAGACTCGGGAATGAGTCAGAGAAGCAGAGTACAAGGTCTATATGAAAATATCTTAGAACATCTTGAGGGAGGCAGCAGAAAAGCAGAATACGCTAAGAAACATGGCAGGCTCAATCCCAGACAGGGAGGTGTAATAATCCCAGATCTCCTCCAAGAACATCCACAGTACTCCGTTCTGAGTAGTAGACTATAGTAGTAGACTATAGCTGATCTTATTTTCTTCTAATAATTTTTATATATTTTTCACATTTTTCTTAGTTGAAGATTTCTTTTTATCAGAAAAACTGGACTGAATCCTAAAGAAGAATTTGGGAGGGTAGGTAACTGCATGCAGACACAAAAGCTTTTGGGAAAATATGATTTCTGACCTGGCTGAGCTACAGACTGCTCTTGCGGGTCCATCCTGGGCACAAAGGGCAGTGCCACAGCCTCAGCAACCTCCAGGGCTTGGCATGCTCCCTCTGTGACACTGGCTCCTTGACTGCTGTCTCTGTGTAGTCTCCCGAAGTCTTCTGTTCCCGTTCCCTAATCAGATAGGACTGTGTAGTCAGTTTTGCATCACTGTGACAAAATACCTAAGAAAGTTAAAGGTTTACTTGGGCTCAGGTTTCAGTCCATGTTCGGCTGGCTCCATAGTTTTAGGCCTGTGGTGAGAAAGAACAACATGGCAGATGGGTGTGGCAGAGGAAAGCTGCTCACTTAGGGTGGCCAGGAAACAGGAAGACAGGGAAAGAGCCAGAGGGAGAGGAAGAAGACAGGGACAAGACACACCCCTCCAGGTCACACACCAGTGACCTGATTTGTCCAGTCAGGCTCCCTCCTAGAGCTCACTGAGTAGGAACTCGGCCCGGGGTTAATCCACAGAGGAGGCTAGCACCCCAGGACCCAGTTACTGTCCCAAAGCCCCACCCTGAATCCAAAGGCTTTGGGGAAACACTCCATCCAAACCATAACAACGACTTGGTATTCTATTCTTTAAGAGGCCTCTGAATTCTGATAGGTCTATAATTCATGCCTGTCGAACTCATCCTACTGCATCAGGCCAGGCTGAGTCTCCAGCTCATTCAGAGGCAGAAGGGTTAAGAGAAGAGAATGCGTGGCCATGGAAGAGAGAGGCTCTGCTCCTGTCCTGTTCTCAGGATAGTTTCCCATTTGGCAGCAGAAGGATTCTGAATGCACATTTTGGCCAAAAAAGGCTCTTACTCTGGACATCCCAAACTGCTTTCAGAATGCTTCCAAGATGGATTACTCTGATTTCTGGGAAAAACCTCCATGGCCCCAGAACACACTTACTCTGCCATAGACATCACTCCAACCTCAGAAACAGGCCCCAAGCACACAATGAACTCATTAGGAGCCGAACCCAATGGCTTCATGGTATGGAGTCCTCACTCTGCCTTGCCATATGAACTGCTCTGCTGAGACTAGATGATCCAAAAAGCAACTGGATGCCCCATCCAGAATAAACTCAGTTGTGATTTAGGATTATATTTTAATCAAGTTTTATGTGAATATATGTTTTTGGCATGCAGATATTCTTGAATAGCCCTTTCATGGAATTAGCTTATTTTAGGGCTGCAGTGGGAACATGGTATCTGGGCTGCCTTTCCTGTTTTCCAAGGGGCTTGACTGTGGAGGTTGAGTGGCTTTCCCAGAGACACATGTGAGCTGCTAGCCTGACTCTTAACATTGAAGGTCCATCCCATTCTTGAGGAGGAGATCTTGTAAGTTGTGGCTACCACGGCCATGAGGAGGACACAGCCCTGACCAAAGCAAATCACATGCTCCCCATCCTTGCACTGTCAGCATGCAACCTGCACTGACCCACTCCTGCCCCCCAGGTTCAGGGCCTTCCCTGGACAGGCAGTTTCCCTTCACACTGCCTGGTTCTGCTGTCACCTTCCCCATGCTATGTCCCTTGCTTTAGTCTCCAATCCGCATGGCTTGGAACCCTTTCCTCTGTATTCCAGGAGGTCGAGATGTGAACTCCAGGCTGCTGGTGAATTTCAACACTGAGGTGAGAGCTCCGGCCTCCCAATTTTCAGATCATAGGCTTCTTCTTACATTGCAGTCACATCTTCAACAAAACTGGAAATAGATTTAAACCTCTGGGGTGAGGCTTTCCAAAGATCTGACCTTGGCTCCATTACAAATAATTGAATATAATCTTTCTTGATTGTTAATTCAGGTTTTTTTTCTAGTAGCTGAAAGCACAATTAGAGTAGAGAGTAGGGCATCAGAGCAGTTTCTCTGGATTCATAGGGGTGACATCCAGGAGCCACAAGCACCACAGCTGATGGAGGAAGCTGCCTAAGGAGGGCAGGAATCCTGAAACACCTGTGCTCTGGGCACCTGGAATCCCCACACCCATTACTGCAGTCTTGCTTGGCAGGAGACCCTTCTTCACAACATCATCAGCCCCAACAGCAGCAGTCCCCAGGGCAGGTGTCTGGCTGCTACGCCAGGGTGCTCTAAGATGCCCCTGCTAGCTCTGCCAAGGGCACCCACACCCTGAGGAATAGGGAACTGCTCATGAAGACTTGGGAGGACCATCGAGTTAGGAGACCCAGCTGAACAGAGCTGGAAGGGTCCAGGGAGACCACATAACCACCACAATCCATCCATCAGCCTGCAATGAGCACAGCTATCCAGATGCAGGGCAGCATCCTGCAGGACTTGGAACTTTGCAAGCAAGCTCAGGGTACAGCTCCCCACACACAGCTGTCCTCTCAGCAATCTGCAAGGTGGTCTTGCCTTCCCTACGAGGTCCTGACAGCTCTACCAGGTCTACAGCACCAGGGGAGCTTTCCTGCCTTCCAGTGTGGGCACCCTGCAGCCCAGGAGGGAAGGGCAGGGTCATGCAGAGTTCCTGAAACAGGAAGAGGCACTTTCTAGAGAGAAGCAGTGTGAATCGCTGAAGCAGCCGGGGTTACCTCTGGGAAGCAGGAGTCTCTGGTTCTGAGTTTTCAATGAGTGGCTTCTCCATTATTTGACAGAAGAATCTCCTTTTTGTGTGGTGTTGGAACACGACCTTCAGGCTCCTTCCAGACTGCAAAGCATGCCCTCCATGCAGACTGGAGAGAAGACCACCGAAAGGGCTGCAGTTTCTCCTCCTGGAGCCCCGGGCCCTGGGCCCCTAACACCACCCAATGGGGATCCAGACCAAGATCCGGAGAGAAGGCAGAATTGCAGGTGGGGAGGAGCAGCAGAGAATGAACAGGTGGTTCAGTAGGAGCTCCTGGGTCAGAATGAGCCGCTATTTGGCAGGGCTCTGTGTTTGCCAGTGCTGTGCTAACTTCTCCCCTCACCAGGACCCTGAACCTGTTGAGGATGACTGTCCCTGCCTGAGGCCACAGTGCCAGGGCTGCCCCCAGAACCCACTGATGCCCAAGTGTCCATTCCAGCAGTGGGACTTGAGAGGCCAGCGGTGCCCAGCCTGGTTCTGAAGGGACTGAAAGTCGTAGTTCACTCCACAGAGCTAGATTCAGAAGAATAGATTCGAAAAGTCACCACAGCCATCTCTCTTTGTCCACAGCTGTGCTGAGATCTGCAGGAACTTCTGGGTCACATGTCTGCCTTTGGCGTGCACCCCATGACAGGAGCCACAGCACAGGGGAGAGGTCAGAGGGTACCCCGAGACCTCCGAGGGTGCCAAGTCACTTTGGCAGCACCAAGCCTGTGTGCTCGGACAGATGAAGGGGAAGACTTGCCCTACACCACCTCAGAGTGCCTGCAGTGAAGTGAGCAGGGTCCCTCTCTGGCCTGGTGGCTGCCCACAGGCAGTGGCACATGACCTTCACTGGGCTGAGCTTTGGAAGATATCAGACCACACAAGGCAGTGCCCCGGGCATGGGTGTCCTCTCGATAGCTTGTCAGATGCTATTAAAGGGAAGATCTGAGAGCCCAACCACTGCAAGGTGACCCTGCTTCTGTCTTCCAGCCCTTGGCAGCATCTAGCCTCGTTACAACAAGGGAGAGAGAGCTAGGCCAACTAAAGGTCCAGGACAAAGATAGCAGCATGATTTGAACAGATTCCCAACGTTACCTACTGAGTTTTCCAACTCGTGGAGAGCATCGTGCTTGACCCTGGGGCCCCTGTTCACAGCATCTCTCGTATGAACAGTCTGTCAAGTGAGATTTAATTTCCTGTTCCTAGGATAAAAAGCATTATTAGACTAAAAACCAAAACTGAACGTTCTCTTTAATAATCTCACTGGCTCTTAAAGACCCCTGAATATCAGATGGCTCTTGCAACTGATACCCTTATCACTTTGAGAACAAATGTTCCCCTGAAGGAATAGATTTTTGGCAGCTTTGAGTCTGTTCTTTTTTTTTTTCCTGCAAAATAAAAATGAAGATGGATTTGAGTAGAGAGCAGGGCTGGGACTCCTGGGTCTGTGTTCTGATCATCCTGTGTTCTCAGTTTCTCTTGAACTTGCCCAAACCTCATGACTTCCAGGCCTAAGAGCCCTTTGAGGACTGGAGTGTTGAGGAGCTGATGTCGGGGTCTCCAGCTTCCTTCCCACTGGGAGATTCCAAGTCTCCACTGATGAAGAAGGTGTCAGAGTAAACCAGACCTAACATGAAATGATGGTAGCACCGAGTGGGGGGAACCCACTGCATTTGGAATCAGAAGAACTTGTTCCTGGCCATGGCTGATAACCTTGAGCAAATACTTGACTCTATTTTGTGCATCAATTCAGTCAGGAGGGTAGGGAAGTCTGAGAGGCTGAATCATCAATGAGCAGCCCCTGGAAATCCCTCCAGCCCTCCAAGTGTTCTCCTGCTTCCTAGACATCCTCATGGGAATTTACTCTTTTGTTCAGAAAAGTCTTTGGGATAAAAACAGAATCATCCTGAGCCTGAACACAGACAGAAAAGTCTGGGTCCAGTGTGGCAGAGGAGTGAGTGTTCAGGGCCTCCCTCACTGGAGGATGCAGAATCTGAAATCTTCCTAAGTCCATGTCATTTTGAACACTGGGATCTCAGACTTCAGACACTCAGATTAGGGATGTTCAACTGGGAAAGTCTATGCAAATATTCAAAACAACTCCCAGACTGGAAACACTTCTGGTCCTGAGTGTTTCTATAGGATTTCTCAACCCCCACCACACTCAGCCTGGATGGTTCTCAGTCTCCAAAGAAAGGTGTGGGATCCCAAGTGGCTGGGAATGTGCTCCTGTCCTACTGTGTGTCAGCACAGTGGATGCAAGGTCACGTCCCTGTGTGCAAGGCCCATTGTCTCTCTTCCAGACACCAGGTCATCCCAGTGCCAATCATAACTGTCTTCTGTGCCACTTCACCAGGTACAGGGGTGACAGCAGAGAATCTGGCAAGGACTTTGAAGATTATATGAAGCTAGGATTCTGCAGATGTGGTGGGCAGAGGCAGCAGCACCACAGAAGCTGCTGGACTTGAGTGACCTGCACTGAGTTCCATTATAGCCAGGCAGCATGTCAGCAGTTGTCTGAGACCAAGCTCCTTCCCCGAATCCACTGGGCCACCTGTGTCTACTCCCATCCTGTGGCCCACCTGGCACCCACCAGACTTGGTGGCTGGTCCCATGCAACCCTCTATATCTGGGCCTGGAAACCCCAGGCTGTGATGGCAGTGACCAGAGCTTCTTCTGGAGTTTGACTTTAAACCGCTATTTCCTGAAGGTGTCGTGAGAAGTCTGCCACTATCCCCTGTGTCCCCAGAGGATCTTGCACATTGGAGACTGTGCCTGCTGCCGGCCAGTCTGGCATGACCACCATCACATTTGGGTTCTCAGAGGCTACTGGAAGGGGAGATCCTAGGGATACTGGCCTGGAACCACCTTCTGAAGCCAGTTCTTCTGCGGCAGGGTAATGTCTGGGAAACAACATCTCATGACAAATGTGATCGCTTTCAGACCAAGCAGGGTTATCGCAGCCTCAATAGGAAGATGATTTGTAAAACATCTGTGCTTCACATGGACAAAGCCAGAGAAAATATTCAGTGAGAAGCCACATTCCTCCACATCTGCAACCTAAATGCTCCACTGTGGCGTCCTCTCTCGGGAGGAATTCATCCATGAGCCCCAAGGGAGACCAGAATAAGATATATGTTCCTCCTTTTCCGGCTGTGCACTGTATTTTCATTAAGGCTTCCTAGACCTCATTCTCATGATTTATTGAATGTTCCACACTTCTCAGATCAGGTGGCACTACAGTTCATTCTGTGCCTTCCGTGAGATGGGTGAGGAGCCCAAGGCTGGAGTCCAGCACCTGCCTCTCGTAACGCAACTCCAGGGGCCTGGCTGCCTCTCTTGCTCGAGGGACAGTTGTCCCATGCACCTCAGGGTCACATACAGTCTCCTGTGCATGAAATCAAAATGTAGACAAAGCGACCGCACACTCCAATAAATCTGTTCGTCTCTTAGGAGAAGACTGGCAGGTGGGACGAGGGAGCCAAAGTTCAAATTAGCTTAATTAGCTTTATTGTGTGCAATACCCTTGGTGGGTTTATGTTTTTCAAAACAATTACAAAGTGCAGCATCCAAGTCATCAAGGACATCTGAATGCTTTGTCCAAATGACAGGGTCTTGAGATGAGTCCTCACAACCAAGGGTACATAAGATAAAGAACCTATTGAGAAATAGTTCCACCAAATCCATCTACCTTGCTTTCATGGAAATTCTGATGAAGAAACATTATTGAAACCAACAATTACTGTTAGTATAGCAGTTGCCACTCACTAAGTACTTCCTGCAGGTGAACACTGGCTCAACACTTTAATTGACGCTCCATTCCTTCCTCCTGACAACCAGCTGGGGACCGGCGGGCATGCTCAGGACTATATGAGGACTTAGAGCTAGAGGAACCAGGGTCTTCTTCTAGCCTTCTCTGGTTTATCCTAAAACTCAGGACATCTGCTCCTTGATATGATAGCTACCAGCCCATGTGGCTACTTACCTTGAAATTTAACTAAAATTCCAGCTCTTCAGTAACATTTACCACACCCTGGAAATAAGTGCATTGACAAGCCCTTGTCCTCTAAGGCAATACCCTCTCTGATGTTTCCTGAGTCCCCCCACTGCTCCCAGAGGATGTGGGTTGGGAGGTGCCAACCGGAATGTCCTGGGATCCAATGTAAGTGCACACTATTTCTGGCAACCTCCTTGGGGTGTATAGGAGGAACAATTATTAACGACAGTTAGCTACAATTTCTGATGGAGAAAAGAACTTGAATTACTTGGAACACTTTCCAGATACACCTCAACTACCTCAGAGCACTGAAAACCCCTGAGCTCTTAACCCTATCCCCTTCCTTAGTACACGTGGTGGGTCCTATGCTTTATGTGAGGTCTGCTCCCGGAAGTGTGTCCAAGGTGAAGACTCAGAATCCTAGGGAATGCTTCCCTTTTTTTCCCTACCACTCAGGTAAATATTTTGGAAATAGCATTACTAGAGAGCCAACTGTGCTAATATATTAACTATAAAATTATTTGTAAACTCTGTTGTCTTGGCTATAGGATCTGGACTAGAATACATAAATGGAAAGATTAGGATTGGGCAGGGAAAGCAGGTGAGTGGGACCAACTGCTGTGATCCCCACTTGCACGGCCAGCAGCAGCAGCACCAGAAAACATGTCAGAAAGGCAAGTTTCCAGGTCCTAACCCTGGAATATTGGATCACAGCTCTGGGGTGGACCCTGAAATCATTGTTTACCAAGCTCTAAGGGAAATTCTCTGTACACAGTAGGAGTCATTGGTGGAGAGCAAGTAGCTCAGCCCAGAACACACCAGATCTGAGGGAGTGGACTCCCCCCAGCACCACCCACTTCCACCAGTGAGGGTCGGGAGCTGCCAGCTGTTCCTTCCAGATGGATATGCATAACTTTTCTATTATCACTTAAAGATCAGTCATCTTCTTTTCAGTAAACCAAACTGTATATTCACACTTTTATTTCTTGTTGTCTCTAGGATCTTGAAGCACATTGACTTTCTATTACCGCAGGAATTCTTGGTCTCTTCTGTAATCTTTTATTGCACCTGGTGTCTGTTCCAGCGCTACTAATTTTTAGTACATTGTTTTCAGGATTAGAATAGCACCATCAGCTAATGAGGCCACAAATGATACTGTTAGAGGATATAAAAATGGGTTGTAATCCAACAGTGAATGTTTAAATGAAAATATCAATATTCCTGAAGTTTCCACTGGAACTTCTGGGAGGTGGTGTCCTGAAGACAGAAGAATTTCCATTCCTGAGCTATAAGTAGTGCTGTAGTCACACACTGAGGTAAGGGGTTACCCATGCGCTTGGCACCCCCTAGGTTAGTAAGTATTTACTTTTTGCCTTTCATTTGAATTTTGCTTTCCTACTACTTTCAATTTTGTGCATAAAGCAAAGGCTTAGTAATAATTGTATGTGGTACTACTTCAAATTGGCCTAATGTTATTGGATTGCAGAAGACAGTTTTACTTTTATAAAATTTTATAAAGTGTTTTAGGTCTACAAAAGGTGTAAAGATTCATAAAAGTAATTTTTTCTATATTAAGGATTCCAGTTAATAAGAAACATTTCAAATGGGATTGAGTCCTTTTGTGTCTCTGTACTTATCTCAGGCCTCCTGTTCTCCCAGAGGAAATTACTGTTCCAAATATTGTCATTCAGTTCATTCTTTCTAAGTTTTACCATAAATGTGTGTATCTCTCCAGAACACATAATCTTGTTTTGCATATTTTTAAACATTTTGTAAATGAAATCAGTCTGCACATACATTTTTGGCACCTACTTTTTAAAACTCTCTGCTGTGTTTATGAGATTTATGATTGTTAATAATTGAGGATCTAAGTCGTTTGTTTTCAGTGCTAAGAAATGTTACCTTAAAGGGTCCATCAAAATGTAAGTATAATTTATTTTAGAGTTGCTTCCAATTTTGTGCTTTCAAAAACACCAGGGCAAGTCTTGTGTGTGTCTGTTAAGCTTGTACACAAGTATTTCTCCCAGTCACAGAACCAGGAGAGGCCTTGCTGGGCCATAGAGTGCTTCAAGTCTATTTTCACATTTCTTAGTTATTGCCATATCATCTTCCAAGTAGTTATAAAGGTTTATAGCCCTCCAGTAGGGTATGAATGTTTCCATTTCAATATTTATTTGCCAGTACTTGGCACTGTCAGACTTTAAAATACTTTTGCCAATGTTATAGGTATGAAATGATGTTTTATAAGTTATAAACTTATATTCATTATTATATTGAACTGAGACTATTTAAGGGCTAAACACAAATATGACCACAACAAACCTTGCAATAAGGCTAATTTGGTGCTTTCTTACACAACATAGTAGACAAAATAGTCTGTATCTTAGTTACTTTTCTCATTGCTAAGACAACATAACTGACATCCGAAGTTAAAGGAGGAAAGGTTTATTTGGCTTACAGAGGTTTCAGTCCATAGTTGGCTTGTTCCAAGGCAGGGTGGCATGGCATAGGGGCATCACAGAAGGAAAATAGTCCATGGCAAGTAGGCAGGCAAGGTCAAGCAAAGGATGGCCATGCCTTTTCATATTCCTTATATCTTACCCAGGCTACTTAGAGTGGGCAGCACTCACACCCTTAATCTTAGTGCCCTTGATCCTAGCATTGTACCATGAATCAATCCCAGTGTCACACACTCCAGATCCAACAACCCCTGAGAAAGCCCCACCTCTGACTGCATGAGGCTTTGTGGGGACACCTAGACACAGCCATAATGTCTCCTTTAAAAAAAAGTTAAGTTCCATAATAATACTATGTGGACAATAATTTAATATCTTCCCACAAAGTGCATTATTAATTTTTATTAAGAAACATAGATTTGTACACTTTAAAAATATTTTCATTCTCCAAATATTTTCTTCTCTTCTGGTGATGAGCATTACAGTAAACAGAAAAGCCACATTCATGCTAGGAAAGAGAGAAGCAGCAGCTTCCCTTTGTCTGGACCCCTCTGCTGCCCACCAGGGTTGATTCAGACCTTCAGCAGATGGTCCTGGGCTGACTGCACCCCTCCTGTCCTCTCTCTGCTCCAAAGTCCCCCGGACAGGGAAAGTCAAGGGCACACATGCGACAGACACCACTCCAGTGCCCCAGGAGGCTTCTATCTTGGACAAACCAGAGCAGAAGACAAGGGAAGGAGGTGGCTAGGTGAGTTTCTTTCCTATAAAGCTCAAAACTTTAGTTGGTTCTAAAGGAGAACACCTGAAACCCACAAAAGGAAGAAGGATTGCAGCACAGACACCTGGCCATGGCCTGCAAGCCCCTTCCCAGTGGGAGAAGGCCGCATAGAGGAACACACAAGAGTTCCACACCATCCTGGTCCCTGAGGCACTGGCCATTGTTCCTTACTTTTCTCTTCAATTTTCACATCATGCAATTTCTATGCATCAGTCATTGAATTCATTCAAATGTTCTTTCAAAATCATTTAGTGAGTTTTTCTAACCAGCTATTACAATTTCCATTTGCTTCTTTTCTTTGATTTACATTTATTTATTTATACAGATGCAGGATTTGAAATCATTGTCATTATATTTTCCTTTAATTCTTTAAACACCATTTCCTTTTATCTCTTAAAAGGTAACAGTAGGATGTCTTTACCTACAGTAACCCTGGGCCCCCTGGAGTCAGCTTCTAGTGACTGTTTAAAATTTTTATCATTCTGAGTCACTCTTCCTTGTTTGTCACATATTTCAATATTTTGTTGTTGAAGACTGGAACTTTTAGAGAACACATTGAAGCAACTCTGGATCCGGACAACTTTCATTCTGAGAATTTGGGGAATGGCTTCTCCTCACTAGCTTTCTGGTATGTATCTGTAGACGACTCCCTCTGGGCAGGTCTCTGCCTCGGTGGTTCTGGGATGAGCCCAGGGTTGACAAAGTCAGGTTCACATGTACAGAGGGCAGGGCTCCCACCTGGATGGTCCACATGCAGCAGGGGACAGATCTAAGGACCTTGGCCTTCTTGGGCAGGACTTGGCCTTGGCCTACAGTTCCAGGTCCATGTGAATGTGAGCAGCATGTCCCTAACTCTCCATGCTTTCCCACTGCCATGCGTTCCCCTTAGCTTCCAGTGGGACGCCGCTAACTGCAGCAGTACTCACACTCTGAAGCTAACCCTGTTCCAGGCTACCCTCCTTTTCTTCCCATCTAGTTTTCTCTCTAACTGGCAACACTAGCAGCATAGTCCTCATCCCCGCTCCCAGCCAGGTTCCCCAGCCTCAGCCCCTGCAGTCCCCACCCAGAGACTCAGCAGATATTCATAAATAAATAACCAATTTGGTTTCAGTCTTCAGTCACCCTCCCAAGGATGGAAATACTTGTTTTTGAAGATTTTACTCCATTTTAAGCCTGGTTTTGGTGGGAAATATTTACCAGAGCCAGAAGGCCCACCTGTTTTCAATTACAATATAGGTGCATTTACTAAATTTTTCTTTATGGATTCTAATGTGGTTTTCTAAAAGAAATCCTTCCTTCCCTTTTGCTAGTGTTAAATATATCCTCCAATATTTTCTTTTAGGTTTATACTCCTTTACTGATTTAAGTTTTAATCCTCTTTAAATCAACTATTGCATACAGCATGATATAGACTTTAGTTTTATCTTTTCCTTGAGTATAAGTTATTGTCTGTTTGCATGTATAGATAGATAGAAATATGAACCAAATCAACATGGTCTCTATTTCGCTAAAATTTATATCTGAATACATGCATTTTCTATTACCTCTCTTTTAAACATTTTAGCTATTTCTAACAATATTCTCTTGGTTATAAATTTCAGAAGTAGCTTGCCAAATCTGTATTAAATCCTGTTATGGCTTTTTCATGACATTATATTAAATGTCTAGGTTAATCTGGAGGAGATGTATATCATTATAATAAATATCTTTTGCATTTGGATATCAATTTTATAAAATTCTATCTACCAAGCCAATGCCTACATAAGAAGATACCAATAATGATGTCCATTGACTTCTGATAACAGTAGTACCATGGGGTGGAATTTTGGCTGATATATTTTCAAGGTTCATTTTGTGCTTTTAAGTTGGTTTCCATTTTGCTTTTATAATGGTGGGTGCCAATTTTTAAAAGACAAGATAATCATTATTTTCTTAATGGTCACAAGGAAAGCTACGTGGGAGATCTACTGAGTAAGCATCTGTGCCTTCTGCGATGTGGATGTAGGTCACACACATAGGTCATGTCCTTTCCAGCAAGGCCATGGGCCAGGCCAAAGGATTGACATTTGGCTATTAAAAATAATTGGATTCAAATATTGATTCCCCACAGACTCTAATTTCTTTTCCTGTTTTGAACTTCAGTTTTGGAACAGAGTAGGACCAGTAAACTCCAACCCTAGGACATTTGTCCGTCTTGATGGAGTAAAACATGGCTATCAAATTCAGCTTGGTTTTACCCAGAATAAATCTCAAATCCATGCTCCACCTTCTGCCCTGTTCCTATCTTGCTTTCTCTGTCTTACCGCTGCATTCATCCACCTAGACCTGAGATTGCAACTACCTATGAATGTTGACTCAGAGCAAATTCTGTGAAGCTTTAGGTGGGTCCCAGAGCCTACTGTCTTCTGTTATTCCCACTGACTCTGATGTCTAAACTCTGCTCCCCTCCAGGCTACTGGGACTAACCCCCAAAACCAGACAGTACACAGGTGCCTGCCAAAAAAACAAAGCAAAGTCAAAGCTAAAAATAAATAGTGAAAAACAAACCACCTGCATCGACCCTAACTGGGAGGAGGTTGATGTTATAAACTGTGTGTATATGACGTCCGTGCCAGTGAGCGTCTAGACACCAGCTCCATACAGAAATGTTCACTTTCTCCAGACCTTCTGGCAGAGCCTGTTTCAAGAAGCCACTCAGATGGAGGCCTCTTCCACAGTTTTCAGGACCACACCAGACTTTTTCTCTCTTGCATACCACATCTGCATCCCCCAACCCCAGCAGCTAGTGGGCAGGTCTGAGTGGACCAGAAGCATTAAACACCTCCCGCCATGCTGCTTCCTGTTAGCCTCTTCCTCAGCCTCAGGAGTACTTACAGGGACTGGAAACTAAAGTGAAAACAGGACTGGGGTTTGCAGATGTAACCACATTTCTGGAGACAGTGTCTGTGGCTGCCGTGCTGCCAACCCATCTGTTCACCATTACCCTAAAGATGGAGCTGTCACGTTGGTGCCTAGTGAGCCACTGCACTGTGTCAGGGCCGGGATTCCAGCAGTGGAGTGGGCCTGCTGGCCACAGAGGACATTCCGGCATGTGTAGATGTTCACAGTCCCCGAATTCACTTAGCATCAAGCTGCAGTAGACAGGGACCAGGGCGGAGAGCATTGTGGGCCTCTCTGCTCTGACACTGAGCAGTGGCTGAGCCCTGCAAGGAGCTGACAGGAAGTGGCCACCTCCTGCTGGAGAAAAGGAAATGATGAAAGTGTTCTTGCTCCTGGCTTCAAGTTGCACAACTATTTCTGGGGTGCCATTTCATGAGCATCTACTGGGTCCCCACTGCTGTGAGTCATTGATTATAGTCTTCAACACAGATCTGGTACAGTAGATGGAACATGAGAGCTCATTTCACAAATTAAGGAGCAGGAAAAATTGAAAAACATACTCAAAGCCACACCTCTCAGAACTCAGTGGCAACTAGTTGAGTCCTCCTTTCTGCCTCCTTCACCTGCTGTGGACATCATAAGAACTGGGAGCACTGAGCACTGTGCTGTCCTTTCTGGGGAAGACATGCCAGACCCAACTCAAGGTTCTCCTGTTCTTGGTGGGATCCAGGCCTATGGGCTATGTTGATGAAGGCTGAGTCAGAGCCTGAGCCAGGGTCCTCTGTGCCTTCCTTATGGAGCCTGGGGAAGGGACTCAGTGCATCTCAGACCTCAGCATTTCCAAGCTGTTTGGTTGCAGACAAGTCCGTTCATCTGAGTGTCAGGATTCTCACCTGTAAATGGGAATACAAGTGGAAATTCTATGTATTCACATGATGATTCTCTAGACCAATTCTTCTTGAGATAACAGATAACTCGTGGGTCACAAGGATGCCAGCCGCATTTGAGATCAAATGAGATAACACAGGTTAGAAGTCCTGAGAAAACTGGCAATGTTTTATGGGTCTTTGCTATGAACCATGGACCCATCCCCTGGTACAAAGGCACAAGGAACACTTTGTCTTATATGCACAGTTCATTCTGGAAGACCCCTCAGGCTTAGAGGACCATCCTCTCTTCCCAGGCAGCGCTTGGCGATGGGTCAGTACCCAGTTACCATTCATTCCTCACCATAGACATGCCCTGCACCTGGGTCCCTGGGGGTTGGGGGATGCCCACCCTCACTGCCCACCTGCCAGGCTGACACTGCCACCTCCCTCTTTACCACACACATATATAAAAATTGTTTTCTTAATGGGGCTTACAGTATACATCATAACATATCAGAATCTACTTCACATATATACTTGACATAAGAAGCTTTATCCTGGCCATATTTCCTCTCTTAGCATTTTTGTACTATGGCTGTTATACATCTTACTTCTTTATAGATGAGAAACATAGCAATATACTCTATAAATAGTATTTATAGGATCTTATATCTTTTAAAGAAGCTGAAAGTAAAAAAAAAAGAGTGAGTATACATTTATGGCATGCCTTATTAAATGTGATTTACTGTTTTTGGTTTCTCCCATTTCTCCTGTGGCCTTGAGTTACCATCTAGTGTCACTTCCTTACGCCAAGATGATTTTTCTGTCATCTGCCTCCTTTGCCCTGCTCCTGTCAATATACCATACTTCTACATGTTCTGGAGAAAAACCACCTAAGTATACACATTATTTGAGGCACTTACCTTAAACATTAGTCATTCCCTTCAGCAGCATACTTGCTTGGTGTTATCAGTGTGGAACCTGTTTAAAGTCTGCTGTCATGGTTTTCAATCTGAAGAACTTTAGTATTACTGGAAGAGCAGTTTTACCAGCAATAAATTATCTTACTTTTTGATTTGCTTGAGAAAATCGTTATTTTGACATAATTTTTGAAAGGTAAGTTTTAGTTTTGCTGAGTATATGATTCTTGCTTAGGGCTGGGGACTTAGCTCAGTGGTGCCTCGCCTGTCTTGCAAGCACAAGGTCCTGAGTTCAATCCTTAGTACCAGAAACAAAAAAAGATTCTTGCTTGGCATAGGCCTATTTTACTTTTTTTGTTAAATTTCAACATTCTAGATCATCCCACTCTTTTCCAGTCTCCATTTTCCTGAGGAGAAGTCTGTCGTTCCTCTCATGGGGACCCTATTAATGCTGTGCTGTTTCTCTCTTAGTGCTTATGGATGATCTTATTGTCAGTCTACTAGGCGAAGAGACTCCTGGGGGTGATTAGATCATGGGCCCTTCACAAGGATCAGTCCCCTGATCTTCACAACTGGATGTGGTGTTAGGAGGTGAGGCCCAGTAGGAGATGAGTGGATCTCTCACTAGTGCTATTCCCCTGCCCTGTTTCCTGGTCACCATGAATGAAGCATTTCACTCTACCACTCCCTTCCACTATGTTGTTTCTAACTTGGGGCCAGCCAAGCATGGACTGGAACCATGAGCCAAATAAACCTCTCCTACTTTAAGTTGCGGGTGTCAGGTACTTTGTCCAGCAACAGGAGAACTGCTACTGAGGTTTCTCTTTATCTTTGGCATTTAACATTTCAACTATGAAATGGCTGAGTGAGAATATCTGTGTCCATCCAATTTTTTTGTTTGTTGAAGTTAGATGTGCTTATTAACATTTTCCACCAAATTTAAGAAGTTTTCAACCATTAATTTTTTGAACTTTCTTTGCTTTCTTATTTCTATCTTCTCCTTCTGATAATCCTGTTACACATATATTGGTGTGCTTAATGACATGACATTTATTGAGACTGTTTTTCTTCATTCCTTTTTTTCCTCTGTATTCCTTGGATTGCATAATCTTTATTACACTATCTTCCAATTCACCTATTCCTGATTGTGCTATTTCAAATACATGGATGAAATTCTCTAGTGAGCTCTCATTTCAGTTATTTTATTTTCCAATTCTAGAATGTCCATGTGTTTATTTTTTTCATAACTTCAACTTCGGTGCTGTTTTCTATTTAATGAGATATTATCTTCATGATTCCTTTGTTTATTTCTTTTAATTTTGGGACATATTGTGATGCCTTCATTGATGTTTTTGTAGGGTCCAACATTTGTGTGCCCTCAAAGCTAACTCTGCTATCTATTTGTACACTGCATATGGGCCCAAGTCCTATTTCCCTGCATGTCTTACACTTGTATCCAGCTGGATATTTCAGACAACAGACTGTGGAAACCTCAGGTGATTCCACTCCTACCATATCCTGAGGCTTGCCTTTGTTTTCACGATTGTTTGATTTTTGTTTAGTAATTATCTGAATTAAGCCTATTTTGCCCCTAACCTTACTGTATGCAGCTGCTTCTGTCCCTCCTTATGATTTTTCCTTAATTCTCATCCTTTAGTCTAGTGGTTAACCCTGGGTGAATGTGAGCCAATTACTGGTCAAATGTTGAATTTATGTCCCCTTATAGCTATTTGACTTTCACCTTCCAAGGGTGTATGTTTGGTTTGGCAAATGCGTTCATGGTTTAGGAGATTTACAATTTTTTCCCAAGACCAAGGAGGGACTGGTAGCTTAAAATATTGCTCTGTAGTTCCTGCTGAAAGGGCATAGCCTTGGCATACACACAGTCTTCCAGACCCCCAAGGATGAATGTAATTTTATATTTAAGGTTGGCTTCCTGAGGGTCTCCCCCAGTCAGAGTCACTCATTGTTAACTCAGAGATTGATCTCTCCACTGCTGTTGACAGCACCTTTAGGCGTAAAATTCTCCTCACTCTTCCAAACAAGTTTAAGCTTCATGAAGAGCTGTGGAACTCTCCATCCTTAAGGTTTTTCTCTTCCCTTGTGCAGAATCCCTATGAATACCTGGGAATACTACAGTACTGTAGTCTGGTTCTCCCAAAGTGACATCTTGCTCTGTAAGTGGTCATTGGTTAGGACTGGTAGCCCACAGTCTGTCTTAGTCAATTTTCTCATTTCTAGGACACAATATCTGACACCTACAACTTAAAGGAGAAAAAGTTTATTTTGGCTTATGTTTTTAGTCCATAGTTGGCTGGCTCCAAGGCAGGACGGCCTGGAAGAGAAACATAATAGAGGAAAAGCTGCTCACATCATGGCTCCCAAGAAGCAGAATGACAAGGGAGGAGCTAGGAAGGGAAAGAAACCCTTTCAGGCCACACTCCCAGTGACCTGTCTCCTCTAACCAAGCCTTGCCTCCCAACAGTGAGCCAGCTTTACTTCCACCGTAATCCTATTCCCTTCCAAACACATGAAACTTTGGCAGCCATTTTGAATCTAATTTATAACATTGCCCCATGTCCCTAAACAACTCACACACATCTCTATGCAAAATGTATTTATTTCATCTCTAAGAGTTGTCAAGGTTCTAACAGTTCCAGCATTGCTGAAAAGCCCAAGTTGAAAGTCTCCTCTGAGACTCAAAACACATTTTTAACTGTAAAGTTAAACACTGCCAGTATTATACAATGACACAGGATAAATATTCCCATTTGTGTTAGTTACTTTTCTGTCATTGCTGAGACAAAATACCTGACACCCAAAGTTAAAGGAGAAGGGGTTTATTTGGTTTACAGTTTGTAAAGGTTTCAGTCCATAATCAGCCAACTCCAAGGATGACAAACAAGCATAGCAGAGCAGAAACAACATGGCACACACAAGGCAGCAAAGGTAACAAGAGGGAATTACTGGTGTCTCCCTGCCCCTTTTATCTTATTCAGACTACTTAGGGTGGGTAGTACTCACATCCTTAACCCTAGTGCCCTCCAGCCTAGCATTGCACCATGAATCGATTCCACTTTCACAAGGCTATGACCACATGAGGCTTTGCGGGAACTTCTAGACCCAAACCATAACACCATTCCAAAAGGGAGGAATAGAGGGATAAAAACCAGTGGGACTGAAGCATGGCCAAAACCCAGCAGCACAAACATTAAAACCTGTAGCTCCATGTGCAGCACCAGGGACAATCTGAGGTAAGATGTGAATTCCAAAAGGCTTGGGCAGCCCCACCTGTATGGCACCGCTGGTGGTTATAGCCCTCGTAGTCTTTCTCTTGGGCTGGCTTTGCTCACTTTCTTTAGACATTCCACATTCTTGGCTTTTTCAACTTTCTGGAGTCTCCGCTGCACTTTCAGCTTCAATATCATAGTTTCATGCACTGCCTTTTCAGGGACATACTGCCTGGCCGTGTAGATCTTCCTATGAAATCTGGGTAGAAGCCTTCCTGACCCAACTCTTGGATTCTGCATGCCTGTAAAATTGGCAACACGTGTATGACATGAAGGTTTTCCACCAGTTCAAACAGTATCTGGTCTCCCTTGTATCATGGTTGCAGAGGTTCCTAAGTTTCTGGATGGTTGAGCACTGTGAAGCAAATCCCAGAAAACTAATTTCCTGAGTATCTGTTATGGAGTATGGTACTGGTACCCCAGGACTTCCTTCTCAAATTAAAGCTTTACAGCTTTGCACCCTTGAATCTGCAAAGGGAAGGATCTTTCTGAATCCAGAATGTCCTCAAGCCATTTTTTTCTATTGTCTGAATCCAAAGTACTTTGCTTCTTTTGTTTGCTAATTTTTTCAGCAACCAAGCTCTCCTCTGGTCCATCTTTGTGGGCACTTACTTTCTAGCAAAACTGAAAACTTTTAAAATGTTTTTTTGCTCCTGTTTCTCACAATAGATATTGCTAAAATCAGAAAGTTTAACCATGTTACTGTTTACAAGTTGGGCTACCTTGAAATTTCCTCTGCCATATTAATTCACCACCCTTAATCTCAGCCTCCCTCAAAGCCTCAGGACATGAGCAAAATGTAGATAAATTGTCTGCCAGAGCATAGCACATGTGGCCTGGAGTCCAGCTTCCAATGGAGTCCTTATTCCCAACTGAAAGTTCCTGAGCTTAGTTTTCAGTGTCTGCTTTTTTAAAAATCAGCATTCTAGTCTTCTAAGCTCTTACCAGAATCTCCCAACAAGCTCAGCTTACAACATTCTAGAGCTTCTCTAGCTGATATCTCTAAACCTTTCCAAATTCCTCCTGCAAACCGGTTTTGAAGTCTTCTAAACCACGTGGTCAGGTAGTGTCATAGCCATCACTCCACTTTAATGGTACCAAAATTTGTCTTAGTCACTTCCCTCATTGCTATAACACAGTACCTGGTACCCACTACTTAAAGGAAAAAAGGTTTATTTTGGCGCACATTTTTAGTCCATAGTTGACTGGAGCCAAAGCAGGAGAGTTTATGGGGGTGGGGGTGGGGGGTCAGGAAAAACTGCTCATGTCACAGCACCCAAGAAGCAGAGAGACAAGGGAGGTGATGGACAGGGAAAGAAACTCTTCCAAGGCACTGCCCCAGCAACCCATCTCCTCTGAACAAACCTTTCCTCCCATCAGCACAGCCTTACTACCCCCATAGTCCAGTTACCTTCCAGGTACATGAGGCTTTGTGGGGCACTTTAGATCTAAACCATAACAGTCTCCTAGGATTGCCTCTTCATGAATCATCACTCACTGAGCCAGCTGGGGCATGGATAACTAGAGTTCCAACATTGCCATGTCTGGGGCAAAGATCCTGACCAAGAGTGGGAAAGGGAGTGGGAAGTGATCTCCAACCCTCCTAGCCATGGGGACCAAGAATGGAGTTTACAGGGGAAGGGACAGGCTAGGGATTTTTCCCTCTGAAATGAAGCTTATATTCTGAGCTGGAGAGACAGGGAGCTTTCATATTCCTGGATAAGCACATCTGGATAGAAGTCTTCAAGTGGAGTTTATAACATGAAGCTAGGGGTGGGATGCAGGTAAGAGTGGCCTATGACTCAACTAACACAGTTCCTGGCTCTTCTTACCAAGGTTTAGCAGATTTCTTGGACAAATATTTCTCTACTTGCTATGTTTCCTTAAGACAATTTTTAGAGATAAAATTGTTTTGTTCCTATAATTCTCACCAGTTAAATTGCTATTTCAATGGAGAGAGAGTCCATTGAACTTCTTTTACTGATCACCATTCTGGAAAATCCACATCTCAATAAATTCATTTTGAGGAAAACATTTTCATTGTTTTGTAAGTTGCAAGTCTTCATATTTGGGGTTTGCAGCCTATTGTGGTTACTTTTTTTGTTGCTGGGACAAAATACCTGACACCCACAAGTTAAAAGAGGAAGGAAAGATTTATTTTAACTCACAATTAGTAGAAGTTTCAGTCCATAGTCAATTGGCTCATAGGCAGGGCAGCATGGCAGAGGAGAGACAGTCCATGGCAGGGCACGCAGGAAACAGTACGCTGTTTTCCTTCTGTGCCTTCATATTCCATCCAGGCTACAAACCAACTGTTTGGTGCCACTGACACCTAGGGCGAGGCTTCTGTCTTCAGTAAATTCATTCAGCCACACCCAGAACTATGTGCAAATCCAAGCAGTAGACTAACTCAGTACCACATACCTTTAATCCCAGCATCACACACCCATGATCCACCCACCTCACAAAAGCCCCACCTATGAGTGCATGAGGCTTTGGGTGGACATCTAGATACAAACATAACCCAGCCTGACTGTAAAATGCATGAATAGCTCCCAACACCATTAGATTGAAGTAGTGGCCCCACAGCAGCCTGTTCCTCTGGGGACAAAGGAGGAGTCTTAGCCATAATGAAGCCCACACACATCATTGTGTCTAGCCTCTTTCAGAGAGGTTAAAGAATCCTAGAAGAGAACTTGTCCCAAGTACCACCTAGGACCATTCCAGAAGCTTCTGTTCTGCTTAGTTTATTTGTGGCCCCCAAA
Source organism: Heterocephalus glaber (assembly GCF_053883595.1). Taxonomy (NCBI): domain Eukaryota; kingdom Metazoa; phylum Chordata; class Mammalia; order Rodentia; family Bathyergidae; genus Heterocephalus; species Heterocephalus glaber. Next base: position 200,908 of record NW_028258212.1, on the reverse strand, counting down.
TTTCATATATTGGAAAATTAATCCCCTGATCCATATTTGAATGGTATTTGCAGATAGGACATTTTGGATTATGGATCTACTGGGAGGTGAGGAAGCATCTTTGTGTCTCTGGCACACTTGTTCTCTCTCCATGCACTGCCCCACAACACCTTAGGACTCTGCAAAGACCCCACCAATGAGAAGACTCTCCTCAAACACAGCCCCTCACCTTGGACTTCCAGTCCCCAAGAACTGTTTTATTTTTCTTTCTAAGTAGCTAGGAGAAGGTATTCTGTTTTAGCAATAGGAAATGACTAAGACAACCTCAAATATGGGGAGAGACCAAGTTATACAAAGGGCAGTGCCTGTCACTGTAAAGTTACAGCCGAATGCCCATCATGCCAGGAGCTCACACAAACACTCTCCTTCAGTCCTGGCATCCACGGTCTGACTGTTCCTGGGAGGGGATGATTGTCCAGGTGGAGTAGGAATGGGACAGTGATGACAGAGGAGAGGTAGGATTGCCATGACAGTGTCTCAGAGGATATTGAGCTCTAGAGTGTCAGGCTTCTCCTTGAGGCAAGCACTTCTCTGTACCTGGGAGAAAGGAAGCTGGGCAAGGGGGTTCAAGGAGGGGTAGAGGTGCTGGGATGGGCAAGGGTTCCAGTTGGTAGGCTGAGCTTGATCTTGAGCTTATTGAAACCATTTCGTGATACTCCCAGGAATGCTGTGGGCAGTGGGGCCAGGAAGCTGGTGATTTCCCCTAGGGGCCTGGGTGTTTCATGGGTGGGGTGTGAACTGTTTGTGTCTATAGGATGTCCAGGTCGGTGGTCCTATGGGAATGCTGTTGATAGACCCAGTCTCTTGAACCAAGATTGACCTGTACCAAGTAATGAAGGGTTTGTGTACCATACCCACCACACAAGCACAATGTAAGCTGCTCCTGTTTCCAAGAGTAATGAAAAACATGAGCCGCGGTCCCTTTTCTGCCTTGAATTCTTTTACTTGGCCATAATACAAATCATAACGCCCTGGCTGTGGCCACATCAGACTCACTAGCAGTGCAGGGACTCTGTTTAGTGATCGTTTATGCAGGTTCTCCTTGGTCCCGTGGGACTCTGCATAGGATTTTCTATGGAAACCAGTAAATAAATGGGCAACTGATGCCATATTGGGGGCAATTCTGGGACTAATAATAAATTGGAGTTGCTAGAGGAGGCCTGGGTGACAAAAAGTTTCACCTTATTTGCCAATTCCACTTAAGTGCTAGGATGTGACTGCATGGGTAAGGAATCTAAGACCTGGTCAGGGCTCAGAGGGATAAAACAGTGCAATGACAATGTTGGTGACAACCTCAAACATAGGGCAGAAGCCAAACCATGCAAATGGACTCTGCCAAAATGGACAATGCCAAAATGCCATTTGCATGGACCCTGTTGCAGCCCAGTGCTTGCCATCTCCAGGCACTCACACAAATGCTCTATTTCAGTCTAAGAATCCACAATCAAGGTTAGTGGTCATATGCTTGGACATGAGCAGAGCTATAGGTGGCACTTGTCCCACCCACTTCTTTTGTGCCAATTTAAATCATCATTTTATATTTGCTCACCGTGATTAGGGAGGTAGATGATTTGCCAAAGATCACAAAGCTAGTGGGTGACAAATCCAGGGTGTTCAGTTCCGTGGTTTGTCTCTCTTCTGGTTGGAAGGCCCTTGGCTGTGACCAAACCTTTCATGTGCCATGACCCTGAACAAGCCCACAGAGTCATACAAATGGTGCAGGAAAGACACACAACCTGCAGCAGGTCACACGAGATTCCTGCACCAGACTTCCCAGTCTTGCTTACTCTTCCAAAATAAGTTTCCAAATTATCAAGTCATCTGGATTACGTTGTTCAAAAATGATGATTATCACCTTCACTTCAGACTTCACTGTTGCAGAAGTGAGTTGTTGAGGACGTCCCCTCACTAATCCTCTTTATGATCTCTACCTGCGTAGTTGCTCTCTGATCCTCTGGCTGCTAAAACCACCACCGTCAACTGTCACTGTCTTATTACCTTGACTACATCAGCCAGAACATCAGTACTTTATTGGCTTTAATATTTGAGTCAGGCTTGGGTGTTTCCAGAGTACACTAGAAAAAAAGATAAGATCAGAAAGAGGATGACAAGGAAGGATAAGAAGGAAGGAAGGAAGGAAGGGATAGAAGAAGAAATGGCGGTGGTGACAGTGGTGATGCCTGGGGTGATGATGGTGAAGGTAGTGCAAGTGATGGTGGTGGTGGTGATGGTGGTGATGGTGGAGATGATCCTGACAGTGATGGTGGTGGTGGTGATGATGACGACATTGGTGGTGATGATCCTGGTGACGGTCATGGTGATGGTGGTCATGGTGATGGTGGTCATGGTGATGGTGGTGATGGTGGAGATGATCTTGATAGCGGTGGTGATGGCGGTGATGGTGGTGATGATGACGACATTGGTGGTGATGATCCTGGTGACGGTCATGGTGATGGTGGTCATGGTGATGGTGGTCATGGTGATGGTGGTGATGGTGGAGATGATCCTGATAGCGGTGGTGATGGTGGTGATGATGACGACATTGGTGGTGATGATCCTGGTGACGGTCATGGTGATGGTGGTCATGGTGATGGTGGTGATGGTGGAGATGATCCTGACAGTGGTGGTGGTGGTGGTGATGGTGGTGATGATGACGACATTGGTGGTGATGATCCTGGTGACGGTCATGGTGATGGTGGTCATGGTGATGGTGGTCATGGTGATGGTGGTGATGGTGGAGATGATCCTGATAGCGGTGGTGATGGTGGTGATGATGACGACATTGGTGGTGATGATCCTGGTGACGGTCATGGTGATGGTGGTCATGGTGATGGTGGTCATGGTGATGGTGGTGATGGTGGAGATGATCTTGATAGCGGTGGTGATGGCGGTGATGGTGGTGATGATGACGACATTGGTGGTGATGATCCTGGTGACGGTCATGGTGATGGTGGTCATGGTGATGGTGGTCATGGTGATGGTGGTGATGGTGGAGATGATCCTGATAGCGGTGGTGATGGTGGTGATGGTGGTGATGATGACGACATTGGTGGTGATGATCCTGGTGACGGTCATGGTGATGGTGGTCATGGTGATGGTGGTCATGGTGGTGATGATAATATTAACAGCTATTGTTCACCACGCCATCACTGAATGGATCAACATTTTCATCTGTAGTTGGTGAAAGTAACAGCAGATACCTCAGAGTTAGGTGAAAGTGAAACTAAGTGAAATAGTATGAAGCACAGGGTGCCTGTGCTTTACAGCAAGCTGTCAAAAGTATTAGCAAGCCTTACACTGTTGCAGACATTATTGTTAATACTCTGCACTGTCCTCAGATTATGGCATGAGGGCCTGACCCCCTCCTCCCTGGGCAGTGCATGGTAGCCCTAACTGTGGGATGTTACTGCCATGCTGATCAGATCCTCCCCAAAACAAACCCCTGGAGCTGAGGGAACTCACCACAAGTCCAGCCTAGGAAGTGCAGGCTGCAGCAGCAATGGGAACCAAGTGTTTTGCACTTTATAAGTGAGGACTCCAGGCTCAGGGAGGTAACTTAGCCCACACTCCCTGCCCACACTGACCATGATACCAGGAACCCCAAAACATCAGAGAACATGTCCCTGCCACACAAGGAGCCACTCCTGCTGTGGTGGCAGTGGAAAGGCCTGGGGTCCTTCTTGCCTGATCTGCCCAGAAGTGTGGGCCAGCTGGGGTCTCCCTGCATCACCTTCCCCAGGGCTGGCACTTGGAAGCACAAGAGGCTGAGCTTCTTCTTCTCAACTATACATCTCTTGTGACCCAGCCAAGCTCATGTTGGTGCCCAGAAGAGCCAGGGCCCTTGGCAGAGCCAGCTCAAGCCAGGGGCAGGAGGGCGAGGAGAAGCTGGGCTCCCTCCTGCCACCTCCACAAGCTGGCTGAGCTGCACACAGAACCCCTCCTCAGTCCTGCCCCTGCCCCTCTCCATCCCATGATTGAACAGGAAAGGGTAGTGGAGGGTTTGAGGGAGTCCTGAGAGGGAACTCTAAGGAATGGTGTTGCCTGGCAATGAGGCCCCAGTAAGCAGCCTCCACTCTGTTTTCTGTCACCTCTGGGCTTCAAGTGCGGGATGTGACCCAAAAAGGGACAGAAGTCAGCAGAATGAGGCCACATATATGACAGCAGAGGCCTCTGGCGTGGCCTCAAAATGAGGCCAGGCTTCCTGACCCCTCCCAGCCCTGGGGTTTCTGCTGTTCCTGTCTGTTAGTTAACTGTAAACCACTTAAAATGACAGCATCTTCAGAAACGAAGTGAAAAGATACCTCAGGATACTGTTCCATTCACACACATGCCCTACATACATACAACACAGGCACACAGACACACATGCATGCACACATACAACACCCACACGTGCACTCAAACCCATGCACACTCACACATGGTCACACATGGTCACACATGCGCACACACACTCCCACACACCCCATACACGCACTCCCACACAATCACATGCATACACACTCCACGCAGACACATGCACACAAATTCTGCATGCAGATGCAAGTGCCCACACACACATGCCACACTCACATGTATGAACACACACATAGACTCAGACACACCACACACACACACACATGCACATACGCACTTAAGGGTCCCATCCAACACTTTCCCTCAGCCTTCTGACTCACAGACAGTCTCTGTAGCCAAGAAACCAGACCTGACTCTGAAGGCCAGGGGTGAAGGGCTGGTTACTTCTTCCCTATCTGTCTCCCAGTACCCACCAGACTCTTGTCTTGCATTGGTGCCAACCAAAGCTCTGTCCATAGCTACCCTGACACCCATCCCAGCCACCAGCCCAGGTCACATGGCTGGCATGTGGCACAGCCAGGACCAACATGGGTTGGAAGTGTCCTCCTTTGAGCATGCTGCAGTCAGCCAGGGTGTTTGCTGATTGAATCTCCGAAGAACCTGAGAGGAGGTTGCATTGGCTTCACCTGGGGAAAGGGACCTTCCACAGAGCAAGAGAGCTGGACTGGGCCTCAGTGGAACCCTGAGGCCAGGTGGAGGGACTCTGGTTTCCTGGCTGACAGTGTATACATCTGGTGCTGTGCAGTGGCTCCTAACAGAGGCAGGCAGGTGAGACCTGCTGATGGTCCTGGCACCCTCTCAGCCCCTTCAGAGGCCATGGAGACACAGAGGCCATGGAGAGATTGTGGGGTTCCACCAGAGAGCTGAGCAGAGACACTGGAGTGCAGGCACCAGCGCACCTGCTGCATCCCTTGGCACATGGCCCATAGAGCTCAGCACCAGCTCTCTGGGGGACCATGGGTGCCTGGAGCTTCCCACTGTGCTCTGCCAATGCCACAGGCCACACAGCTTGGGGTGGCCACACAGAGGGCCAGTTGCATGAGCCAGAGAGGGAGCTGGGGACAGCCAGGTGGTGGCTCCCCCAGGTGATCTCAGTAATCCAGACACGCTGGGACCTTGACTGTCCATGCTGTGGGGAGGGAGGCATGGCCTCAAGCTCAGCCCACCCTGGGTGCTGACATCCATGGGTTCTCTGAATCTCCACACCCAGGGATGTCCTTGTCCCTGGGTCTGTGCCTTCCAACACCTGCCTTCCCCACCTGAAGCTCCCCTGGAGAGCTCCACTGCTGGCTGCCAGGTTTCACCTCTGAACCCCAGAGGGAGCTGGGTATGGGCCCCATGTGGGGTCCTGCAGTACCCTGTATCCCCTTCTGCTGTCCTCTTGTCCTGCTCTGCTGGGCAGGTCCAGGGCTGAGCACTTCAGATGCCACCTCGGCTCCGTCACAAAAGGGTACTCCCTGCTGTTAGGGGAACAGACCACTCCCTGCCAGGCCCCAGGCTGGAGGGCCTCTGCTCAACTGGACTGTCAATCAGCCCAGAGCCACAACCCCTGGTCACCATTATGAGATGGGAGACACCATGAATGAAAGGATCCTGCTGCATGGCTACCCCAGTGGTCTGCAAAGCGAGGGGTCCACACTTGTGGGCTGCAGTGAGAAGATAACTTTTAATTTTATTTTTAAATAATTATATAGCCATTGGAAATTGCAAAGAATGTACAGCAGCATCTCTGGGCCCTCATCTAGTCTCCTCCAACAGCACATCATGCACAACTGTAGCAAAGCCAGGAAGCTGATGTGGCAGAGGCCACAGCCTTGTTCACACCCTATCCATTCTGCGCAGCTCATGTAAGTGTGCACATGTGATCTGTGCAACCCTGCTACTTCTGCAGATTCATGCACCTATTCCCCAGGGCTCAGCCTGTCCTCCCATCACCACATCTGCTGGGTGCTGTCTTCTCACAATGGCACTCTCTCCTCCCCGTGTCCAACTCTGGGCAACCTTTGATTTGTCCTCAGTTTCCAAAGTTTGCTATTTTCAGGTTGGCTTTTATATTGCTCAGCTTGATTGGCCTGCTATTGTCCATGTTCTCCATGTTCTTGCTTGTATAGGTTTTTCTTCCTTATTGCCGAGCAGTACTTCAAGTTGTGGATACCCCATGGTCTGTTTGACCACTCACCCCACATCTGGGTTGTTTCATTTTTGATATTACAAATAAAATTGTGACCAAAATTCATCTACAGGTGTGTGTGTAACAGGAAGATTTTGTTTCTCTGGGATAAACACCCAGGAGTGCAATTGCTGGATTGTATGTAGTTGTAAATAGTGCTTAAGAAATTGCCAAACCGTTTTCCAAAGTTACAAGTACTTTACATTCCCACCAACAAGGAAAGCAGAACAAAGTGTCTCTGTATCTGAGCCAGTATTTGGAGTTGTCACTGTGTCTGTGTGTGTGTGTGCGCGTGCGTGTATGTGTGTGTGTGTGTGTGTGCGTTGCTGGGGATTGAGCCCAGGACCTTCTCACTGAACTACCTCCCCAGACCTTTTTATTTTGAGACAGTATCTTGCTAAGTCACTAAATTGCCAGGCTAGGCTCAAACTCATGTGCCTCCTGCCTCAGCCTCCAAGAGTGCAGGGATTAGAGACCCACACCGCCATACCTGGCTTTGTCACTATGTTTTATTTCAGCCTGTGATGACTTGCATCTAGATATCCCCCAAAGCCTTATGCATTCATAGGTGGGGCTTTTCAGAGCTGGCTGGGACATGGGTGTGTGGTACTAAATTAGTCCACTGATTAGAATTAGCACAGTTCTGGGTGTGGCTGAATGGATTTACTGAAGATAGATGCCCCATCCTGGGTGTGAAAGGCACCACCCAAAAGGCTTGTAGCCTTGGTGGGACAAAAGGAAAAGACAGGCTCTCTGATCACTCCTAGCTGTCTCTTGCCTCCCCTGCCATGGACTGTTTTTCTTCTGTGATACCTCTCTGCCATGCCACTCTGCCTTGGAACCAGCCAACTATGGACCAAAAACCTCTACAAACTTTGAGCTGAAATAAACTTTCCTCCTTTAACTTGTGGGTGTTGGATATTTTGTCTCAGCAATGAGAAAAGTAACTGAGACACAGCCCTTCTGATAAGTATGTAGTGATTCCTAAATGTGGTTTAAGTTTGTGTTTCCCTGCTGGTCAGTGATATTGAGCTGAAACTCATGTGCTTATTTGCTATCTGTACACCCTCTTTGGTGAATATACATCCTAGTCTTTGGTTCATTTTCTAATTCTTTTGCACTATTGAATTTTGAGGTTTCTTTAGATATTTGTCTGTTGTCAGCTATGCAGGCCACAAATCATGACTTGTTTTCCATCCTCTTCACAGGGCCTCTTGCTGACCAAATTTAGAATTTTCTCATGCTGTGTAGTTTATTGACTTTTGCTTTTGTGAGTAGTACTTTTAGTGTCAAGTCTAAAATCATTTCATCAAACTCTAGGTCCAGAAAGGTTTTTTTCTCAAATCTTTATAGATTTACCTTCTATATCAAAATTCATGATCCATTTTAAGTTAGTTTACATAGAGGACCTGAGTTTAGGCTGAGATTCCCTTTCTGCTACTGGCTGTCTAGCTCTACCAAGGATGCAGATGATCCCTCCTCTGTTGAGTGTTGGGTTTCTTTTGCACCTTGGGGAGAACCAGCTGGGCTTCAGGGTGCTGTTGGTTCCAGACTCTCCGGTACACTCACTGACCTGTGTCTACTCACCCCAACACCGCACTCTCTTGATTACTGGATTCATCTTCTGTTTTCCTGTTTCTTTCCTAGGTTCATTGGCTACCCTGGGGCCTCTGCCTTTCTATAGCAATTTCAGAATAAGCTTCTGTATGTCTACAAAAGACACTGCTGGCCACCTGCCTTGCAAGCATAGGGTCCCGGATTTGATCTCCGGTACCAAAAAACAAACAAACAAATAAACAAACAAAAAACACTTCTGGGATTCTCAGGGATCAGAGTACATTTACACACCAACTTGGGTCAGCTTTCATCTTACACATTTCCTCCAGCTCCTTCACAGGTGTGGTGCCCTTCAGCCCCCTCCAGGACATCCTGTGACCTGCTAGGTACTGGGTGTGGGAAGCCACAGCACCCTCCACCCTAAGGCTGCAGCCATACTCTCTGCTACCTGCCTGCAATGCCCAGGCTTTTCCTGGGCTCTCTCAGCCCTTGGCCAACATAGAGAGCAATGCTTCTCTTTCTTCTGTCCCCTGGGCAAGTGTGGAGTCTAGAGTGTGCGTGAGGGGCACATAGGGTGTGGGAAGGGCTCTTTGCTGCCAAATAAGTCTTCTCCACTCTGGGTGGACCCTGGAAAACAGGACTCCTCAGTGACATGGGGCTTCCAGTGATAAATGGCCCCCAGGATTCCCAGCCTCCTCCAACAGAGGTGGTATCCGTGCTGCTTCCAGAACACTGCATGTGGCCCCGTGGTCTGCTCCTGTGTGGAGCCACATCACACTCTGGAAAGTGTGATTGTGAAGCTTGCTGGTTTGGAGCTGGGGCTTCACACTGCCTCTGCACAGAAACAGCAGTAGGCTCTTCTGGGCTTCATTGGCTCCATCTTCTCACAGGACCCTGACCCAGCTCCAGAGAGACAAGGACAGAGTCAGCCCTTCAGTGATGGTGAGGCTGAAGTTCCTGCCACCTGGAGATGAAGTTGAGTCTGACCTAAAGAAAGAAATCCATCAACCTTTCCTGTACTCAGATCACAGAGTGTTTCATGCTCTGCCACAGGGTGTAGACTTGGCAGCTTTTAGCAGATGCTCCTGATCCACACAGCTCTGTGTGTCAGCACAAATGCTCTTCTCAGTGCTCAGCTGTCACTGCTTTCTGCTCTAAAGGCTCAGAAGGAAAGCTATCGCCAGGAGGAGGATTAGCCTCACATAAAAGGGGATTCCAGGTGCTGACTGTTCTCTTCTCTGGGCTGCCACCTGCTCTACCTCGGTACAAAGCACAGATGGTCCCAGAACACAGACCTTGCACTGTCATAAATTCACCTCGGCGGCTGGGTGATGGCACAGGAAGTTTCTATTTCTGCAAAAGCCTTAATCTGTAAATCAGGGTACACATGTATCTTGGAGGAGCTGAATATGATCAGAAATCTTAATCAATTGCTAAGATATTTTTCTTTTTAACTGATAACATAGTAATTGCACACAGCAAGGAGCACAGTGTGACATTTAGGGACATGTGCACAGCGTGTAAGGGTCTGGTCAGGGTCATCGGCACATCCTTCACTTCAAGCGCCTATCACTTCTTTGGGTTGGGGAAGTTCAAAGTTGGCCCCTTGGCTGTCAGAATTGCTGGCCACGTCCACCCCAGTGTGCACAGGACAGCAGAGCATGATCACTCTGTCCAACTGTTGTAGGTTTTGTTCATTGTCATCAGAATACTTTTTCCAAACTTCCTTGGGACGACTGGACAGACAGGGACCAGACAAGGAGAGCAGGGACTTCCATGCAAGACCTCTCACTCTGTGGAGCTCAGCAGGGCACAAGCTGCCCACAGGACACTGGTGGCCCTGGCCTGGGTTGCAGGTGGCATTTACTCTATTCCGAGGGCAGAGATCAGTCCAGCATTTACAGTTTCTCTCATTTCCTGGCTAGAAACATACCTAGGTTTTGTTTTTGCTTTTCCTTAAACTTATTTTTCACTGTGACTGTTCCTTGGGTGGAGTTTCTGAATTCCTGACTTTGGAACCTGCGCCCTGATGGTGACAAGCCCCACATGGAGTTGGGAGCAGATGGGGCCCTTTTGGGGATGCTGTGCCACTTCTGCCCTCCCTGATGGCTTCACATCAGGGACACAGTTTGAATAGCCCTGCTTTGGTCACATGTTTTTAAGGAAGATGCATCTAATAATGAAGCACGACTGTACCTGAGGCTCAGGGTTTTGACTTGGCTGCTCCACACACCCCTGCAGGCCCAGGCCCCTCCCTGTCATCCAGGCTGGTTCTGCAAGTATGTGACAATTGCCAGTGCCCGGGCACTGAGGTCTACCAGTCATACCATGAGGAGTGGGGTCAATGTGCTGGGCATCCGGACTTCCAGATCCCTTGGTCACTGCCGGAGGGCCGGAGGTAGGGGTGTCTGAGTGTGTGTGTGCACAGGTGCATATGTAGTTATGTGCACATATGTGTGTGCACATGCTTGCACAATGTATGCATGCATGTCTATACTCCAAGTGCATAGAAAGTGCAAAACACGGTGGTTGTATGTGTGCACTTTCACACCATTGTGCTGAAGTAGGAGGCGAAGATGTAGCAATGTGGCTGGAGTAGTTGCTCCCAATGTGCCAGTTGAAGAGACTTGTTTTGTTTTTTGTTTTTGTTTTGTTTTATTTTTGAGAGAGGGTCTGGCTGTGTAGGTCAGGCTGGCCTTGCACTCACTGGATAGTCTAGGTTGGCCTCAAATTCAAGGTGATTCTCCTGTCTCAGCCTCCCAAGTGCTGGGATCACAGGTGTGCACCACCACGCCTGGTAAAAAGTCTGGTTAACAACAGGCTCAGAGTAGCAGCTCCCTACTCTGACATGGGATCAAGCTGAGCCTTGTACCTGGTACCAATCTTCTGACACAAGAACATGCCGACCCTGGCACCTGATACCAGCCTTCCAGCACAAGCTCAAGTGGGAGCGCCTGGGTCAGATATCAAGGAGACATAGAAGGTCGGTAGCAATGGACTTTGGCCTGCTGCTCTCTTGCTCTTGCAGTGGCCCTTCTATGTGTGGGACACATCTTCTCTTTCTCTTTCAAAGCACCCTCTTTTCCCTGAGCACTCCTTTCGTGCGTGCTTCTTTTCTTTTTTCTTTTCTTATTTCTGCCCTAAAATAAACAGTAATCTCCACCAATTATCCTGACTAATTCACTGAATGGGACAATAGGAACCAGAAAACACTGCTGGTCCCCACTCCACCTGATGACAAGAAGGTTGAAAGATCCAGAGTCAGACTGCTGCTAAGCTGAGGACCACCTGTGCCACACACACACACACTTAACAGAAATCAAATGGCATTTAATGTGTTCATTTGCATTTCCTATGGATTTCAAGGTTGTAGAGAGGGAGCTTCCTGTCTGCTGTGCAGAGGGTTCTGTGGAGGAAGAGAAAGAGCATTGGCCCCTTGGGATCAGCTCCTTTGGCCGTGAGGACTTCACCTTCCACTGGTGAAATTTAAGCCCGAAGAAAGTCCCATCCCTCCCTGGACACAGTGACCACCTCTCTGTGCCCCTACAGAGCACAGAGGTAAGGCAATGCCTCTCTGGAGGCCTGGAACATGTTACCGAGCTTGTGTTGATCCTGCATTATGATTCAGACATGGGAAGAAAACCCCAGGAGATGCCTCTGAGTGCCTTCCCTTCCCAGCTTCAGACCCAGCTTGGTTCAGGGCAGATGTGAAAGCTCCCATAGCTAGAGGAGGGGCAGAGTTGTGTACCCAGGAACTGTGGGCCAAGACGGGTGGGGCAGATGGCTTCACAGCACCTCCCACCCCAGTCTCTGGACACGGCTCCTGGGTCTTCTCCTGTGAATCACCTGGTCCTTGGATTGCGGAGGTCTGGGCCACCTCTGTGAAGCATGGCCCAGAAATAGAGACCTCAGAGCTCCTGCTCAGCCCATGGGAGCCTACTCTGCACACTGCATTCCTCACTGGTCTCCATAAATCCCACTGCTGTCAGCTCGGGTTTTATTTGGGAAGCAAACACAAGCAGTGGCCAGGAAGAGCACTGGAGCCAAGTTGTCCATCCGAATCCATTTAGCATCTAATACAGAGAGGTAAGAAACAGAGGGGGAAGGAAGATGAGACGCTCTGGTGGAAATCTGTGAGACACCGCAAGCACTTGGCAGAGAGCCACCAATAAATCACCAGTGGTCTGCACCTCCCAGGCAGCCCTGGTCCCTGCAGACCTGGCAGGGTGAGACACAGGGTGGAGAAGTCGGGGAGTTCCCAGGGAATGTGGAGGAGGAGCAGCGTCCCTGTGCCCTGGTGTGAACCTTGGCTCCGCACCCACAAATCAGGTCCCACCAATCCCCCTCGGTGCAAAGACAGAGTGGCTGCACAGCATATTCGCAGCCCCACAGCCAGGAGGGTGTTGGTGGGTCCTGCTGCAGACCACGGTGCCTGGGGACAGCAGTGCCAGGAAACAGTGTCCCTGGCGAGTGCAGCCAGAATCCAGGGCCAGGGCCACGTCAGCGTACATGAGCGGTGGAGGGCGCTCACCTCCTCACTCCTAACCCAGAGAGAGTCTCAGAGCAAGCCTGGCCACTCCTGCTGAGCCCTCGTTTCCATCCCTGAGACCTGAATACGACCAGCCCCGCTCAGTACCCACAGAGGCCCCGCAGTGCTCAGGAACATCCGGATGGGAGGTGAGCGTAAAGCTCAGGGCTAACCCTGCAGCAGGCTTGCCAACTGAAGAAGTGAGTGAGGGAGCAGGAAACAGGGAGAGGAAAGCTTCAAAGCAACAAGAGGAATCTATTCATCACCTACAAGGGAACCCCAATTGTGGTTCATGGCCAACGTTGAGGTGCAATAGTACACAACTATAATCTCAGCACTCAGGAGGCTAAGGCAGGAGGATCACAAGTCTGAAGCCAGCCTGGACCACATAGCGAGTTTTAGAAAGAAAATGACACACGATGACAACTAAATACCCAACAAGAAGTGAAGAAAAAATCAGGAGTTATAAATAGGGTTAATATGACAAAATTTATGGACCCTTACTTGCTGTCCTTTCTATTTCTAGCGTCTTTAAAAGACAAAAAATTGTGTAAAACAACTATTATAACAACATATTACTAGATGTAAGGTGTATAACAACAGTAACACTTAAAAGGGAAAGAGGAAATAAAGAGCTAGGAGATGTGGTTGAAAGATTCAGTGAAACAATAAATTTTTTAAAGTTTATTACAGTAAAAGACACATTGCCATTAAGCCCCCTCAAAACGCTCCCTCTAGCTTTCCACTAAACCACAATAGGGAGCTGCATATATAATTCTAAATTTTCTAGTAGACATATTAGAAGACTAAATAAAACATTTAATTATAATAATGTTTTGTTTAACCGAATACCTAACATATTATAATTCCAACATGTAATTAATGTAGCATCACTAATAGTGTACGTTCGCTTTCTGTGCCATACTTCATTGCTACACACTCAGCAATTTGGAGGAGCCATGATTCAGGGTTCCCTCAAGGGACCCCAGCATCAGCCTCCCTGAGCTTTTTGTCCACAGCAAAACCTGGCTTTCTAGGATTTCCTGGTACCGGGATGAAAATCTAAATAAGTCATATGAAAGGGTTCTTTTATTCTCATGGGTGACAACAATTGAAATTACGGAAGCCACAGCAAATGTGAACGTGTGTTCTTACAGACTCTGCTCAGAGCATCAGCCACAGGGCCCTGTGCCCTCTCCACCGGAGAGTCAGCACCCTCGCCACATCCTCTACAGTCAGTGAGGCCGGTGTAGCTCAGAAAGTTCTCCACATTGCTCAGCCGTGGGGAGATGAGGCTGGGTCCATGCCAACCGATCCCAGCACCAACAGGAGGGACAAGGGGTGTAGGCCTGGGGAGACTACTCAGGTCTTGGTGACATGGCACTGGGTTTAGGAAAGCTACTACTAAAACTACAGCAGCCATTCCCCACTCGGTCACAATGGTGGAAATTATAAGTATATTCAAGGGGAAGTATATATAATTCTCAAATGAATAAATCAGAAGATTTAATATATAAGTTTGTAATATATGCACAGATTGCTCAGGCCACATTTAACCTGTTGAAGATGTTGGAGAATATATCTAACACTTTAAAAATGAGATATGAATTGGATGCAGTGATTTCCATTCCTATGTGACATGAGCACTGAATTCTTGCACACTCTAATCTCCAGGGCTGTGTGTTCCCTTTTTAATAAACTGATGCTGTAGTTAGTATATTTCAGGAGAATAATGTTTGCGACAACCTTGCTATTATTCTACTATTTCCATGATTTTTCCTTTACCTACTCACCTGTCACAAATTTAATATTTTGTTTAAGATAATTTGATAATCTCTTTTAATAACTTTTAGACCATTTACATCTAGTATAATTACATTAAATAATAACAATGAAAATAAGAGCTATTATTTTCATTTTGACATGACTAATTTCAGTTTATTTTGTTTTTGTTTTGTTCTTTTTTCTCTTGATTTCTTTTGAATTGATTGAACATTTTTAAAGTTTCAATTTTCTCTCTATTGTTGGCTGATTAGCCAATAAAAATGTTTAAAATAAACATAGTTTAAATAAAACACATAGTTTAAAATAAAATTCTTTGATTGCCCCAGTGGTGGCTGCAGCTCTTGCGATACGCACCTTTTCACTTGGCACAGACCCCTTGGAGCAGCGCAGCCTCTCCGCATAGGCCATGGAGCTGCCCTGCAGCCATGCCTGCAGTGCCCACCCTCTGGGCCATTCATCCCCACACCACTTGCTACACCTATATTACACACCCACGGTGCATTCTCATGTGTTGTTGTTTGCTTTTAATGTTCAGCAAAAAAAATCAATTTTCAAAAGTGGTTTCAGGCCCAGCACCCAGAAGGAAGCTCCCCCGCTGCCATGCCAAGCTCCTAGGGCAGAGAAGGTGAGCCATGCTGGTTCCAGAAGCACCCCATCCCATGGAAATGAGAAGACATGTAAACAAGCCTCAAAAACAGACTTCTGGATCACCTACAGCAACCCCAAAGGGAAACGAGAAGGAACAATCTGACACTCAACTACCTGGGCTCTCTGAACTGGCAACAAAAGAGGATCTGGGAAAAATGAAATCAGAAATAATTACTCAGATAACAGCAAAGATTGTGCTCATGGTGCAAGACATGATTAATAAATCTAGAGAGGACACAGATAAAAAAATAGAGGATCTGAGGAACATGATGGAATCCCAACATAGGAAACAAATGGAATCCATAAAACAGATGCAAACAGATTTCCAGGAGATTAAAAACTCCATGGAAAGTCTGCACAGCAGAATGAACCAATGTGAGGATAGAATTTCAGATATAGAAGATAAGATTGCAATTAGTGACCAGGAAAAGAAAAATTGCTTTAAAATTGTAAAGGACCACGAGAAATCAATCCAGCAGCTGGTAGACGATGCAAAGAAGAATAACATAAGACTGATTGGAGTCAATGAAGAAAGAGGAGAGAGTGCAGATGACATCAAAAAGCATTTGCCACAACACCAATACTATGTAAAATTCAAATTCTAGGCTCCTGAAGTGCTGGAAGGAATTTGGATATAAGATAAGACCCCAGGAGTTTTGAAGTTGTCACTGTCCATAATTCCCAGTGGAGATAAAAGAATTTCGGGCAGACAGGATGACTGGATTAAGCATCATTTCTTTGAAAAAGGGCTGTTTTGAAGACAAAGAACTTCATTAAAGTGACCTTGATAAGTACTGAAGGAATCACATGTGAAATTCCTTAAAAAAATTTATTTAAAAGTGAAAAAAAAAAAACTGTTCACAGAAGTGATGGCAGAAAACTTCCCAAGGAGGGGAAAAGAACTTGACATACAGATAAGTGAGGCATATAGGACTCCAGCTAGCCTTCATTCAAAAACATCTACACATAGGTATACAATAGTTAGGATTCCAGAAATCCAACAGAAGAACAAAATTCTACAAGCAGTGAGAGAAAAGAAACAAATCACATACAAAGAAAGCCCATCAGACTCACAGCAGACTTCTCAATGCAAACCCTCAAGGCAAGAAGAGCTTGGAGTGATGTGTTTCAAGCCCTAAAGGAAAACAGCCTCCAACCCAGACTGATGTACCCTGCAAAACTACCTTTCAAAATTGATGGAGAAATAGGATACTTTTATGATAAAGAGCACCTCAGGATCTTCATGAATATCAAATTGGCACTCCAAAAAATTTTAGACAATACCCTAGGAAAAGACAATGAGGATCACAACCCCAGGAAACCCAGCAGAATGAGTCCATTGGGAGTGAGAAATTAAACACAAAGGGGGAGAATACAGCAAAAAGAAAAAGTCATGACAAGGCTTTAAAAACTTTTCACTTCATCTCCCTAATGAGTGTATAATTCAATTATGTTATTGTACTGATTAGTATTTTTCTGATTCTACAGTAGCACACCTTTCCTTGTGCTGTACTGGATATTTATCATCTTATGTCTACTTTTTAATTCGGTTGTCTATTAATGAGCTCTAAGAATTCTTTATATATTCTGCTCATAGGTTATATGCATTGGAAATATGGTCTGTTTAAGGACTACTTTTCATTTTAATGATGTCATTTAAAGTTCTAAATTTTGATGGAATCTCATTTTTCAATTTTTTTCTTTTATACATCATGTCTTTTGTATCCTAGGTAGTTCTTGCCTACCCTGAATTCAAAAATATTTTCCCTTATAATTTCTTCTTAAAGTTTTATACTTTTAGGCTTTCTTATTTAGGTTCATAGATCCCTTCAAGTTATTTTCATGTATGGAAATAAAGGATTGAGGTTAATTTTTCATATACAGATACCATTTGTTCTAGTGCCGTTTGCTGAAAACACTTTCTCTTCCTCAGCTCTTGAATTGAGTTTATATTCTATAAAATGCTAATGTTAAATAGTCTTTAAAAACTCAGTGGACCATATATGTGTGGTTCTATTTCTAGGTTCTCTATTTTATTCCAATGATCTATATGTCTTTCCTTAACCAACACTGCCTTGATTACTGTAGCTGTAGAAGTCTTAAAATTAGGTACTAAACGTCTTCCAAAACTGTTTTGTTTCTTTGGGTTTGGGGGGGTTGTTTTATTTTAACTTTTCTAGGTCCTTTGCACTCCTACATAACTTTTAAATTTCAATATCCAATTCTTCATTTATAGCATGTATACACAGACCTGAATTTTTATATATACCTTGTGTTTTATTTTTTATTATTTATTTATTTATTTTTTAAATATATATATATATATTAAAATATATATATATATATATATATATAGGTACATTTTAGGTATAAAATACATTTACATTTATCATTGGGTGTTTCTACCAGAACATGATGCTTCTTAGTTTTTGTTTTTTCTCCCATTACCTGTGCACCCTTCACCCCCTCCACCTTTCCCTAACTACACAGAGTTTGATTCCATTTTATTTTCTCATAATTTTTTTCTTTCCCTTCTTCCCTTTCCCCCTTCCCTTCGACCATCCCCAAACCCTTGGACCTTTTCTTATTTCAAACTATCAATTATTCATTTTAATCATTTTCTTCCTTATTTACACTTTCAATTTCTCACACTAGAGAAACTATTCGGTATTTACACATTGTGTCCTATTTATTTCATGTCAGAGTATGGCCTCAATATGCATCCATTTAGCTATAAATGTCTCTAGTTTCTCATTCTTTATGGCTGAGTAGTACTCCATTTTATAAAAAACCACATCTTCTTTATCCAGTTTCCCGTCGATGGGCACTTGGGCTGTTTCCAAGATTTAGCTATTATAAATTGTGCTGCTATAAACATAGGTGCACATATATCACTGTGGTATGATTCTTTTAATTCTTTGGGGAAGATTCCCAGTAGGGGAGTAGCTGGGTCAAATGGGACCTGTACTCCTAGTTCTTTGAGGTATCTCCATACTGATTTTCACAGTGGTTGCACCAGTCTACATTCCCACCAACAATGGAGAAGGGTTCCTTTATCTCCACACCCCCGCCAGCATTTGTTAATGGTTGATTTCTTGATAGCAGCCATTCTTTGTGGAGTGAGGTGGAATCTCAGTGTTGTTTTCATCTGCATCTCTCGAATGACCAGTGATGTTGAACATTTTTTCATATATTTATTTGCTGTTTTTACTTCTTTGTCTGAGAAATGTCTGTTCATTTCGGATGCCCATTTTTGAATTGGGTCTTTGAATTTGGGAGTTCTGATTTTTTTCAGTTCTTTACATATTCTTGATAGTAGACCTTTGTCTGAGTTACAGCTGCTAAATATTTCTTCTTCCCACATTGTAGGTTGTCTCTTAGCTCTGTTGGTAGTTTCTCTTGCAGTGCAGAAGCTTTTTAATACAATGAGATCCCAGTTGTTGATTTTTTATGCTAGCTTTCATGCTACTGAAGATTTGTTCATAAAGTCTTTTCCTATGCTAGTGTCATCAAGAATTCTACCTAACTTATCTTCCAGTACGTTTAGTGTTTCTGACTTAATATTTAGATCTTTAATCCACTTTGATCTTAGTGCATGGTGATAGGTGTGTGTCTAGTTTTAATTTCTGACAGGTTGAAATCCAATTTTTCCAACACCATTTATTAAAGAGGCTATCTTTCCTCTGGTGAAGAAGGTTGGCTCCTTTGTCAAAGATGAGGTGACTGAGTATGTCTGGAGTTGATTCTGCATCTTCTAATCTATTCCACTGATCTTCAGGTCTGTTTCTTTGCCAATACCATGCTGTTTTTATCATAGTAGCTTTGTAGTATAGTTTCAAGTTGGGGATTGTGATGCCCCCAGCCATGTCTCTGTTGCCTAGAATTGCTTTTGCTATTCTAGGTTTCTTCTGTTTCCAAATGAATTTTTGGATTGTTTTCTTTAGTTCTATGAAGGATATTGTTGGAATTTCAATTGGCATTGCATTGAATCTATATAGTAGTTTTGGAAGTATGGCCATTTTCACTATATTGGTTCTTCTTACCCAGGAACAAGGGATATCTTTCCATTTTCTTATATCCTCTTCAATCTCCTTCTTCAGAGTGCTGTAGTTTTCAGTGTAGAGTCTTTTGCTTCCTTTATTAAATTGATTCCTAGCTATTTCATTTTTTTAGATGCTATTGTAGAAGGAATTATTTCCTGAATTTCTCTCTCAATGGGTCTGCTATTTACATATAAAAAGGCTACTGTTTTTTGAGTGTTAACCTTGTATCCAGCTACTCTACTGAATCTGTCAATTAGATCTAGAAGACTTTTGACTGAGTTTTTTGGGTCTTCTATGTAAAGTATCATATCATCAGCAAATAATGACAGTTTCACTTCTTCCTTTCCTATCTTTATTCCTTTTATTTCTTTCTCTTGTCTAATTGCTATGGCTAATGTTTCCAGAACAATATTGAACAGGAGTGGTGATAGTGGGCATCCTTGTCTTGTTCCTGATTTTAGTGTGAAAGTTTTCAGTTTTTGACCATTTAGTATGATGTTGGCTGTTGTTTTTTCATAGATACCCTTAATCAGGTTGAGATAAAGACCTCCTATTCCAGTTTTCTGTAGCGTTTTTATCATGAATGGCTGTTGGATTTTGTCAAATGCTTTTTCTGCATCTATTGAGATGATCATACGGTTTTCGTCCTTGACTCTGTTAATATAGTGTATTACATTTATTGATTTACAGATGTTGAACCATCCTTGCATCCCTGGGATAAATCTGACTTTGTCAGGGTGTATGATCTTCTTGATGACCCTCTGTATTCTGTTTGCCAGTATCTTGTTGAGGATTTTTGCATCTATGTTCATTAGGGAGATTGATCTGTAGTTCCCTTTTGGGGTTGGGTCTTTCCCTGGGTTTGGAATCAAAGTAATACTTTCATCCAGGAATGAATTTGGAAGCCTTGCTTCCCTTTCAATTTCCTTGATGAGTTTAAATAGTAGTGGCAATAGTTCTTCTTTAAATGTCCTGTAGAATTCAGCAGTGAAGCCATCAGGACCTGGGCTTTTTTTTGTTGGTAAGTTTTTAATTACATTTTCAATTTCACTCATTGTAATTGGGGTGTTTAGAATTTCTATATCTTCTTCATTTAATTTTGGCAATTCATACGTATCTAGGAATCTGTCCATTTCTTCTGTGTTTTCTATTTTATTAGAGTACAGGTTCTCAAAGTAGGTATTGATGATTCTCTGGATTTATGCTGGATTTGTTATGGCTTCACCTTTTTCATTCTTAATTGCATGTATTTGAGCCTTTTCTTTCCTTTTTTTTGATAAGGTTGGCTAAAGGTTTATCAATTTTATTTATTCTTTCAAAAAACCAACTCTTTGATTCATTGATTTTTGTATCATTCTCTGAGTCTCCATTGCATTGATTTCTGCTCGGATCTTTATCATTTCCTTTATCGTACAAGCTTTGGGTTTGTTATCCTCTTCTTTTTCTAGGAGTTTGAGGTTCTGCATTAAGTTATTTAACTGAGTTCTGTCTGTTGTCCTAATATGGGCATTCACTCCTATGGATTTCCCTTGTAGAACTACTTTCATTGTGTCCCACAGATTCCTGTATGTTGTACTGGTATTTTCATTTTCTTGTAGAAACTGTCTGATTTCTTCTTTAATTTCCTCTGTGACCCACTGGTTGTTCAGGAGGGTGTTGTTCAATCTCCATGTGTTTCTGGGTGTTTTGCGGTTTCTTATGTTATTGATCTCCAATTGTATTGCACTATGGTCTGATAATATACAGGGGATAACTTCGATTCTTTTATATTTACTTAGACATGTCCTATGGGCTAGCATGTGATCTATTTTGGAGAATGACCCATGTGCAGCTGAAAAGAATGTGCATTCTGATTTTGTGGGGTGGAACACTCTGTAAACATCTATTAAGTCCATTTGTCCAATAGCTTCATTTAGTTCTAGAATTTCATTGTTAATTTTTTTCCTAGTTGATCTGTCTATTTATGATTGAGGGGTGTTGAGGTCCCCCACTACAATTGTATTAGTGCTTATTTGGTTTTTCATGTCCATTAATATTTCTTTTGTATAGTTGGGGGCATTTGTATTTGGTGCGTATATATTTAGGATTGTCACCTCTTCCTCTTGGATTGTTCCTTTCACAAGGATGTAGTGACCATCTTTGTCTCTCTTAATTAGTTTTGGTTTGAAATCTACTTTGTCTGCAAATAAGATTGCTACACCTGCTTTTTTCTGGGTTCCTGTCACATGGAAAACTGTTTTCCATCCTTTTACTTTCAGTCTATGAATTTCCTTTTGAGTTAGGTGTGTTTCTTGTATACAGCATATTACTGGGTTTTGCTTCTTAATTCATTCTGTCAGTCTACTTCTTTTGATTGGTGAATTGAGGCCATTAACATTGATAGTTATAATTGACAGATATTGACTCATGCTTGTCATGATGTTTTACTGTTGTTGGCTCTTTTCTTATTTCCCCTCCTTTGCTTTAGTGTATTACCTTGTGTAGAGCCTTGTCTCTGCTGGGCCTCATGGAGTTGTGACCTTCATTGTCTTTTTCTAGGATATTGCTTAGAATTGCTTGGCATGCTGGTTTGGTGTTCATGAAATTTCTCAGGTGTTCTTTGTCATGAAAGTATCTAATTTCCCCATCAATTTTGAAAGATAATTTTGCCAGATACAACAGTCTAGGTTGGAAGTTTTTTTCTTTTGGGGGTTGAAATACTTCACTCCAGGCTCTCCTTGATTTGAGGGTTTGTGTTAAGAAATCTGCCATGATTCTGATGGGCTTTCCTTTGTAGGTCATTTGTTTCTTTTCTCTAACTGCCTGTAGAATTTTGTTCTTCTGTTGGGTTTCTGGGATCTTGACTATTATATGTCTAGGTGTAGATTTTTTTTGGTCATGGCTGGATGGAGTTCTATATGCCTCACTTATCTGTATGTCCAACTCTTTACCTCTGTCTGGGAAGTTATTTACTATTATTTCTGTGAACAGGTTTTTTTATGTCAATTGTGCTTTCTCCTGTTTTTTCATGGACTCCTATGAGTCTTATGTTATTCTTCTTTGCATCATCTAGCAGCTGTTGGATTGATTTCTCATGGTCCCTTACTATCTTTAAGAAGTCTCTGTTTTCATGGTCCTTAACTGAAAACCTGTCTTCTATATCTGATATTCTGTCTTCAGATTCTCTTAGTCTGCTCTGCATGCTTTCAATGGAGTTTTTAATCTCCTGAATATCTGTTTGAATCTGTTTCATGGATTCCATTTCTTTCTTATGTTGAGCGATCATGTTTTCCATTTCTTTCTTATGCTGGGCATTCATGGGCTCCAGCATGTTTCTGATCTTATCTATTTTCTTATCTGTTTCTGTTCTAGAGCTTCTAATCATGTCTTTCACTCTGCTCACCATGTCCGTATTTATCTGGGAGATTATTTCTGTTTTGAAATTTTCTAGAGCCTCATGCATCTGCTTTGTTACTTCCTGTGCTATCAGTTCAGGGTGTCCAAGTGCTTGCTTCTCAGAGTTTTCCATCTCATTTCCCCCAGAATTTCCTTTTTGTGGCATGGAACCCTGTGTTTGTGCCTTGGTTAAATACCTTCTCATTTTTGTTTTTGGTACTGTCCTTGATTTAATTCCTGGGTTGATATTTCAAGATTCCTTAATGTAGGTATCTTTGTTGCTTGTGTTTAAAAACCCCTTGTGGAACGATTGCTTTTCAGAGGTGTCTTCTAGGTATGGATTGTGTTTGGGTTTTGAGACTCTAATGACTCTGAAGCTATTATATTTTTCTTATACCAGGAAGGAAAACTAATTAGATCAATCACAACATGTTAGCCCAAATGATACAGTCAGCAATACCATAGCATCAAGCACAGCTTAGAAAATGACATTTTGTGGTAGTTATTCATCTATCACTTTTAACTATGTGAGTTAAATTAAAACCAAAGACCAACCCAACGTAAGTTTATAATGAATAAACTCTTCAATATAGCATCTTTTCCCTTCAGGATGGGGAGCTAAATGGAGTTGGGGAGGGAGGGACAGGTAGAAAAAACAGGTAAGATTAGCAGTGAGGACAGAAGACACAGAAAGATCACACAAACTCTAAGAAGTTGTTAAAGGCAAGAGAAAAAGGCAGAATGAAAGAATAAAGTTGTGAATAGAATCACCAACAGCAACAGAGAGGCTAGATACCAAATTTACTTTGCTTAAAACCTAATGGTAATCAAGAGAAGGAAAAAGAGAAGAAAAGAACAGTAAGGGAGAAATCTGACTTCAGTGAAGAAAGGAACAAATGGGGAGATGAGGGGCAATGTGGGACAGTGAGAGACTGAGAGAGAGCGAGAAAGAACAGATAAAAGAAAGAAAAGAAAGAAAAGTAAAACTTTGAAGAGTAGAAAAAAAGTAAAAATTAAGAATTAAAAATTTAAAAAATTTTTTTTTTCTTTTTTGCAAATAGCAATAGAAATTATTGGCCTCCTTCAGGGTATGTCTCTGATGTCACAGTAGGCAATGTAGGACTCTCTGTGCATACACAAGTCAATGAGTCTCAGCAAGCCAGCAGCAGACCAAGTACAGTGGTCTGATGTGCCTTTATTGTAGAGGTTCTCTTTACTTTTCTGCTGAGTTTCAGTTTTCTTCCAGAAGCCTGAGAAGCCCTCTTTCTGTTACTAACTTCTGCTCTATCTTGTGGCACTCTGGACAAGGTTGAGTGCCTGTGCCTCTGTACTGTGGGACGAGATAGGAAAAAACCCAGAAGGTAGGTGGTGCACGAGGCGGGGAGGGGCGGCTGCAAGACACCTCTGCGACCTCACCGTGCCGTGGGCGTGGCCCGAGACGGCTACAGGAACCCCAAGCTGCTTGCCTTGTCTCACCGGGGCCAGTCGCTAGTCGCTGGTCGCCGCTGCTTTGAGAGCGTCGGGTGGGGGTACCTTGTGTTTTCTAATCCTGCTAAATTCAAATACAAGTTCTAGGGGCTCCTAGAGATTTCTTAGTATTTTCTCTGTAGATGATCGCTTCATCTACATATGAAGATTTTGCTTCTGGTGTGCCAATCCTATCCTAGTTCTGTCATTTTATTGCCAGACGATTTTGGTGGGGCCTAGGTTTCAAAGCTCAATGGACAGATAAAGAGTAAGCATATCTGCCCTTGTTCCCCATTTTAAGGAGAAAGCATTATATCATCTCCATTCATATAAGGTGTTCTCGCTGGAAGTATGGAGTACATGTCTTTAATCTGTTGAGAAGTTTCTGTTCTACTTCTAGTCTCCTGATAGCTTTTACCATGAACAGCTGTAGAATTTAGTCCAATACTTTTTCTCCAACTAGTGACAGGATCATATGGTTTTTTCCTTTCCTCTGCTAAAATGATGACTTTTGGGGGTGGATCTTCCAATGCTGAACCAACACTGCCATCCCTATAACAAAACCACTTTCTACATCCTGCCAGATCTGACTTCTAATAGTTTGTTTTGTTAAACAAATTTCTATCTATGTTCATACTTTTTTCTTCTATTATCTTTATCCGCTTTAAGGTTTAGCACAATGTTGATTTCCTAAAATGAGGGAAGAAGTGTTCCTTCTTTTTCTGCTTTAATTGTTTGATATAATTTATCAGTTAAAATGTATATGAGCCTGCTGTTGTCATATAGGTAGGTTTTCAAGCTAGGAATATACTTTCTTTAATAGGTGCTATTCAAATTTTATATTTCCTCCAGAGTTAGTTTCATTAATTTGTCTTCCAAGGTACTTCTTAGAAGTTGTCAAATTTATTTCAAAAAAGATTTTTGTAATATGCTTTCTATATCCTTTTAAATTCTGGAAAATCTGTGGTAATGTCTCCTAGGTCTTGATATTGTAATTTTAAAAATGTATAATTGATATTGTGTAATAGGAAGAAAAGGTCTAAAGGAGTAGGGGAAGTGGGAGGAGTAGGGGAAAGGAAAAAAGGGGGAAAGAAAAAATACGAGAAAAGAAAAAAATGGAAACAGAGTCTTTGCAAATAGGGAAGGGTGGAGGGGGTGAAGGGAGGGCAAGGGAAGGGGAAAAAAAGAAGAACCAAGAAACTCATGTAATGGTACAAGATCCCAATGATGAATGTAACTATATTTTATACCCAAAATGTACCAGTAAAGTGAATGGGAAAAAAATGTGGTTTCAGCAATGAGAAAAAATGGTTTCAATATTTACACACATATTTATTATTCCTGAAGCTCTTTTTTTCTTGGTATTGATCCAAGTTTCCATGTGGCATCATTTTGCTTGCCTGATTAACTTCAGCATTTCTTGAAATGTAAGTGTATTGGCAACAGATTCTCCCAGTTATTATTTATCTAGCATGAATTTTAATTTCATCTTTAAACTTGAGAGATATTTACACTGGGTATAGCATCCCAAATTGATGTTTCTATGCTTTCTTTCAGTGCACTCAAATGTGTCCCGTCCCGCGGGTAAGTCAACGGAGACCCTAGAGGGGGAGTGAGAATGACAAAGGACAGGGGACACGAGAGATGGAGACAAGACAAGTTTCTGATCAAGTCTCGTTTATTGCGGAAGCTGCTACAGCATATATACCGTAGGGCTAGAGGGAGGGAGCAAGGGGAGGGTACTGGGGCTACTTCCTTGTTGCCGGGTAGACTTGCAGCAGGCTTAGACATGCCCGTAAAAGGCACTCAAGAGTTCTAGCGGGGGGGGGCCAAGGCCCCCCACACAAATGTTGCTCCATTGTTCTTGGGCTCATGTAGTTTGGGACAAGGGATGTGCTGTTGCCCGTCTTGTTGGTCCTGTGTGTGTATGATTCCCCTGCCCTCACCCCCACTTTTAACCGACATCTGTAATGAGATGTTGATGCACTTTGCTGTTATCTTCTGCGTTTGTGTTGCGAAGGTGGGTTGATGGTGTTAGGCCTCTGGTCTGACATTTTCCATCGCTCCTATGAAGTGTGCTTCCATTTATGATTTCTAACACTCTGCTGTTCCTCTGTGTGTCTCCTGCTCCCCTGCGGCTCCCGTTCATTCCACATAGGCTGGGCTGCTTGTTATTGTGCCACCGCTCAAGGGATCTCCTAGCAATCAACATTTAATCTTCTGTGTGACTTGCGGTAGTTGGTATTTTCACATAGCTCTGCCTTCTCAAGTACTGAGCATTTTGAATCTTTAGAATCTAACAGGAAGTGATTCCAATCCAGTAAAATTTCTAGTCATAGACAGCAGCTTCCATGCCTGCAGTTTCCCGCTTGTTTTTCTTTACAGCCACTATCTTTCATGTCACCATCACCATCTCTTCAGAACTTTGAGCATATTTACAATGGTTTGTTAAATGGCCTTGCTTGCCAATTCCTTTTCTCTGTCATCATGTCTCAATGCCAACATGTGTTGGCTAATTCTCTGCTATTTCCGGCCACATTTTTCTGTTTCTATACATAAGAGGTATAATCAAAATATATGGTGAGTGTTTAAATTCTTTAAAAAATTATTGCAGTAATTTCCATTAATCTTCCTCAAAATATTTCATTCTTGAGTCTCATTCTGAGGTGTGGTCAAAATATAGTGACTGCTGCTGCCTAGTGCCATCCAACAGAAAAGCCAGTTTGTAAAACATGGCATTGTGTCCTCAGCCATCTGATTCACCAGATCCGGCCCTGTGTGACTTTCGATTTTGCCCCAAAGACAAAGAAACCATGAAAGGTAAACATTTGAATTGATTCATTGAGGAAGCTAGGACAGTTGCAACTAGATACTCAGGAAAAAGCACTTCCAGAACTGCTTCAGAAAGTGGCAAGAATGATGGGATAAGTATGTTTGAAGCAAGGAGGAAGTATTTGAGGAAGATTTATGACAATGTGTCTTTCACTGTAATAAGTATTTTTTAATTTAAATATTCACCACATTTTCTAATCACACCACATATACATATCAGACATTATGATTGTTTTCTAGTTCTCTAGATTTTGGTGTATGTTTCTAATGAGAGACTTTTTCCTGTAAGACAGCTAAACAACTCATTGATTAGCTCAATTATTCCCAGCCTTATTTTTAAAGTTGTCAGGGCAGGTCTTGAAGAACTTAGTTTAACCAGGGCTCTGTTGGTGCTACCACTGGAGGGTCCTGTTTCTGAGGTCGCCACTAAATGTCTCCACGTGTGCAACAGGATCTTCCCACCATGGGAGGAAAACCTGAAGAAGGCTCTAAGCAAGACCTAGGAATCGATCAGCTTCCTGATCTCTACGTTATTCTTTCCCTAGTTGCTGTTTTTCCAGGCCTCGTAAGTTTTGTCATTGTGCATTTAGATCAGTATCCTTCAGACTCAGTCTGGTTCCCTGCAGCACTCACAGTGCAGCTCCTGCCTTCATTTACTTTTTTCCAAACCCTAATTGCCAAAGCCTCTGGCCTCTGATCTCAGACTCATCAGCTATGAGACAGCCAGATCCTATCACTTCTCCTGTGTCTGGAGCTTATTTCAGGCAGAGGTCTGGGCACTTACTGGGCACTCACTGAGGTATCACGGTCTAGTGCTGCCTGTTGCCAAAGTCTGAATGAAGATATTTCATCTATGTGAAGATATTTTCATCCATGTAAAAATCTATATTTCATCTTACAAACAATTTGGTTTGCAAACAGAAGCATTTGGCAAAGTTTTGTTTTTGTTTCCAAACTCTGCGTCAGGTGACAAACACAACTGTGGCCACCTTTTTCAAAATTGTAGAACAAATTAAGTTCATGAACGGAGATACCACTGTACTTGTCTCGGTTTTCTAGTTGTTGTTTTAATGATGTAATTGTTGTATGAGTCACTAAAGTAGATCCTCCTGAAAAGTTATTCAAACTTATTCCAAACAAAATCAGTAAAATTGTCATTCTAACATGCTATTTGTATCCTATTGTATGCATTAAAATAATTATATGTCTCCAAATAATAGGGCAAGCTAAAATAATGATGCAATTATTAAAAGAACAGTATGGATTTGTGTGTCATTTAAAATCACCTTGAGGCTCACTATGATGTGAGCACTGTGTTGTGATGAATTTTGTGCAAAATGATTATGATGGATGGATCAAGAAGTCCAAGGATGAGGTGATCCACAAAGTCATTCACATTTTTCTTGTATTAATTCCATTCCCTTCTTTCTTTTTCCCTACCCCTCCCATTTCCCCTTCCCCTTTGCACCTTTTACTGAAAGTGTAAATAAGGACTAAAAGGTACAATAGATAATTAATATGTTGTTTTGACATTGAGCACCATGTCCCTGAAACACCCCCTTCTCATTCCCAAGACTCTTCCCAAGTCAGGGGGTCCTAAGTGGACCAGGACCAGAAGGTCCGGACAGTGTTGTCTGAAGGGCACTCGGGCCTGGGCTCACTAGTGCTGTCTGCAACAGCTGCCTTCCTGCCCAGATGCTGAGTCACGCCCCATGTGGAACAGACAGCTGGCAATGTCCCTGCCATGTGGTCCAATCTATAGGACCACAGCCCCACCTTGCAGCAGCTCAGATCAGCTGAGCGATTCATGCTACCCAGGCCACTGCACCTGCGCCAGTGGTGACACTGCCACTGTCTCTGGGATTCTGTGGGGTGGGGCTGCTTCACGCCCCTGTGGGACTATGCTGGGCAGTGCTGGTGGGCCCACACCTGCTTCTTGTGGAGCCACCCTCCCTGAGTCTGTTAAGGCTGTGGTTTCCTGCAGTGCCTGAGTCTTCATAAACCCCATCTCACAATAGCTGTCTCCCAGTAGCTGTTCACCCTCCTGGAGACCTACTCCACTAGCCCAGCACAGATGTGTGACAGATGTGTGTCACATTAACAGGGCTCAAGGTCACATTTGAATATGTCCCTTCCCCTCCCCACCCCGCCCTTCCACCTTCCCACCTCTAGTAACCTCTTGTCTACCCTCAGGTTGACATTTTGTAACTTCCACACGGGAGGAAAACTTACATTTCTTACCTTTCTGTGCTCCTTCCCCTTAATATGCTGTCCTCCAGTTCCAGTGCCCAAGGGCTGAATGATACATCTGTGTACCCAGACCATGTTTTCTCATGCATCAACCTGTATCAGTGAGCACCTCGGCTTCCACTTTCTTAGCTGTTGTGAAAAGTGCAGGGATCGCTTGTGTAGGCCAGCTCTGTTTCCTTTGGATATAAGAATACCCAGAAGCGGACTAGCTGGATCATAAAGCAGTCTGTTCAGTTTATTGAGACACCTCTATTTACTGGTTTTACCTGGGTATTCTGCAATCTCTTCTGTTGCAAAGAAATGGTTTTCAAAGCAAGATTATTCCCTATAGTCTCTTCCAGTAGCATAGTTTAGTAGCCTGGCCTCGTTTTGAACCTGTTGTTATCCTTATGTTATTCATCTCCCTCTTGAAGCAGTAAACTTTGTTTTCAGAAAGGAGGCATGTAATTGCAGAGGTGATTTTGTTGGCCCCCGCCCGATTGTACTTCCTGTCACGTGGCAGGAAGGGTGCATGTGCATGTGCATGTGTATGTGTAACAGAAATACATAGCCCAGATGATCTCATTCAGTCCTCAGGGAATCTGAGTTGTAAGGTCAGGTGAATGTCTCAAGGTGATGCCAGGGCCTGCTTTTCCCTGACCAACTCAGGAGCTGTGGTCTGGCACCTGCTCAGGACCGTCTCCTCCCTCCTGATGTTCACTTCTTGGACTTTCTTCCTGGAACCCCCTTTTGGGCATCCTTTCTTCCCTGTCACCATGTCCACCTTGAGATCTGTCTTAGTAACAATGACTAATAAGATTCTCTTCCCCCACTGCACCTTTCTGGGGGCAAATTCAATTTTAAAAATTGATCATTGGAAGGGAAAACTATCTTCCCCAGGTCTGTCACTGCAGAGGGCTCCTGGATGTAATACTCCTGATTTTGCTTTGCCTGACACAGATTTCTCTCTTTTTTTCTTCCACAGGTCAAAATCATTAACTTGTTGCTTCTCAAAATCACTAGGACCCTCTTCTAATATAATGTTGGGCTTTCTTCAAGTACCACACAAGAAGACATCCCAGGGACATCCGGATCCCCAGCTATTTCATTTTACATCTTGGTGAGAGGTGTTTTTTTGGTTTTTGAGGAGGTTTTATTTGGCTTGTGAAGACCTTGGCTTGCAACTCAAGAAGTAAAGATTTTCTTTTCTTTGCTTGCTTTCTTTCTTTCTTTCTTTCTTTCTTTCTTTCTTTCTTTCTTTCTTTCTTTCTTTCTTTTTTTCTTTCTTGTTTTTGCTTTAGCTCCACATAAATAATGTTTCCCAGCCCTTGGGACAGCATCATTCAAAAGAGAGAGTTGCTATAGAAATGGAATTCAGGACTGCAATGTGGGAGATGTTGACATATATCAGATGAAGTTCCAAGTCCTGGATAACTGGGAAATGCTGGGGTGCAGTGGAGTCACTGGAGGGGAGCCCTCACCCCATCCCCACCATGAGGTGGGGTGCAAGCCAAGCCTGTGCACTCACTTCCCTGGTCCCCAGAGCTTCCCTGGACACCTCATGGATTTCAGACTGAGCTCTTCAGGCCAGGACTCAGGCATGCGTCCTCCTGAGCATGGGCTGGGAACTCAGCCTCCAAGCTGGGTCCCAGGCTGAGAGATCTCATAAAAAGCCCAACAGAGCAGGACCAGTGGAAGGGGTCTGGGGCTCATCCTCAGAGCTCCTTGTGTGGCTGCTGAGCTAGAAGCACAGCTCAACTTTAACTTTTATAAAATTGATTTTTTTATTTAAAAAGGCAGGATTTGGCTCTAGCCACCTGGACGTGGCCAGTGACCCAGGACACTGCCTGCTATGGCTGTGTGGGTCTTGCTGCACCACACAGGGAGAGGCATGATGGTGTCACTACCCTTGACTCGCCCTAGCCAAGGGATCTGAAGTCAGTGTGTCTGAGTGAGTCCCTCCAGGGCTGCAGTCACAAGTTGGGAACCGGGCACCTTAAGAGCGACAGGATTTCCTCCTTACTCACTGTCTGCCGGCTGGAGTCCAGACAGCACATGTGGGCTCTAGTGCTGCCCTGGTGGTACCACCTCACCACAGTTGGCACCACAGGGCAGGAGCCCAGGTGAGAAGGCAAGAATGTGGGAAGACAGGAGTCCAGGAGTCCCATAACCCCACCACCTAAGGACCTCCCACCATGCTCCACGTCTTCAAGGTCCACCACCTCCCCACACTGTCACCCTGGGACCAGGCTTCCAACACATGATCTTGGACAAGCTCAAACTATCCAGCCACGGTGCGGGGGGACCCATAGTGTGCTGAGGGATCTCTTCTGGGATGTAGTTCCTGGGGGACCTCCTCTGGGATGTAGTTCTTCAGCTCTTTTTCTAGTAGCCCAGTTCCTCATTCTTCTCAAAAAAGCTGAAAAATTAAGTAACAATGGTTAGCAGAACTAATACAACTCAGCTCCAAAATAAAATCTCAACTCAAGGGATAATTCATTCTTACTTTTGAAAATCAACAATAATAAGTAGATAACTTGAACTTTATGTAATCAATCTATGTTTTAAAAAGGCTCTATCCTCAAGATGTCTCTTTTATTTTAGGCAACCTTATTGAGACACATTTCACATATGAAATCACCCATTTTAGGATTGGAATTCAGTGCTTTTTATTATGTTCATAGAGTTGGACAACCATCACCACAATCTGTTTTTAGAACATTTTTAGTTCTTTAAGAAGAAAACCCAATTAAGTTTAGTCACCTTTCCTTTACTGTAACAGATCACTGAGATTATCATCTTATAAAGAGAAAATGTTTGTTTTGGCTCATAAGTTTGCAGGGTTTAGTCCATGGTCACTTGGTCAGTTTCCTTTGGGCCTTTGTGGGGTGGCACACATGGTTGGAGGTCATAACAAGGAAGCTGCTCACTTTGCCACAGCCAGGAAGCAAAGAGAATGACAGAAAGGGACCAGGGTCCCTATGTCCCCTTCCAGAGCACATCCCAAATTACCTAGCTTCCTTTTCCTAGGCCCCACCTCCTACAGGTGCCACCCCCTCTCAAGAGTGCTGAGGGCCAAGAACCAACCCTTTAACACTCCCGGGGGACACTTATCTCAAACAATGCATGGCCACAAAAATTTACTACTATGTTTGCTTTTAGAAGTTTTATACTTCTACTTTTTTTCATGTAGTTTTTTTTCAGCAATATATTACAATTTTCAATGTAAAAACTTTACACTTCTATTGATGAATTCCTTAAATGTTATTGTTTTCCTTGTTATTGAAATGAGATTGTTTCCTTAATTTCATTTTGAATTGTTTACGGTTAGTGCATAGAAATGCAATTGATTTTTGCATATTGATCCTTCATCCCACATTGTTGAACTTACTTATTAGTTCTCTGTTCTTTTCATTTATTTTTGTCTTTGTTGTTGTTATTATTGACTTTAATTCCTTGAAATTGTCTATCTACCTACAAGATAATGTCATCTTTCCTTTGGAAGTACAGCTGATTTTACTTACTTCTTTCCAATTTGAATGCCTTTTACTTTTTTCTTTGCCTAATTTCCAGGATAGAACCTCAATGCAGTGATTAACAGCTGATGAAAGTGCTCCCCACAAGAAGAAAAAGGCATCTAATCTTTCACCATTATGTATGATACAAGTATTAGCATATTAACTGCAGGGTTTTTTCCCCTAGTAAATGTTCTTTTTCATATTGAGGAAGTTCCTTTCAATTCCAAATTTTTAAATATTTTTATCATGAAAATATGGTGGATTTTGTCAAATGCTGCTTTGGAATTTGTTGAAATAATCCTATGGTTTTATAATTTTTTCTATTAATGTACTGTATTGCATTGGTTGAGCCAGACTTGCCTTCCTGAGGTAAATTCCAGGTGGTGAAAATGTACAATCTTTGTTAAAGGTTGGTAGATTTATCTTGCTGCTATTTTCCTGAACATTTTTGTATCCATATTCATAGGGATAATTGGTCTGCAGTTTGCTTGTGAGAACTTTGGTTTTAGTAACATAGAATAGATCAGGAAATTTAATTTTTTTTCTATTTATGGAGGAATTGTGACAGATTGGTCAATTCATCTTTAAAAGTCTGGCAAAACATCAGTGAAAGCATTTGGGCCCAAACTTTCTTTTACTGAAAACTTTAAAATTATTGATTTGCTTACTATAGGTGTATTTAGATTTTCTATAGCTTTTTGTATGAATTGCAGTTATTTGTATCTTTCCAGGGATTTTTAAATTTCATCTAAATGATCTAATTTGTTTTCATACATTTGCTTATACTATGTATTCCTTTGTTACTGTATCTTCTTTATTTTTGTAAGGTAAGTAGTGATGGTCATCTTTGATTTACTTTTTTTAGTAATTTAAATTGTTTTTTTCTACCCAAGTTCAATCCCTGGTACCCCCCCCCCCAATAAAAAGGTATGGACACTTTAAATTGTTTTTTTCTTGGTTAATCTCTAAAAGTTTGACAAAAATTTTTCAAACAATCAACTTAGTTTTGTGTATTATTTATGACATTCTATATTTTAGTTATTTGTTTTTATTATCATATTTATTATTTCCTTAAACTCTTGCATTTGGCTTAGGTTGTCTTTTTTTCTACTTTCTTTAGTTGAAAGATTAGATAAGTAATTGATGACAATTCATTTTCTTTGAAGTAGGCATTTGCAGCTATAATTTTTTCTTTAAGCATTACTTTAATAGCATCTAGTAAATTTTGATTTGTGGTGTTTTCATTTTCATTGAACAAAAAGCAATCCCACTTTCCCTTGTGATTTCTCCTTTGGTCTATTGGCTAATCAGGAGGTATTTTTAAAATTTCTACATGGTAGTGAATTCCTCAAGTAGCTTTGCTATTAATTTCTGAATTCATTTGTTACATTTTTGTTATATATTTTTAATAGATTTTTATTTCTTTCCCTAGGCATTACCATTAGTGTCTTAATTTATATAAATCTCATTTTATGAGTATTAACTTTAATAGTATACAAAAAGTGCTCTTACAATCTTCCATTCCCCTGTTGTCCACTATTTTCATAGAAATTACATCTTTATACATTATAACCCCATGAATACAAACATTTAAAGAACACTGCTCTGTGCAGTTGTCTTTATAAACTAATAGGAAAGGAATTATTAACTGTTTTCCATAACACACTGGTACTATGATCAGTGGTCTTTCATTTCTCGGTGGAGACACAAGTTAGTGTTTTGTCTCACTTCATTCCAACCTGGAGGACTCCCTTAGGCCTCTTGCAGGACAGGTTTTGAGGTGAGCAATGCCTGTTGGAGGAGAGCCTGGATGTATGGACATTCTTGCTTGAAAGTCTTTTCTCACTGCCACTTTGAAGATATTACCCCACTTCTGCCTTTCATGGATTTTTATAAATGAGAATTAGTGGTTAATCATATTGAGGCTTACCTGCTCATGATGACTTGGTTTTCATGATGCTTTTGAGGTCTTCTTTTTGTCTTTAATATTTGTCAATTTTTTTTCTTTTAAGACAGAGTCTCTGTGCAGTTCAGGGTGGCTTCAAACCTGCACCAATCCTCCTGCCTCAGGCTCCCAAGTGCTGGGATTACAGGCGTGTGCCACCATACCTGGCAATATTTGTCAATTTCCTTATGATTTGTCTATGTCACTGGTGGTGAACCTATGGCATGTGTGCTGCAGCAGGCACACAGAACCATCTCCGTTAACACACAAGCAAGCCACCCCAGCATTGCCCCAGCTGCCAAGCATGGGATATTCAGGTTTAATTGCAGTGTTGGAAGTTTGCGATAAATAAGTCGGATTGGGGATTACAGTTTGGGCACTTATGTCTAAAAGGTTTGCCATCACTGGTCTCTGTGGATCTTAATTCATTTAATTTACTTGGAGGACACTGAGATTCTAATGTGTAAATTTGATATTTTTCATTAAATTTGGGAAGTACTGTACTTATTGCTTCAAACATTTTTTTCTACCCATTTCTCTTTCTGTTCTTCAAAGC
Source organism: Heterocephalus glaber (assembly GCF_053883595.1). Classification (NCBI taxonomy): domain Eukaryota; kingdom Metazoa; phylum Chordata; class Mammalia; order Rodentia; family Bathyergidae; genus Heterocephalus; species Heterocephalus glaber. The sequence goes on along the minus strand of NW_028258212.1, from coordinate 165,860 downwards.
CTCTCATTATTCATTTTTTCTTTTTCTTTGCTTAAATTCTTTTATTGGTATATTTGAGGTATACAATACATTTACGTTTATCATTGGGTGCTTGTACCTGTACATGATGTATCTTGGTTCTTATTTTTTCCCCATTCCCTGTGCACCCTTCCCTATTTACATAAACTTCGTTTCCATTTTTTCCTTTTCTCATAATTTTTCCTTTCCCTTCTTTCCTTTCCCCTTCCCCTCCCACTTCCCCTATCCCTTTGGACCTTTTCTTCCTATTTCAAATCATCAATTTTTTGTTTTAATCATTTTAATTCTTATTTACACTTTCGGTTTCTCACACTAGAGAAACTATTCGGTATTTACACATGTGTGTCCTATTTATTTCACTTAAGAGTATGGCCTCAATGTGCATCCATTTAGCTATAAATGTCTCTAGCTTGTCATTCTTTATGGCTGAGTAGTACTCAATTTTACAAAAGAAAACAACAAAAAAAAAACCCCACGTCTTCTTTATCCAGTTTCCAGTTGATGGGCATTTGGGCTGTTTCCAAGCTTTAGCTATTACAAAGGGTACCGCTATAAATATGGGTGCACATATATCACTCTGGTATGATTCTTTTAATTCTTTTGGGAAGACAAAAAGCAGGGGAATAGCTGGGTCAAATGGGACCTGTAGCCCTAGTTCTTTGAGGTATCTCCGTACTGATTTCCACAGGGGTTGCACTAGTCTACACTCCCACCAGCAGTGGAGAAGGGTTCTTTTCTCCCCACAGCCCCACCAGCATTTGTTATTGGTTGATTTCTTGATAGCAGGTTTTCTGCAGGCCCCTAAGGTTCTGTTTATGTTTCCTTATACTTTACTTTCTGCTTTTCCTGCTATACAGACTGAGTAATCTCTATTGACCAATGTCAAGTTCACAGATTTACTTTTCTTTTGTCTGCTCAAACCTGTCCTTGTGGCTCTGTAGTTAACTTCTTCTTTTAGTTCTGGTATTTCTCAATTCAGGAATTTCTGGGTTTGGAAAATAATTTCTGCTGTCTGTTGATGTTTTATTTTTTGTAAAGACAATGTTGTCATGTTTTTCTTTAATTCATTAGATATGGATTCCTTTAATTCTTTGAAAATATTTTAAATTACTGCTTTAAAGCTGTTTTTACTAAACCTACTGGAGACTTTATTTGTTTATTTGTTTGTTTATTTATTTATTTTGGTTGCTGTTTCACTGTGTATGTGACACACCTTTCTTTGCATGGCTTGTAAAATATTTTGTTGAGAACTAGACATTTTAGTTAATATATGGTAACATTTCTGGTACCAAGTTCCTTTCCTCCTAATCCCGCAAATGTTACTGGGTCTGTCTGGTGCTTGGAGCTTGCTTTGTTGTTCTTTTTCTCATTATTGCTTATGCATTTAGTGATTTTCTTGGGCCAATTCTACCTTTCTTGCAATGTGTAGGGTGACTCTCCCAGATAATTGTTTCAATCCTTGCTTTCATTTCTTAGTGTGGCTTCCAGGAGGTCACACCTGCCTCAGGGTACTCTAATGGAGAGGCAGTGACAGGTCAGAACTTCGTCGGGTTTTCTCATTCCTCCCCTGTATGTCCTCCACCATTTGCCAATGCTGTCTGTGTGAGAAGGCATGTCTTAAAATCTATCTATCTATCTATCTCCCATCTTTCTATGTAGTCCAGTCTGGCCTCCAATTCATTCATGATCCTCCTGCCTCAGCCTGGCTTTCCAGTATTCTTTTAAATCTCCACCCAGCTCTAGCTTATGCTAAATGATATGACAGCCTCAGAAATCTGAGATGTTGACAGCAGTTTGTTGTTTTTTAGGTATTACCCTCACTCCTCAGAGCTGAGTTCTAAGTCCAGTCACTTACTGAAAATATGACTTCCCAGGGACCTTCAGACTTGGACAAAATCTTGCCTGCTCCCTATGGATGGTACGTGTATGAACCTTCCCTTTCTTGTGAAACTACTGGCTTTGATTTCTTGTGTCAATGTGCAGGGTAATGGGTGAGAGATGAGAAAAACTCAAAATGCCACAAATGCCAACTTCCTACCAAACTGAGTTGTAACTTCACTGGCTTACCAAGATATTGAAGTTTCTATAAGAAACACAATTTTGAGTTAAAACCATGGCTTCAGTTTCTGCTTGTGTTCTAAAAAAGCTGGTTTTCATTGTTTTGCCCATCCACTCATTATTTTAGGAAGAAGATGAGTTTGACCAGATGCTCACTATACCTTTCAGGAAGTTCAGACCTTAATCAGTTGTTTTTGCAGAAGACATTTTTGGTTCATCCATAAGACAAATTAAAATTTTAATTAAATAATTGTGATGCCAATCCTGATTGGATTGAGAGATGCCTAGGAAACAGGTAAAGCCCACTTCTGGGTTTGTCTGTAGGTGTTTCCAGAGAAGATTGGCACAAGGGACAGCAAACTGATACAGGAGACCCACCCTGGATGTGGGTACCTCCACATGGGTGGAACAAAGGGGCCTGGATGGAACAAAGCAGAAGGAAGAGACAGCATGGTGCCTCTGGCTTCTTTCTCTCTGCTTCCTGGCTGCCATGAGATGAGTAGTTTTGTTCCACCAGGACCTTGCACTGTGCAGTTTCTGCTTATAGAACTTCTCAAATACTGAGATAAAATAAACCTTTGTTCCTTTAAGTCATTTATCTCAGGTACTTACCACTGCAACAGGAAGCTCACTAATACAATAATTAAATTACAGTTATAAAATGATAATTATTTGAATAAAAATCTTACAAAGTAGGATCCCTACTATAACAAAGGTGAGAAATTAAGCCAAGCATCAAACTGACACTAAATGCAGCAGAGATTTTGCCAAACTAACATTTTCCAGTTTAGGATAATTTGCTTTTTGACCAGGTACTGAAATGTATCAATATTTGAAATGATATTCAGTGAGGTAGAATAAGATATCCTGGAAGACAAACTTTTGGAACAGTCTGAAAAATTATATACACTGGGCAATAGTAGTAACATGACTGCTTTATAGCCATCTCTGTTAGAAAAATTTGTTCTTTCTCCTGGCCACCCCTTATTCTGCTAATGCCTCATAAAATTTGGACATGAAACATAAATATTCCAAACCATTATGTGGTGATTCCACAGAAAAATGGAATATGGCTAAACTGTACTTTGGCATCTCGATTGGCTCCAAAGACAGTGCACACTCAGGGGACACATCCAACCCTGTACCATGAACCACCTTCCCATTAAAACCCCTCCAGAACAACTCATGGCAATAAAATCTACAATGAAAAAAGACATTTCCCAACACAGATTAACTTCAAATTAGGCATCAGTTTGCCTGTAGGTAGCATAAAAATGAAATTGCCCAGAAAGCAATTTATATCTTTAGTGAACTGCAGAATGTGTAATAAATTCCACACATTGGCAAACTTCAGTGGAAGGCGTTTGGAACATCAGTACTCCTGGGTGCCATCTTGGAGTTCCTGGGGACTACATAAGTTAAAGACAATACAAGCACTCCCCATTCCAACCTCCCACAGACCATCTGACATGTAACTCCAACCCTGGTATGGAAAGCCTTCCCTTTCCTCCTCCAATGAACTCTGTGGGAAGATTATGGAAACAACCCAGACGATCTTCTCAGCAGCAAAGGGAAAGCATTTGTACAAATTCTTCCATCATCTTAGTCATTAGCAGTCCTACTAGGGATGCTTAGGGGGAAAGAGAGTGACTTTTCTCTTTAAGGATAAGAAAGGAGTATGTAGAGATGGATGACTTCTCACCAGCTCGTTCCTGAAAAACATAACTTTATGAAAAATGCTGCCAGGCATCTATTCTGTTAAGCAAATCTAGATGAGTCTGTGTTACCATCAATCTCCCACCTCCTTCCCTAATAAACTAGAAGGGGGAAGGGAGAGGGAGAAAGGGAGAAGGAGAGAGATAAAATATGACATTTGGTTTACTGGGTATTTTCCCCAAAATCTGTGTGATGTGATGTATTGATTGGGAAACTGGGATGGCAAGATCTTATGAAATACTACAGTGTGAAAGAGAAGATACAGCATGTCTCTCGACAAGGAAATGAATCTTTTTTTATGTCTTAAACATTTACTGAGGGTCCAGGGTACATCTGGTAATATGAAATTACAAGAGCACAGTGCCCTCCCCGCAGAGATTGTTATCCTGGGAGGTATAAAAGATCATGGGAAGATGATCTGTGAAATATCCAAATCATTTTAACCCAAAGGCCCCAAACTTCAAGACCACAAGCAAGGTACAAGACATGAAAGTTTTTTCAGATTCTTCCTTCTCCTTTCCCAAAATCTATCCTAGAATCCTCCTGCTGACCATCTTCACGTCCCCAAGGGAACGCTGCTCCATTCCTGGGTGGCCTCTCTAGTTAGACTACTTCATCTCTGAGTAAACAATGACAAATATGTTGTTGTCTCTTTAGATTTAGAAAAGGTTCTGTTAGTGGCCAGAGAAGCAAGACTGTCCCATGTGTGAATCTCATTGCCAAAGTATGTGTGGGACAATGTGATGGACCTTATCCAGCCATTTAAAGTCTCAACGTGGTGGCTCTAAAATGTGAAGATCTGGTGTTCAAGACCCGAGCCCCAAATTCTCTGGGACTTTCCCTCTGACCCACAGAGCCCTGGAGGAGGGAATTTTCTCTGATGCTGTGGAGGAAGCTACTCTGTGAGTAGAAGTCTCTCCTCACACTCTCAAGGAGAACCAACACCTTCTTCCTATGAGGCCCAGAGAACCATTGCAGGACTCCATTGAAACATGCAATTATGTGCATTGCCTCATGTAACCCTTTTAACCCACTAAAGAAAAAGACTGTTAAAAGTAGGTATCTGTGTCTCCCTGAGATGAGTATGATAACATGAACAGCAACATCGGCTGACCCTTACTGGATTCTTTCTGTGCATCTGCACTATGTTGCCTGAGTTACACACAGTGTGTGGCCCATACTACTTTCCATAGATGGTTGTGATGTTTCCCCCATCCTACATGGACTTCTGCAGGGTGCCATAGCCATCACGCAGTCAGGAGAAGGAATCTAATTCCATCCGCTCTGGCCTGAACTTACCTCAGTGACCGACTTGTGGCAGAGATGTTGGTGGCAGAGCTGCCCCACCTTTTCCGAGGCTGGCATTGAAGAAGAGTCACAACCTCAGTCTTATTGTCTTTGAATACTGCTTGCTGGGCTGGCCCCTCTGGGAATTCAACCTCTGTTCCAGGGATCCACAGACCACAGAAGGGCCACATGTAGACTGGGGAAGGCATGGTCACCTGAGCCTACCCTGTGAGTGATCCGTGCACTGGTGCCATCCTGTGAGCACTGTTTTTCCAGAATTACCCACCTTAGCCACTTGAGTCTCCTGGCCAGGGCCCAGTCTCTTGTGCTTCTTACAAATTCCAGAACCACACCCACAACAGCACTGGAACTGCTACACACCCAAGCCACTAGGTTTGGGTGGGTTTGCTATGCAGCAGTAGGTAACCAGGCCCTTCACAGGGCTACAAGGTGGGTACTAAGTCACCCCTCACTTACAGATAAGGAAATTATGGCTTAGCCTTTCTGTATGTCAGGCGCTTTGTGTAAATAATCTTATTCCATGCCTCATATTTTAATTACAAGGTAATTAATGATGAAAGGGATTAACTAACTAGTTTACAAATACACAGTCGTGAAAAAGTCATGATTTGAACTCAGACTTTTCCAAAGATTTCAGATCAACCATAGTGCCAAGAATACATGCTCCAAATGATTAAAGAAATATATGTTCTAGGTTGAGTAAGCACACAGGCCTCTCAGAGTCTTTTGCTTACCACTGAACAGTAATCCCTTAAATGACTCTGGGCCGGCACCTTGTAAGAAGATCGGGAAAATAAGTATCTTCTTTATTTATTTTCACCGTACTTTTGATCATTGCAGATTGTATCCAAGACAAAACACCTAGCCCTGTGACCACACAAATGAGAATATTGTCAGAATATGTCCAGTAAAAAATACCTCTGCAGTATTATAGGAAGCAACCATAATACTTCCTATTCATGCACAAATCTTGAAAAGTTCAGCGAATCTTATATCAAAGCATATTTCCACACAATAATTATATTCAACTAGTTAAAGTTCTCTAGAGACAAGGATCCGCTAATTGAGAATGAAAAAAAATGTAAAATGAAATCAACAAAACTTTTGCTACACTGACCAAGGAAAAAAGAGAAAAAAATAAGTTTGAAAAAGCCTAAAGTTTTGGAAGGGATAGTATTAATTATACTTTCAAAACCATGGTCATAAACCACCACTGTGTTGTGAAGTAACAAGGTTCTGCAGTCAGACAGGATTAAAGCTGTGGCTTCATCACTAAAATTTATCTAATGCTGAGCCTTCTTTTTCCAGTCCATAAGAGTAGATAAAACCAGTACCCATCTCAGGATCGGGGGGAGGAAGTAACAAGAGGGATGTTAAGTAACCTTGACTATAGCAAGTACTCCATAAGGACCAGCTGTCATTGCTGGGTTTCAACTTCTATCCAAAGTCAGACCTGAGAAGGAGCCAAGGTTTTCACAGTGCACATTCCTGGTTCCTGAGGTTTGCTGTGATCCTCATGCAGGGGTTACTGTGAGCAAGCCTGATGTCCTTTAGTCATAAACAACATTGATGCTAAGTGTCCTTGAAAGCCTCTGCTGAAACTTCACTGAGATTCCATCTCACTCCAGAAAGAATGGCTATTACTGAGAAATCAACCAATAACAAATCCTGGCAGGGCTGTGGGGAAAAAGGAACCCTGTTGGTAGGAGTATAGACTGATGCAACTATTGTGGAAATCAGTGTGGAGATTCCCCAAAAAACTAAAACTAGAAGTTCCATTTGACTCTGCTATTCTCCTTGGTATCTTCCCAAACGAATTAAAGGCATCATACCACAGAGATATATGCACACCCATGTTTATAGCAGCACAGTTTATTATAGCTAAAACTTGGAAACAGCCCAAGTGCCCATCAACTGATGAATGGATGAAGAAGATTTGAGTTTATTTTTTATACAATGAAGTACTACTCTGCCATAATGAAGGATAAGCTTGAGACATTTCTAGGTAAATGGATGCACCTTGAGACCATATTCTTAAGGGAAATAAATCAGACACTGATGTTCAAATATTGCATGGTTTCTCTGGAGTGAGAAACTGAAAGTATAAATAAAGACCAAACTGTACAATAAATAGAGTGTAATAGGAAGAAATTGTTCAAAAAGAAAGGAGAACAAGGGTGGGGGGAAGGAGAAAGGAAGGAAGGGAAAAGGAAAAAATGAGAAAAGAATGATAAAATGGAAACAAACTTTGTCAATACGAAGGGCAAGAAGGGTTGAAGGGAGGGGAGAGGAATGGGAATAAAGAGGAATCAAGACATATGATCAACATTTACAAATTCCCTATGATGAATGTGATCATTTTGTATATCTAAATAGTACCAATAAAATAAACAAAAAATCTTAAAAGAAATTTTGCTTTGAGATGGACAGAGGCCCTTTGCATGCTCAGATTCTGCATCTGACACTCCAACAAACCATGGATCCAAAGTGTTTGGGGAACAGCTGTGCCTGTGCTGAACACTGCAGATGTTGCAGGCACCAACAGCATTTGTAACACATTAGGTGTGCTAAGGGATCAGGGTGATGTGAAGGACACAGGAGGTGTGGTGAGGTCCCGTGCAAACACTGCACCGTGCATCACAGGAGGGGCTCAGTACCCACAGATCTTGGTGCCTGTGAGGTTTTTGGAACCCATCCCCAAAGACCTCAGGGAAGATTGTGTTTGACTTTGACTCATGGATGCCTGGTGGATACATTTAGATTTGCTCCAGAGCTGTGGAAATGACTCTGAGGAGTGTCTGTTCTTTTCTTCATGCATCCATCTTGATTGCCCCAGATTGTCTAACTCTGTGAACACCGCCACTGGGGGTGTGTCGTGTCTACTCACTGATGAGTGCAGCCTGCACTCATCTGATGATGCTCCTGTCCTGGGAGGGTGTGCTGGAGTTACATGTGAGTTTGCCCTAAATAAAGTGTTTTAACCTAGATATTAAAATTTTTTAACTAATACAAAAAAACATAAATATTGTGCCTAGTCATGGGATAATATGTCCTTTCTTTCCTTTTTGTTTCCTTTATTTTATTTGTGTGTGTGTGTTTGTGTGTGTATGGTCCTGACATTGAACCCAGGTCTTTGCACATATTAGACAAGTGCCATACCTCTTACCTACAGGCCTGCATGCTACTTTGATACATACACACCATATTTCCCCGAAAATAAGACCAGGTCTTACATTAGTTTTTGCTCCAAAAGACAGAGTAGGGCTTATTTTCAGGAAATGTCATTTCTTCATGTACAACCTACATTTATTTATTTATTCATGTTCAAAATCTATATTTATTCAAATATGGTCATGTCGTCTTCTTCTGGTACATTGTCATGACTCTCCAAATTCCAAATTCTGGCCTGAATTTCTTGTGATTCCGTTTCTGGTAGAACCATTGGCCCGAATCTCTCATGTCCTGCAATTCAGCTCCCCTTAAATGAGCACTTCTGGTCCTTGTAGCTATTTCATATTGCCTTGAAAACACAGCTCCCAGTGATTTTATCCCATGAATTCTTTGTCCACGACCTCTTGTAGGCTGGGCTTCACAAAGTTTCCATTAAATCAAGTGTTAATTGAAGACTTACAAGATAGGAGTGACAACAAAAATGATGACAGTTAAGAATGATGGTCCACACAAAAGTGATGAAAAACTGCAAAATCAGAATTCAGAAAACATTTCTTTATTTCACTCAAGTGTATTAAGTACATTATGACAGCACATGGTGTATTGAATTATGAAGATTCATATTACACACAACCATAACCGTTTGTTATCCAGTGTGCATGTTATTCATGCATTGTATCTGTACTCCAATTGGTTGTTCAGCAGTAAGTCTCAAGTTCTTCTGTTTACATAGGCATTTACTTCTTCTCCAAAGGCAATTGCTTTGGGCATTTACAAATACTTAATTATAATTTACATGATCATTTATTTTAATTATTAATGTGAATAATATTTATTTAAATTTAATTATATATGATATTATTATTTTATAATTCAATATGTTCACTGTGTGTTGCAACCAACATACCAAATGTGTCTGTCTGATGATCTTAACTGGGGCTTATTTGGGGGCTTATGAAAAATCATGCTAAGAGGTATTTTCTAGTCTGGTCTTAATTTCAGGGAAATATGGTATTTTGTGTAATGTTTAAGTCAGGTTAAAAATTGCAATAGAAAAGTACTGAGTTTTATATATGGATGTGACCTTATTCCATCGAGAGTTGCGGGGAGAAATCTGAACTCAAACTTGGCCTTTCTGGTCCTTAGGAAAGTGGGTTTTCTTCAAAGTAAAAGTAACAAAACATTTCATTTAGCAGTTTATAAGTTTTATATATTCTGTAACTTCCAAATATTAGACTTATGGTAGGTAAGAATCCACTTTTGTTTCTGCTCTGAACTTCACAAATAGTAGGGTGACTTCAGGAAATTAGTGGCAAAGGAAGTGGGGGATTTAAAGGCACCAACCCTAGAGAATGAGTCACAAAATCTCCACATCATTAATGAGAAATGAGGAACTGTGGTGTTTACATCACTCACAATGCTGGAGGTGACTGGGACTGGAACTGATCTTTGTAATGATAGTATGTTCACAAAAGGAAGTTTGGGTACTTGACGTGGTTCAAATGAGCATGATTCTCGTTAGTAATAGCAGGAAATTAAGGAATATTATTTGAAATGATTAAATTAACAACTAACAGTATGTGACACTTTCAGAAGATTCAAGGACATAAACATGCAAAAGTTGTTGCCTCTTGTGAGTGATATCAGGGATGTCAAATAGAAATGTTTCTTTTCATTAAACCTCTTTCTTTTTAATTTTTAAATATATTTGAATGTATATATATATATATATATATATATATATATATACATACATACATAATTACCCTGCCCTATCTACTAAAATAATCTTTTAGGTTGATGTAAGTATTAAAGTACTGGAAGAATATGTTGACTACTCATCTTGTCTCCGGATGGAGAAAATTTCTAAATACAAAATTAAAATTGTGCAGAAAGAAATAAAAATGGGATTTGATCACTTTGAAAATCTTCAAGATTAAAATGCAAACAATATATCAAGAAACAGTGATACTGGAAAGATAGTGGAATGGTGAGCAGCAGAAAAACAGCCTTGCTGATATTTGGAATCCAGATACTGGAATATAGCAATGCAAAGAAGAGAAGGATGAGGGAAGTGGATCCCTGGGACCCAGCAGGGATCTGAAGTGAGAATTAGACCCCACAGGGAGAGCAAAGAGAGGAATCACAATGTGGAGGAGGGAGGTGGCAAGAATTGCTTTCTCCCTGAGAACCAGATCACATTGTGAGAGGGGCAGCTCTAAGCTGCAGAGGCATGGAGACCACTGGACACCTGAAAGGCCTCCACAGAGTAATGCACCAGTGGAGTGAAGCAGTGGATGCTAAAGACTGCAGTGGCTGGTGAGTTATGTGGGTTCAGATGCTCCTAGGAGCCATCTTGGACAGTATCCATTTTAGAGAGGGCCCAACAGAAGTCAGAACTCAGAGCAGCTGTGGGTTGGCTCCATCTAGTGGCTCTATGTGTCAGGATAAGCCGCAGCTGAATTCAAGCCAGCCAGAGGTCAGGGAGCTGAATTCAACCTGGCAGGGAGCCAAATTCAAGCTGGGAGGAGTCACACAGCATGTTGCAAGCTGAAAAACTTGGGTTCCAGCCTCACAGCCAGAAAACAGAAGCAGCCTGAAGTTCAGTGGAACTAAAGGCTCAGGTCTGCTGGAATTATCTATTATTGCCATAATTCTACTGCTCACTTGCTTGGATCAATCAACATGGATCTGGGCTCTGTCTGCCCCCTTTGTCAAGCAGTGATAGCAGAGACATGCTCTGAAGTGGACATTTTTTTCTGCTTTTCTTTCTTGCTTTGCTTTTTATATCATCTCTGATAATGATATAGTATTAAATATAAACACTAGTAGAATAAATAATAAAATATGATAGAATGTTTTATAAAATTACATTAGAAAACCCTAAACAGCATTTAAATATCATATGTTTAATAAAAGATTGTGAAAAACAGAAGAGTAAAAAAAAGCATAAAGAATATGACAACAAAGAACACAACATCAAAGAACACATAAAGCACTGGGCATGGTGGCCAAATACCTGTAATCCCAGCAGTTTGGGAGGCTGAGGTAGAAGAATCCCAAGTTAGAGCTCAGCCTGGGCAATTTAGTGACTTACCAAGATCCTGACTCAAAATTAAAAACAAAAAAAAATGAAAAGGGGTAGGGATGTAGTTCAATTCGAAGGCCCTGGGTTCAGTCTGCAATAGTGGAAAATACACAAACACATATAAAGCCAATTTATTTTTCTGGATAATGTGATTGCAGAAAATGTAAATGTTCTTTTTTTATTAGTTTTGTATTTTCCAAACAGGAATATATTAATTTTATAATCATAGGCAAAAAGTTCACAACCACAGGAAGAAAGAAATGTGTGTTGCGATGAACTATCTATATTCACCAACAGTTAAACATAAGGGGCCGGTGATTTAGCTCAGTGGTGCCGTGCCTTCTTCACAAGGACGAGGTCCTGAGTTCGATCCTCAGTACAGAAAAAAAAAAAGAATTAAGCACAAATATGCTCCCAAAATTACAATAAAACATGTGTCATATACATGCAGAGGATATCATGTCAGTTCCTTACTTTTCCTAAAATGCTAGCGAAGCCCTCAGTTATTACAACCCCAGAGAGCACCCGAGCTCCAGGCTCTGCTCTATTAGCCCCAGTCTGCCTACTGCCTGCCTGGCAAGTCATGAAGAGCTGATTACTCTTCAAACCACAGTCATTGAGTCAATTAGGAAAGCCTCAGACTGCCAAGGCCCAACCCCACCACTCCCAAAGTAAAGGTGCTACATCCCTTAGCTAAAATGCACACAGGGGAGTGTGTTGATAGCCTGCAGCAGAATTCCTCCAAGGATTCACGCTGTACACTTCAGGGAGTGAATTTGATTTTGCCACCAAGGCCGCTGGGTGCTTATGGAGCTATGCTCTGGCTGGGGAAGAGCGAGATCCTGGTGAGAAAGGAGCAGCAGAAGCAGAACAATCCTGTTAACAGAAGCACAGAAGCTCTCGGAGGAAAGGGGATGAATGGTTCATGCTCCCTGGGCTTCTGCCCTTCCCAAGCAGTTACTTCAGTCTCTTCTCAGATGCTGGCCCTGACCATGGACGAGTCCAGAGCAGGAGCACTTGCTGCATTCAGAGATTCAAGCAGGGCTTCTGTGGGTCAGAGCTGGACTCCAGAAACAGTGAGGTCAAAGGTGAGTCTAGTGTCACTCAGTCCATTTGGGCTCTGAGCAGTTCAGAGCAGAGTGCTTCTTCTGCAAAGAGCAAGCACAGTCAGATGACCCAGGGAGTGGCAGGAGGTGTTGGGCACCAGTCAGCTCAGGCTGGGCCCTGGGCTGTTCACCTGCGCTCTCTGCTGGTTCCATGTCCCAAATTTCTGGGGCTGTTCGTGCCACGTGGTAATAATGGGGATTCACAAGCTGCTGCTCTTCTGGCAAGGAAATGCCCCAAGGGGACAGTCCATAAAATTGTCCAGACGTCCTCCACGGGTGAGAGACCAGGCCAAAGCTGTGGGTGTGTGGCACGATGCATGCAGCGGCAGTGCTGATCTGGAGGGACTGAGGCTGTCCAAGACAAAGCCACTGAGAGATCTGGTGACAGGGTAGACACCAGCCTGACACCTTGGCCTCAGAGAAGGCCCGGTGTTGGGGTCAATTTTAGGCACTAGGGTTCTCACTCACGGTGCAGATGAAGTGAGCTTTGCTCCTCTTGTGTCATCAGCTAATAAGTGGATGCTCAGAACATGAATTGTCACACAGGTGATCTGGCCGGAGGCAGCAGGAGGAGCACCGCATTATGGACCCTGGGCTGCCCTGACACCAAGCCAAGGCCTTCCCTCCCTTCCCCTCACAGACCTCCTCACCGCCTTCTTGGTGTGGGCTTGTGATCGACTCCCGCCTCATGTCCTCCTACTCTGCCCTCACATTTGGGGCCTACCATGTCCCGAATCCCTGCCATGTGTGGCAGTGGCTGCCACTGACCTGGCCAGTCTGTGCTGCCCCCGTCCCCTTTCAGTGCAGAGGCCTCTCTGTTTATCTTCTCCATGTGTTGGCTCCTTTCTGAAGTGCTGTAAAATGTGAGGCCTGTAATGTTATGTTACTCTCTCTGCAATCAATGTGATTATTGAACTATTGGACGACTGTTGTACCCTAAATTTGAAAAACCATCAAAAAGAGATTCTCCAAAGGATGCTGATATTTATTTGAGAATAGCCGAGCATTGCAATGAGAATCCAAAAGCCATGGTAACCTATGGGGGACTTCAAGGTGAGTGACGCAAAGGAAAGTTCATAAAGGAGAAAAGGAGTCATATCAGGCACTTTAAGCAATAATCCTTGGTCACCATGACTAATAACAAGAGCGGCGTGGATATAAGCTTAAAGAGCCCCTTGGTGGACCATGTCCTTGTGGAAGAGCATTTCATTACCGAGGTACGGGCACCTCTGTAACAGCTGGGGCTCTAGGTGTCTTTGTGATAGCTTCTCTCAGGCCACAGTGCCTAAGAACCTTCCTGCGGGCCTCTTCACTTTGCTCAATTTTGGTGAGTGTTGGACCTATGTGATTCCCTTTTGGTTCTGACAAATTTCATGTTTCTTTTGCAACTTCAACTCATTCCACAATTGTTTTCTACAGTTATTTTGTGTTTGCCCTTTGGTTGTTTTCCTCCAAATTTTTCAGCCTTCTCTGGTTTTAGCTGAGCATTTTAATTCCGCTTGAGCCATCTTCAAGCCACAAAACAACATGGAGAAAATTTAAACGAACACAAGAGAAGGAAGCCAGTCCAAAAAGACTACATAACACTTGATCACAAATATGCGACAACCTAGAACAGACAGAACTATGGAGGCAGAGAAAAATCAGTGGTTTCCAGGGATAGGGCTGAGGGAGACACATAGGTGGGGCATGAGGCTCATCCAGGAGAGATACCCATCCATGTCACACCGTGGTGGCAGGCAGAGGTCGCCACACACAGTCCACACCTCCGGGTGCAGCCCAAGAGCAGACCTGGATGTGAACCCTGGACCTCAGTTGCTAATGAGGCCTCACTGTGTAGTAAATGTCCTGCTCTGGGGGAGGATGTGGACAACAGCAGAGGGCGAGGCAGGGGTGGTGATGGGGTGAACGTGAGAACACTGGGTCCTGCCTGCCCAATTTCAGTTTGAATCCAAATCTTCTCTTTTAAAATGTCTATAATTTTTAAATGTATGCAGAGAAAAACTCCATCCTCTTCCTCCTTCCCTCTCTCTCTCCTACCTTTTTTCTTTCCTCCCTTCACTCCCTCTTTCTTTCTCTTTATTTTCTTCCTTTCCTCATTTCTTTCTTTTAATAAACACTGGTAGAAGCATGATAGAAGTCACCTTACTCACTTTTCCTGAACTTGCAGAATTAAACATTTTCCTGTTCTCTCTCTAACCCACTGCCCAGGGTACGTGGCAATGCAGAAAGACCAGGACCACTGATCTATCTTTAGCATGTATACATGTTTACACACTTTCAAGCTTTTTATGTAATTTGTATTTATTATTAAACAAAAATCAAATGTTATTAAACTGATGTGCCAGCATGAAAAGAGAGCTTCTGAATATAATAACATTAAGCTGGGCATTTTGGAAAAACTCCATAGAGTAAAGTCATTAAGATATTTTTCCAACTGAGCCTGGGGGAAACAGCTATAATGTATGGGGAAATTTTCATTTATAAAAATCTAGCAAAATTCTGCATACAGATTGTTTTGCAAGAGTTCCTTCAACCAGGCATGATGGTGCAGGCCTATAGTCCCAGTACTCTGGGAAGGTGAAGCAGGAGGACTGTAAGGTCAAGGCCCACCCAGGCAACAAAGTGGCTTGCTCAGTCACTGTCTTAAAAAAAACTCACAAAAATAAAGAGCTGGAAATGTAGCTCAGTGCAAAATGAAAAAAGAAAAGTTCTGTTTTATATAATTGCAAATTATTATAGATATGATTTAGGTAAGAAAAACAACCAGGCAACACTGAGTTCCATCACAGGTTGGAAGTTAGTGAAAATAGTCAAGGTCGATGTTATGAACCTTCAGGACTCCTATGTTACCAGTGATTTCTGCATAGCCTGCCCTAGTCCCAGTGCCAGTGACCATCTACATGGCTAAGATACCGACCTCTAATTGGGCTGAAACTTGGTGGTGCTGGATGCAGAGACTTGCATTTAGAAATCCATCAGGCTATGCAGCACCACTGCTGAGGGAATCTGGAGAAGGTGCCTAGGTCAACAAATCACATACTTGTCTGTGCTGGGCAGTGTTGGGGCCCCGTGAGAGGGAGGGCATTGGGCCTCCCAGCCCACAAGGTGAATCCGAGACATTATCGCCTGGTGTGCACTTAATGGAAGGAGCAGAGTAGGAGAGGAAAGCTTTATTCCTTGGCTTTACAATACTGGTTGTTTTAACCAAAGACATGCACATTGTCAGTGCCTTGGAAAAATGATCCACTGTTCCCTCCACCGTGCTTTCCCAGGACCACTGACCCTTCATCCACATGGCAGGGCCCATTTTTAATGGGCTGGTAGCAAGCATCACTCATGTCCCATTCCAGGGCTGGTGTATATTTGTCGTGAAACTTGGCCCTGTCATTGGAGTTGAAAGCCACTGCTGTCAGAGGAAATGTCTGCCTGACACAGCCAAGGAGGTGGTTTATTGGTTTTGGCAGCAGACAATAGGTGACTATTTCATGGAGGAAAGAGGTGATTGTTTACATAATCTTCCCAGCACAGCTACAGCTCTTTAGATTGGTGAGTTGAGCAATACTTCATTCCTCAGGAGCCTGCCGACTCCTGTGAATGGGTTGAGGTAGCCTTGATGTGATCGGCAGGGTTGGAGTAGGCTCTCATATCACCTTTACTCTCTCTGGCCCCACAAGAAGTGACATCTAGGGGGTGGGGCATCTGCACTAAGGAGCTCCTCTTGTCTTCTGCCAATTTGGCAGAAGGTTGCAGAGAATTCCTCCTGCACTGATTTAACAGCTTGAAATAGTGTCCACCTACTCTGGCTGCAGAGCCTGCTTGCTAGTGAGTATGTGACAACATGGAGTGTCCACATCCCCAGGTATGTCCTGGGACTCAGGGTGCGGGGACCATGTCCTCTCTGATGAGAACATCAGTGAATTTCAAGCCACGCTGTTTACAGTGATAATAGGTGAAACACGCATGCACACCCATGTATCTGTGTGGAGGAGGTGGGAGTCACACAGGCTGGGCAGGATGGGGCTGGGCAGTGTTTGAGACAGTTTGGTCCTCCTACAGGACACCACTTAGACAATTGGCCCCTCCGGAATCTATAGCCACAGTTCAGGAGGATGTGGAGCCTCAGGACATTTGGACGTGAATGATGGCCATGCTGAGCCATGTGAAATGTGTGGTGGAAATGACCACATTAACCTGTCTCATTCCCACGCTGCACTTTCTCCCTAGAAGGGCCACCAGCAATGACCAGGGCTGTCAGTAATGACCACGGGGTTGGGGGGGGGCGACACACCATGATTGGCCCTCAGGGTGGGACAACTGAGGGAACAGAGCCTGCCAGGAGCCGGCCATGCTGTGGAGGGGAGAAGAGCTCAGGTATCAGAAGGACAGTTTGTGAGCCCGAGATTTCCCATCTCTAAAAATAGGATTAAAAATTGTTCCTGGCCCTGTCACCAGGATGTCTTGGGGGACAAATGTGAGCATGAAATGGCCCAGTGCTATCGCCCTCATACCTGCCACGCCCTGAGTAGACCTTTGCCCAGCAGGGTCTAAGGTATGGAAGCCAGAGCCCACATGCTCGTGCAGACCCTGTGTCAGCCATCCTTAAAGGGCAACTAGAGGCTCCAACAAGCACCTGGCCCAAGAGCATGGATGCTGTCCTTGCTCCCCAGGGGTGATGGTCTCCTTGGCTCCCGGAGGCCAGGCCACAGTCAGGAGACATCCTAGCTCACTGCGAGGCCTTGCCCAGGGCTCTCCCCCTGCACTTGTGCAAATGGAAGACACAGCTGACCACACCTCCTTTGTCAGATTGCGAGGGTTAAATGAGATTGTGTGATTAAATGCTTGGCATGGTGCTTAACACATGTCAGACAACAAAAAAATGAGGCTATTATGAGTACTTGGTTGTAGGGAAATAATCATAAGAAAACTACAGTAGTACCTCAATTTATAAACTTCATTTGTTTTCCAATTTTGGGGAAGATGGCTGCACTTGTTTGTGTGGGCAAGACAGCTGTGGTTGTGCTTTTCACCCGATGTGGAATTTGTGAACAGAAGCAAAATTTTGTCAAATCCTTTTGTTCCCAAACCTAACTGAGGTATCACTGTATGATTAGATTATTAGATTGTCAGATGGGCCTTACTCTCCGAAAGTGCTATTGATCTACGTTGACACTATCCTAAGTGTGTTATTGCTATGTGTGAGAACCATGAAGTATGAGTATCCCATGGAATGTTCCACCGAAGGTGATAACCAGGCCATGGACCGACTTGGGCCATGTGTGCTACAAATCTGTCCCCAAGACTGCACCCCAACTCCTCAGTTTCTGATGAGCAGCAGCCTTGCTCTGCCGACAGGAGCTGCTACATACTATGAATCCTGCACTTCAGTAGGAGCCCCGGGCATAGGATTGTCACTTGAGCCGCTGCCAGCCGGCCACATCTGTGTCAGTGCCATGCTGGCTCGACATGGTGGGGCTGGCCTCTTGGTTCTCTTCCTTCTGCTGTTCAGTTAAGGAATGAACTTTCTTTCCCTGAGAAGCACATATTGGGCCTTGCTCTGCTTGGCCTTGATAATGTTTGCATGTGTGTGTGTGTGTGTGTGTGTGTGTGTGTGTGTGTGCGCGCGCACATGTGTGTGTGAAACATATGAAACAGAGAAAGTCTCACTCCTCAACCCTCTCGGTTCTCAGCCTTGTCCCATGTTCTCTTTCGTCATCTCTGTGTGGGCGCATCTCTTCATGAATCCGGAAACATCCAGATTCCCACTCCTGCCTTCAGCTCCAGGACTCACACAGAGGACGTGAGGCCAGACTCCCTTAGCCCCCTTGGGCTCTCCCCAACATCGCTGCTCACTTAGCCAGTGTTGATGTGGCTGTGCTGTTGCCAGGCGTTGTCCGCCTACTGTACAGGCAGGGACTCTCTATGTCTCCTCAGGTACCTAGGGTCTCCTTACCTCGCTGAAGATCAGGAAGCAGAGGCAGAGCTGGGTTAGAACCCCGGCTGGGTGGCGCCAGATGACACCAGCCCTTATTCACCTGGCTGTGGTCCCATGTGATGTAAGCAACACGTGAGCGCATCTATCCCTCAGCAGTCACTAGACTCTCCTCACTAGAGATGCAAATTCCTCATTTCTGCCTTTTACTTTCTGTTACTTTCCTTTTTTCACCTGCCTTTAACTGACACATAATAACTACAGATTTGCAGGGAACAAAACCATGTTTCCATATGCACATGCACATTGCACAGTGATCTAAACAAGGTAATTAACAGACACAGCTCCTCAAATGTTTGTCATGTCTTTGTAGCAAAACATTCAAAATCCTCTCTTCCAGCTATTTTGAGAAATGTGCTCCATCGTTGTTCAGGCTCATCATCTGCTGTGTGACAGACAGGTCAGCAGGGTCACCCTTCACCTAACTGTGACTTCCCAGTGTGCCCCATCTTTTCCCAGCCCCTTCTCCTCCTCTGGTAACCACCATTCTCTGTGCTTCTGTGAGGTCCACTTCTCCTCCCATGTCTGAGTGAGAACAGAATGTAGCCTTTGTCCTTCTGTGTCTGTTGTATTTCAGTTAACCCTTAAATGCCTACTGTTCCAGTTTTTGAATGCCCATAGCAATGGAACATAATACATTTTCTCTTCAAATCCTTCCTTGAATTTTTCTAGATAAATATGTGAACTTTGTGCAAAAAGTTTTAAAACTTGCAATCTTCAGCAAAAATGGGTTAATGAAATGTCCTCTAGGTTCACCCACGCCGCTTCAGTGACAGCATTTCCTCTCCTGTGGCAGTCCTAGTCACTTTCCTCGTTGCTGAGACACAATACCCAACACCTACAACTTACAGAGGAGAGGTTTATTTTGGTGTAGCAGAGTGCATGGTAGAGGGGCCTGGAGGAGGAAAGGTGCTCATGGTATTCCAGACAGCTAAGTTAGGTAGAAGCACTATAGACAGTCAGACAGGGCCAGGCCCTTGACAGAGTCAGTACAAATGATAAAAACACAGTACAGCTATGACTGGAAATGCATCCATTGGAAACCAGGCCTCAAGATAAGGATGATATGACCAGGCCTGCATACTTCCGCAAAGAACAAGATAAGCAGTAACACTGGGGCCTAATGAAGTCTAGATAGACATCAGTCACCTGGTGGGTGACCAAGAGCTCCAGACCCATCACTTCCTAGAAAAAGTCTTTGTTCTTTCCGTGCACCCTTGTTCTGTGACCTGCTTCCACATTGGATCACTATTACCTAAGTGACTATACTTGTAAGCTTATTAGTTGATCGTAGCTTCAACCTATGTTATACCCACATGGCTTTTGCCCTATAAAACTTCCCTGTAAAGTGGGGTCCTTGGCTACCAATTCAGGACCCCTCCTGCCTCTCAGGAGCCATCCTCTCAATAAACCTTCCCTACTCTTAATCTCCGTTGTTCCTACAATTCATTCTTTGACTTTACAGAACATAAACTCAGCATATCAGACATCTAACGGGTTAGGAATTATGACATTTCCCTTTTATCATTTGGAGGTCCTATTTCATCTCCTATGTCATCCCTGTATCAATGGTACGGTGGACAAGAAGCAGAGAGGGAAAGGAGGAGCTGGGGAGAAAACAAACCCTTCTAAGCCACATCCCCAGTGAACTTCCTCCTCCAACTAGATCCCGGCAGTAATGCCTCAGAGTCCAATCACCTCCCAAAAGTCTCATCTGCGGTGGCATGAGGCTTTGGGGGACATCTAGATATACATCATAACACTGTGTATTTCCATTGCATTTCCTCTGTCCATTCGCCCACTGATGGTCATTATGTTGACTCGGCACCGTGGCTTTTGTGAATGATCCTGGAATAAGCATGGGGTGTGTATAGCTCTTGGACACACTGGCCACATTTCCTTTGATTTCATATCCAATGGGGGTTGCTGGGTCACAGGGTCAAAGTTTGACAGTCCTACTTGTTTTGTAATCACACTTATATTTTCTATATTTTCCCCATGGTTGAATTCAAAAGTTTAAAATTTAAGTAATGATATTTACATTGTTATGGCTGAAGATATTGTTCATTTCTTGGAAGAGTCATGTGCTAGAATCACAACTTCGTGTGGTCCTGGGCTGGAATCTCTGGATGGCAAGTGTTCAGCACATTGAGATGAAATATGTTGTTTTCTTATCCTGCATCCATTGCTTACAGCATGCACATTGGGTCTGTTTGTGTTTGGAGTCCCTTTTCAGAGCTTGGTTGCTTTTCTTGGAGTTTCTAATTGTCTTTCTTGTTTCTGTTGTTGAAAGAGTAATGTGCCTTCTATATATCATCCAAACCCTCAACGTTTATGTCTCTGGCGTGAAATACTGTGTTTCTCCCAGACACATCCTTCCTGGAGTTTCCTGATTTGCTGCCACAATCTCAAAGGTTGTCCTTTTGGTAAACTGCAGAGCTGTCATCTCAAGACTTATTTATAGCCCCTCTGGGTCCACACCCTGGTGTCAAGTCCTCCTGTTTCTTGTTGCTGGTTACTTGTCCTCCTGGAGGTTGTCCTTAAGCACTGAGTATGTCTCTAGGAGCACCGTCCAGCTGTCTCCACCCATATCATCTGTCTTTTTGCCCTACATCTGAAAGTCTTACTTACTCCCTCCTCCTACAATTCCTTTTTTAGAAGCTTTTAAAGTAATTGTAGACTCCTGGGTAGTTGTAAGAAGTAATACAGAGGGATCCTGGGGACCACTACCCAGTCCTACCTAGTGGGGAGTCTTGCATAACTGCAGCCCAGTGTCACAATCCGGAACTCCACACAGAGGGAAGGGAATCTGTCAGCCTCATGTACAGATCACACCAATGTGTTATGTACCTGTGTGTGTGTGTGTATTAGTTCATGCAGTCTTATCCCATGTATATTTATGAGAATGACACTACAGACCAGACAAAGAATGGTATCCTTGAAAGGACCCTTCGGTCTGTCTTTCCTGACCACAGATGCCTGTTCTCTAACCTAGTACTTAACAACTACTAAGATGGTCTCCATGGCTAAAATTCTATCATTTTAAAAATGCCACATAAGTGAGTTCCTACAGCGATTGCTTTTTGCACTCAGGTTCCACCCAGCTCATGTCCCCCACCATCCATCTCCTGCTGGTGAGCAGAGTCCTATGATAAGGACATATCACAGTTTCACTGCTCAGTGACTGCAGAGAGGTTGTGCTGCTTCAAGACTGGAGCCAAAGATTCTAGAATATTCATGGACAAGTGTTTGCATATATTTCCATTTCCTTGTGATAAATGCTTAAAGAAAACTTACTGGGTCACATGGCTAGCACACTTCTATTGTGACAATGTCCCCACTCATCCCAGAGTGGTATGTCACATGTCCCTCCCTGCACTGTCATCAGCACTTGGAGCTGCCACCTCTGTACCAGCCATTCCTCCAGGTGTGGGACTCTTGGTGTGTGCTTATCTAGTGGCTGCTGGCATAGGACTCATGTTGGTGGGCTTGTTTGCCATCTGTTTACCTTTTGCCATGAAATGTTTAACTCTTTTGCCCATTTTCTAATGTGATTGTTTTCTACTTTTGCTGTTGTTGCTTGGATTTCTTTATAGACTCCAGATACAAGTCTCTGTAGTCAGCGCTCTGAGGATCTTCCCTTCTAGCCCTAGCTGGTCTTTCTAGCTTCTCCACAGATTCTCTCACAGATGACTGAGTTCTGACGAAGTCCGGCTTATGATTTTTTCATTCACAGATCAAGCCCAAGAATTCTTCAGCTAACCCCACTTCCATTCACCCAGTGCAGGAAATGTGGGTTGGTTCAGCTTGGGGCTGGGACTCATAAAGCTGAATTGAAGCATTTAATATGAGTCTGTGATACATTCAGAGTGTGTGTGTGAATTCTGAGGCCGAGGTCAAGTTCCTTTTCCCACATGGATCCCCAGCTACCAAGCACCATTGTTCTATACTCATCCTCCCTGAAAACCTCTGTCACCTTGGGCACACTCGAGTGGTCTCTATCTGAGCTCTCTACTCTGTCCCACTGATCTAATTCAGAATATGTCCTCCTTCGTGATCTCAATTGTGTTTCCAGTTTCCCCAGCACAGTTGCTGGGGATCAGAGGGTCTCGGCAATGTGCCCTTGGCCACATGGTCGGATAGGAGGAACATTCTCTTCTCATCCTTACGCTCATCCTGTCTCACTCTGCCACTTACAAATTCTAACCTCCTCTGACATGTCACAGGATAATTCCTTCTTAACACACCACAGTGTCAAAAGATGACCACAGGAGGCACAGAGAGGCAGGGCACCATCCTGTCAACCCCAAGCACAGCTGTGCATGGCTGCAGCCTGTCTGCCAGAATTTGAACAGCAGCCGCTGCACAATCCCTGCCTAATTGCGGGCCTGTTGGTCCAAAGCATATTCTCATATGTGGACCAATCCAGACTCCTCTGTATCCTCCATTTAATGAGCCAGATGTCCAGAATGTGTTGCTGTGGGCCAGCAGCTGTTGGTGTCAGGGCTGAGGCAAGGCACAGAGTGCCCTGCCCGAGTTCCCACAGAGAAGCTCTAGAAACCGAGGGACAGTTCCAGCTGTGCAGGCGCTTTGTGGATGGACAGGATGCGACCTAGCTCTTTCCTCCAATCAGCACTGGCCATGCAGACAGCTGGGAGGGAGAAAGCGCTGGCTGCGATGTATTTTCTTGCGTCCCTTGGTAAGTGTAAAACAAGCACAGGCATTTTCCCCGTGAGGATGAGCCAGGGACATCTTTGCTTTTGAATTGCTCAATTCCAGTGGCAGTTGGCTTAAATCAACCTTTTCCTTTCATGAATATTATTTTCCATTTAGAAGGCTTGACTGAACTCTTACTCTCTTGATTAGCTAGACATGAAAGTTAAACAGTTTCTAAAATTCCTTTGAAATTACTTTACAAACAAATACACAATCTAAAACCAAGAAACCAAACGGTCAAGAAAAGCTGCCCTCTGTTTCACTTGAATTATCAATGGAAAATCAATTAGTGACTTACAGGTCATTTTAAGCTGAAATTAGCCAGGGTTCTCTCTCTGACTTACACTTTTAAGCTCCATGAAGCAGGATGTGCAGAGCCAGCGTGAGTACTGTACTTGCATTCTCACCGTGGAATGTTTGTAAATTTGTGTACAAGGAAGCTTCATGTTCTTAGTTTTGATATAGAAAGTGCTTGATCCTGGCTTAGTTAAGAAGGATGCATATGTTACAGCTCAGAAACCCCTGCAAGATTTCTTCTCTGATGGCCCAACAGTCCCTGAGTCATACCTTGACTTCCGCCTGGGTGGGCGCTGCCCCTGAAGTTTGGCTCAGCCCCCTCCAAGCCCTACACCTCCGTTCCTCATGCCACTTTGTAATGGCCTGCAAGTCTGCTTTTACGATGAGAGATATATTCCAGATTTTCATTTTTGAAGTAAATGTCCTTGTAGATTTGCAGAGAACATTGCCAAGAAACAGAGGTCTGATGGAATGTCATCCTCAGGGGCCAGGCAAACTTCGGGAAATGTCCGCTGAAAGGATGCACTGGGGGGAGGAAACCAGACATCTTCAGATCTCTGGAGCCCATCCAAGTTGCACACACACCCATTTGGCACCGGCCCCACTCGGGCTTCCCACGGGCTCTGAAGGGGCTCAGAAGCTTAAGGCTCCACCTAGACTCAGAACTGAGCCCCAGAATCACAGAGGATACCCGGAGATGCTGAGGACATGAGGCTTCAGGAGGCTGCCTGGAGGAGGGCACCTGCCTGGGATCCCAGGAGGGAAGTGCCAGGTGGTAAGACAGGCCTCCATCTGGCAGAGCATTGACAAACCAGATGTGAGCATCAGTGCTGCCAGGATGAGGATGTGTTCATATGTGTGCACACAACATAAAAGGATTCAGAGATGTATGCTTGCCCCTCTACAGCCTGGGAAGTGATGTCTCTCAGCATCATGGGCTCTGAACCCTGTGTTCCTGATTTCTCACACCATTAAAGCTGTATGACCCTTATCAAGTTTCTTACATCCCCCGTGCCTCGGTCTTCCCATTCATCCAATGAGCATGAAGAGGTCTCAGAGTCTCACCTAGTTTTTCCATTTGTATTAATTGAAGGGCAGTGACAGGGAGTCACCCTTTCAACTGCTGTAGATGTTCACCCAAAGCTTACAGGAGCTGCCCTGTCCAGGAGGGTAAATTGAGACTCTTTTGAGGGGCTCTGAGGATGAAACCAAGGCCCCCCACATGCTGGGCAATGGTGCCACCACTGAGCTCCATTGGCTGCCCTAACTTGTAACTTCTAAACCATTTCTGCTGGTGGGATGTGAGCCTGCTTCCTCAGAATATCAGTCACTCTGAAATGTAGGTGAAAAGGCAAGGAAACAATCAAGTTTATTGTTTGCAAACATGAATTTACTAGAAAATCAATAAGAAGGGAAATATCTGGAAAGTGAGCTACTTTTTCATACTTTTATAAACAAGGAAATAGCCAAATATTCCAATGGTCCATTAACATACAAATATTTAATCTTAATAGCTGCAATGGTAATGCGGATCGATAGAACACAAATTGTTGTGTTTTCAGTGAAATGAATCAGCCAGATAGGGCAGGCTGTAAATTATTTCTGTTTTCAATTATTGCAGGGAAATTAGATGATCTAGAGCAAGAGAGTTACATATTTTAAAGTCTTTTGACTCAGAAATTCTGTTTTTCAAAATATGTTCTTAGGAAATAATCAGATGTATGCAAAAAATTTATCTAATAATGTTCCAAATAGTAAAGAAAGCAAAACAATTTAAATAATCACATTTATTTTGATACACCCAAATGCTGTCAATGGAAAAAAGCATTTAATAATACTAGGAATACTACAACATAAAGTGAACATAGCAAATCGAAGGTTCTGTGTAGCATAATCCCAATTCTACAGTTACAAAACTAAAGACTAATATGTGGTTTTGTTTTATTTTACTCTGTCTTCCAAATTCCCAACAATAAATAAACATTACTTCTATTACTATAAGAATAAATATGATTTTTAAACTAATCAACATGGAAAACCACTTAGCTTAGGGGGTCTTCACATTCCCTCAATCTACTATGAGCAATTCCACTCCTGGGCATAAGTACAGCACAAATACATGCATATGTTCTCCAAATTGCACGTCCTAAAGCAGTCGCAGCCGCTGACTTACAACATCTCACAGCTGGAAGCTGTCCAAGTGCCCATTAATAGGAGAATAAATTATTAGGCTGTGGCATGTTCCCTCCCAGAAGGCCTTGCCCCCACGAGACTAACTATCACACAGGAGGGCTCAGTGAGTCTCCCATCAATTGGCACAGAATGCTGCGGAAAGGCAGTTTGTGCTGGGACTCCAACCCACATAAATCAAAAGAGGACCACTTGAGTCCCCAAGGAGGTGGATATGCTAGGGAGAAGGGGCTGCTGGGCCCTGACTGGGCCATCTCCTCAGGATCACCAACACTATCTTGCATACATCCTTGTACCCTTTCTGCATGTACCTTATACCTTAGGGAGACATTTAAGAACAAGTTAATAGAATACTCTGCCTGCTTGCAAGGCACCAGGAAAAGCAGGAGGAGGGGAAGGAGTAAGGACAGGCCAAGGTTGCCTGAGCATAGAGGGGAGCAGAGGCCAGGCCTCCTCTCTCAGGGTGGAGGAAGAGGTGAGAGAGCTAGGTCCAGTTTGGAGCCACAACGTCCCCAGAAGGCTCCTGTGTTCAGAGGCGGGGCTTTTCTGAAGGTGGTTGCCTCATAGGCACGCTCCTCATCTGTGGGTCAGTGGGTTAATCCACTGGCTAGTTCATGGCTGAACATGCCACTAGGGGGTGGGTCTGGCTGGAGGAGGAGGGTCACTCCAGGATGACCTGGAAGGGTGGATTCTTGTCCTGGCCCCTTCTCCCCAGCTCTCTCTTGCTGTCTGTCTGCTCTGGCCACCAGGAGGTGAGCAGCTTTCCTCTGCTAGGCCCCTGGGCCTTGATGTTCCTGCCTTGAAGCCAGCTGCCCATGCACTGAACCCTCTGAAACTGTGGGCCAAAACGATCCTCTCCTCCTTCAATTTATGATTCCAGGTATTTTGCCCCAGTGACAGAGATGGACCAGTGCAAGGCCCGTGCAGCACCATCCTGGCTGCCATGGTTTCCAAGCTCCCCACTCAGCCACCCTGGGGACACCCTGTCTGGGGCCAGCCTCTTCATCCAGAAGATGCCCTGTCCAGATCTTCACCTAGTTCACCCACTCAGGTATCAGTTTAGGGGTCACCCGCTCTGAGGGCCTCATGGACTACTTATTTAAATAAGTAGCTTCCACCAGCCTCATAACACTCAGCACTATGAGTTGCTAAAATGTATACGTGTGCATGCACACACATACACAGAGATGTATAGGTATACACCCACACATACATAGTGGGGCACACACACGTGAGCGTACGCACACAGATGTTTCAATGGTCCCATGAGTCTCATGACCTGGCGACATCCCAGCCTTCTTAGTCTGGTCCATAAACTCTGTGACGTTCAAATAATGACAAGATCATGTGGTGCTGTGTTTCTCAACACTTTCCCTCTCCTTACACAGCACGTGACTGTGCACAGATAGAGATGCAGACAGGCACAAGTGGTGAAGCAGGACAGGAGTGAGCACAGGAGTAGAGCTAGAGAGGCAGCCAGGCAGAAGAGGTCTGTGAGCATCGTGGGATGGCACTTACATCCTTCTACTGTCCTTTCCCTGGTGCCGCCAAGAGTTTCCAAGACGTCAGAGTGGTCAGTAAGGTAGTGTTGGAGGAGCACCATTCTTCATGTCCCCACTGTATACAGGCCACACTGGCAAGAGCAAACTGGCCTGGCAAATGGAAATGTGCTCTCCAGGTTCTCGTTTCTCTCTCTCTCTCTATCTCTCTCTCTCTCTCTCTCTCTCTCTCTCTTTCTCTGTGTGTCTCTCTCTCCCCCCATCTCTCCCACTCCTCCACTTCTCCCACTGCCCAGCAGTGTTCTGAGGGACACCACTTCCCTGGGTAATTGGAAACAGCCATTCACCCTGGCTGAAGCTGGAGTGCTGTTTCAGAGGGCAGCCCTGCATGCCTTTTCATTTTTGTCAGAATCTGAGCTCCAGCACGTTTCATGAGAAGGGTCCAATTCATGCCTTCCAAAAGCTCCATGTGAGGCTGAGGAGGGAGCAAAGGTCTCTAGGGTGGACCTGGTGCAGATGTTGGGCCTTGCTCTCGGGCTTCCTGCAGCCCAGAAGCAGAGATTCCCAGGCTGCTCAGTTTGCCTGTGACTTCCTCTCGCTGTATTGGATTACAGTGGCTGGAGGGCAGCTCCATACTGAAAGGCAATCCTAAAAAGCCACCTGCGTGTCAGCTTTGCTGCTGAGTCGCTGCCTTCTTTACACAAGAGCAGAAGTGTGGGCAACATTTTGCCACCAGCAGGAATGCCATCTGCCCACTCTGCCGGCTTTGTTGGAACAGGTGCCTTGTGCCTCCTTTGGAACCACATGCTTGAGAAATGGTGCCATTGGACCTCAAACTCTGTGCATTTTAAGAAAACAAAAAACCTTTGTACATTGTCTGCTTTTCCTTCTCTTACTCCATCCTTTCAGTTCGTGATCTACAGGATCTGTTCCTGGACTTCGAGCATCTCTATCTTGAGTCATCCATCCTATACTGCCCATGAGTCTGGAGCTACTTATGGGAAAAGGAAAGCTGGGCTAAAGAGCCAGACAGCCTGGCTCCCAGAGGAACGAGCCTCCTTTCTGGTGCAAGTCTCTCACACCTTTGTTTTCACAACCCCTACAATCAGCTAGAGAGTGATGAAGTTCCCCAAAGTGGCTCTGTCCAACACTACAACCTTGGTGTGTAACACACTTGGGCTCTTGACTGTGGCTACACAAACTCCTTCAACATCACAGTTATTGATTTCTTCAAAGGTCCAGGCTTTCTTATTTTTCTTGTTTGATATTCAAGTGCTCCGACTGTGCAAACCAGCTGAGGATTCTCTCTGAACATTCCTACTGTAAGGCCCTGGCCCTCTGGCTCAAGGCTTGTTCATGACGAGCGCTAGGCAGGAGGATCTGCTGGCCATCATCATGCCCCAGGGCTGCAGTGCACTGTGTCTTGGGACAACAGCAGCAAGGCACCAGCGTCTGCTGCGTGTCCTTAGGCTGCACCTGTGCAGTGCGATGCTTTGCTCTCCAGAGTAGTAAGTGATTCCCTGCCAGCCTGGCAACTCATCCTGAAGGTCACAGGGGGGCTCCTGGTCCCATCTAGGCACTGCTTGTCTGCATCCTTCTCAGCCTGGAGCCCACAGCTTCCACCAGAGACTCCTGCAGCTATAGCTGGACAAGTTGTAAGGGAAAGAGGTTAATGTTGGCCTCCCAGCTGTGATACAAGGTCGAGGGTTGTACATGGCAATGGTGTTCTTGTTGGTAGAGTCCTGAGATTCTGGTGGGGGACAGGCCAGGCTATGGAGGCTCCCTCTCAGGACCCCCAAAAAGCCATCTGTCACATAGATTGACCCACCCATAGGGCAGAGACCTGGCCTAGGAAAGTCCCTTGGGCCCACCTCTTGAGAACACACAAGGGGTGAGGTTTCCAGGTGCATTTCAGAGGGGACAACCCACTCACACCACAGTAGCCAGTGGTGACCTCCCTTCTCGCTTAGAGGCTGTGACAGGGGCTATGGGATGTTTCCTCTGTGGGCAGGAGGAGCCCTTGGCCATGTCCTCCTCACCCCACACTCAGCCCTCTCCTCTGCCCCCCATTCCCCAAGGCCAAGATTGTGTGTGTCACAACAGCTGTGTCTAAAAGTGCCATGCTGGGGGACTATTTTCCCAGAAGCCACCACTGCTGCTGAACAAATCCTTTGGCTGCCCGAGACCCCCCAGCCTCCAGGTGGGACCCTAGCCCTTGGGTTGAATCACTCACCCCAGCACTTGCTGGGTCATTCTGCCTGAGAGTCAGTCTCCTGTTCTAGTGATGGCCAGGCTGCTCTCACTCCTGCCCTGGGCCTTCAGGCATCTCCTGTCTTAATCAGGCATCTGTCACCTTGATGAAATGCCCTGGCACTTCAATGACAGAGAAATGATTTCTTTTGGCTTGCAAGTTTGGGGGTTCCAGGCCCCATCACTGCAGGCCTGTCCTGAGGCAGCACAATGTGGAGGGGATGCCTGGCAGAGAAAATGTTCAGGTTATGGCCAGGGAGAGGTGCTGAGCCCCACAGTCCCCTTCTACACCACCACCCACAACCTAGAGTCCCCTGGGCCCCGCCCCTTTAAAGTCCCCCCCTTCCCAACAGCACCAAGATGGTGACCAAGCCTTTCACATATGGCCTTTGGGGGAACCTCTAGATCCAGAGTAGAGCACTCATCCTCCAGGGCACACTGGGCAAGAACAGAAAGTCCTTGCCTGGTGGACAGTGGGGTTAGGGAGTCCCATGAACACCAGGTATCTGCACACTCCTCCGTGATGCCAGTATTTCCTGAGGAGCCTTTTGGGGGCCACGCTGCCCATCCAGCTGCATGGTCACGTGTCTAGGACAGCAGACCCCTCACTCTGCCTCACCGTCCTGCTGGTCTGAGGATGCAGAACATATGGCAGGCAGTCTCATGGTTGACAGAGGACACATGCAACTCTCACTGTGACTCAGGAAGAGGGGGAGCTGGGATGCAGACGAGTGGGGAAAAAGACACATTAGTGCAAGCAGAGGTGTGCAAATGCTTCCTTGAAGAATGCCTACTGTGGTGAGGTTTTCCAGGATGCATGAGACTTAAATAGACAAGACAGGTGAGGGAGGAGGCAGTCTAAGAAGAGGTGCTTCCAATCAGGTCCCATGAAAAGGTATGTTTGAGTCCTCACCAGCACCTCAGATAAGGCCTCTCTTCGAGGCAGAGTTTTTACAGAATAATCTGTTAAGGTCTGGACATTAGAATGAGCTTGCATCTGATGTGACTGGTGTCCTCATGAGCAGGGGACATTTGGGGACAGAGGTCCACACAGGGAAACCACCACATGAGCATGACAGCCATCTGTGGGCAGGAAGAAGGACCCAGAGTCACTCTGCCTGCCTACACCTCAATTCCAGACTTCAGCCTGCAGAGCTGTGTGACCACATCAATATACTGTGTGACAGCAGCCCCAGCACCCTAAATCACAGCAAACACTGTCTCGGATGACTACCAGAGTCAGACTCCAGTCCTGTATCCCCTGGTGGAATGGCTAGGTCTTGTTTGCCCATGTCGCCCCTCCTGTGACACCCCCACGGCTCACTCCTAACTTAGCCCATGCACCCAGAACCTATGTACCCCCCATACAGCAGGGATGTGGCCCCATCTCCTGGGCCCTCATGGCCTGGCCTGGGCACCGCCCCGTTTGCAGGAGTTCTGCTGCTACTGCTCTGTGGGGGTGCCCGCCCCTCAGCCCCAACCTGAGTCACACCTGGGCACAGTGGGGGAGCCCCAGGGGCTGGAGGCCAGTGAGATACTGGAACATCACCGCACTGAGCATGCTTTCCTTGTTCCCTTGGCCACCCGCCCACATACAGCACCAGTGGAGAGGAGCACTTCCCACTTTGTACTGAAGAATACTTGACTTTTCAGCCTATTTCTCAGCCAGATCCTATTCTTGAGGAAAGAAGATAAAGTGGGGATGTCATTGTCCATGGATTTAGCCCATTAAATCTGATCTTTTTATTAGCATCAGGAAGGCAAGTGTAAATAAACAAACACTCCTCTGTCCCTACTTAGAGCTTGGTGGCTGCTCTCCATAAAACATCCCAGTGAAATTCTCTCATTATGCAGGGCTGCCAAGCCTGGAGGTCTTTCCTTCTCCATCAAACCCAAGGCCTGGTTCCTCCCCAGCCTGCAGGGTGCTGTAGGACACTAGCGGACCCATCCTCTCTCACGGCATGCTCAGCAGAAATCCATCCATCCGGATGTGTTCTCCTGATGAGACAGGGCTGAACAACACACTTTCCTGAACACAGTGGCACGAGTGTCCACTGGGACAATAGGAAAGTCCTCAAACTGAGGCATCCACAGCTTTGTGATGCAAGGTACAAGCTCCACTGCACTCAGCATTCTCCCGCAGTCAGGGCTGACCTTGACCTCCCTCTTTACCATCCTGTGAGGATAGAGGCCTCTCTGCTGCAGCTCAGAATACTCTGCCCTTCTGTTCTGCCTGCTAGAGAGAGCCCCACTTAGCAGGCATCTCAAGGTCACAGTGGCCAGGGGCCCTGGACACACAACCCATAGGGCCTTCCCTTTCCTGTGGAAGGCTCTGTCCCTGCTGACCTGTGAGAGCACAGGCTCTGTGCTTGTGTGATGTGTGTGTTGTCTTGTTTTATCTGAGTTTACCACACTGCACTTACTATGTTGTTGCTTTTGTCCCTGACCAACATGTCTCAAAGACCTTTTGCTGCCACCCATGTTCTTTGCCATGTCCTTTTAGTCCCTGCCATTTCTATAATAATGAACTTCAGGTTGTTTCTATTTTGATTTTATGTTTAAAATTACAAGTGAGGGTATAATTAGCTTCCCTGTACCTCCTTGTATCTAGCCCTTTGAACATGGGTGATTATTTTTCTGAGAAAGTGAGTGAGCTTTATCAGCTGAAATACGAGGTGTGATCAAAACCTATGGTGAACGTTTAAATTATAAACATGTATTACAGTCAAAGATTTATCATCATTAATCCCCCTCACTTTTTTCCCCATTAAGTTTATTGGTACATTTTAGGTATAAAATACAGTTACATTCATCATTGGGATCTTGTACAAAGTTTACATGACGTATCTTGGTCTTTATTTTGTCCCTTTCCCCTGCCCTCCCTTCACCCCCTCCACCCTTCCCTATTTACAAAGACTTTGTTTCCATTTTTTTCCTTTTCTCATATTTTTTCTTTTTCCTTCTTTCCTTTCCCCTACCCTTCCCACTTCCCCTAGAACTTTTCTTTCTATTGCACAATATCAATTATACATTTTTAATTACAATACCAAGATTTAGAGGACATTACCACAGATTTTACAGTGTTTAAAAGGATATAGAAAGCATACTTCAAAAATCTGTTTTGAAATAAATTTGACAACTTCTAAGAAGTACCTTGGAAGACAAATTAATGAAACTAACTCTGGAGGAAATATAAAATTTGAATAGCACCTATTAAAGAAAGTATATTCCTAGCTTGAAAACCTACCTCTATGACAACAGGCTCATATACATTTTAACTGATGAATTATATCAAACATTTAAAGCAGAAGAAAAGAAGGAACACTTCTCCTTTCATTTTAGGAAATCGATATTGTACTAATACTAAAACAAGATAAAGATAATAGAAGAAAAAATTATGAACATAGATTAAAAAAAAATTTAACAAAATAATTAGAAGTCAGATCTGGCAGTATGTAGAAAGTGGTTTTATTATAGGGATGGCAACGTTGGTTCAGCATTGGAAGATCCACCCCCAAAAGTCATCATTTTAGCAGAGGAAAGGAAAAAGCCATATGATCCTGTCACTAGTTGCAGAACAAGTATGGGGCTAGATTCTACAGCTATTCATGGTAAAAGCTATTAGGAGTCTAGAAGTAGAACAGAAACTTCTCAACAGATAAAAGACATGTACTCCATACTTCCAGCAAAAACACCTTATATGAATGGAGAAGATACAATGTTTTCTCCCTAAGGTGGGGAACAGAGGCAGATATGTCTACTCTTCATCTGTCCATTAAACTTTGAAACCTAGGCCCAAACCAAAATAGTCTGGCAATAAAAATAAACAAGTAGCATAGGATTGGCAAGGAAGAAGCAAAATCTTTATATGTAGATGAGACGATCATCTACAGAGAAAATATTCAGAAATCTCTAGGAGCCCCTAGAACTTGTATTTGAATTTAGCAGGATTAGAAAACACAAGATATATATAAAAATTCAGGTCTATGTATACTTGCTATAAATGAAGAATTGGATATTGAAATTTAAAAGTTATGTAGGAGTACAAAGGACCTAGAAAAGTAAAAAGAAAAAAGAAACAGTATTGGAAGACATTTTTGTACCTAATTTTAAGGCTTCCTCTAAAGCTACAGTAATCAAGGCAATGTTGGCATAAGGAAAGACATATAGATTAATGGAATAAAACAGAGAATCTAGAAATACAACCACACATATATGGTCCACTGAGTTCTGAAAGATTATTTAACATTAACATTTTATAGAATACAAACTCAATTCAAGAGCAGAGGAAAAGATAGTGTTTTCAGCAAATGGTACCAGAACACCTAGTATCTGAATATAAAAAATTAACCTCAACCCTTTATTTTCATACATAAAAATAACTTGAAAGGATCTATGAACCTAAATAGGAAAGACTAAAACTATAAAACTTTAAGAAGAAATTATGAGGGAAAATGTTCATGAGTTTAAGGTAGGCAAGAATTTCCTAGGATATAAAAAACATGAGTATAAAAGAAAAAAATTGATAAATGAGATTCCATGAAAATTTAGAAAAGACATCATTAAGAAAATGAAAAGTAGTCCTTAACCAGAACATATTTATAATACATATAACCTATGATCAGAATATATAAAGAACTCTTACAGCTCATTAATAGACAACTCAATTAAAAAGTAGACACAAGAAGATGATAAATAGCCAGTATAGCACAAGGAAAAGTGGAACACTAGAATCAGAAAAATACTAATCAGTACAATAACAAGATCATATTATACACTCATTAGGGAGATGAAGTTAAAGGTTTAAAAAGAACAAATGTCAGCTTAGGTGTGAACCAGTTAGAACTTTCTAATACTGCTAATGTGAATGTAAAATCATAAAACCATTTTGGAAAACAATAAAGAAATTTCTTGTATTACTGTTATGAACCAAAAGTTCTACTCTTAAGTTTTTACTTAAGAGAAATGAAAGCACATGTTCACAATATATTTGTACATACAAGTTGACTATTACTTATCTGAAATTCTTGGGACCAGAAGTCTTTTAGATTTTGTTTAGAAATCCACTTGATCTGCAAAGAGGATAGCTACTCCTGCTTTTTTTCGGGTTCCTGTCACATGCAGTATTATTTTCCACCCTTTAACTTTCAGCCTATGAGTTTCTTTTTGAATTAAGTGTGTTTCTTGTATGCAGCATATTGTTGGATCTTGCTTCTTGACCCATTCTGCCAGTCTATTTCTTTTTATTGGTGAACTGAGACTATTAACATTGATGGTTATAATTGATACATATTGACTTATTATTATCATGACTTTTTCTTTTAGTTGGATACTCCCCCTTTGCATTTAATTTCTTTTCATGATTGATGGTTTCATTCTGTTGGGCTTCCTGGGGTTGTGATCCTCACTGTCTTTTCCTAGGATATTGTCTAAAAATTTTTGGAGTGCTGGTTTGGTACTCATGAAGTTTCTAAGGTGACCTTTATCATGAAAGTATCTTATTTCTCCATCAATTTTGAAAGATAGTTTTGCAGGATACATCAATCTGGAGGCTGTTTTCCTTTAGGGCTTGAAATACATAGCTCCAAGCTCTTCTTGCCTTGAGGGTTTGTGTTGAGAAGTTTGCTGTGATTCTGATGGGCTTTCCTTTGTATGTGATTTGTTTCTTTTCTCTAAATGCTTGTAGAATTTTGTTCTTCTGTTGAGTTTCTGGAATCTGAACTATTGTATGCCTATGCGCAGATTTTTTTTTTTTTAATTCAGGCTAGTTGGAGTTCTATATGCTTCAATTATCTGTACGTCAAGGTATTTTCCCCTGCTTGGGAAGTTTTCTGCCATTACTTCTGTGAATAGTTTTTTTTTATGTTGTCTGCATTCTCCTGTTTCTTCATTGACTCCAATCAGTCTTATGTTATCATCTTTGCTTCTGGATTGATTTCTCATGGTCCCTTACAATTTTAAAGAAATTTTTCTTTTCCTGGTCACTAATTGCAATCTTTTCTTCTATGTCTGAAATTCTGTCCTCACATTGGTTCATTCTGCTGCGTAAACCTTCAATGGAGTTTTTAATCTCCTGGAAATCTGTTTGCATCTATTTTATGAGTTCTATTTGTTTCCTATGTTGGGATTTTGTTGGGAGCAATGCTACATAATTCTAGGGAAAAATCATTTGGTTAGCCTAGTTCTCTTGCCTACAGCCAAGCTACAGAATAACTCCAGTTTGGCCTCCAGTCACAACTGAGACTTCAGTGATCCAGTGATGCTGTGATTCTCCAGGACAAGAAACATCCTGGGAGAACAAACATCTGCTCAGTTCCTCATTGTTCTTGGACTGATTAACATCTTGTTTGCCGGAGATGTACTGAACTCTCTGCAAGCCTTCCGTTACACCTTGTTTATCCCAATGTGAACTATTGAACCCTCTGCAAGTCATTTGCTACGTTTGTTTCTCCCGATGTACTGAATAAAAGGTGTGGTAAGCTGGGGGCTTTTGTCTTTGCTGCCCAGAGCAGCACTGATCAGACCCGAAGCTCAGCTTCTTCTCAGTCTCATTTTCTACCTTTCCTGTAATTCACCGTGTGCTGCCGTGGCTCGCAGGAGACCAGGACTCACTGCAGAGGTTCTGGTAACATCCCCTTCCCCTGTCCCCTACAGGATTTCATCATGTTCCTCAGCTCCTCTATTTTTTTAATCTGTGTTCACTCTAGATTTATTAATCATGTCTTGCACTATGGGCAAAATCTCTGCTGTTATCTGAGATATTATTTCTGATTTCATTTTTTCCAGATTTTCTTTTGTTGCCAGTTCAGGGAGTCCAGGTGGTTAAGTATCAGATTGCTCCATCTTGTTTCCCTTTGGGGTTGCCTTAGGTGATCTGGAAGTCTGGTTTTGAGACTTGTTTATGTGTCTTCTCATTTCAACAGATGCAGCCTGCTGTGACTTTGTTGAGGCAACTTTTACTCACCCAGTGGTCTTCAATTCTCTGCAAGCCACCAAGCAGCCTTAATTCCTAGGTTTAGAAAGGTGGCCTTCTGGATCCCTGAGCTGACCTGTTGTCTGGGCTGGCTTCTGGCTCTGGCCTGTGCACACTTGGGATGGTATCTAGGTGTGCCTCTGGCTAGGGCTCCTATGTACCTGTTGTCTGAGAAGGTCTTTGGCTGGGGGCTGTGCAGCCCAGTTCCTGCTGTGTGAGCAAACTTCCAGCTAGGGTCTTGTGCACTTACTGATGGTATCGGGGCAAACCTCTGGCTGTTGGTTGTGTACCTGTGCAGCTCTTTTCCAAGCAGGCCCTTGGCTTGGGCCAGTGTGCCCCAGACTCTGGGGTTAGGGCATAGCCCTGGCTGGGATCTGCTTGCAGCTGCACTGCTCTGGTCCACACTGCTGCTCCCCTAACTAAGGTAGTCTGATGTTTCTTTATTGCAGAGATTTTCTTCACTTCTCCACTGGGCTTTAATTTTCATCAAGGAGCCTCAGAGAGACCCTCTTTCTATTGTTCACTTCTGCTCTATCTTCTTGAGCTCAGAACAATGTCCTTTATGACCCCTGCTACTCTGTGGTGTGGATCCAGGTAATGGCTCGGCACAGCCATGGTGGGGGGGGGCGGTGATGGGACAGTGCTGGTGCCTGCAAGGCTCACCTCCTTGGTGCTCCAGGGAGGTGAGCCCTGGGGGGCTCTGCTCCTTGGTGCTCTGGGGAGGTGGTACTGCAGCCCAGGAGGGTCACCTCCTTGACACTGTGGTGGTGGTGGGGTTCTGCTCCTCCAATTCCCCTCATTTTGAACACACTTATCCCATTGTCCCTGCCACTTTCTGAAGTAGTTCTGGAAGTCCTCTTTTCTGAGGGTCTTTATGAAATGTGATTTAAAAAAAAAAATACAGTGAAAGCTCCTGCCGAGTGGCATCCAATGGAAAGACAGGCTTGTAAAAACATGGCACTGTGTCCTTAGTTATGTTATTCATCAGATCTGGCACCATGTGGCTTCTGGCTCTTGTGTGATGTGTGTCTGAAGTCAAATAGGCTACCAAAGGTAAGTGTTTTGAATCAATTTTAGACATTGAGGCAGCCAGGACAGCATAACTACACTCACAAAGAAGGACTTCACAACTGAATCAGAAAGTGACAAGAATAATGTGATAAATATGTTCCAGGTAAAGGGGAGGGCTCATTTTAGTTACAGCAGTCATTCTGAATTGCCCTTTAAAGCGGCTGTATTGATGTACAGTGCCATGAAAACAATTACAGTAGTATTGTCAATTTTATCAAACTTAGAAAATTTTGCCATGCTAATGATTCAAAATGTCTTCATCACTGTTTTAAATGGATTTCCCAAATAAGAAAGTGTCTTTTGTTTAAGTGTCTTATGTTGTGAACCATCTTACATTTACTGGCCATTTGTATTTTTGTTACTGTAAATGACCTCCTCAAGTGTTTTCCCATTTTTCTCTTTGTCGTTGGCCTTTGCTCAAATAAAGGCAGTCTTGACATATTTAGAATATTGGCCTTTTATCTATTACACATTATAAATAGTGTACATTTTTTTCAATTTTTAAAGTAATGTCTTTTACTTTTTTAACCTTTAATCTTGCAGAGTTTAAATTTCAATGCGATCATATTTGTCAAATCTTCATGCCGTTTAGAAAGGATTTCTTATTCTTGGCCTTTCCTACTCCTGAGTCAGAAACATTCTCCCTCCCAATATTTATTTTTCACTTTTTCATTGCTATTGTTTAACTCTGCAACTCATCTGAAACTTATTTTTATAAATAGTAGTGAAAGTAAGCATACAGGTAAAAGTCCTAATTTGGATTATCAGGCAGTCCATTTTTCCTGCTGGTTTTAATGCTATCATATCACAGACTAACCATAAACAGACTTAAGAAAATGTTTGTGTTTTCTATCCTTTGATGTATTGGTCTCTTTTTACACATTATTTTACATTCTTTGCCTTTATAGTAAATGTTGATAGGTGATAAGGGCGATGGTTGCTTATTTCCCCTTTTAAAATTGTCTTGAGCATATGAATTTCAGAATTAGAATTTCCCATCATAATAAGAGGAATTGCAACAGCCTAAGGAGTACTGAGTTGAAATTGTAGAGTCCTCTCCAAAGTATTAATGTATTTGCCGCTCAGTATTCTCAACAATGAAAATGGTTTCTCTTCTCGTTTATCCTCTCATTTATTCCTTCAATGTAATTTTTTTTAATTTATGAAGATTTGATTCATAAAGATCTGCCATTTCCAGCTAGGGTTATTCTTAGCTACTACATGGGTTTTGCTGCTATTGGGGGTTAATCATACTGATGTTATGTTTTTAATTGGCTACTGCAGATGTACTGAAAGATGGCTAAAGCATGCTGCTGTTTCCTATCACTTGCAGATGCTAATGAAATCTCTTCTAAATATTTGTCAGTTGAACCTTTCCTGTGCTCAAAGTAGACAACCATGCCTGAGAAGAAATGTCAGTTTGGTGGTTACCCCTCTGGAAAAACAGGACTTCTAGACTCACAGAGGCTGAAGTTGCAGGGATAGGGGATACAAACTTCACAAGGGGTCCCTGGGATTGATGGCAAGTGGTATCCTCATGAGTTCACCAGGATTCAAACCATCAATTCCATGTTTGAGGCATGGGGCCATAAAGTAGTCATTGGCCTGTGGTCAATATTGGATCCCAGAGAGTGGTACCCATTCTCACAGTGAATCATGTCTACAGAGACACCTCAGATACATTCTCATTATTATTCTAATTATGTACACATATGAAGCATACAGATCGATGGGATCCAGTATTCTGTGTCCACACATGCAGACCTCTGCTATCAGCAACATTTTCAGATCCATTTCACCTCGGGCCACCCAGATACCTTCTTGGAGGTGTAGTCAGTGAAAGGACCCACTCCATTGTCAAGAGGACTGCTTGTCACAGATGATGTTGTGAGGAGCCCCTGCTGGTGGGTAAACACTCCAAAACTCAGAGCAAGAGGATAGCTCAGTCCAAGTAGGCAGAAGAAGCAAATCAGGACCAAGAAAGACCAGGCTCACCATGACTACAAGATTCCTGGCCCTTTCCAGGGCACAGGAAGCTGATGCCATGAACTTGCTGCCACGTAGTAAACCATCTTTTTAGAGAGTTCTAGGGCATGTCAGGGGTTCAGTGTGTGTGTAGCTGGCAGCTTGGCATTTGCTCAGTGGGCCCTGGTCAATTAGAGCCTGTGCTGTTGGGTCCAGGCCTCCAGAGCCCTTCTTGCTATGGCAACGTCTCTGCTCATGCGCCTGCCTAGTCAGCACCAAGGCCCAGACACAGGCTGTCTGAGCTCAGCACCTGAGTCAGACACACTACTTGCTCCTCACTGCCCTGTCTGTTGTGGGTGTGCTCAAGGGGACATTGACACATGACACAGACACCTTCACACTCCTCCTCCCTCATCCCACTCATAGTCCGGCTCCCTCATCACACCATGCTGGAAGCATGGTGTGTGTGTGTGTGTTCACTCATGTCTTCAGCAGGACTGCTGTTCTCCCTATGTAGGGTGGGTGTGGGATCCTCATGAGGGACTTTCCCTCAAACTCTTCTTTCAGGGCAACCTCTGAGCGGGGCTGTAATGCAGCAACTGCTGCCCATTTGAGTTTTATCAATTATGGCAGCCAGCCCATTAGTGAGCTTGCTCTTTCCTCTGAGGTCTAAAGGACTGACTGTCCAGCAGCCATGGGTGTGGGCTGAGGGAGGGACCCATGTGCTCCTTGGCTCCATATGTGTCCCAGTCCACTAATGTCCCACAAAGTCCCCTCACAGGGGACTTCATGTGAGCCAGGTCATCTCAGGAGGCTCTGCTCAGGAACATGTTGCCCCATGCCCGATTCCCCTCCCTCATGCACAGGACAAGCCCAAGCTCTGAGTCATTTGCACCTGTCCTCCACTCACCAAGGCCCAGCTTTGCTCCAGAGCTAACACTTACCTTAATATTTTCTCACTTGGGTTTTCCACAAAGTACTCGCAGCCCCTTTCCCACCACAGGTACCTCCAGGAGCAGAGTCTATTGTGTTGTGTGGCCCAAGCAGCTGAGATACTTCCTCCAGTCTGGATTGCCCAGCACCTCTGGCCCTCGGGCTCAGCTCACAGCTGGCAGCCTCTGTGCTCCTGAGAGGACAGTGTTTCAGGGGCAATTCTTCTTTTCTGAAGCTCGTTGACCCTTACATCTAGGTCCCAGCCTGGACCTCGCCTCTGTCTTCCTCCCTAACTGAGCAAGGCTCTCAGATAAGTTTCATCCATTTCATGGTTTGGATCCATGAGTGATTCCTCTGAGCCTCTGTTGGCCAAGTCCCCTGTGGCCTGTAATAGCCTCCAACTTCTGGGAAGAACTGGTGATGATTTCTGTCACACCTCT
The DNA here is from genome assembly GCF_053883595.1 of Heterocephalus glaber. Classification (NCBI taxonomy): domain Eukaryota; kingdom Metazoa; phylum Chordata; class Mammalia; order Rodentia; family Bathyergidae; genus Heterocephalus; species Heterocephalus glaber. Next base: position 125,069 of record NW_028258212.1, on the reverse strand, counting down.
GCTGTGCCAGCAGTGCTTCTCTGGCACCAACTGCTCTTCCTCTGCCATCCATCTCTCCTTGGCACAAGCTAGAGCTGTACCACTTGCACCCTGACCCCCTGCATCCACCGACCACCAGGAATGCATCCCTCCACACCAGTCAGACAGGGGCGAGCCAGCTTCCCAGGGCCACTGTGGAATCTCTTCCTAGGCCACTCACAGCACTGATTATCTTAGGCTGGACTCCTAGGCATGGACTCTGAGAGGAGAGCTCTGGCACAGTGTCCTGTGGGGCAGCCTTGGGCCACCTGTCCTGCAGTGAAGACAGTGGGACCTGGGAGCTCTCCTCAAACCAGGGCTGAGGTAGCCTTCAGTGCCCCAAAAGTGAGCAAGGTAGCCAGGAGTGTGGACCTCCATATGGCCAGCAGAAGTCAGGTCTGTTCTGGAGAGGGCAGGACCATCCCCCGAGTCAAGGGCAATTCCCAGTGAGGGAACACAACCAAGGACGCTGGAACAGCAAAAACATTGATGAGAAAAGTGGTGCAGTCTAAATAAGTGCTGTGCTTTATAGTAATAATATAATGGCAGGATTAGTTTTTCAGCTTTCATAAGTGTGATGTAAGATGCTAAGGTAAAGAGAAGAGGGATGAAGAGTTCTTTAACACAATATGAAAGCGGGAAATGATGCATAAGCCTCCCCATGAATATGAAGCATGCCCTTTTAACACTTGTCCTTCAAATTAAAAATGTTTGGGGGAATTTCCTAATGTAGATTCATCCCTTGTAACAGAATTTACATGGAAATTGAGATTTTCTGTACATATATTTAATAAGAACATTCTATGCTGGATCTGTTTTCTAAAAGTCCTCCAATTGAGAAGCAAAGCCAGTCCAGCACCTGGAAGGAAGCTCCCCTGCTGCCATCCCAAGCACCTAGGGCAGAGAAGCTGAGCTGGTCCCAGCACCTGGAAGGAAGCTCCCCTGCCACCATCCAAAGTTCCTACAGCAGAGAAGGTGAGCTGGTCCCAGAATCCACAAGGAAGCTCCCCCGCCACCATCCCAAGCTCCTAGGGCAGAGAAACTGAGCCATGTGGGCACCAGAAGCACTCTACCCACCGTGGAAATGAGAAGACACATAAACAAGTCTCAAAAACAGACTTCTGGATCACCTAAAGCAACCCCAAAGGGCAATGAGATGGAACAATCTGATACTCAACCACCTGGACTCTCTGAACTGGCAACAAAAGAGGATCTGGGAAAAATGAAATCAGAAATAATTACTTAGGTAACAGCAAAGATTTTGCTCATGGTGCAAGACATGATTAATAAATCTAGACAGGATACAGATAAAAAAATAGAGGATCTGAGGAACATGATGGAATCCCAACATAGGAAACAAATGGAATCCATAAAACAGATGCAAACAGATTTCCAGGAGATTAAAAACTCCATCAAAAGTCCGCACAGCACAATGAGCCAATGTGAGGATAGATTTTCACATATACGAATCAGCCCACTGCAGACAGACAGGTCTGTGCACGCCCTACCAAGGTCCTGAGTCCCGTGGAAGATGCCTAACCACCCCGCTGCAGACAGGCAGCTCTGTCCATGGCCTACCGAGGTCCTGAGTCACACAGAACACACCAAATCAGCCCTCTGCAGACAGGCAGGTCTGTGCATGCCCTACCGAGGTGCTGAGTCATGTGGAAGACACCGGATCACCCCACTGCAGACAGGCAGCCACCTGATTCCACACTACAAAGACTCAGAGGACACCAGACCACCAGACCAAGGTACTGAGTCCCACTGTTCCTGGCCCAGATGTAGGGGCTTCTGAGCCGTCATCTCACTGCTCCTGGTCCAGAGGAAGGGGCTTCCCGGTCACCATCCCTCCCGCTGCTCCTAGCCCAGAGGAAAGGGCTTTTAGGCCACCTTCTGTCCCACTGCTCCTGGCCCAGAGGAAGGAGCTTCCAGGCCACCATCCCTCCCACCACTCCCGGCCCAGAGGGAGGGGCTTCTGAGCCACCAACCCACTGCTCCTAGTTGAGAGGAAGGGGTTTCTCGGCCACCATCCCTGCAGCTGCTCCCAGCCCACAGAAAAGGGCTTTTGGGTCACCATCCCTACCGCTGCTCCCAGCCCCTGTCCCACCTCACCCAGCTCAGAGGAGGTAACCCGTGCAGGCACTAACAGACCCTCACCCCAGTCAGAATGAGAAAACATGTAAATAAGTCTCAAAACCAGACTTCCAGATCACCTACAGCAACCCCAAAGGGAAATGAGATGGAACACTCTGATACTCAACCACCTGGACCCACTGAACTGGCAACAAAAGGGGATCTGGAAAAAATGAAATCAGAAATAATTTTGCAGATAACAGGAGAAATTGTGCCCCTGGTGTAAGACATGGTTAATAAATCTAGAGAGGAGCTGAGGACCACGATGGAATCCCAATATAAGAAACAAATGGAATCCATAAAACAGATGCAAATAGATTTCCAGGACATGAAAAACTCTATTGAAAGTCTACACAGCAGAATGAGCCAATGTGAGGACAGAATTATAGATATAGAAGATAAGATTGCAATTAGTGACCAGGAAAAGAAAAATTGCTTCAAAATTATAAAGGAACATGAGAAATCAATCCAGCAGCTGCTAGATGATGCAAAAAAGAATAACATAAGACTGATTGGGCTCAATAAAGAAACAGGAGAGAGTGCAGATGACATAAAAAATCTCTTCACAGAAATAGTGGCAGAAAACTTCCCAAGCAGGGGAAAAGAGCTTGACATACAGATAAGTGAGGCATATAGGACTCCAAATAGCCTTGATCAAAAAAAAAAAATCTACACATAGGCATATAATTGTTAAGATTCCAGAAACACAATCGAAGAACAAAGTTCTCCAAGCAGTCAGAGAAAAGAAACAAACCACATACGAAGAAAAGCCCATCAGAATCACAGCAGACTTCTCAACACAAACCATCAAGGCAAGAAGAGCTTGGAGTGACATACTCCAAGCCCTAAAAGAAAACAGCCTCCAACCCAGATTGATGTACCTTGCAAAACTATCTTTCAAAGTGGATGGAGAAATAAGATACTTTCATGATAAAGAACACCTTAGGAACTTCCTGAATACCAAACCAGCACCCCAAAGAACTTTACACAATATCCTAGGAACAGACATTGAGGATCACAACCCCAGGAAGCAAAGCAGAATGAACCCATCTGGCATGACAAGAAATTAAATGGAAAGGGGGAGAACCCAACAAAAGGAAAAAGTCATGGCAATGACAAGTCAATACATTTCAGTTATAACCATCAATGTTAATGGCCTCAATTCACCAGTCAAAAGAAGTAGACTGGCCGAATGGGTCAAGAAGCAAAATCCAACAATATGCTGCATGCAAGAAACACACTTAATTCAAAAGGAAACTCATAGACTGAAAGTTAAAGGGGAGGGGGGACAATACTCCATGCAGCAGGAACCAGAAAAAAAGCAGGAGTAGCTATCCTCTTGGCAGATCAAGTAGATTTCAAATCAACACTGATTAAGAGAGACAAAGAAGGACACTACATCCTTGTAAAGGGAACAATCCAAAGGGAAGAGATGACAATCATAAATAGCTATGCAACAAACACTAGTGCACCCAACTATATAAAACAAATACTAATGGACATGAAAAGTCATCTATGCACTAATACAATTGTAGTGGGGGACCTCAACACCCCACTGTCACAAATAGATAGATCAACTAGACTAAAAATGAATAATGAAACACTAGAACTCAATCGAACTCTTGGACAAATGAACTTAACAGATGTTTACAGACTCTTCAACCCCACAAAATCAGAATACACATTCTTCTCAGCTGCACATGGGTCATTCTCCAAAATAGACCACATACTCACACATAGAACATGTTTAAGTAAGTGCAAAGGAATTGAAGTTATCCCCTGTATATTATCAGACCATAATGCGATGAAATTGGAGATCCATAGCAAAAGAAACTGGAAAAATTTCATAAACACGTCGAAATTGAACAACACACTTCTGAATAACCAATGGGTCACAGAGGAAATTAAAGAAGAAATCAGACAGTTCCTTCAATTCAATGACAATGACATTAAAACATATTGGAATCTATGGGACACAATGAAAGCAGTCTTATGAGGGAAATTCATAGCAGTGAATATGCATATTAGGAAAACAGAATGAGCCCAATTAAAGAACCTGATGCTGCACCTCAAGCTTCTAGAAAAAGAAGAGCAGGACAACCCCAAAGCTCATACAAGGGAGGAAATTATAAAGATCAGAGGAGAAATCAATGCAATGGAGACTAAGAGAACAATACAAAAAAATCAATGAACCCAAGAGTTGGTTCTTTGAAAGAATCAACAAAATTGACAAACCCTTAGCCAAACTTATCAGAAAAAGGAAAGAAAAGGCCCAAATCCATGCAATTAGGAATGAAAAGGGTGAAATTACTACAGACCCAGCAGAAATCCAGATGATCATCAATACCTACTTCCAGAACCTATACACCAATAAGATGGACATCACAGAAGAAATGGACAAATTCCTAAATACATATGAATTACCAAAGTTGAATGAAGAAGACCTAAAAATTCTGAACAACCCAATATCAACAAATGAAATTGAAAATGTAACTAAAAACCTATCAACTATGAAAAGCCTGGGCCCTGATGGCTCCACTACTGAATTCTACCAGACATTTAGAGAAGAACTGCTGCCACTACTGTTTAAACTCTTCAATGAAATTGAAAGGGAAGCAATACTCCCAAATTCATTCCTGGAAGCAAGCATCATCTTGATCACCAAAGCAGAGAAAGACCCAACCAAAAAGGAGAACTATAGGTCAATCTCACTAATGAACATAGATGCAAAAATCCTTAATAAGATAATGGCAAACAGAATGCAGAAGATCATCAAGATCATACACCCTGATCAAGTGGGATTCATCCCAGGGATGCAGGGATGGTTCAATATATGAAAATCAATTAATGAGATACACTATATCAATAGAGCCAAGGACAAAATCCATATGATTATTTCCATAGATGCAGAAAAAGCATTTGACAAAATCCAGCATGCATTTATGATAAAAACCCTACAAAAAATTGGAATAGATGGTCTCTACCTCAAACTGATAGAAGCCATCTATGAAAAACCAACAGTCAATATCATACTAAATGGTCAAAAACTGAAATCCTTCACACTCAAATCAGGAACAAGACAAGGATGTCCACTATCACCACTCTTCTTCAATATAGTTCTGGAAACATTAGCCACGGCAATTAGACAAGAGAAAGAAATAAAAGGAATAAAGATAGGAAATGAAGAAGTCAAATTGTCATTATTTGCAGATGACATGATACTCTATATAGAAGACCCCAAGAACTCCACCAAAAGTCTTCTAGACTTAATAACCAAATTCAGTCAAGTAGCTGGTTACAAGCTCAACACACAAAAATCAATAGCTTTCCTCTATACCAATGACAGACTCACTGAGAGAGAAATAGGGCCAATAATTCCTTTCACAATAGCATCCAAAAAACTGAAATACCTACGAATCATCCTAATGAAAGAAATCAAAGACCTCTTCTCTGAAAACTATGGCACTCTGAAAAGAGAGATTGAAGATGATATCAGAAAATGGACAGACATCCCCTGCTCCTGGGTAGGAAGGATTAATAGAGTGAAAATGGCCATACTTCCAAAACTGCTATATAGATTTAATGCAATTCAATTGAGATCCCAGCAGCATACTTCATAGACCTTGAGAAAACAATCCACAAATTCGTTTGGAACAAGAAGAGACCCAGAATAGCAAAAGCAATTCTAGGTAACAGAGACATGGCAAGGGGTATCACAATCCTCAACCTGCAACTATACTACAAAGCTACTGTGATAAAAACAGCATGGTACTGGCAAAGAAACAGACTCGAGGACCAGTGGAACAGATTAGAAGATGCAGAAACAAGGCCAGACACACTCAGCCATCTCATCTTTGATAAAGGAGCCAAACACCCTCACTGGAGGAAAGATAGCCTTTTTAATAAATGGTGCTGGAAAAATTGGGCTTCAACTTGCCAAAGATTAAAACTAGACCTATATCTCTTGCCATGCACTAAACTGAAATCAAAATGGATTAAAGATCTAAATATTAAAATAGAAACTCTGAACCAGTTGGAACAGAGGTTAGGTAGAACCCTTGAAGACATCGGTGTGGGAAAAGATTTTATGAACAAAACCTCAGTTGCCCGTGTGCTAGCACAAACAATCAACAAATGGGATCTCTTCTTATTAAAAAGCTTCTGCACAGCAAGAGAAACCACCATCAGTGTGAAGAGATAACCCACAATGTGAGAAAAAAATCTTCACCTGCTCTTCCTCAGACAAAGGTCTACTATCTCGAATCTATAAAGAACTTAAAAAGATCAGACCTCCCAAATTGAAAGACCCAATCCAAAAATGGGCATCTGAAATGAACAGACATTTCTCACACAAAGAAGTAGAAATAGCAAATAAATACATGAAAAAATGTTCAACATCACTGGTCATTGGAGAGATGCAAATGAAAACAACGCTGAGATTCCACTTCACTCCAGAAAGAATGGCTGCTATCATGAAATCAACCAATAACAAATGCTGGTGGGGCTGTGGGGAAAGAGGAACCCTGATCCACTGCTGGTGGGAGTGTAGGCTGTTGCAACCACTGTGGAAATCAGTATGGAGATACCTCAAAGAACTAGAAGTGGAAGTCTCATTTGACCCCACTATTCCCCTGCTGGGGATCTTCCCCAAAGAATTAAAAGAATCATACCACAGTGATATATGTGCACCCATGTTCATAGCAGCACAGTTTGTAATAGCTAAATCTTGGAAACAGCCCAAATGCCCATCAACTGGAGACTGGATAAAGAAAATACAGGTTTTTATAAAATGGAGTACTACTCAGCCATAAAAAATGAGAAATTAGAGACATTTATAGCTAAGTGGATGCACATTGAGGCAATACTCTTAAATGAAATAAATAGGACACACATGTGTAAATACCAAATAGTTTCTCTGGTGTGAGAAACTGAAAGTGTAAATCTGGACTAAATGTATAATAGGTCATGTGAAATAGGAAGAAAAGGGGGAAAGGGGAAGGAAGTGGGAGGGGTAGGGGAAAGGATAGAAGGAAATGGGATTAATATGAGAAAATGGAAAAATAGGAACAAAATCTTTGTAAATAGGGAGGAATGGAGGGGTTGCAGGGATGGCTGGGCAAGGGTGAAAAATCAGAACCAAGAGAGACTATGTAAAGGTGCAAATTTCCAATGATGAATGTCATTATATTGTATACCTAAAATGTACCAATGATTAGAATGAATAATCGATAATGTAAAATAGGAAGAAGAGGTCCAAAGGGTTAAGTGTAGTGGGAGGGGCAGGGGAAAGGAAAGAAAGGAAAGGAAAAAATGATGAGAAATGGGAAAAATGGAAATAAAGTCTTTGTAAATAGGGAAGGGTGGAGGGCGTGAATGGAGGGCTAGGAATGGGGAAAAAATAAGACCCATGATGAATTATATAAAGGTACAATTCCCAATGAGAAATGCAATTGTGTTGTATACCTACAATGTACCAATAAAAGAATTTAATACAAAAAAAAAAGAATTTCACATATAGAAGATAAGATTGCAATTAGTGACCAGTAAAAGAAAAATTGCTTTAAAATTGTAAAGGAACATGAGAAATCAATCCAGCAGCTGCTAGACAATGCAAAGAAGAATAACATCAGACTGATTGGAGTCAATGAAGAAAGAGGAGAGAGTGCAGATGACATAAAAAAAATGCTCACAGAAGTGATGGCAGAAAAACTTCCCAAGGAGGGGAAAAGAACTTGACATACAGATAAGTGAGGCATACAGGACTTCAGCTAGCCTTGATAAAAAAAAAATCTACACATAGGCATATAATAGTTAGGATTCTAGAAATCCAACAGAAGAACAAAATTCTACAAGCAGTGAGAGAAAAGAAACAAATCACATACAAAGGAAAGCCCATCAGAATCACAGCAGACTTCTCAATGCAAACTCTCATGGCAAGAAGAGCTTGGAGTGATGTATTTCAAGCCCTAAAGGAAAACAACCTCCAAGCCAGATTGATGTACCTTGCAAAACTATCTTTCAAAATTGATGGAGACGTAAGATACTTTCATGATAAAGAGCCCCTCAGGAACTTCATGAATACCAAACCAGCACTCCAAAAAATTTTAGACAATACCCTAGGAAAAGACAATGAGGATCACAACCCCAGGAAGCCCAGCACAATGAATCCATTGGGCGTGACAAATTAAATGCAAAGGGGGAGAATCCAAGAAAAAGAAAATGTCATGACAAGGCTTTTAAAACTTTTCACTTCATCTCCCTAATGAGTGTATAATATGATCTTGTTATTGTACTGATTAGTATTTTTCTGATTCTAGAGTTGCACACCTTTCCTTGTGCTATACTGGCTATTTATCATCTTATGTCTACTTTTTAATTGGGTTGTCGATTAATGAGCTCTAAGAATTCTTTATATATTCTGGTCATAGGTTATATACATTGTAAATATGGTCTGTTTAAGGACTACTTTTCATTTTAATGATGTCATTTAAAGTTCTAAATTTTGATGGAATCTCATTTATCAATTTTTTTCTTTTATACATCATGTCTTTTGTATCCTAGGTAGCTCTTGCCTACCCCGAATTCATAAACATTTTCCCTTATAATTTCTTCTTAAAGTTTTATACTTTTAGGCTTTCATATTTAGGTTCATAGATCCCTTCAAGTTATTTTCACATATGGAAATAAAGGGTTGAGGTTAATTTTTTATATGCGGATACCAGGTGTTCTAGTGCCATTTGCTAAAAACACTATCTCTTCCTTGGCTCTTGAATTGAGTTTATATTCTATAAAATGCTAATGTTAAATAATCTTTCAAAACTCAGTGGACCATATATGTGTGGTTCTATTTCTAGATTCTCTGTTTTATTCCAATGATCTATATGTCTTTCCTTACACCAACACTGCCTTGATTACTGTAGCTTTAGAAGAAGTCTTAAAATTAGGTACTAAACATCTTCCAACACTGTTTTTGGTTTGTTTTTTTTTAACTTTTCAAGGTCTTTTGTACTCCTACATAACTTTTAAATTTCAATATGCAATCTTCATTTATAGCAAGAATAGACAGACCTGAATTTTTATATATACCTTGTTGTTGGGAGCAATGTCACATAATTCTAGGGAAAAATCATTAGAGTAGGCCTAGTTCTCCTGCCTACAGACCAGCTATGACATTTCAGACATAACTATATTTTGGCCTCCGGTCACAAATGAGACCTCAGTGATCCCCAGATGCTGTAATGTTCCAGGACAAGACCACACCTGTGGGAGACCCCAGAGAGGAGCCAAATCTTCATCTGCATAGTTCCTCATTGTTCTTAGATTTCCACTGCCCCCCAGTCTTTTTACTCCTTGTTTATCCCAATGTAAAGTACTGAACTCTGTATTTTTACTTGTTACATCTGTTTCCCCATGTACTGAATAAAAAGTGTTGTAAGCTAGGGGGCTTTTGTCTTTGCTGCCCAGAGCAGCACTGATCAGACCCAAAGCTCAGCCTCTTAGTCTCATTTTTTTCCTTTCCTGTAATTCGCCATGTGCTGGCATGGCTTGCAGGAGACTAGGACTTTCTGCAGAGGTTCTGGTAATGTCCCCTTCCCCTGTTCCCTACATTTGGTGCCCAACATGGATGTGAATCGGATCCACAAGTGAACTCACCTGTGAGACAAACTCGGAGTAAAGGACACAACTCACGGATCTCCCAGGACAATTTCCAGACTCAGACGAGGGACACTGGTGGTAAGAGTGTCCAGCTGGGGGTAATTTTCTATCTTTACTGAGTTATAACTATGGGTCAGTCTCTGTCATAAGAGCAGCATAACTTTGCCAACTTACTTAAGTCGCTGTTAAAGCAAGCTATGTACCCAGTACCTAAGGATGCTGTGATAGATTCGTTAAAAGACATACAAATGTATGTCCCATCTTTTCCCCAGGAAGAGACAACTAATTTAATATCATGGGAATGTGTAGGTACTGCTTTCTGTGAGGTCTGGCAAAGGGGTGATTGTCTCTCCTCCCAAATGTTCCCCACTTGGGCCTTAGTCCCCTCTGCTCAGAGGTAAGAGTTGCTTGCCATTTTATTTGTGATTGAAAACTTCCCTCCCCAACCTCTTAATATTTTAAGTGATTCTTCTTATGCAGTTTGGTTGACTCAAATACTGAAAGGAGCTCTACCTTAAAACCTAAATTATTAAACTTGTTTTTAAGATTACAAAAGGCCATATGTCAAAAAATTGCTCCTGCCTTAATAACTTGGGGGAGAAGTTTTGCCTGTGTCTTAACAGATAATGAAAAAACCTGGTGGCTGCCCTCCCAAAATGTGAGACTGCGGGTCACACTGGTGGAACCGCCAACTTCTCAAAGACCAGGGATAGCACCCCCACTGAGAGCGATGAGCCATGTGCACCTGAGTGACCCACCTCACCGGCGACGACCAACAAATCCACAGCGAGGTCCAGGACTGAGATGATGCCCCCAGAGAAATAATTATAGATTTATGGTAAAAAATTTATAAAGGTGGGGGACAACTTGAAAATGTTCTTTTTATATTTGCAGCTATAAAAGTGCTTTCATTCCTTCTGATTCTAATTTCAAGAGATCTCTGTTAATTGACTACTAAAGTTTTTGACCAGTCATACAATTATAAATCTAATAATCATAAAAAGGATATTATAATTCAATTTGGCCAAATATATTTGAGTGCATTCTAATTTTATAAATTATCTTATATGTTTGTCTGTTTGTCTGTTTGTACAGTTGAGCTCAATTGTTTTTTCTTTTTGTCTTTTTTTCACGTTTAAAAAAATTTTTTTTAAAAAAGATATTCACCTATTGTTAAATTGACTTACAGATAAATGTTATTAAATTAAAGCCATGCTCTCCTTCCCAGGTTGCTAATTGGTCAAAGTGCCACTGAGATTTATTTTATAAAAGTAATGTGTATTGTCACCTACATACAATAATCAAATTACAATAAACAGTTGTAAAATAAGAAGATATATATATATTCTTATTCTTTGTTTGTCAAAGTAAATAGAGACTGTGGGGACTCCCTTTGATGAATAAAGAAGTGGCCACCCAGAAAATAATTATTCTGGTCTTAATTCACTAAAGGGACCCCCTAGTAATTTTCATAATCTTACGGGAGACACACCACAACAAATATTGCCTCAATATGTTATTACAAATTGATTACATTGGTTATCATTAAAGTTTAAATTCTAAATATGTTATTATAAATTGATTACATTGGTTATCATTAAAGTTTAAACTCTAAATGTTATTATAAATTGGTTACATTGGTTATCATTGATGTTTAAACACTGAATATGTTATCGTGATATGTCTACATTGGTCATTTTCCAAAGATTAATTTCTGTGGTATAAACAAAAGTGTTATTAAAAAGATGCTTTTGATAACAAACTACATTAAAGAACATAACATTTTATATAACCGTAATATTTATTACCACTCCTTTTCTGCTGTACAAAATGTATTCATGCCCTCTAATTGTATAGGTCTTCTAACATTGTTTATGGTAATAACCTTTTGATTCAGATATTTGCCCCTCTTTTATGCTCCAGCCACCTATGATAATAGACCCACCTGTAGGCTGATATATTTTCCTTAAATGACATCCTATAAAAAGATAGCTACTCAGGGATTCAACAGCAAGAACAAACATGATTGACAATAATAACAGTTTTTAAACTATATTATTCCAATATGCTTAATATCCAGGTAAAATTATAACATTTGAGTTCACTACTCCTCTTACAATGCTAATGTTATTGATCTTCTCTTCTGGGTATTCAACGACCAAAGTTTAGAGACCAAACTGAAGAGGTATCTGGGCTAAGAAGGCAGCCAATATTTTGACCCTGGACCTCCAAAGTCAACAACAATAGCAAAAAGATCCAGGTCATGAGGGAACCATCTCCAAAATCCTGCATTTTTGGTGACTCACCCAACCTCCTGAGCAGGGAGGTTGCTGAACACCAAAACAGTAAAGATCCAACAAAAAGTGTGCCAAAGGAATGTCACCTGGAGGAAAAAAATCTCCCATGCTTTCGCAGAAGGCAACATGGTCAAGCAAGGCCGTGACATATCCTGATGGCTGACACTGACAGAGGAGCTAAGAGGCTCTGTGCATGGTTCCAAGACAGTACCTGTGGAGACTTAATTGACCTTGTTAGATAACAAGAGATTGACTTTATTTAATATAGGTCTCACCGTAACTTGGTCTTAAACATCCAGTAGAAAAGTATAACTACATAAGACAATAGTTATTTGAGTTCAACAAAAGTTCTAAGGTTTTTTTAGCCAACATTGTTTAAAAAAAATTATTTGATTTTTCATCCTTTTACAGCCTCAATTAATAAAAATTATGCTTATTATACACAGCTAAGCCAGTCAAACACACTATAGATCCTCACAATATCAGGGTCAAGCTATTGTTGGGTGTGCTCACTTTTCCTAAAAACACCTTCACATAAAACAAAAAGAAAAGGAGATATGTTGGGAGCAATGCTACATAATTCTAGGGAAAAATCATTAGAGTAGGCCTAGTTCTCCTGCCTACAGACCAGCTACAACATTCCAGACATAATTGCATTTTGGCCTCCAGTCACAACTGAGACCTCAGTGATCCCCAGATGCTGTAATGTTCCAGGACAAGACCACACCTATGGGAGATGCCAGAGAGGAACCAAATCTTCATCTGCATAGTTCCTCATTGTTCTTAGATTTCCACTGCCCCCCAGTCTTTTTACTCCTTGTTTATCCCAATGTAAAGTGCTGAACTCTGTATTTTTACTTGTTACATCTGTTTCCCCATGTACTGAATAAAAAGTGTTGTAAGCTAGGGGGCTTTTGTCTTTGCTGCCCAGAGCAGCACTGATCATGTTGTGCCCAGATTACGAAGTCCCAAAGACCACCAGGAGGCCGTTTCCGATGTAAGCACACGAGGGTCATTTATTCAAGCTTAAGCAGGGACTCTCAATTGTCACCGACACAGCGGATCAAGATTGAGAGCCCCGAGTTCCAAATTAGCAGGGTTTTTATAGAGGTTACAGCAAGCTTCGGTCATTAGCAGCCATATGATTGGTTAACATTTAGCAAGTATGAAGTGTAGAATTTTGATTGGCTAGGCTCATTGGGGGTTGAAGGGGATTACGTATAGGTTTTTACAAGAAAAATGGGGACAAAGGTTAGTGGTCTACTGTCACGTACTGATGGTCAGCAGACATCTTGACTCATGGTCATGACCACCTTGTGTGGATAGTCAGCACATTAACAGATTGTCCTATAGATAGTGGGCCTGGGACACTTGTTTCTAGGGCAAACAGATGGCTGAGTAATGAGTTTAGGAATCTTGAGTTACAGATCATGTCTTTTGTCCTAGATTAAGCACATTTAATCATTAATTTGAAAGAACAAAGGAGACTGCTCCATTTTGGACAAAATGGAGTCATTCTGGTCTCACATTCACAAAATGGAGTCACTTTTGGTCTCACAATCAGACCCAAAGCTCAGCTTCTTCTCAGTCTCATTTTTCTACCTTTCCTGTAATTTGCCATGTGCTGGCCTGGCTCGCAGGAGACCAATGTGGGACTGCATAACCTTTGTTCCTTTTCTCCAGCCCCATTGTGATTAAATGTGAGTTAATGGATAAAGATACTTGTTAGTTTTGGGACACTAGATAAAAATCTGTAACAGACCTAAAGTCCCAGAGTAAACTACTCAACTCCTCGTTTGCCCGGAACTGATGTTCCGGGCACCACAATTTTTAGAACAAGCTGCAAATGTCTGCTGACCATCAATACGTGACAGTCAACCACTAACCTTTGTCCCCTTTTCTTTAATTCTATATGTTAACTTCCCCCTCAACCCCCTATAAAAACAGCCTCGGATTCTGAGCCAGTTGCCTCTCTAAGCTATTTTGCTTTGGGAGTGCCGTCTGGCCAGACTAATAAAGGTCTGTTTTATTTTCCAACTTGTCCGGTGTGTTCCTTCCCGGGTGTTCTTCGCTGTAGTCAGCTCCTCAGAGCCTTTGGTAAGGCTCTTGGTCTTACATTCTGAAGGCACCGCTGGGATTCCAGGGTGTGCTTCACCAGTCAGCTCCTCGGAGCGTTTGGTAAGGCCCTCGGTCTTACACCAGGACTCACTGCAGAGGTTCTGGTAACATCCCCTTCCCCTGTTCCCTACACCTTGTGTTTTCTAATCCTGCTAAATTCAAATACAAGTTCTAGGGGCTCCTAGAGATTTCTTAGTATTTTCTCTGTAGATGATCATTTCATCTACATATAAAGATTTTGCTTCTGGTGTGCCAATCCTATCCTAGTTCTGTCATTTTATTGCCAGACAATTTTGGTGGGGCCTAGGTTTCAAAGTTTAATGGACAGATAAAGAGTAGGCATATCTACCCTTGTTCCCCACCTTAAGGAGAAAGCATTGTATCTTCTCCATACATATAAGGTGTTTTTGCTGGAAGTATGGAGTACATGTCTTTAATCTGTTGAGAAGGTTCTGTTCTACTTCTAGTCTCCTGATAGCTTTTACCATGAACAGCTGTAGAATTTAGTCCAATACTTTTTCTGCAACTAATGACAGGATCATATGGCTTTTTCCTTTCCTCTGCTAAAATGATGATTTTTTTGGGTGGATCTTCAATGCTGAACCAACACTGCCATCCCTATAACAAAACCACTTTCTACATCCTGCCAGATCTGACTTCTAAGAGTTTGTTTTGTAAAACAAATTTCTATGTTCATTCTTTTTTCTTCTATTATCTTTATCCAGTTTTAGGATTAGCACAATGTTGAGTTCCTAAAATGAGGGGAGAAGTGTTCCTTCTTTTTTCTGCTTTAATTGTTTGATATAATTTATCAGTTAAGATGTATATGAGCCTGCTGTTGTCATATAGGTAGGTTTTCAAGCTAGGAATATACTTTCTTTAATAGGTGCTATTCAAATTTTATATTTCCTCCAGAGTTAGTTTCATTAATTTGTCTTCCAAGGTACTTCTTAGAAGTTGTCATATTTATTTCAAAAAGGATTTTTGTAATATGCTTTCTATATCCTTTTAAATTCTGTAAAATCTGTGGTAATGTCTCCTAGATCTTGATATTGTAATTTAAAAAATGTATAATTGATATCTCGTAACAGGAAGAAAAGGTCTAAAGGAGTCGGGGAAGTGGGAGGGGTAGGGGAAAGGAAAAAAGGGGGAAAAAACATGAGAAAAGGAAAAAAATGGAAACAAAGTCTTTGCAAATAGGGAAGCGTGGAGGGGGTGAAGGGAGGGCAGGGGAAGGGGAAAAAAAGAAGAACCAAGAGACTCATGTAATGGTAGAAGCTCCCAATGATGAATGTAACTGTATTTTATACCAAAAATGTACCCATAAACTTAATGGGGGGGGGACCAAAAAAATTTAAATAAATAAATAAAAGTCCTCCAATTAAGCTAATTATAAGAATAGCTTAAAGATGGAATTAATATGTGAAAATGAAAAAATGGAAACAAAGTCTTTGTAAATAGGGAGGGATGGAGGGTTTGAAGGGAGGGCAGTGGAAAGGGGAAAAATAAGAACCAAGAGAGATTACATAAAGGTGCAAATTTCCAATGATGAATGTCATTATTATACCTAAAATGTACCAATAAAATAAAATTTTTAAAAATGATAATAGCTTAAAGCAATGATTATAATAAGAGCTGACACTGAATGAGCATTTGCTATGTGTTAGCATTGTGAAATTATTTTAATTATATTATTTGGAAGAAAAAAGGAACAAGTACTCCCCTTCCAGCACCACTCACCTTTGGGAAGAGAACAAGGTGGCCACTGGAACAAGTGGAGATGGGAACAGAGCCAGTTAGAAGGCAGAGAGCCCTCCACTAACAAGCAGCCTTCCTCTGAGCCATGTCTGCCCAGGCAGCTTCAGCCCCACCGTTAATGCAGCTCCACTCTCTGGACAGGACAGGCACAGAGTTTGTATACCTGAAGTTTTTGCTCTTCTGTCCATCATTACCCTATGTGTTAGGAAAATAGCCAGACCTTCCAATGGGGGCTGTGGTAGGTTGGAGCTGCATTTGGAGCTCACTTGGAGGGTTGCTGGGTGCATTTCAAAAACCCCATCAGGCTCAGAGCTGCAGAAAATGGGATGCAAGAGTCCAGGTGACCGACAGGCCAGAGAGGATGGGGGGTGGGAGAGTGCTTCCATATTAATTCTTGTCTCTCTCAGCAGTGCTAGATGCACCAGCTACCCAGGATGGAAGATTCTGGAGTTACATTCCCTTCTGCTCTGTTCCTTCCAAAGAAAATGACTTTCAGGTCCTAGAGAACAAAGGAGTCCCAAGTAACTGAGAGGCGTGAAAGGCCACTGGGGGCCCCAAGCCACCCCTTCCCCAGGGGAGGAGGAGCCAAGATGGCTGTGTGCTGTGAGTTTTGAGGAAAAGGTGGGAAGGAGCAGGGATCTGTGCAAACAAAAGGGTGGCAGCTTGTACACCTCCATCCACCACTGTGCAGTCGGCCTGCCCCTAGCACCCACCCACGGAGTGAGGCATGTAGCCCAGAACAGACTACGCAGACTGGGTGGTTCACACATGGGTGTCTGATGTGCCCTCACTGGGCAAGCAGCGGGTGCTGGCCCAACCACCTTCCTGCTAGAGAGCTAGGAGAGGGCCTATTTTCTTGCCTTATCCAGCAGGAAGGGCTATGTGGCTCAGGTCCTTGTTCCCTGTACTGTGATGTGGACCAGTGTCCCAAGGCCTGTGGAGGGCAGGCTCAGTCTCCAGTCCATGGTACTGTCAGGAAGTGGACGAACCTTTAAGGGACAGGGCTTCACTGGGGTCTCCCAGTTGCATGGGGCTTGTTCTTGCAGCTACTGGGAGCCCAGTGTCTTGTTCTCTTTTCCTTCCCAGCCTCCGTGAGGTGAGCAGCTGTGTCCACTTCACCTCCCACCACGGTGCTTCACCACAGGCCCAGGCTGATGGGTCGTGGGTGGAAAGCTCCAAAACCATGAGCCAAAGTCAAACTTTCCTCTTTATAAGTGATCATCTTGATGTCTTCTTACAGCAACGGAAAGTTGTATATACACTCCACCTTCAAAGGCAATAACAGCTGCACACCCTGCTCAGGGCAGCAGAGCTCTGACCACTGCCGGGAAAGGACCCATGTGATTGCTGGGCTACCCAGGTAATCCAGGCTGTCACCCCATCTCAGATGCTTAACCTAATCACACCTCCAAAGTCCCTGTTCCTTACCCTAGGTACAGGTTCCAAGCACCATGGCACCCACCATGCGCACCAGGAGCTGAAGTTGAAGATGACAGTGAGGTGATGACGTTTTACAGAACCATTCTGGTGCCTCAGCTTCCTCTACTCCTGAACCCAAGACATCCTCAAAGGGCCCTGGGTCCATGCAGAACACCCTCACCATGCATCGGATTCCAGATCTGACTCTGTAGAGGAGTCAGCTGGGTTCCTCCTGAGAAAAGAGGCCTGGTACAGAGGCCCAGGGAAGGCAGCAGGAAGGGATCTGGGGACCCAAGAGCTGAGGACAGGTGGCCACCAACCATCGTGGCTGAGGCACAACCAGCTGAGGCCCCAGCACTGTCCTGGGCACCAAGCGGCTCCCTAGATGCTGAGAATACAGAGAGATCTCACCATTTCCATGAGGTCTGGGCCAACATCAGATCCCAGTTGTTACATATTTTTCTCTTGAAGACAGCAGTCCAGGCCTATCTGCCCCCAAATAGGTCTTTCAAATATGATTAAATTGATGCTTTTGCAAATGAGCTCCTTTTAGCACAATTACAGGAAACTTAATATTCTATCTCTAAGATTTTAGGGTGAATCTCTAAAAGCAAAGAATATTTTCCAACACAGCCAAACCTACATTTCCCGCCTGACAGATGACAATGACCTCTTCCTAAGAAATAGTCCCTAGAACAAATTCCACCTCCCTCATTATCCTTTTCTATATCTATTATGGTTTGGGTCTAAAATGTTCCCCCTCCAAAGTCTCATGCTTGGAATTGTGGCCTGGTTGGAAGAGGCAACTCATGGGGACATGACCTGGAAGGATGTGTTCTTGACCCTGGCTCCTCCCTTCTCTCACTCTGCTTCCTGACCACCATGAGGTGAGCAGCTTTCCTCCTTTAAGCCCTTCTACTATTCCATTTCTGCCGTGGAGCCTGACAACCATGGTCTAAAACTGTGAGCAAAATAAACCTCTCCTCCTTGAAGTTGTATGTGTTCAGAACTGTGTCTCTGCCCCAAGAAAATGACTAGAACTATATCTTGACTTAAAAAATCTAGGGGATGGGGATTTAGCTCAGTGATTCTGCCACTTCCCTTGCAAGTGCAATATCCCGAGTTTGATCCCTGGTACCAAAAAACAAAAAGACAAAAAACACAACTTTAAAATTACCTGGATTGTTAGAGCATGTCCTAAAGAGACCTTGGGTACTTTAGGTAAAAGAGAACCCATATGGCATAAGGACCAGCCAGGGGTGTGTGCAGTGAGGGCTTGAGGCCAAGGACACCCTGAGCAGAGCTCTTGAGGTGGGAGAGGTGGGTAGAGGCATGGTGCCCAGGGATGGTGGACCTCAGCACAGGTTTGTTCAAGGTCAGGGACTCTGAGGCATCTGAATTAACAAGCGTCTCTAATGTTCGCTCAGGATACTCAGACACGCACACTGCACACAGAACAAAGCATGCCTGCCCTGTTTTCTGTTAAATTCTTTTCTATAGTGCTATTTCTCCAACTGAACAATTCAGGGCTGACCTCAGGATGCATTTGAGATATGGCCAGAGATATGATCTTTGGGTGGGCGTTCAAGGCCCACTAAGACCACGCCAGCCCTTGGTACTTGGCTAGTGGCTTCCTGTTGCTGGTGCCCAGCTGGCTACTGAGATAAAACCAGGAACTGGCTTGCCCCCATACTGCTCAGAGCTGGGCTGCAGACCAGGCTGCTGCATGGTTGACATCTTCCACCAGCATGGGCCCCCCAGTGCTGGGTCTGTCTGGGCTGCAAGCCTGTCAGGGGCCCCTGTTTCTGAGCCTCCAGATAATTCTTCCTATGGCCAAACCTAATTATCAACCACAGGGGTGAGTGTGCTGGGAGGCCACTCAGGGAGACAAGAAGAGCCAGGCCCTGGGGGGCAGGGAGCTCAGCCTGCCAGGGGTTCCTCAGAGTTGAGGTCCAACCCTCTCCCAGTCACAGGAAGAGTCAGACTGGAGTTCAGGCATGTAATGCAATAAGCAGGACCAGAGAAGGGTGGCAGGCCCACCCCTGCTGCCCTCACCTGTGGACTCAATTCAAGCCTTGGGCACTGGCACGAGACAGGGATTGGGAGCACCAGAGTGAAGGGCAGCAGTGTGGGAGGGAAGGAACAGTAATGACCACCTGCATCCCTGCCTGCTCCTGCTGTACCTTGGGTATGGATGCCACTGTTGCTACAACCCCCCACCCCAGGGAGCTGTAGACCATTAGCCAGAGGGCACATGGGCCAGCTCTCTGGGGACTACAGTGGTCCCCCTGCAAGTCCTGGTCTTCATTGTGGGGTGCAGCTCCAGAGGGGTCAGACTTTGTCCTCTTCTGTGCCTCACCCCAGGAACACACACACACACACACGCAGGTACACATGTGCACACATGCACACACATGTCACTTACACATATACACACACGAGTTCCTACATATCTCTTCAGTATACTCTAAATTTGACTACCTCAGTGTGAATGAAAAACACAACTTCATGTCTAGGATTACAATATTGGTGGGCATGTGTGTTTTTGTGTGTGTGCACAGAAAGATAAGATGTTTCACTAAGCGAGAATGTAGTCAGAAGTAAATATTGGAGGCTTGCATTCCATCACACATACGAAAAACAAAAGCAGTGCCAAAGGCATTCTAAATGAGCATTTGTAACTAATTTCCAACTGGCAGAAGATGCCACGAGTAGAGATTAGAGATAAAGCGTCACTCTCCACTGGAACTGGACAGTTCCCACAAAATTTGTTTCACATGCTCTCGAGCTATGATATTTAGAATCTTCCCCTTTGGTTCTTGACATTTGAAACACAATTGTTCAGCCTGGGATTTAGCTCAGTGGTTCCACCGCCTGCCTCGAAAGTGGAAGGTCCCGAGTTCGATCCCTGGTACCAAAAAAACCCAATTATTATTATTTTTTGTAAGCAATTTTCATACCAGCTTTATTCACAATAGCGAGAAATCTGAAAATAACCCAAATATCAATCAACAGAATGAACTATGATAAATGCATATAAATGGAATACTACTCAGCAACAAAAAAGAACTTCAGATTCTCACATAATAACAAAGATGAATTTCACAGATATTAAGTGAGATAATCCAAACATTAACTGACGATTTGATTCATATGGGCCCTGTGAAGCTCAAACAAAACTATTCCATTATATGAAGTCAGAAGAGAGGTTCCCATGTGGTGTGGGTGGGGGCATTAATAGATAAATGGCAAGACAGAAGCTTTCAGAATAATGAGGTTTTAGTTTTTGAATCTAGACAGCATCCATACAGGTGAATACACTTACGGAAAAGCTCATCCAACTGTGAAACTACATAATGGTAGTGACTAAATATCACTGTGAATATAATAATGTGCCAGAGAATCAGCACTGTGAAATACTTATGACAGATTTAATGTTTATTTTACCATAATAACAAAAAACACCCTGAGTTTTGGGACAAAAAAGAAATCCATCAGCCTCTCCACTTGAGATTCAAAATTAAATTCATTTTTTTTCTAGTTTCATTAAGCTTATTGGTACATTTTAGATACAAAATAGAGTTACATTCATCATTGGGATCTTGTACCATTACATGAGTCTCTTGGTTCTTCTTTTTTTCCCCTTCCCCTGCCCTCCCTTCACCCCCTCCACCCCTTCCCTATTTGCAAAGACTTTCTTTCCAATTTTTTTCCTTTCCTCATATTTTTTCTTTTCCCTTCTTTCCTTTCCCCAACCCCTCCCACTTCCCCTACTCCTTTAGAATTTTTCTTCTTATTACACAATATCAATTATACATTTTAAAAATTACAATATCAAAATTTAGAGGTCATTGCCACACATTTTACAGAATTTAAAAGGATATAGAAAGCATATTACAAAAATCCTTTTTGAAATAAATTTGACAACTTCTAAGAAGTACCTTGGAAGACAAATTAATGAAACTGACTCTGGAGGAAATATAAAATTTGAATAGCACCTATTAAAGAAAGTATATTCCTAGCTTGAAAACCTACCTATATGACAACAGCAGGCTCATATACATTTTAACTGATAAATTATATCAAACACTTAAAGCAGAAAAAAAAGGAACACTTCTCCCCTCATTTTAGGAAATCAACATTGTGCTAAACCTTAAAGTGGATAAAGATAATAAGAGAAAAAAGTATGAACATAGATAAAAAGTTTGTTTAACAAAACTATTAGAAGTCAGATCTGGTAGTATGTAGAAAGTGGTTTTATTATAGAGATGGCAGTGTTGGTTCAGCATTGGAAAATCCACCTCCAAAAGTCATCATTTAAACAGAGGAAAGGAAAAAGCCATATGATCCTGTCACTAGTTGCAGAAAAAGTATTGGACTAAATTCTACAGCTGTTCATGGTAAAAATTATCACGAGACTAGAAGTAGAACAGAACCTTCTCAACAGATTAAAGACATGTACTCCATACTTCCAGTGAGAATGCCTCATATGAATGGAAAAGATACAATCCTTTCTCCCTAAGGTAGGAACAAGGGCAGATATCTGTCCATTAAACTTTGAAACCTAGGCCCAAACCAAAATGTTCTGGCAATAAAAATAAACAAGTAGCAAAGGATTGGGAAGGTAGAAGTAAAATCTTTATATGTAGATGAAATGATCATCTACAAAGAAAATACTAAGAAATCTCTAGGAGCCCCTAGAACTTGTATTTGAATTTAGCAGGATTAGAAAACACAAGGTATATATAAAAATTCACGTCTATGTATACTTGCTATAAACAGAAATTTGGATATTGAAATTTAAAAGTTATGTAGGAATACAAAGGACCTAGAAAAGTAAAAAGAAAAAAAACATTGTTGGAGGACATTTATTACCTAATTTTAAGACTTCCTCTAAAGCTACAGTAATCAAGGCAATGTTGGTGTAAGGAAAGACATATAGATCATTGGAATAAAACAGAAACTCTGGAAATAGAACCACACATATATGGTCCACTGAGTTTTGAAAGATTATTAAATATTAACATTTTACAGAATATAAACTCAACTCAAGAGCAGAGGAAAAGATAGTGTTTTCAGTAAATCGTACTAGAATACCTGTTATCTGTATGTAAAAAAATAATCTCAACCCTTTATTTCCATACATAAAGATAACTTGAAAGGATCTATGAACCTAAATAGGAAAGACTAAAACTATAAAACTTTAAGAAGAAATTATAAGGGAAAATGTTCATGAATTTAGGGTAGGCAAGAATTTCCTAGGATACAAAAAACATGATGTATAAAAGAAAAACATTGATAAATGAGATGCCATCAAAATTTAGAACTTTAAATGACATCATTAAGAAAATGAAAAGTAGTCCTTAAACAGACCATATTTATAGTACATATAACCTATGATCAGAATATATAAAGAACTCTTACAGCTCATTTATAGACAACTCAATTAAAAAGTAGAAACAAGAAGATGATAAAGAGCCGGTACAGCACAAGGAAAGGTGTGAAACACTAGAATCAGAAAAATACTAATCAGTACAATCACAAGATCATATTATACACTCATTGGGGAGATGAAATTGAAAGTTTTAAAAGAGGGCAGGGGATTTAGCTCAGTGGATCCAACACCTGCTCTGCAGGTGTAAGGTCCCGAGTTCGATCCACAGTACCAAAAAAAAAGTTTTAAAAGAACAGATGTCAGCTTAGGTGTGAACCAGTTAGAACTTTCAAATACTGCTAATGTGAATGTAAAATGATAAAGCCATTTTGGCAAACAATATAGAAATTACTTGTATTACTGTTAAGAACCAACAGTTCTGTTCTTAAATTTTTACTTAAGAGGAATGAAAACACATGTTCACAATAGATTTGTATGTACAAGTTGACTATCCCTTATCTGAAATTCTTGGGACCGGAAGTGTTTCAGATTTTAGTTTGAAATCCACTTGATCTGCAAAGAGGATAGCTACTCCTGCTTCTTTTTCAGGTTCCTGTCACTTGGAGTATTGTTTTCCACCCTTTAACTTTCAGTCTATGAGTTTCTTTTTGTATTAAGTGTGTTTCTTGTATGCAGCATATTGTTAGTTCTTGCTTCTTGACCCATTCTGCCAGTCTATTTCTTTTGAATGGTGAACTGAGACCATTAACATTGATGGTTATAGCTGATACATAGACTTATCCTTGTCATGACTTTTTCTTTTTGTTGGATTCTCCCCCTTTCCATTTAATTTCTTTTTGCTCCCAACAGATTAATTCTGGCTTCCTGGGGTTGTGATCCTTGTTGTCTTTTCCTAGGATATTGTCTAAAATTTTTTGGAGTGCCGGTTTGGTATTCATGAAGTTCCTAAGGTGCTCTTTGTCATGAAAGTATCTTATTTCTCCATTTATTTTGAAAGATAGTTTTGCAGGGTACATCAATCTGGGTTGGAGGCTGTCTTCCTTTAGGGCTTGAAATACATCACTCCAAGCTCTTCTTGCTTTGAGGGTTTGAATTGAGAAGTCTGCTTTGATTCTGATGGGCTTTCCTTTGTCTGTAATTTGTTTCTTTTCTCTAACTGCTTGTAGAATTTTGTGCTTCTGTTGGCTTTCTAGAATCCTATTATTTGCCTATGTGTAGATTATTTTTTGATCAAGGATAGTTGGAGTCCTATATGTCTCCCTTATCTGTATGTCGAGTTCTTTTCCCCTCCTTGGGAAGTTTTCTGCTATCACTTCTGTGAACAATTTTTTTGTGTCATCTGCACTCTCTCCTGTTTCTTCATTGACTCCAATCAGTCTTATGTTATTCTTCTTTGCATAATCTAGCAGCTCCTGGATTGATTTCTCATGGTTCCTTACAATTTTAAAGAAATTTTTCTTTTCCTGGTCACTAATTGCAATCTTATCTTCTATATTTGAAATTCTGTCCTCACATTGGCTCATTCTGCTGCATAAGCTTTCAATGGAGTTTTTTCTTTTTCTTTCTTTCTTTTTTTTTCTTTTTTGTACCATGGATCGAACTCTGGTCCTTGTGCTTGCACAGCAGGCAGAGAAACCACTGAGCTAAATCCCCAGCCCTCAGTGGAGTTTTTAATCTCCTGGAAATCTGTTTGCATCTGTTTTATGGATTCCATTTGTTTCCTATGTTGTGATTCCTTCATGTTCCTCAGCTCCTCTATTTTTTTTAATCTGTGTCCTCTCTAGATTAATTAATCATGTCCTGCACTATGGGCACAATCTCTGCTGTTATCTAAGAAATTATTTCTGATTTCATTTTTTCCAGATCCTCTTTTGTTGCCAGTTCAGAGAGTCCAGGTTGTTGAGTATCAGATTGTTTCATCTCATTTCCCTTTGGGGTTGCTGTAGGTGATCTGGAAGTCTGGTTTTGTGGCTTCCTTACATGGGGGTGGGGGTTGCTGCTGGTGCCCATGTTGCTCACCTCCTCTGCTCTGGGAGTGGTGCTATGGCGGCCGGGAGTCCTTCTGGGCACTGGGAGCAGTTCACCTCCTCTGCACTGGGACTGGTGCTGGGAAAGTAGGCTGTGCACCAGCCTCTGGCTGGAGCGGTAGCCAGGGTACCAGTCCCACTCACAGGGAGAGGATAGCAAAGTGGAATTCTGCACCCTGGAGACAGTGGCAGCCGGTGAGGTCCTGAGGGCAAAGGTGCTCCCGGCCCAGGTGTCCCCTGAGCTCCCTGCGCGGGTCACTGGCAGTGCCTGGCCAGGGCTGGAGCACATTGCCCAGCTGCTCCTGTGTATCGTTGTGACTGAGGCTATTTCCTGCTTGGAGGTTTGGGAGAAAGAAAAAATACTGTACAAGTAACTAGAATGGGGTCAGGAGAAAAACCCAATTATTTATAGTTAGGATGCTTGAAGGCTCATCCTTGGAATTAATGACATTTTTACTTCTCAGAAGAGTCTCTGCTCCTTCCTGCTAGGCTTAGGACTGGGTGTCAACCAGGACCCAACAGACAGCAGCTCCAACAGCTAAATGCAATGTACATATGTTGAGCTCACCCTTGACCTCTGCTAGTGAAGGACATATCAGTGTGCTCTTGATGGGGAGTAACCTGAACTATCCCTACGACGTGAAGTCTAACCATCTCTGCACAGGAAGTCACAGCTATGTTACTGAATGAGAATGATGGGAATGATGTCTATGATGCTTTGATAACCGAAACAAATAAAAACAGCAGACCCTGCCCCTTGTATCCTACAGGCACAAGTGTAAATTTGCCTCTATAACTTTATGTTCTGCATAGTACAAGAACAGTGAAGTTAAACTAGAAACATGAAATCCCACTAAGAGCCTACTGAAACTGTAGGTGATTTCCCTTAATCTGAGTGCTTCGATTGTTTGAGATTTGAGAATATTCTTTACACTTCTAATTAGAAAAAATAAAGCCATTTTCATTGCAGATGAACTCATTGTTGAGGAGTCAGACAATAAATGAGAAATATAGAAATTTAATTCACCATGGAAGCACCAAAATAAAAATGAATATCATTGTGTGTTTTCTAAATTTCACTCATGATTTAGATGTCCAAGAAATGAGTGTCATGTACATGTCAGTAGAAATGAAGATGCAGAGAGACATTGACATTTGGGTACACGTCATTCTTCACTTATTTCAGGGGATGCCTAATCGTTTGTCACAGTGACAGGTGGTGACTAGCATGTCGATTCTCTTATGAAAAATTTAACCCTTTTGCAAATACTTGGCCACGGTGAAAACATGGTGGTGAGTACCTTTGCACACAACTCGTGTACTCCGGTTAATAATTTTCAATAAAATGATAGAAGAGAGAAAGAAGCTGCATTCCACACACATCTTGATATCTGCACATATTGTACATATCGACAGAGATTTTTAGAACATCTGGACCACTTGATGGCCCTACAGACAAGGTATTGAGAAGAAGAATAAGAATAAGAATTACTGGAGTGAGATCAGTTATTGCTCTGTGGTACTTACTGCCCACCAAGCACCATGTAAGCACTCAGCACATCGACTCCTCATCCTCCCACACCTTTGTGTGTGTCACTGAGCCCTGTGCAGATGGTGACAGAGGCTCAGAGAGGGTCAGACTGCTGGGAGCACAAACTTAACTACTGCATGTTTTCTCCAAAGCATAAATAAAGAGCAAAATAAAAGGTGGATCATAGGAAACAGGGACACAGAACTTTTGTAAATGGGAAAGAGACCAAGAGATGGTGGAGGAGGGGGAGAGGGAAGGGGAGAAGCAAAGAATGAAGATGTTTTATGTATACATAGCAACTCCCCACCACGCCCATAATCATTACGTACCTCGAATGCGTGCTAATAAAAATACAAATTAAAAAAGGAAGACATTAAAACCCAGAAAAAAATGTGGGTGCACAAGATGGCATCTCCTCGGTGACGCCTCCTTGTCTGGCCTCCCTCTTACCTGTGGGAGCCCTGGTCCCTGCTGTGACTCTGACCCGGAGACCCTGCCACCTCTGCCACCTAGCCCTAGCCTGGCATTCCACTAATGACCACCACCTTCTTGTCTCTGAGGCCATGATGCGGTCACTTTGCCTTGCCCTGTGTAGACATTCAGAAGTCCACAGGGGACTCCCAGGTCAGCCCCCAGGATAGCTCTTCCACCCACTCCTCAGTGACATCTCACTCCACCCTAACCCTCACATTGGCCTTCTCTTCAGTTCCCACAGCCTCTATGCATGTTTCAGATCCTCTTCCCTGGCTGACCTGATTGATTTCTAAACGACAAAGACAGCCGCCAGCTCTGTCCTACACCAGTCCCCTGGCACATGAGTCATGACTTTGTGGATGCCCGGGTGCCCTGCCTCCAGAACATGAGCAGAAGGACATCTGCTGGCTTTAGATCAAGATGCCTCCCAAGCCTTGTGCAACTACAGCGGGACTTGTGGAAAGTGGCCAGATCATGGGGCTGACAGCTGACTTGCAATTAGGAGGAGGGGCCTGGATGGAAGGAGATCACTGAGGGTGTAACCTGGAAGGCTTTATCTTCTCCTGGGCTCCTACCCTCTCTCTCTGCTTCCTGTCTACCATGAGATGAGCAACTTTCCTCTGCCAGACTCTTGTACCATCCTGCCTTGGAGCCAGCCAGCCATGGACTGAAACGTGAGCTAAAATAAACCTCTCCTCCTTTTAGTTGTGGATTTAGGTATTTTATTCTAGTGATGAGGAAGGGAAGTAAGACAATATCACTTTTCCTTTAGAGACCCAAGGAAGGGCTGGGTGAGGAGAGAGGCTGAGAGGGAGGCAGGGAGTCTTCCCTGGTCCCTCCCTTCTGGGGCAGTTCCTCTTGAGGTGCACCCTGGGGCCTCTCCAGCCCCTCAGGGATGCACTCTAGATGGCTCACATGGCCTTTTCAGCAATGATGCCCCTCCCACAAGGCTCCGAGTTGTGGAGAAGAGATGGTGTCCCCAGAACCAGGCAACTGGCAAATCTTTACTTAGCATCCAGTGAGTATTTGTTAAATTAAAGTCTAAGACTGGAGAAACTGAGTGCTGTGTAGTAACCAACATGGTCCCTGCCTCCCATCCTCCCAACATAGCCAGGCAGGCATCACTGCCCAGCTCAAAGTGAAGAAATCTCACCCTACAGGCCCTGTCCTGATCCGATCTCAGCACTCCTGGTGGTCACCGCTGTGGGTCCTCGCCTCTTCCCACCCATGGGACTTTCCAGAAGCCTCTCCCCTGCCCATGTCCAACACATACATGTGTCTTGGGTGACAAGTGTTGCTCTCGCTGAGTCTGAATGCCTTGAGTCAGCAAGGGGGTTGCCATCTTTGAGCTGCTCCCTCCAGCAGCCTCCCATCTTCAATTTTCAGTACTCAATTAAGCATTAGTGCAACTTACTCAGATCTGTAAGCTTTGGAGCCCTGAACTCGTGGACTCGCTGCCTCTGCACCCTAATTCCTCAGTTCCCAGCTGATGTCCCATCCCCCTTCCCCCATACTTCTCAAGGAACCCAAACCTGCAAGGCCGGAATCTCTAGGTCGAACAGCAAGGAGAGGCTGCAGCCTGGCAGTCTCCTGCGCTGGGTCTGTGTGGAAGGGATATTGTGAGTATTTTTAGGATAAGCACTCAAAGATGTGTTGAGACCCTCAGGAAAAAAGAAAAAAAAAGGATGTCTACAAAATACCTCGTATTATTTAAAAAAATTTAAACCATATGTTTCTGCTTCTTTTACTGAATCTTTTACAAGCAAGCCATTAAAATGCACTCCTCGAAGAGCTGTTTGATGTCCCCAGAGCTCCCAAGTATTTTACAAGCTGTTTTCCTTAGAAGCAAAAGGATATGTTTAAACTTACCTAATAGGTGTGGAAATCACCCAAATCTGAAGAATTCTTTTGTAACCTTTGACTTGGACCCAACAAATCGCCTGCCTCCAACTCTCCATGGTGGATGAAATTTATAACTGTCACGGTGAAGCCATGTGATTTGTGTTCTGGGTGCATTAGAAAGAACATCCCTGGAGGCAGCCAGGGTCTGGGGACACAGTCTGTTCCCAGGGTTCTTCTGCTGCTGGGTCTTGCCTGTAGCTGGGAGTCACCGAGGACGGGCCGAAAGCCTTGAGGCCAGCATCAATGACCCACTCACTGAAGAATCCCGCTCACCTCTGCTTCTGCAAGTTTGTTTCCACAAATAAATGCCATTTCTTTTTCCACTCTAATCAGCAGAAAATAATCAGCTCACTCACTGAGCATACTTGGGTCCCACAAAAAAGCAAAGCCGCTTTACCTCCTTGTCAGCCTGCTTTGGGTCTGAGGAGTCGCTATGATCTCCCCTTGTCCTGTGCAAAGGTGATTCTCATCTTGTGAATCTTGTGATTCTCCATTTCCACTTTCTGGGGCTCTTAACAGACTTGTTTCCTGTCCAAGGGGAGAAAAATAGAAGGATAGCTTTACCACCTCAATTTGCACAATGATTTACTCCTTACAAATGCCGCCCCCTGAGACACTTTGCTTAATTCTCACTTGTTATTCTGACAGGAGCCCTGGGCCAACTTCTGGCTGTCCTTGGCATTCGGAGATTAGTGACACCAGCTGAGGGGTCATCAAGGACAAAGCTGAGACTTTGGTTCCTGGATCAGAAATGATTGCATTTTTGTTGGGGAGGGTCTCGTGTACAGAATGGTTCCTGAGCTCTGCGGCACGGTGGGTCCACTGAGACTGCCTTGTGGCAGGGAGGTGAACGTGGCCGCAGCAGATATGCAAGAAGCTCCCTGAGGACAGCTGCCCTCCTTCCTCTCAGCCTCAGTCAGAAACCCCCTGCTCCTCTCCAGGCCCAACTGGAAACATAGGGCAGATCAGGTTCATCACACTTCACAAAAAACAAACCCGTCAAATGAAGAGGCTTCTGGAACTATGTAATTATCCAGGGTAGATTAGTCGTGGGCATCTGGTTCTTCTCACAGACCAGAGCTGCACTCAGCTGTCTCCCTGCCTATTCTACACGCAGGGAAGCCCCAGTACTGCAGAGTAAGGGCGACTCCCCGTGGAATGCAACTGTGTGCACCTTTGGAGCAGTGTGGCATTGAACATGGATGCTGTCTCTGGCTTCACGGATCCTCTGTCCTCCTGCCTGCCCTGAGCATGGTGGACTCTCATGTTCTCAGGTCCCTGCAGATTCAGAACTTCATCCTCTGGGCCAAGGCAAGTGCTCCTGTCCCTGCACCGAAGCCCCAGTGTCACTTGCCAGGGAAAGGGGAAGAGAGCCTCTCTAGGAGCTGAGGCCCTGCCTCCTGTGTACTGTCCACCAGCATTGCCTGCCACCCGTCCCCACCCTGCCTGCAGCCCATGGGAACAGCACCCTCAGATTCCTGCACAAAGTCCCACTTAGCCAGGGAAGGAGTTTCCACACCCCAGACAGGGTCACAGCCTCAGCCTCTCGGAGGCTGGAGTTGGTGACAGCAGGTCACATCATACCACCCTCACCTGTGGTCATCCTGGCAGGGAGAGAGCCAGAAGTGCTGTCTCTCTAGTCTTGAGTTCCCCTGTCGTTCACTGACCCTGTGCCCCTTGACCAGTCCCCACTGCCCAGTTTCCACAGGTGGAGCCTCCCTGAACCTTCCTGTGTGGTGCCAGACACTGATTATCTCAGTGACATTGTGTTGGAGGAGGGAAAGCAGTCCCCAGTGCAGCCTGAAGTCAGACTCACATGATAGCCCAGGCCTCTTCTGTCAGGTTGGGC
This sequence comes from Heterocephalus glaber, assembly GCF_053883595.1. NCBI lineage: Eukaryota > Metazoa > Chordata > Mammalia > Rodentia > Bathyergidae > Heterocephalus > Heterocephalus glaber. The sequence goes on along the minus strand of NW_028258212.1, from coordinate 94,489 downwards.
TCCCTTGGGTCCTCCACATCCCCAGCCATAGCTGCACCCAGAGGTCTCGGGTGCTGTGTGACAATCACATGTACAGGAACCTGCCAGACCTGCCTGGCACCGCACAGTACCCAGGGGGCCTGGGGCAACTGCCCAGCCACATCCCACTTTTAATTCAGTCAGATGCCACTGACTTCCCTCAAAGACCCATTGGCAAGGATGACAGCATTGTGTGGGGACCTGAAGCTCCTGCATCTGGCACAGCCACAGACCTCACCTGCCCTCACATAGGGCCAAGGCTGCTTGGCCTCTCCCAGACCAGGCAGGTCCTTGCTGTGCAGACCGTGGACAGGAATATCCTACCCCCATCCCCACAGAAAGTGTAGAACAAGGAGCCCTTGAGTTGGCTCCTCCTGCTGTATCTCCCTTTATGATATGGATCCAAGGACTTTGGCATTAGAGCACACCCCATGGATCTCATTTTGACTGAGTTGCTCTGTAAAGGCCCCATGTCCAGATAAGGTCACATGCCAAGGTGGTGGGGCCCAGCTTACCAGAGGCCACTTGGCCTCTGACACCACTGGGCCCATCCTCACCACATCACCATTGCCAACATCAGCCCTGTCACTAGCCCCTTTCCTGTTCCCACTCCTTTTATATTTTTTCAAAATGTCTCCAAATCAACATTCTTTTTCTCAAAATTGCCTAATCAACTTGAATGGGCTGAGCCATCTCCTGACCATACAGTCCAGGGTGGAGCAGTATGAGTCGGGGTCTCTGGTTCCAGTCCCCACACCCCATGTGACCAGGAAGAAAAAGTAGAAGAAAATCTTAGGAAGTACTGAGAGCGTGGACACAGCCACTGGCCCCAAACAGGAAGGACCCTGAGGGGTACCAGGCTTGGAAGACAAAGGCTGTGTCTAGAGGTGGCTTTCATGGTGTCCAGGAAACCAGGGCAGGCAAAGAAGATGCATGGAGACACCAGGCCTCTCTGTACCTCATGCCATGACACACCATGGCTGATCATTCTGAATCCATGCACACTGGGGCATCCTGGGCATGGCGTCTGCCACCAAGAAAAGCCCCAGAGCTGTGGCCAATTCCTTTTGCAAAGTCCCCAGGGCTCAGAGTGGGGAGCAGGTCAGGTTGCTGTCCAAGCAAGCAGGGCTTGGGGTCTCCCCTCACTGTTCTGTAAACCCAGCTGGACCTCAGTCCCCACATGCAGCCCTGAATTCAGAATCCCCAAAACTGAAATCCCAAAGATCAACATCCCTAAGGTCTCAAATCTCGAACTTGAGCTCCTGGAATCCTCTGACCCGTAGGAGAGACAGGCTGCGAGGGAGAGGTAAACAGCTGGATTTCCCGGACCAGGGGCCATGTTCCGCTGTGCACAGGACGGAACGTCACGTGGGCAGAGCGACGACCAGAGACCAGGAAAGCAGGACTTGGGGGCATCCCTGAGGGCTTTGCGTGTGAGGCCAGCTGAGTAATGAGCAGGCTTCCAAGTGGACAGCAAACACTTTCAAAATGTGCAGCTCACAACCGCTCTCTAAGCACAGGCACAGGAAAACTCAGGCTGACGTCACACAGTATCCTGGCGCCTCGGAAAAAGCCTGATGCGTCTGCCCACAGAACACAGTTCCTGCCCTTAGAGCCGTTCCTTCCCCATGGGATTATGGCTTGCAGCTTTCTGATGTCAGCATCCAGGATTCCCATCTTCTGGGGTTGTGATTTTTAGGACTTTAGACCCCAGGGATTTGGGGGTCTAAACCCCTGGTTATGGTTCTGGGGACTGTGGCTTCCAGGATTATGATTGGCCTGTGTACGCTATGTGCCCACCTCCAAGTCCCCCTGTCCCCTTGCTCCTGAAGGTTGGCCCCTGCCATCCTCTTCTGTGACAGGGGCTTTTCCAGCCTCTACCCATCCTGAGACCCCGGGATCAGCAACCCCTCCTGCTGGAAGCCCTTCCTGAACCTTCTCAGAAGCAGCGCTTTGTCCTTGTCCTTTCTCCCTGAGACTCAGCCTCTTCCTCTGACTGGATGCTTCCATCCACTCAGTCCTCTCCCTGAGCCACAACCAGATGCCGCCCCAAGCCTCCCAAACTCCTCCAGCAGGTTTCCTGTTCCCACAGAAAACAGCCCACATGTCCTTCCTCTGTCTCCCCACTCGCTCCTATCTTTTTCCTGCTAAGAAATAGGATTGAGTAGGAAGCTGGTTTATGGAAGGACACCGTAGGGAGCAGCTCAGCCCTAAGAACACACCCAGGGAAACAGCCTCTGGGCTGGTCTCCTCTCCTCCACTTACCTCTCTTTCTGAATTGACACTCTGGAGACAACCTGTGACCCTAACAAGACTACATCCTGCATGGACACAGCTGGGCCTTGGTCCCCTGAGGGCTAGAGGACCCTCCCTTGGAGCATGCTCCCCTAGTCCTCCCTGTCTGCACCCTATGTGGACACAGCTGGCCCTGGAGTCCCCTGGGGGCTCCCCTCTCCTTTTCCTCCTCCAGCAGGCTTAGCTCTGTGTTCTGGGGAAGTGCAGATGTGGGGTGACTTCCTGAGCGTCTTTGGGGGCGGCGTACTGCAGGATGTCCATCACCATGGTAACCAGTGTACACATTGGCCCTCCACATCCTTGGGTTCCACGTTTGTGGACTCAACCAACTGTGGGTCAGAAATATCCAGAAGATCAATTGGGTCTGTACTGGACCATGTACAGGCCATTTGCTTGCTATTCAAATATCCTAAACAGTGCACTGAGGAAAGGGTTTTCCCTGTGTGTGCATTGCATTAGGAGTTGCAAGTAACCTTAGAGAGGGTTTAAAGTATCCAGGAGAATAAGCTGGGGCTTTGTGAGCTGGACTTGGGCACCTGTTGGGTGTGGTCTCTGCGCCTCCTGTGTGCACACTGAGGGAGCCTGGAGAGTAACTGGAGAGCCGAGGTCCCTGGCCAGGACCTCTGAGGAGCATCAGGTCCCCCGCCAGGAGGAACGGGGCAGTGGCTGCTCTCTGTCCTGGGACTGCCTCACTCAGCCCCATCCTGCTTGAGCTTCGGGACCGGGGGAGTAGATGCAGGGGTCCTTTTCAGGCACTGCTCCATGGACCTATCCCATCCAGTAGTCACTCAGGTCCCCCAACACAGTCTGTCCCCCACGTTAGGGCCTTGAAAGATGAATGTCACAGGCATTTGCCCTCTGTTCTCACCTCTTCCTGTCCCTGAGCCCCAGTGCCAGAAATCAAACAGCAGCAACCACTTGTTGTAAAGGTGGCTGATACTGTGTCTGCTGGAGCTGGTGGAGGACCTGGCAGTGCAAACCTGCAGGATCTCTGAGGCCTCGAATCTCCCCTGCATGCCCTCCGTGCCCACATCCCTGGTAACACTCAGGGGCTTAATGACCTTTCCGGGCAGGAGCACACTATTTATGTCCTAACTTGGCAGAAAGTGAGCCTCCCCGGGTCCCTGTGATGTCCCCCGAAGCCCTTTTCCTGTCTTCCACGCTCCATCTGTCCAGCCTCTTTACCTTCTCTGGAGCCATTCCCAAGACACCCTCTGGCTTCTCTCAGTCTCTCCTAAAAGCCTGCCTTCTGAACGAGTCCAAGCCCAGAACCCAGGAGGCGCTGGCTTTGCGTGGCCTGCAATTTTTCAAGAATGAAAAATATCATAACAAAAAGCCAAAAACCTTCTTTGAGAAATGAGCCAGCAGCATGCAGGTAACTCCCCCACGGCAACTCTCCACCAGGGCTCTGCTGCAGACGTCCCCATACTGGGTGAGGGCTGAGGTGTCAGTGCTTCGAGACCCCGCATGCCTTATAGAAAGCACCCTCCCCTTCAGAGCCTCTGTGTTAATCAAAGGTGATTAAAGCCAGGCCCTGTCCAGGGAGTTCTTTCATGGCTCTGAACACATAAGGAAAAGCAGAGATGATTATCTGGCCAGCACGGCAGGGACTTGCTCCTTTCTATAAAAATATACATGCTGACAGGGCAGGCTGCAGATTTACAATTTGTCTGGTTTGATCCGTCTCAGCCCGGGAACCCCTGGCTTGTGTCTCCCATTAGCTATGGGGCTGATCCCTGGAGGGTAAGCCCCAGCCTAGGATGGAATTTGGAGTGAGCTCTGATGTCACCTAAGTGTCACCCCAACCCGCAGGCAGAACCAGCCCTATTCTCTGTCCTCCAGCATTGCCTCAGTTGGCTCTTCTGCAGCCCAGGGTGTACAGTGATATGGGCATTGCCCTAGAACAGGAAGTCCTGCACCTTCCTAGGAGCCCATGATAGCTTTCCTGTTTCTGGCTGCTCCTTGGAAAACCAAGACCTACACCTTCTGTTGCAGATATAGGAAAGTCAGAATTGGCACCTGCTTTTCTGTCTGGCACAGCTGTGCCCCCCAGGCTGTTCACATGATGATTAATTGAAAGACACAGCCAAAGGCCACCTTCCTCATGGGCAGGATGCCACCACACAGCCCTGCCTCCTGGAGATGGAGGATTCCCAGGAGAGCAGAGAGAGAAGGCACTCCCAGAAGCCCCATCACCTCCTAACTTTTTTCTCAGGAGGTCTAGGAAAGGATGCCTACAACCCTATCAGAAACCAAAACTGCAAACTGAAACAACAAGATACTATTTCCAATCCAAATATTAGCAAACATTTTTTGGAATACTAATTGCAGTAGGTGAAGTTCTGATGGTTACCCTGAGATGCTATTCTGTGTGTGACAGAGGAGGTGTGTGTAAAGAAAGCCACTGGAAACACAAAGATATGCTTTGCTGTGCTCACTGAAGCTCTAAGAAATGGGAAGCAAAGGTGAAGTGAGTGTGGCACTGTAGGAGTGGATGCCAATGAGGTGCTGAATATGACTCATCACTGCGAAGTGCGCCTCACCTGCAGTCTGACACAGCCAGAATCTCCATGTAGCTGTCCTGCTGACTCTGCATCCCAGGGCCTGATGGGGGAAAGATAGTCCAAGCAATGAAAGGCACTGTCCTTTCTTCCCATAGCCATGGTCCAGAGCTCAGCTGAGAGATGGGAAGCAGCCCTGCTCAGAGCTTGGGGAGGTGATGGTATGGAGAAGCCTGGGCATTGACTCCACACTGTCTCAGTGTGCCTGTGTTGCTACAGCAGAACACTGGAATCTGAGAACCAGATCAAGAGAAGAAGCTTGTCACTCACTTTGGAGGCTGAAAGCCCAAGATCAGTGACTGGAACTTTTGGGCCCATCCTGAGGTACCTGGGTGCATGGCAGCCTGCAGAGGGCGGCTTGTAGTGCAGTTCATGGGAGAGGAGACTGAGGGTCACCTCACCTGTTCCAACACGGCTTCCCTCCCGCAGGACCTCAGCCACTCTCGCCACACGGGACAGGCCCATAAAAGCCGCGTGGGTCCCTTTGAGAAGGCTGAAGTCCAGCTGCCCAGTCACCTTCTGCCAGGCCTCCTCTCGGGGCCCCACCTCCTTTCCAAGCCCTTATGCTGGAGGCCACACCTCCACACTGGAGTCTCACACACACCACGCCATGTGGGAGCACAGTGCAGCCCTTCCACCGTGCTCTTCAAGAGCCAAAGGAGCCATAGATGTCTGCACAATCTGTGGCGCACTGGGGACAGCGTATGAAATGTCTGTCCACTGCATCATCCCCAAAGCATGCACACACAGACAGCATGTACACCCCTCCCCACATGTGTCACATGCTCTGACATGTCACCAGGTCAAAGTGATTCCTCCTTCTTCCTTCATGCTCAGTTATTCCTCAGCTGCTCCCCAGTGAGGACACATCTTTCTCAGAACAAAAGTAAGTGAAGGTACGGGGTCAAGTGTAACTGACACTTAAGCTGCAAAGATGCCTGTGACAAGCCACAGAAACAGCTGGAATTATAGATGCATTTATCTGGATTCTAGGACCAGCAGGGGTATTCTCAGAGAGCAGGCCTCCAGCACCAAGAAGCCAGCTGACTGATGCCAGCCATTGTTTCTGATGAGAACTCGGGTACTGGCAGGAGGAAGGAAGATGGCTGCCTGGCGTACCCTGGCACATGCACCCACTGGGGCTGGGACACTAGGCTGCTCCCCATACCTTATAGCTTCCAGATACTCTCCCCAGGTCATCATGAACATGTGAAGTAGTGTTTCCAAAATGTGTTCTCTTGCCGGGGATTTTAGCTCAGTGGTTCTGCCGCCTGCCTCGAAAGCGCAAGGTTCTGAGTTCAATCCCTGGTACCAAAAAAAAAAAAAAAAAAAAACTGATCCAAAATGTGTTCTCAAGGTACGGTGATCAGAGCATCATCCCACTGTTTAGGGACAAGCTAGATTAAGTCAAGTTAAACAGATTCTTTATCGAAGGCATATCTGAGATTCAAACACGCCAATGTGCCCAAGAATCTGAGACAATGTGAGATGTGTCCCAAATGACTTTGCCAGGGAACCCTTTCCTGGGAACAGCCTATGGGATCAGAATCTGCTAAACACCATGAAAAAGCATTCACTTCCTGAGACACTTGTAAAAGGTACATGTGCTATGATCTCTCGGCTTTCAGAAGGCTGCACTGCTGGAGGGCATTCTGCAGGATTGGCAGAGTCTCAGCTCCAGCCTCGGTCACCCCAGCTGGGCCTTGGGAAACCTGGAGGGCACAGAGAGGCTGCCTTCAGGGTGGGCTCTCTCTCCTCTGCCCTCCCTGGCCTCCTTGTGCCGTTTCTCAGGCTGGCTTGCCCTACAATACAGAGCTCCACTTTACCTTTTCTGCTGGCTTAGTGACCAGCCATGCAGCACCAAAGGCCTGTGCTCTTCTGGGTGTAGACCTGGGCCACCTCCATGTTGAGCACTGACTTGTCAATTCTCCTGCCTCCCTTTCTGCTCCAATCATGTTATAGTCCCATGACACTGGACCAGCACAGCTGCACCTTGGGCCTCAGACTTTCCTGCTGTAAAGAAGGATGGGGAGCCCATCTCCAGTCCCTTGAGATCTGCTGAGACATTACCATTCTAAGATTCTTCAGGAACTCTATTTTCTGCACACAAGGAAATAGTTTTGTTTGAGAAATGGAGACCATGGAGATTAAGGAAGCTAGCTGGGCCTCAGACACACTTGGCAGCCTCTGTAGGTGTCCATGTTCAACAGGAAAGAAGACTCTGCAGGAGGGCAGTCTACACAGGAGGGCTATCTCCATGCTGCACAGCATGGCAGCCAGACATAATTCTCCAGGCAGGGTTGGGTCCATTTCCATGTGGTCTCTTAGCTAACCAGGGTTTGCCCTGCAGGGCACACTGAGACACTGAGTTCCCCTGCAGTGGACCAGACCGGTTAAGCTGTCGTTCAGAGTCAGGGAACTCTCAGGCTATTGCCCCCTTCCTGGGTCCTCACCTAAGTGAGGTGAAAACTTGCACTGTGAAGCTTGGCCTTTCACAAGGTGCTGCTGCTTCTGAAAACTGATAAATAGAAAATCTCTATTTGCTTTTCTTCACCAACTGTGGATAAAACATATGGGCCCTTCAGAAGATGATGACAGTGGCAAAGAGTAGCAGATGAAGACAATTAACTCAAGACCCTGTCATCCACATGGCTCTGGGGCCAGGACTCCGGCTCCATTCTCCTGACCACTGTGATGGATGGGGAAATTCTGTCCCAAAAGATGAACACGCAAGACTCTTGAGGTGCTGGGCCCTGCCCTCATGTCACCTTTTAAGAAGAACCAGCTTGAGGGTAGAGAGGGTCTTTGAAGTCCACATCCTTACATGGAAGGGGTATCCAGCCCTCTGGGCTGGGTCCACAAAGGGGAAGGCAGTCAAGTAGGCTATAACCAACATTAAGCAATAAACTACTTAGAAGAAACACAGTGAGAACAAAAAGTCAGAAGCCGCACAGAGGTGGACTATGCACACATGCCACCCTCCTTCTGATGTGGCTCCAAACCTGTACATCATGGAACAGTGAGGGAGAGGAAGGAGGAGAACATCTGGGGAGCTTATCCCAGCAAGGGGTGTGGGTGAGTTCTTTGGGGTTGTTTTTTACCTCATGTGTCCTAGACTGTTACTAGAGAAATGTCAATTCGTACAGATAAAAACAGCCACAGGGTCAGATAGCTTCTTGTTGCTGTGACAGAATGCCTGAGAAAATCGACTTAGAGGAGGAAAGGTTGCTTTTGGCTCAGAGTTTCAGAGACTTCAGTCCATGGTAACTTGGCTTCATTGTTTCTGGCCCTGAGGTGAAACAATGCATCATGGCAGGAGAAAGCTGCTTACCTCATGGTGACCAGGAAGAGGAAACACAGAGAGAAAGGGGGTGGGTGTCAGCCAGGGGCTGGGGGCAAACTATGCCCTGCAACAACATCCCCCCATCAGTGATCCTCTTTCTCCAGCTGGTTCTCACCCCCTAGAGTTTCTACCACCTCCTAATGGCACCCCCAGGGGCCCAAGCTTTCAACACATGAGCTTTTAGGAACTCTCTAGCCAAGGGGGCAGGAGTGGAGCAGCTTCACAGAACATACAAGCTTTAGACAATGACTATTCCCCTCCAGCAGGAACCCTGAGAAAGCCCACAGCCCACTCTCATGCCACCACCAGAGGTCCAGCAGAGACCCCACTTCAACACTGCAAGATGTGATGAGGGCCCCATGCTGCCCACAGTGAAGCTGAGAAGCCTGCATGGGAAGACTGGAGTGGCACCTTCGCAAACAAGATGAGTGGCTTCCCAGTCTAGCTGACACCATACCAGGAGCCTGAACCTCATCACTATGCAGTGGTGACCAGGCAACTGCCCATGCCAGGATGGGATCAAGGACACCGGGCAAAGTGCACAACCTAATTAATGTCCAGAGCTTCAAACATAATAGCTAATGTAGCTCAGATTCAACTAAGTCAATTAAGACCTAAGAGGATCTCAGAAGGAATGTGAGAAGTTAATTGCCAAATAACTCAATCCTGTAGATGTGGAGCAGGATTTCTAAACAGACATGTTTCAAAGACCATTTCTGAAAATACTTGAAACAAATTTAAAAAAAGAAATTCTCATCAAGCAAATAAAAAGGAACAAAATGGAAATATTAGAACTCAAAAAGCAGAAAACAAGAAACACAAACACAATGGATGTTTTCAACTGAAAGAATGGAAAGGATGGAGAAGATTCAGGAAAGAATCGGTGAACTTGAAGATAAAATAGACTGATATTAAACGAATCATAAGAAAATGCCAAATACAGAAAAGATCGATCACAATCAAGTTCACCGTGGAAGCAACAAGACCTCTGCCCCCTGAGCCTCCCACCATGATCACAGCATATCCTCCATCCCCTGGCCCAGACCCTGTATCAGAGAGACCACTGTGGTCCCACAGGAAGGGTGAACAGATTCAGAGACCTACGCCTGGCTTAAAACCACCACCCTGTCACTGAGCAGCTGGATGCCCTGGACACATCCCTTAATCTCTTAGTTTCTGTTTGTGCTTCTTTGAAGGTGGTATAAGAACAAGAATCACGCCCCCCCAGAGGGCTACAGGTGTTCTGTGACCATTCACATAAAACCTACAGGTATGAGTTTGCACACACATTTGCACACCTACACACATCTAAGTGTATGTGTTTACACATACATATACACATGTACATTTTCATATATGTGCTGGAGAGACTTCTAAATATTTTTATAACATAGATGAAAGGTTGGTTCTAGAACATCAATGGCGTTAAAATACAAAGAAGAGGACATTAGGCTCTAACTCCCTGGGCTTCTATGTAAAGGAACCACTAAAACTAACTCAGCCACATTTGCTGTACGTGATGAATTGAAGAAGAAAGGAAAGAAGCGCAGCCCATCGAAGGTGGCCAATGAGACACTGGCTGCACGTTCTCAAGCTTCTCCCTGCACAGCTGGTAAGATTCTAAGCAAAGAATTTCTCAGCCACCTCTGACGGAATCCAGCTTGGAGCTGCCCATTTCCAAGTCACTGCCTGCTCTGATAGCCTCCCTGACCTTGGCCCTGCCTGCAGAGGACTTGTCCCTGAGCCATAGATAGCATGTGCCATAGTGCATGTCACTCTCCCCCACCAGGGCCACACAGGTCTTCGTGTTGAGCTTTCTCAGCACTCAGCCAGGATGGGCCTCAAGGGTCTCCCCAGGGGATCCCGAGACCCTGGCCCTGCAGCCTAGAACAAGGCAGCAGGGATACCCCCCCCACACACACATGCAAAACTATAGCCACAGGTGTGTGGAGGCCGGGGACAGGTATCTGAGACTGGGCCCCTGGAACCTGCAGGGAAGTACCAGGGTCCTTCTGAAAGCCCACAGAGCCAACTCTCCCAGAGCTCTCCAACCCAAGAGCACATCCGGCTAAATGTTGCTGGTCAGTCTGATGCTGATACCTCAAACCATGCTCAGTGGGGAGCTAGTGTCGCACAAAGAACCATGGACTTTGGAGAGCTGTGTTAAACCCAGCAGCAGGTGTCCTTTGGGAACACAAAAGGAACTGGAAGGGAAATGAGGGTGAGATGCCCTGCCTGGGTTGGGGATCAGTTTCCCAAAGGAGCCACCAGGAAACCAAGTCCACCAGCCTCAGCAGTCAGGAACTGGACTACAGTATGAGTTGCTCAGCTCTCCGACAAAGAGATAAACAACTTCCCTGGAGGGGAGATCGGTCTGGCTCAGGTTTCAGAGGGGTTAGTCCATGCTCATTGCCTTCTTTGCTTTTGTGCTGCACGGAGACAGCACATCACAGCAGGGAATGCACGGTGGAGCAAAGCTGCTCTCCTAGTAGCAGCCAAACAAGGGAAGAAACAAAAGGGGTGGGGTCTCAATGTCCCCTCCATGGGCAGGTAGCAGTGACCTCACCATCTCCCACGGGGCCCCACTTCCTCAGAGTTTCGCCACCTCCAGTGGTACTCCAGGCTGGGACAAGCCTAGGACAAAGAGCTCAGGGGACATTTGACCTCCAAGCCACAGCCTGGTGTAGGAAGAAGACCATCCAGATGAGAGCCTGAGCCTGTATTATCCCAGGGGTGATCATCCTTCCAGGGTGTGTGTCTATGTGTCCATGTGTCCATGAGGCTGTTTCTCTGTGTGTCTGTGGGTCTGTGCCTGAGTCTGTGTGCCTGGGACCATGTCTGTGTGCACAGGTGTGCACCAGATGCAAACATAATTTTTGTGATTCATTTTCATTTAATGTTGAGCTCTGATCACCCTTCCCTGTCCCTGTACACTCAGCTCATCCTGCCTCAGTGCCAGGAGAATCAGGGGTTCCCTTCAGGGCTGAGTCACTGCAGCTGGTGTTTCCTGGTTCCTGCTGCAGTCTAGATCAGCTGAGGACACCCTGCCCTGCCTCCAAGTGCTGGGAGCCTGGGAGTGCCTCCTCCCAGGACTCAGGTTATGCTAAGGAGCTCAAGCTGGGCCATCCAGTGATCCCAGTCCTCCCCTCTGACCCTGCTCCCCATCCCCACTGGCTCTAACCAGCCCCTCCAAGCCCAGTGGCTTTGGGGCCCCACAGGGAAGTTCACCCCTCTCTCAAGGGCTGCATTCTTTTGCTCAAATCTTCCTTTATGCATCAAGACTACATAGGGCACTAGACTCAGCCTTCCAGCTCCTTTGGGAGTTGTATCCAGTTTGCTTGTTTTAAGGTGAAAGATTCACCCAACCCTGGAACATGAGCCTAGATGTGCTTTCTCAAAGCTGGGTGAGTAGATAGACAGCTGGTGCCAACCAGGGCCCCAGAACCCTAAGAACACAGGTGGCAGAGGAGCTAGACCAAGCTTGTACTCCCCCAGCAGGCACTCACAGGACTCAGCCTGCAGTACACTCTCAGAGGTCAGGGTCTTGCAATCCACTGGAGTGGCCAAGCCACATAGCCATTGCATCGCAAGCTAGGAGAAGCTGACACCCTGGTCAGGCTCCAGGAGCTCAAGATCAGCCAAGGAGGTGAAGTGCTCGACCGGAAGAAAGAGCTCAGTGAGTACAGACACCGCTAGTGAGGCTCCACTTTGAAACAGTCATCAGATCCAAAATCCAAACAGGGATCACTTAAGAGCCAGGAGACACCTGGTATGAGAAAGCATTGTGCTCCTGCTTTCTGGTGGGTGAAAAAGTTATGGTCACTGTGCTCCTGGTGCCTTGGGAGGGTTATAAATAGCCAAAGAAGGGATTTTCCCCTCTCAGCTTCCTGTTCTTTTAAACACACACACTCAGGTGCTTGAACTTTCAGATGATTCCAAAATCTACCATCAATGAAGTGCTCAGGTACAGAGGTTTAATGAGTCAAGTTCCCCCCAAAGCCCAAGCGTGTGAAATAGCTCCAAACATAAGCCAGGCCTCTGAGCTGGTGGGAGAGTGGGGTCCTCCCAGCACAGCACTTGGAGGGCAGCATCTGAGGAGGATGAGCAAGAGCACATAACTCAGCCCGGTAGTGACCCACAGGACATCCTAGAAGTCAGGGTAGACCATACCTGGGGATGGACAGCCACTCCACTAACATCTCAAGAGTTCGAAGGAAGCCACCACCCCAACAGCCAGGATAAGTGTTTCCAGCCCAGAGGCCCTGAAGAGCACAGAGGTGGGGAAGCCTCAGGGCACAAAGCAGGTGAAAGTGGGAGGCTGGGAGGGCCAGGTGTGTGGGCAGCAGGGGTCTACTCTAGCCCACAATGAGTGATATTCTAGGACCTTGAATGCAAGGGCAGATAGGAGTCGTGCTGGGAAAGTCACTCTGCAGCTGTGTGGTGAGTGACCAGAGGGAATGAGGACAGAGCACCACAGAGGTGGCAGTAAGCTCTGGGAGGAGGGACAGGTGTTCATATCTGACTATAGATTCCTCGAAGGAAGGGGGTGAAGGAGGAGCATGGAGCCAGACTCTTAGGTTTTCAGATTATGCAAATAAGGATTGCTGAGATGAAATAGCCAGGGCTGAGATGAGGTAGCCAGGTGGGGAGGAAGGATGTCAGTCCTGGCCTCACCAGAGCTCATGATTGCATGGACGACACAGGTAAGAAATGTATGTCACCGTGACAAGTGTCCACTGTGTGGATGTGATATAAGCCCACCCCATCAAGTTTAGTTAACTTTCCTTCTCCCTCTGTAGCTCCTCCCAACTTTCCTGGACACTGGGCAGAACTTCGTGCAGTGATCCATCCACCCATCCATCTAGCCTCAGCACTGGCAGAAACTGTCACCAGACCCCAGTGTCCTGCTGCTCAGCATTTGTCCTAGCTTCTTGGCATGACCCAGGAGAAACCAGAGGAGCAAAGTCAGAGTGTCCTGCAAGTCACACAGCTCCCTGACTTCTCAGCAGTGTCAAGAGTCCTACACTGGTTAGGTGACAACCCAGCAGCTGTCAAATGATTTATGACCCAAAGGGCTTGGGAATGAACAGAAATCTTTTCAAGGAGAAGGCAGGCTGTCCACACTGCTCTTAGAAGGTTTGGGTACAGATCCAGCAGCAGCCAGCTCCCCCCGATCCCTTGGGCAGTACGTGTTCTGGTGAACACACCAGAGAATTTTGCAAGAAGCCCATAAGCAGAAAGGGCAAGGCCTTCTTTGTTGAGGCAAAGGGAAAGCCATAAATATCATTAGTGTCAATAACATGGGGCCACTGCACCCTACCCTCCAGTGGCAGATTGCCCCAAGTCCTCAGGCAGTGTTTGCCCTGTCTATGTAGCAGCCTTGCCCTGCCCTCTACAAGGCCTGCTGGGACCCCCAAGCTGCACCTCTCCACTAGAAAGCTGGTCATGCTTGAAGTCTTTGAGTTAGAAAAGCTCAAAGTTGGCATCCATCCCAGGTAGATGATGAAAGGATTTGTGCCCAAAGTGTTTAAAATGAAGCTTGCTTCCAATTTAATAAATACAGTTGCAAGTAAATTGCATTTGCAAAAATAAATTGCAGGCTATCACCTAAACCACAGGCACACAAGGAGGCTCTCTGCCTTCGGGGATGAAAATGTTGCTTCAACTCCAGCCACCTCAGGCAGCTTTAGTCAACATCTAGGCTGGGCTAGGATGCTACAAAGTGAAGCCCACTGTTGTGTGGCAGTGGTCAGCACAGACCCAACTGTCTCTGACAGGAACAAATTCTGCATAGCATTGAAAAAAATGGAGAAAATGCTGTAACTCATCCACTGACCAAACACAGCCCCACAGATGATGTCATGTGGAATTCTGGTTCTACTGAGTTTCATGGTACTTAGGATTTTAGGTCTGCCAAATCTACAGTTATCAACTCGAAATGGGATCCTCTGACTGAGTTTGGAACCAGTGCTGTAAGATGGTCATTGATTAGTGCTGTCTGTTCTGGCAGCCTTCGATTAGTGCTGGCTGGCTGGGAATATCTGGGGACAAACACAAGTGTGGAGAGTTAAAAGCTGCAGGTGCATTTTCTTGACCCTGTTTCAATTGGTGCCCAGCTGGGGAGCATGGGCAAGTGGCCACATGACACAAGCTTGGGCACACACAGCCCTGACTGCCCAGGATGCCATGTGCTCAGGCAGGAAGACATGACAGGTCTCCTCGTGGACCACTTCCAGCCAAATCTATAACTTACTGAGCTGTGGCAAGCAAGGAACAGGGTGAGGAACCTAGGCTTGCAATGTCTGATGGAACCCAGTGTGACAGTTGACTGTTGTGTGAACTTGAGTAAGAAATGCCCAGCAGATTGGCTTTAGTTCTGGGTGTGTCTGAGTGATAGACTTATTGAATAGGGAAGCCCCATCCTGGGTGTGGCTGGCACCAACCAACTGGCTTGTAGCCTGGATGGAATAAAAAGGGAAAGAAGTCTCACTTCTGTTTTTTCAGAGGAGCTCCAATTTTTGCTACTGCCTTGGACATCTGTGTCCTGGCTTCTGGCACAGACCTGCACACCCTTCAGCTTCCTTATGAACTCACACAGGACTCTACAGTGACCTCAGGCCTTAGACTTTTCATTGAATCCTTCAGATATCCAGTGCACAGACAGCCCGTTTGCATTCTTCCACACCCGACTCTGCAGGTGGCTGCTGTAAGCCTCCCTCGTAATTGTAAGCCTCTTTTTCTTGAGCACTGACTGATATCCCAGCTCTAAAGCATGCACCAACCACCAATTCCAACCTGCATATGGAGAAACTATCCCAGAATAAGAAATCACATCTAAGAAATGATCGACCATTTGCAAAAGCAGCTCTAAAAATTTAAAGAAAGTACAAAGCCAAGGAAGCTTCAAAGCAGAAAGCAAAAAGGAGCCAAGAGCCAAAACCCGGCACCGATGCCCATCCCAAGGAACACATCCAGAGATCTTGGGTCTCCCTTAACACCTGAAGACCTTTTGATAGGTGGAAAATTCAAACACCGAAGAGCCGAAGGGCACCTTACCTTGATAAAGCACACAGCAACTGAACACAGCTACAAAAGCAGTACATTGGGAAGCATTTTCAAAGGTACCTCCCCTCTATGGGAGCTGGAAGATTTAACAGCAAACTGGTTTGCACACAGCAGCAGAAGCCACTTAGTAGACTCAGGAGGTGGCCTGTATGTCCCCATTTCCCACCTGCTGCCCACCTATATGCTAAGCGTTTACCCAAGCTTTGGCACACACATGGAATTACTTAATAGCATCCCCTCAGTTGACATCTCTGTTCGATGCTTATTAGGGACAAGAGACATGAATTTCTCAGCCAAATTAACTAGACCAAAAGACAGATACCATTGTTATTCAGCAGAGAACAGCCTTACCATATCAACAAACAAAGCTTTTACATTAATATGAAAATGCAATCATTGGATTAGCCCTAAGAAGTCAGGGCCAAGTGACCAAAGAGAACACAAGTTTGCTCCTAGAACTTTAGAGTGAGTATTCATTTCTTCCTCTTAAACATGTATTAATGCACAAGTTTGTTTAGCATAGACTCTACCAGTAATTCAGTGGAATTCCAGTCTGCTTCCTTGCTGATTCCTTGGTTTCCTCTGCTGTATTTGTAAACCCAGAGACAAGCTTTGCTCTCCCAGTGCGCATGGAACCTGGGACCCCCGAAGAGTCTGAACGCAAACCCAGATGTCCAGTCACTCCTCTGGTAAAGGGATCCAGGTGATCTCCTCAGCCTGAAGCAGAGATGCAGCCAGGCACAATGCTCATGTGCCCAGCCTTGCATTTATTTGTGCATGTTGGTTTTGTGCTTTCTACAGGCTAATCTGTGCCTGAATATAGTCAGGATGTAATAAAAAAAAACCCATGTGGAGTATGTCTGGAAGGACATTAATAGTATATGTGAAAGTTCCCAGCGGATAACACAACTGTTAAAAGGAAAAAAAGCCCTCAAAGGAAAGCACTAGAGTATGAAGGAAAGAGTAGAGTCATCCCTTGGGTCCCAAGGGAGAATGTGCCCAGGTCTTCCCTCAGATGCCAAACTCAAGGGTGCTCGAACCAGTCATTCGCCGTGGCACAGCATACATCTGCACAGGACCCCTGCAGTCCTCCCATATACTTTAAACCACCTCTAGATTGCTTGTCATTCCCAATAGAGTGTAGATGCTGGGTAAACTGTTATTATAATGGGTTCTTTAGAGAATAATGACAAGGAAAAATGTCTGAACACGTTCAGTACACATGCAGCTTTTTTGTTTTCATGATTTTCGGCCAGTGATCAGCTGAGCTGTGGGTGAGGAGGTTACAGATACAGAGGGCTGCCTGCACTAAGTGGCAAGAAAGAGGCCAGAGGAGCCCGAGTGCTCATACCCACAGCACCACACAGAAGCGGTCCGGGAACCGGCTCACCCGGCTCAGTCTGAAATCGGCCAGCCCAACCCAGAGCTGCCTGCAGCAGTGGGTCTCTAGGAAACGTGCTCAGAGGCAGGGAGGCCTGTGGGATGGGCACTGCCTTCCTGGAGAGTCTTTGGCCTCCTGGGGTTTGGCTCTATTTTCAGTGTCCTGCATACAAATTTGAGCTGTTCCAAGACACAGAATCTCTTTCTGGAGCTACATATAGCCAATTCTAGCAAAAATCACTACCCATGCTTTAGTTATGCTGGGGATGGGGTAAAATAAAAACCCAACACCAGCTAAATATAACACTTTATCCAAGGAAGAAAAGCTTCTAGAACAGGGCAGCTCACAGGGACCAAAGATGGTTCCAAAGGCCCATCTTCACTCAGTTGAACAGAATTTCCAACCAGAGAAAGCAAAGCAGGACTTGCTATAGGGATGCTTGGCTGGGGCAACTCATTTGCCTTATTTAGAGTAATCCAGCAGCAGGGATTGGCTGAGGGTTTAGCCACCATGATTGGCTGAGGCTCTGTTGCTAGGTGACCAGGGTGCATGCACCCTTTAGCTTACCACTCCCTAGCCCACCAGCTAGGTTGCAGTTCCCTATGTAGATGCTTTCTGCCAGACTTCATCACCTCAGGATAGAGACTGCTGTAGAGCAAATCCAGCACCTGGCCCAAGAACTGTACCAACCCCCACCCCAACTCATTCCCCACCCCTCTCCCCAGTGGGTGGCAGGGGGCTGTGGTTCTAAAACCTGCCATGCAGGGCAAGTCGGGACTGGTGAGTTGCCCCCACTCCCCAGGTTCTTCGCAATACCTTGACAGGGGTCACTGAAGCAAGTTCCCATGATGGCAGACACAGTGGAACTCAGGGGTCTCTAGGAATTCAACAGCTACTAACTAGGGACTTTCTCTCAAACTGGGAAAAGCAGTCCTCCTGGATGAAATAAATCCTAAAAGACACAGTGCTGGCCATTGCCCAAAGAGGAATAATGAAAACAGGGCACTTCCTTTTCCTCTTGGAAGCCTTTAACCCAGGCAAGCAGGACCCAGCCACCAAGCACAGGGTGAGCAGGCACCTCAGGGGAGGCCGGGGCAGCTCCGAGATGACAGGCAGGCCTTGGTGGCATCCTGGAGAGGGTCCGGGAGGCCCTCTATCTCCTCCTCTTCCTGGTGTCCCCCTGGCCCTCACATTCTCCATAATCCCGTGGCAGGAGAAACTGTCAGAAGCAGTTGCTGCCTCAGCTGCTAGACACCGCCTTGAGCTCTGGCTCCCGTCATCCCTGCTGCCCAGCCCTTCACCTCACAGCCCTAATTGAAGATGGTGCCCAAGAGATTTATTCTTGGGGCTGAGCCCAGCAGAGTAGGCAGGGCCTGGGAAGGCCAAGGAGAATGGGAAGCTGCACCACTCAGCCGAATTCCACAGGCTGTGTGTGTGCGTGGGTGGGGAAGGGGGAAGCAGATGAAGGCGTTCCCACTGCACGCCCCCTGCCCCAGCTGAGGGACTGCACAGCACCCCTCATGCCTGGTCTACTCCTTCCCAAGACATCTGGGGCCCCAGGAGTGTGTCTGTGATTTAGTCTCGGAATCACCATCGTGCGGTCACCAGCCTGTGGAACTCGCCTCCCATCCATCCCACCCTGGGCTCCTGTCCTTGGCATCCTCTCCCCATTAGCCACTCCAGAGTTCACTGGGGAAGGAGTGTAGGACATGTGGGGGTCTCACAGTGAGCAGGACAGGGGTAGCTCCTGCCTCAGGGAGCAGGTAGTCTCATGGGAGATGGGTACAGATGCAGTTAACAAAGCAATGGTAGCACAATAGCTAGGAATGGTGGCGCATGCCTATAATCCCAGCCCTCTGGGAGGCTGAGGCAAGCGGACTGCAAGTTCAAGACCAGCCTGGACACCTTAATAATTTACCAAAACTTTGTTTCAAAATAGAGTGATGTTAGTAAAGTGCAAGGGTCCTGTGGTGTCTGCAGGGGTTTTTGGGGTCCCACAGATGTCAGATCTGAGGATGCTCTAGCCCCTTGTATAAAATAGCACAGCGTTTACAGATGGACTACAACACCCTCCCATACACCTTAAATCACCTCTAGATAACTTGGGCATCTACGACAGTGCAACTGTCGTCACACAGTTCGATGGCAAGCAGTGTGGAGGATGAAAAGATTGCCCAGAGAAGAGACTTAGTTCAGTCACCATCAGGCCCAGAGGGGCTGTTTCTCCCCGCAGAGCACCCAGCTACCAGGGAGCCTCCAGGAGAAGAAAAAGCCACCACACTGAGAACTCTCTGGTTCTTATTTAGAATCTCAATGTAAGAGAAAATAGCAGGACAAAAGCAGTTTGGGCCAGGAGCTGTCTCAAGGCTGGCAGTTTTCCTTGGGGAAGGGGAAGGACATGGCCAGACACAGCATACTTTACTAATCTAAACTCCTTGCTTAACCATTTGATTCTCACACAGCCTGTGAGCTTTTGCCCTATAGTTTAACCATTCACTCCTCAGGGAGCCTGTGTGCTTTTTGATTCAGTTTAATTATTTATCCTCAAAAAGCCTGTGTGCCTTTTGCCTCACAGTTTAATTATTTGTGTGCTTTTGCCCCGAATTTTAATGATTCACTCCTCACAGAGCCTGTGTGCCTTTGTCCCACAGTTTAATCATTCACCCCTGGCCAGGTCCCCCACAAACTGTCACACAGATCACTGTCAAACTGTGTTAGGGAACAAGGGCATGCAGGTTAAATACAGGTGGATTTGTTCATAATATTTTAGCTCTGAGGCTGTTTGGATGTTCAGACCCGGAGGCTGATTGTAACTGCACATGAGAGTAATTGTTAGAAAACATATGCAACCAGAGAAAGAATGTGATATACTTCTGACTGCACTAAATGCAAGTGCTCGAACTCCTCAAAAGGCGGGAGCAGCAGGATGCTGGGTGATTGAGTAGAGACTCCTTCGGAGGTGCGGCAGTGAAAACATTTGGAGCTGGATGGAAGTGAGCATCGTACAACCCTGGAATGCACTGATTGTTACCACACTGTTAGCTTTAAATTGTGTAGCTTGATGTTACAGTTTGTCTGATTGTGTAACAGCGATCGCTGCTCATAATCATATTCAGACTTATTTACTACAGAAATACAAGTTTATCTCCTATACCATGAGATCTATTTATATTTAAAGTTACCTTAAAATCTTGTCTTAACTGTAAACACATATATAACATTCCAGACACGTGAACATCCTGTGTCCTCTTACTTTAAGGCCCGATTTGCCCTGTGGAAGAGTGCCACCCCGTCATGTAGCATTCATTTCTCTGTGTAGGGGTGTGTGTGTGTGTGTGTGTGTGTGTGTGTGTGTGTGAGAGAGAGAGAGAGAGAGAGAGAGAGAGAGAGAGAGAGAGAGAGAGATAGTGCTTCCCAACCACTGACACAACCCAGGTTGCATCTCTTCCTGGTCCAGTTTCCTATGCTGTAGGCTGTGCTGCCCTTCTCCAGAGCGTTTTCCAGGCCATCGTATCATCTCCTAGCTGGGGCCTCCTCCTGGGCAAGGATGTACCTCTGAAGTCATGCTGTACATGTCAGCTGTGCACAGGGTCCCTGGATGGCCCTGCTCCACTGTCCTGACGCCACCTTTCTGTGCTCAGTCTGGATTCTGCCTCCTCTTCTCGGCTCTCTGGTGGTTCTGTGCTATCTCTTCAGAGTGACTTCACTCCTGGTCTCCTCTCTGGGTGAACAGAGGGTGAATCATGCAGACTCATGGAGGCCAGCGTTTACTTTGCAGACTGTCTCAGTTTGTTTTCTGCTGCTATAACAAATGACAACACTGGGAACTTTACAGAAAAAGAGGTTTGTGGAGCTCACAGCTCTGAGGTTCAAGAGCACAGCACAGTCTCCCCAGCTCACACAAGGCACACATGGACCAGGGTTGGAGAGGTCCCCAGCTCCCTGCAACAACTCATTCTCCAGGAAGGCAGGCCTGTCCCATAAGACCTACATTCCCTACCTAGCTGCCTCCCACCACCTTGACAGCACCTCGAAGGGTCAGCTTCCTGCATCTGAACCTGTGGGCACAACCCAGCCCAGCCTAGTCCCAGCATGGATTCCAGACAACCACCCCGGTGTTCCCTGTGGCTGGAATACCTACAGCTCAAGGCTGTAGAACCAGGATGAGTCTCTTTTTCCCTCTTCTCAGCTTCACAGGCAGATTTGGTCTTCCCCTAGTCCTCAGCAACCTCAGCATGTGATCTGTTGGTTTTTTTTTTTTGAGTCAAGAATGCTGGTGCTTGCACTTAAAGGAGGCCACTTTCTGGCTTCTCTGTGGCAGATCTGCACCCTCAGCTCCATTGCTCTGTGCTTTGGAGTCCTTTCTAAGTGAAACAAGGACTCCTGCCGTGCAGGCCCTATGGCCCTCAGAGCTGAGCAGATGACAAGACAGATGCTGGGCAACCAACAGATGGGTGGTGTCCACGGCGTGGATGCACTGGCCGGAGAGATGAAGGCCACAGTGTGAGACTGTATGTGCCAGCCGGAGCAGCATGCGACTAAACAATCAGAAACAAATCCAGGAATTTTCACTCCCTGGTGACCGAGAGTAACTGAAACCACGGAGAGGGAAGCATGGGCTGGGGGATGCGCCACTCTGCCGCCTGGCCTGTGGAAACCTCTTGCTTTCCAGGAGGCGGACCCCAGGTGAGCACACCTTCTCCTTCTCAGGAGCAACAGCAATCTCTCCAGTTTCTTGCCTTAGTTTGGGAGCCGCTTCCTCCCCAGTCTTCTGCAGCCTCACCAGGGTGTGCCTGCCTTCTCTGCTGCTCTGATTGTGCTCAACACCCACGTCTTCACTCATGACAAATTTGTCTTTTGTTAATTTTTTCCTTTTAGTTCTCCAAGGGTTTTTTTTCTGCTTTTCTTTTTGCAACTCCAAATAGACAATTTAGAACTCTTTGATGAAGCCACTCTGTCTCACACCATTCCATTAATATTTGTCATTTTTATGTCTTTGGGGCTATATTTTGGAAGAACTTTTTGTCATTACCTTCCAACTCATAAATTCAGTTTTTAGCTATGTTTAATTCTGCTCTTTAACCCATTAATTTTATTTGATCTGTGTTATGTCTCTCCAGATCACTAAGGGTTTTGCGTTGCTTTATATATAAAATATCATCATCCATTTCTGTGATGCTATTATACCATATGCTGACATGAAGTGTACTTATTCTAAAGAATTTCCTGATACTCTAATCTTTGTTTCCTAAAGTGATGTCTTTTCCATGTGACTTGTGATTTCAGTTTAATTTGCCACATCCCTCTGAACGCACTGATCATCCTCCATCGTTGCAGGTCCTTGGTTTTGGGCCATTTTCTGTGTTTGTCTCTTTGGTTTGGGGTGGAGGGGGTAGGAGGAGATAGACATTTATTTCTGCTGGATAAGTTTGATATTTATACAAATAGATCAATATACAAATGTATCTACATTGTTAGTTTCTACTTACACGTATTGATTGAATGAAAACTGAGTCTCTGTCTTCTCACTGAGTGGCCATGCCTGTGACATTGGACTGCCCAGGAAAGTGGTCCACCCTAGGATTTAAGTGCTAACCAGCAAGGCCAATCTCCAGCTCTCAGGCTTTGGATAAATGGTTTGACTTTTCTGACCCTTGACTTTCTAATCTGTAAAGTGAGTAGCAGAAGAGTACCATGAGGATTAGGGGCAATCTTGCAGATCTGTGTGCTGGTGCCTGCCACATGGAAAGCTGTCTTAGGAGGTTCAGATAAAACCCAAAAATGGGAATACTGACATTACTTGTGGTGGAACCGGTAATGTGACGGTGAGGAAAGGCTTTGACCCAGGAAACTTCCCAAGTATTGCTCCTCCGAGCACCCTCATGGAAACCGCAGTGCCACCCATGCCTCATAGACAGGGCCTGGCAGAGAGAGGAGGGCACTGTCACCCTGCAGGGTCTGCAGCTGTCTCCTAAGATGGACCCCTACACACTGGACTTGAGCCCTGCAGGCCATCCACGCTGTTTAGACTTCCTACTCCTCTGAGAGCTTCTGAGGACAGCGAGCTGCTGCTTTCTTCCCACTCCCAAGCCCTGAGCAAGGCGAACAAACTGCAGCCAGATCACCAGCTGCTCCCTAAGCAAGGAGGCCATCTCCAAGAAGATGCTTTGGGGTCTTTTCCCCAGACATAAAGCACATTTTAGCACCAAAAAACCCCCAAAGTCTTCAGATGGCTGCTTAACTCTTGTTTGTCAGAATTCCACTCAGCAGCCGTGTGGGTCCATCCATGTCGGCGTGGTCGTCCCTGTGTCTGTGTCCACTCCTTTTCCAGGGCCACCAGCTTCCTGCTGCACCCCACTTTCCCACCACCCACAGGCTCCCAGCCTGCACTGTGCCTTCCCTGGACTCCTTGCCATGCCCACCTCCAGCCTAAACCAGCCTGATCTGTGGGTAGTGGGCTCACCCAAGTGGGGACTCTGTGGCCTACAGAAAGGTAGAGAGAGGGCACTGACCATGCCAGGCCACTGCAGCTTCCCAATGGAAGCCAAGCCCCAGCAGGTGAGACAGCAGGGGACGTCATCAACCCGCCCCATCCTCTCCTGCTCCTCTCCCCACATCCATAAGCCCCACCTGGAGGATGGAGCTGGCCAGAAGCCCTGCCACAATCCCCATCCTGCTGAGCAGCTAGGAAGCAGCTGAATGATGGCCCAGCAACTTTCACTGGTCTAACGCCCAAGAGGAAGAGCCCAACTTGTCCTCTCCTCTAAAGGGTGCCCACTGGGCAGGGTGGGGCAGGTCTGCACAGCCATGAACACAGGTCACAAGGGAGAGATAGCCTCTCTCAACCTCAACAAGACTCCTGGACTGGGCTGAGATGGGCTGAGATGGGCTGTCCCCACTGTACCCCTAATCCATTGAGAGTAAGATGGGAACTGGGACAAGAATGGGATGTCAGGACAGAGGCTCACACTAGAGCCACATGACATCTGAGCCCTGTCTGTCTTGCCTAGTTTCTGATCAGCTAAAGATGTGGGTTCTTCAGAAGAGACCTAGAAAAGCAAAAGCAATTCTAGGTAACAGAGAAGTGGCAGGGGGTATCACAATCCCCAACTTGAAACTATACTACAAAGCTACTGTGATAAAAACAGCATGGTACTGGCAAAGAAACAAACCCGAGGATCAGTGGAATAGATTAGAAGATGCAGAAACAACTCCAGACATATGCAGCCACCTCATCTTTGACAAAGGAGCCAACCACCCTCACTGCAGGAAGGATAGCCTATTTAATAAATGGTGTTAGAAAAACTGGATTTCAACCTGCCAAATATTAAAACTAGACCCATACCTATCACCGTACACTAAACTAAGACTGAAGTGGATTAAAGATCTAAATATTAAAACAGAAACACTAAACTTGCTGGAAGATAAGTTAGGTAGAACTCTTGAAGACATTGGCATAGGAAAAGACTTTACGAACAAAACCTCAGTAGCACAGGAACTAGCCCAAAGAATCAACAACTGGGATCTCATCTTATTAAAAAGCTTTTGTACTGAAAGAGAAACCACCAACAGAGCTAAGAGACAACCTACAATGTCAGAAAAAATTTTTAGCAGCTGTACCTCAGGCAAAGGACCACTATTTCGAATACTTAAAGAACTTAAAAAATCAGACCCTCCAAATTTAAAGATCCAATTCAAAAATGGGCATCTGAAATGAACAGACATTTCTCAGACAAAGAAGTAAAAGCAGCAAATAAATATATGAAAAAATATTCAACATCACTGGTTATTCGAGAGATGCAGATGAAAACAACACTGAGATTCCACCTCACTCCAGAAAGAATGGCGGCTATCAAGAAATCAACCAAATCAGGCCAGGGATTTAGCTCAGTGGTTCTTGCAAGAGCAAGGTCCTGAGATTGATCCCCAGTCCCCCCCCAAAAAGAAATTACCAATAACAAATGCTGGTGGGGGTGTGGAGAGAAAGGAACCCTTCTCCATTGTTGGTGGGAGTGCAGACTGGTGCAACCACTGTGGAAATCTGTATGGAGATACCTCAGCGAACTAGGACTAGAGGTCCCATTTGACCCAGCTATTCTCCTACTGGGTATCTTCCCCAAAGAATTAAAAGAATCATACCACAACAATATATGTGCACCCATGTTTATAGCAGCACAGTTTGTAATAGCTAAAGCTTGGAAACAGCCCAAGTACCCATCAACTGGAGACTGGATAAAGAAGATGTGGGTTTTTTTATAAAATGGAGTATTACTCAGCCATAAAGAATGAGAAACTAGAGACATTTATAGCTAAATGGATGCATATTGAGGCCATACTCACATGAAATAAATAGGACACACATGGGTAAATACCGAATAGTTTCTCTGGTGTGAGAAACTGAAAATGCAAATAAGGATTAAAATGATTAAAATGAATAATTGATAATTTAAAATAGGAAGAAAAGGTCCAAAGGGGTAAGGGAAGTGGGAGGGGAAGGAGAAAGGAAAGAAGGGAAAGGAAAAATGATGAGAAATGGAAAAATGGAAACAGTCTTTGTAAATAGAGAAGGGGGGGAAGAACTCACAGGGAATAGGGAAAAATAAGAACCAAGATACATCACGTACAGGTACAAGCACCCAAGGATAAATGAAAAGGTATTGTATACCTAAAATGTACCAATAAAAGAATTTAAGCAAAAAAAAAAAAGATGTGTGTTCTTAAATTACTTACAAAGTCTGGTGAGGGTCAGCCTCCACCCCTGCTCCTCTGCA
Organism: Heterocephalus glaber; assembly: GCF_053883595.1. Lineage (NCBI taxonomy): Eukaryota > Metazoa > Chordata > Mammalia > Rodentia > Bathyergidae > Heterocephalus > Heterocephalus glaber. The sequence continues at coordinate 69,055 of NW_028258212.1, read as the reverse complement.
TCAAACAAGCCCACAGGCCTCACGGGCTTCCTGTGAGTAAAACTGGGCAGGCATTCGTCCCCCCACCCCACCCTCACCACACACCTCAGCTGACCTGGCTCCCCCAGATTGGGGTACCCACAGGAGCTCTTCTGAGGTATGGCAGGACATCCACAGGAGCAGGTTTCACAAACAGCGGAGAAGGTCTGAGCCCTAGGAAAGAGGAAGCAGCCCGGTGTGTCTGCAGCTCGGCCCAAACCAGAGCCCAGGTCCTGCCTATCAGCCTGGGCCCTGGGGGGTCACCTCTGCCCTTCCTTTCACAGACACAGCCATGTGCCTCGGCCAGGGACCCAGGGCTGAACAGACACCACCCCAGGTGCAGGTGCAGCACCTTTTCTCAGGACACATACCCTGCTGGCCCTGCTCCTTTCCTCCTGGTCCTACACACCCGTTGTAGGGGATGCCCTTGTAGAGACATGAGATCACAGGTAGGAAAAGGATAAAATAGGATCTCATCGAGCTTTATGAAAGAAGTTAATAGGGGCCGGGGATTTAGCTCAGTGTTTTCGCCGCCTGCTGAGCAGGCGCAAGGACCTGAGTTTGATCCCCGATACAAAAAAGAAAAAAAAAGAAAAACTTAATAGAAAATCTTATTAAAGGCAGATATTGCTTCTGCAGTTAGACTCCAGCAATTAGAAAGACAGAGGTAAAGAAAGAAAGAGACCAAACCCTGGAAGGTGCCAGGTGACACAATTAGCATAAGAATTTAGCAGGAAGAGTCTACAGACAAAACAGGGGTGTAGCCTAGAACATGAAAGGCCAGGGTAACCAGCCCCCCTCATCCACCTCTGATAAAATGCAAAGGAGACAAGAGGCAGCCACCTAAGGATTCTTATTTAACATATAAAAGACACACACACACTGTCTTAGTTACTTTTCTCTCATTGCTGAGACAAAACACTCAACACTCCAATTAAATGGTTTATAGTTCATAGAGGTTTAGTCCATAACCAGCTGGCTCCAAGGCAGAGTGGCAGAAGAGCAACAGCTCATGGCAACGGACGATGCAAAAGCAACAAGAGACCTTACTGGCATCTTTCTATCTCCTTTATCCCATCCAGACTTCTGGGATCAGGGTGGTGCCAAACCAGTCACTCACATGTAGTGGTTTAGTACTCACAAGCCCTTAATCCCAGCATCACACATTCCAGATTCAGCCACCTCTGAGAGAGAGCCCCACCTCATCTGCATGAAGATTTGGGGGAACATCTAGACACAAGCCATAACATGCACCCATACATACATACTTACATGTATATTCTCACCCTAGCATCACTATACCTGCACCAGATACACATGTCCGCTTCACTTAATTTCTAACTCTAAGCTACCCTTCTCTGAGGCTCCTCCCTCCCCACACCTATCCATCACAAAAGGGCAGGAAGAAATCAAACTGCCAGGTTAGGATCAAAGACAGCCAGAAAGCCAATCAGTGACAACTTCCAGGTGCCCACATGGAGGATGGGAGAAATCACTAGTCCTAAATCAAAAGGAGCTAAGGACAAAAACCACTGGTGTTTACTTTCTTATGTTCCCTACTGCTCCAGAGTAGCTTTCTACCTTCTCTTTTCTTTCACTCTTTTCAAAGTAAACTGTCTTCTTTCATTTTAAACTCTGCCTCTTTAATTCATCATGTTGCTGAGTTTACCATCCTGGTAGGATGCCAGTAGCTGCGTGTTCCAGCAGAGCAGTGGCATGGCATGGTGTGGACTGTACCCCAGCTGTGACACTCTGCCTTTGGCTCCTGTGATTGCAGAGTCCACCGTGCCCAGAGGAGAAGAGCTGGAGCCTTTCCCACGCACCTGTCCCCAGGTTATAAAAGGCTGCTCTGCCCCATGAGGCTCCCACCTCAGATCAAAGCCCTCCCTGTGGTGATGACACAGACTCTGTGTCCCTGCCATGTCATTACAGTCCTTTAAACGTGTGGACACACAATCTTCCCCATCCCTCAAGACTAGATGCTCTCTCACTCACCGCACAGATGACGCAGCTGCTAAGATCCCTGCAGGCACTGATCACTGAGTCATCTCATCTTCATGGTTCTCTCTACAATGCCACAGACAGTTCCTGAGCACTCAGCCCCGAGGACAACAGGACATCACCTCTCCGCTGGCCCAGACCCTGTTTCTCCATCTACGCAGGCCGAGTTTGCCTTCTCAGCTGTGTGGGATACTGTTGGTTCCATCTGAAGACACCAAAAACATTCACCCTTTGATGTTTGTGCTTAATTTTTGAATGCAAAATATATCATGGTAATCTCCGCTTATTTTTAGCATTAATTTTGTCCCTGCCAATAACGCAACTCAGGAACTAGTGCCGGGCCTCCAAAAAGCTATCTCTCTCTGTATCTGCTGGGGCTCTGTGAACAGACAGCACAGACAGTGTCCATCGAGGACAGAGCTTCATTTCACGTGGCCTTGGCTACTGGAAGTCTGAGATCAAGACCCTCAGCGAGCAGATCATGCAGGGACCAGGATGCTGGTCCCTGGATTACTAGCTAACTGGCACTAGGATGCCACTTTTCAGGGAGTTGATCACTTCCCAGAGATAGGCACTCCATCACCTGTCTGGTGTGACCGAGAAACACAGGGGAAACTGAGGAATTCCACTCCCAGGTTCCCTCTCCTCCCCGCACAGCCTCTGGGGAAGCCAGGTCACCTCGAGGAGGCTGTGCAATCCTCCATCCTCACTACACTTCCTCTCTCTGCTTCCTTGCCTGTTCTTTTGCTCCCCCTCAACCCTCCCAGCTCTGGCTCTTTCTTCCTGTAAACAGCGATGTAAATTACCACTTAGCTGGCGCTGCTGCATACCCTGCCCTTGGCGGAGACGGCAGGCCGGGCCGTAATGCATCCCTGTGCTTCGAGGGACACTTTGATGGGGAGCCAGGCCCCTCACTCAGGAGATCACAAGCACCCGACTCAGTGAGGTTCAGCTCGACTTGAAGAAACATGTGTTTCCTGTCCCTTACCCTAAATCGATCAAGCCATTTGTCTACTTTAAACATGCTATAAATTACACACATCCTCCAGAGATAAGGAAGGGGGTGCTTGATCTACACCTTTTCCTGTGGATTGAATCCATCACTGTCTCCATGAGGCCCCTGGGCTTTCTCCTGAGTGGATGGAGGCCCCATAACTCTCTGATCTGCTGCTTGCTCCCAACACCCCTCGGGAGCCTGATCGGACAATCTGGATGGGGAATTACGGCTAGCTTCCCAAGGCCTGGGCCGCAGGCTAACTTGGTACTGCAGCCCTTGCTGACTTTGTTAGCCCAACCTTTCAATTCTCTCCAATTTTTTTTCATATCTTGTCCATTCTTGTAAGAAATTTGACAGGCAAAAGTCAAAGCAGATAATTTGGGAGTGGATGGACATTCATGGCACGCAATTGCAGTGTACACCATTTTTGGTCATCTTAGGCCAAATGAAAATTAGAAGAGGAAGACTCCTCTCACTCCAGTCACCAGTTTCTCTGGTGTATGAGCCTTTGAGAAGGGCAAAGACTGACCTTTCCTGAGCTCAGGGCTCCTCCTCGAGCCTGGCTAGGGAGACTGAAGCTTAGCTATCAACTAGACACTATCATTATCAACTACACTCTATTTTGTTTTCAATCAATTCCATTCCATTTGTATTTCCAAAAAAAATCTGTATTCTCATGTCCCTCCATTAAATTGCATATGAAAAGATATCTGAACTAGCTGGATGTGGTGGCACGCACCTGTAATACAGCACTCTGGGAGGCTGAGGCAGGAGGAGCACAAGTTCAAGTTCAGTCTGGATAACTTAGTGACCTAGCAAGGCCCTGTCTCAGAAGAAAAAAAATTAAAAGGCTGAGGATGTAGTTCAGGGCCAAGGCCAAGCCTCAATCTTGAGTACCAAAAAAAGGTATCTGAGCTGGGAGGGAAATGAGATCTCAATGACTTCAGACACCTTACTTTCTTTATAAATGGGCTGAAAGTAGAAATAGAGCTAAGATTCTTGAATATTGGTTTGCTATGTAGGGGGTAGAAAATACAACAAAATCAGAAATAAACCAACTCTAATCACTGCTACTATGTGGCTGTGCAGAGAGTTTCCAGCTAATGCAATACGAACACTCAAGCTATGAATTTCAAAAACAAAAGGGCAAACTTTATACTTTCAAGTTGAAAGGACTGTGTTCCTACAATACTAAGAGAAATAACTAAGCACTAACATTATACTAGATTTCACTGAGATGGGTGATTAATAAGAACATCACACAGAAATCAATAAAAATATAATAGAAAAATCTTTGCAAACATTTGCAAGATTCTTAAAAATTACTAACAATGGATTACTTGGAAAATTACTAACATGATTCTTACAAGACCCCTGAAATCATGAACAAGAAATATACATGGCATACATAGATAAAACAGTCGTACATGATTGGAAGTCACCCAAGTCTTGAGTCACGGAGAAGCCAGAACATTTCTGGTAAGAGGCTTCCTGCTCCATGAAGGCAGGAAGCCTCACACGGCGCCCCCTGCAGGAAGGCAGGCTGCTGCTTCTCTGTCTCTCCCTCTCAAGCTACCAACTCATTCCCCAGCCCTGTCACCTTGCTGTTGTCCCCTGGAGAGAATCCTCCTGGCTGTGAGGACAGACAACACCTCCACAGATGCATGTTAGCATCCCCTGCCCCAAATCAGAGTTGATTGGAATTTAGGTCCACGGCACCCCAGTTCCATTTAAATGTGTTATTGGTGCCATGGAGCAAACTCTCTGGAGCTTTCAGCACGGCACCTAGCCTGATGGTGTTTCCTGTGCCCCTCTCCCTTTGTCTCAGAGAGAGAGAAGTTGTCCTTCATCCACAGGGAGCTTGAAGCTGGCTGGCACAGCAACCATATCCCACACCTGCCAGGAGATGGGCAGGACTACACTGAAGATGAAGACAGCAGGCCAGAAAGGGCCAGCCTGGGCCCTGGGGGGTAGGTCACTGTCTCTGAGCAGGAAGAGGTGCAGCACTCGGCTCTGTCCTGACTTCTGCATCTGGCAGGATGGCAGAGCTTCGAAAGTTAAAATCTGCTCTCCTGAACACCCTTTCAGCCAGTACAGTAGGAGATTCAGTTTCCATTGATCAAATGAGCTTTCATGAGAATCTAGTTTGGAACAGGATTAAGTAGCCTGTAGATTGAGTAAACACATCAATTACAAGACAGAGCTTGGCAGACTACATTTAAAAAACTATGAGAAACTTACTTCATCTGTGGCAATATAGGCAACTAGAATATAAAAGGACAGAAAATAAAGGGTAATATATATATATATATATTTCAAACATTAAAGACAACAAGAGTAATTTTGCTAGTACCAGTTAATTTCAGAGAAGAAATGTACATGCACCAAACACTAGAGCTGCAAAATATTCAGGGCAAAACCAGTTAGAATTAGAAGTAGCCATAGTTGAAAACCTTGCTCTTTCAGCAATTGGTGAGCTCTGCCCACTCCACCCCACTGGGAGCCCACTGACACTTGGACTCTCAGCAGCAGAGCACATGTTCTCTTCAAATTCCTCCAAAACATAGGCCAAGGTAAATTCTCTCTTCAGCTATAGAATCAGCTTCAACCAATTGAAAGGAATTGAAACTACAGAGAGTGCCTTTTCTGATAACATCAAAACCAACTAGAAATCAGTGACAGAAGGATAACAGGAAAATGCCCAAACATTTGTAAACTAATAAGCACACTTCAAAATAATTTATGGATCAAAGAGGTCATCTCAAGGGAAATTGGAAAACATATTGAACTAAAGGAGCATGAAACATAACTTTAAAGTTTGTAGGATAACATTAAAGGCAGTTTGGAAAGGGAAATTTACAGTATGCATGCATACATTAGACAGTTCTCAAGCCTATCATTTAAACTTCCCATCAAGAACTAGAGGGAGAAAAAAACAAAGAAAAGACATCTATAAATAAAGAACAGAGGCTGGGTATGGTAGCGCAAGCACTCAGGAGGCTGGGGAAAGAGGATTGCTGCAAGTTCAAGGATAGCCTGGGCTACACAGTGAGACCTGTCTCAGAAAACAAACAAACAAACAAACCCAAAAAACAGTGAAATGAACATGTACCAACTTCCCGTGATGAATGTGATCATTATGTACTGGAAACATGGACTAACAAAAATAAAAATTAAAGGAAAAAATAATATAAAAACAAAAGCAATAAAAAAATAACAAAACAAAGAGCTGTGGAAATAATGTAAATCAACAAGCCTTTAGCAAGATTGACAAAGGGAAAAGAGAGGGTCTGAGTGTCAATGTCAGAAATGAGCTTGGGCTATGACTGAAGACCTGCAGAAATCAGGGGACGTGTGGGGAGGAATCCAAACACTCAGGTTTAATAGCCCAGTTCCTTACAAAGGACGACCCACCACAGCTTGTTCAATAAACATCCACAGTACTACTGTCCCGCAGCTATGAGAGAAATTGAATTTGTACTTTAAAAATTGAAAGAGAGACACAGAGGAGTTGAGCCTCTCCCAGCACACAAGAGGAGGCTTCCAGGCTGCCATACCACCCCCGTCAGCAGAAAGGAGGTGAGCCATGTGAGCACCAGCAGCACCGCCCGCCCCATCAAAATGAGAAGACATGTAAACAAGTCTCAAAAGTCTCAAACCCAGACTTCCAGATCACCTACAGCAACCCCCAAGGGAAACAAGATGGAACTCTCTGATACTCAACCGCCTGGACTCCCTGAACTGGCAACAAAAGAGGATCTGGAAAAAATGAAATCAGAAATAATGTCTCAGATAACAGCAGAGATTGTGCCCCTAGTGCAAGACATGATTAATAAATCTAGGGAGGAGCTCAGGAACATGATGGAATCTCAACATAGGAAACAAATGGAATCCATAAAACAGATACAAACAGATTTTCAGGAGATTAAAAACTCCACTGAAAATCTACACAGCAGAATGAGCCAGGCAAGTGTGAGGACAGAATTTCAGATATAGAAGATAAGATTGCAATTAGTGACCAGGAAAAGAAAAATTGTTTTAAAATTGTAAGGGACCAAGAGAAATCAATCCAGCAGCTGCTAGACGATGCAAAGAAGAATAAGGAAAGCCCAGGCAGGTTGTGGAAAGAGACCCAGCCGGTCCTCCTGGTGGTGTCTCTGACACAGAGCCCTGGGCAGCCCAGGCCAAGCTGAGCAAAGACCAGAAGGGCGCTGTGCCGAAGCAGCCAAGGCTGTGAGGCCGGTGCCCAAGTCTAACCCCACAGGGGCCCCTGGGAGCCCCGGGAAGTGCCTTGCTGAGGAGGTCCCCAGGGAGAGCCAGGATGTTTTTGGCAGAGCTTCCCAGGAAAGGAGGCAAAATGGAAAGAAAGCAGCAGCCCCTGGAACCAACGCTCAGAATGAGGCTGCCAGGCCCGTGGCAGGGGCAGTCATGGAGGCTGGGGACGCCCTCATGAAAGCCAGGCAGGCAGACCCAGGACCTGCCATGGGCCCGTCGGGCCGGCCGTCAGTCATGGCCCCTCAGCCCCAGGTTGAACTGGGTCAGCCTGAGCCCCGGGCCATCTCTGATGGGGGCCAGGGTAGTCACCTGGAAGCAGGACAGGAGTCACCAGGAGGAAACCGCGCACCCACCCCTTACCAGCAGCCAAGAGCTGGGCAGGATGCTGCCGGCCAGGAGCCCAGGCAGAGGTCAGGCCCTGAGCCCGGGCCCAGACTCACTGTCCCCGAGGCTCAGAGGCCGGACAAGGCCAAGCCCAACCGAGACCTGAAACTGCAAGCTGGCTCTGACCTTGGGAGGTGGTGGGGGGATCTCGCCCTTCGTGGAGAGGGAGAGCTATCCCCAAAAGTTGTGGTCATCATCAGCTTTAACCCCTCCTGGACATCCCAGCCAATGACCTGCGCAGCACCCTGGACACCCAGCTCCGCCAGGCTGCTGGAAACGCGCTGCAGGTGGTCCACAGCCGGCAGATCAAGCAGCTGCCTGGGCCTCCTGAGGAGGCCTGAGCACCCCTGAGCAGCTGCCTCCCTGGCCCCGGCCTGGCTGAACCTGGGCCTCAAGCTTGCTGGCCCCCAGGGCCCTGTCTGAGACCCTCACCAAGTGCCGTGGCGTCTGAAGGGTCACTTGTCTCTGCACCTGCTGTGGTCGTGTATCCCTCAAGTGGCTCTCAGTGAAGTGGCACTGAGGCCCGACTCATAGCTGAGGAGAGCTGTGTCCTGCCTGAAGCACCTTTGACATCACCAGGGCTGGGCCACCACTGGGCTGTGAGAACCTCCACTGACCAGGACAGTTCCGACTGCTGGTGTCCCGCGGCGCTGTGCCCCTCTTCCGGGCCTTGGCACCTCCCTCGGTGCCCTGCACACTCCAGGGTCTGCTCTTTGAAATCTAATTACTGAAATAAAAAGTAAATAAAAACCTGACCGACCAAAAAAAAACACTTTTCACTTCATCTCCCTAATGAGTGTATAATTCAATCTTGTTATTGTACTGATTAGTATTTTTCTGATTCTAGAGTTGCACACATTTCCTTGTGCTATACTGGCTATTTATCATCTTCTTATGTCTACTATGTAATTGGGTTGTCTATTAATGAGCTGTAAGAGTTCTTTATATATTCTGGTCATAGGTTATATGCATGGTAAATATGGTCTGTTTAAGGACTACTTTTCATTTTCTTTTTTTTGATACCAGGGATCAACCTCAAGTCCTTGCACTTGCACAGCAGACAGCAAAACCACTGAGCTAAATCCCCAGCCCAACTTTTCATTTTCTTAATGATGTCATTTAAAGTTCTAAATTTTGATGGAATCTCATCTATCAATTTTTTTCTTTCATACATCATGTTTTTTATATCCTAGGAAATTCTTGCCTACCCTACACTCATAAACATTTTCCCTTATAATTTCTTCTTAAAGTTTTATAGTTTCAGTCTTTCCTATTTAGGTTCATAGATCCTTTCAAGTTATTTTTATGTATGGAAATAAAGGGTTGAGGTTAATTTTTTATATATGGATACCAGGAGTTCTAGTGCTGTTTGCTGAAAACACTATCTTTTCCTTGGCTCTTGAATTGAGTTTATGGTCTATAAAATGTTAATGTTAAATAATCTTTCAAAACTCAGTGGATCATATATGTGTGGTTCTATTTCTAGATTCTCTGTTTTATTCCAATGATCTATATGTCCTTCCTTACACCAACACTGCCTTGAATTACTTTAGCTTGAGAGGAAGTCTTAAAATTAGGTATTAAAGGTCTTCCAACACTGTTTCTTTTTTCTTCTTTTCTAGGTCCTTTGTACTCCTACATAACTTTTAATTTTCAATATCCAATTCTTCATTTATAGCAAGTATACATAGACCTGAATTTTTATATATACCTTGTGTTTTCTAATTTTGCTACATTCAAATACAAGTTCTAGGAGCTCCTAGAGATTTCTTAGTATTTTCTCTGTAGATGGTCATTTCATGTACATATAAAGATTTTACTTCCACCTTGCCAATCCTATGCTACTTGTTTATTTTTATTGCCAGACTATTTTGGTTTATGCCTATGTTTCAAAGTTTAATGGACAGATGAAGAGCAGACATATCTGCCCTTGTTCCTCAACTCAGGGGGAAAAAAATTGTATCTTCTCCATTCATAGAAGGCGTTTTGGCTGGAAGTATGGAGTACATGTCTTTGATCTGTTGAGAGGGTTCTGTTCTACTTCTAGTCTCCTGATAGCTTTTACCATGAGTAGCTATAGAATTTGGTCCAATACTTTTTCTCCAACTAGTGACAGGATCATATGGCTTTTTCCTTTCCTCTGCTAAAATGATGACTTTTGGGGGTGGATCTTCCAATGCTGACCCAACACTGCCATCCCTATAATAAAACCACTTTCTACACACTGCCAGATTTGACTTCTAATAGTTTGTTTTGTTAAACAAATTTTTTATCTATGTTCATACTTTTTTCTTCTATTATCTTTATCCAGTTTTAGTAGTAGCACAATGTTGATTTCCTAAAATGAGGGGAAATGTGTTCCTTCTTTTTTCTACTTTAAATGTTTGATGTAATTTATCAGTTAAAATGTTTATGACCCTGTTATCATCATAGAGGTAGGTTTTCAAGCTAGGAATATACTTTCTTTAATAGGTGCTATTCAAATTTTATATTTCCTCCAGAGTTAGTTTCATTAATTTGTCTTCCAAGGTGCTTCTTAGAAGTTGTCAAATTTATTTCAAAACAGATTTTTGTGATATGCCTTCCATATCCTTTTAAATTCTGTAAAATCTGTGGTAATGTCTTCTAGATCTTGATATTATAATTTTAAAAATGTATAATTGATATTGTGTAATAGGAAGAAAAGGTCTAAAGGAGTAGGGAAAGTGGGAGGGAAAGGAAAGAAGGGAAAAGAAAAAATATGAGAAAAGAAAAAAAATGAGAACAAAGCCTTTGTAAATAGGGAAGGGTGGAGGGGGTGAAGGGAGGGCAGGGGAAAGGGACAAAATAAAGACCAAGATACATCATGTAAACTTTGTACAAGATCCCAATGATGAATGTAACTGTATTTTATACCTAAAATGTACCAATAAACTTAATGGGAAAAAAATCGAAAGAGAAAATATTCAGGCCCACATGATTTCACAGGAGAAGTCTACCAAATGTTTAAAGAAAACACTGAGTGAAGCTCAGCCAGTCCCAGCACTCGGAAGGAAGCTCCCCCACTGCCACCCCAAGCTCCTAGGGCAGACAAGGTGAGCCACGTGGGTGCCAGAAGCACACCCCCCCCCCCGCGGAAATGAGAAGACACATAAACAAGACTCAAAAACAGACTTCCAGGTCACCTACAGCAACCCCAAAGGGAAACGAGATAGAACACTTTGATACTCAACCACCTGGACTCTATGAACTGGCAACAAAAGAGGATCTGGGAAAAACGAAATCAGAAATAATTACTCAGGTAACAGCAAAGATTTTGTTCATGGTGCAAGACATGATTAATAAATCTAGAGAGGACACAGATAAAGAAATAGAGGATCTGAGGAACATGATAGAATCCCAACATAGGAAACAAATGGAATCCATAAAACAGATACAGATTTCCAAGAGATTAAAAACTCCATCGAAAGTCTGCACAGCAGAATGAACCAATGTGAGGACAGAATTTCAGATACAGAAGATAAGATTGCAACTGGTGACCAGGAAAAGAAAAACTGCTTTAAAATTGTAAGGAAACATGAGAAATCAATCCAGCAGCTGCTAGACGATGCAAAGAAGAATAACATAAGGCTGATTGGAGTCAATGAGGAAAGAGGAGAGAGTGCAGATGACATAAAAAAAACTGTTCACAGAAGTGATGGCAGAAAACTTCCCAAGGAGGGGAAAAGAACTTGACATACAGATAAGTGAGGCATATAGGACTCCAGCTAGCCTTGATCAAAAAAAATCTACACATAGGCATATAATAGTTAGGATTCCAGAAATCCAACAGAAGAACAAAATTCTACAAGCAGTGAGAGAAAAGAAACAAATCACATACAAAGGAAAGCCCATCAGAATCACAGCAGACTTCTCAAGGCAAACCCTCAAGGCAAGAAGAGCTTGGAGTGATGTATTTCAAGCCCTAAAGGAAAACAGCCTCCAACCCAGATTGATGTACCCTGCAAAACTATCTTTCAAACTTCATGGAGAAATAAGATACTTTCATGATAAAGAGCCCCTCAGGAACTTCATGAATACCAAACTGACACTCCAAAACATTTTAGATAATACCCTAGGAAAAGACAATGAGGATCACAACCCCAGGAAACCCAGCAGAGTGAATCCATTGGGCGTGACAAATTGAACGCAAAGCGGGAGAATCCAACAAAAAGAAAAAGTCATGACAAGGCTTTTAAAACTTTTCACTTCATCTCCCTAATGAGTGTATAATTCTATCTTATTATTGTACTGATTAGTATTTTTCTGATTCTAGAATTGCACACCATTCCTTGTGCTGTACTGGCTATTTATCATCTTCTTATGCCTAATTTTAATTGGGTTGTCTATTAATGAGCTCTAAGAATTCTTTGTATATTCTGCTCATAGGTTATATGCATTGTAAATATGGTCTGTTTAAGGACTACTTTTCATTTTAATGCTGTCATTTAAAGTTCTAAATTTTGATGGAATCTCATTTATCAAATTTTTTCTTTTATACATCATGTTTTTTGTATCCTAGGTAGTTCTTGCCTACCCTGAATTCATAAATATTTTCCCTTATAATTTCTTCTTAAAGTTTTATACTTTTAGGCTTTCTTATTTAGGTTCATAGATCCCTTCAAGTTATTTTCATGTATGGAAAAAAAGGGTTGAGGTTAATTTTTTATATACGGATACCAGGTGTTCTAGCGCTGTTTGCTGAAGACACTATCTCTTCCTTGGCTCTTGAATCAAGTTTATATTCTATAAAATGCTAATGTTAAATAATCTTTCAAAACTAAGTGGACCATATATGTGTGGTTCTATTCCTAGATTCTCTGTTTTATTCCAATGATCTATATGTCTTTCCTTGCACCAACACTGCCTTGATTACTGTAGCTTTAGAAGAAGTCTTAAAATTGGGTGCTAAAAGTCTTCCAACACTGTTTTTGTTTTTGTTTTTGGCTTTTCTGAGTCCTTTCTACTCCCACATAACTTTTAAATTTTGATATCCAGTTCGTCATTTATAGCAAGTATACACAGACCTGAATTTTTATACATACCTTGTGTTTTCTAATCTTGCTAAATTCAAGTACAAGTTCTAGGGGCTCCTAGAGATTTCTTAGTATTTTCTCTGTAGATGATCATTTCATCTACAAATAAAGATTTTGCTTCTGCCATGCCAGTCCTATCCTAGTTGTGTCATTTTATTGCCAGACTATTGTGGTTTCGACCTACGTTTCAAAGTCTAATGGACAGATGAAGAGTAGACATATATGCCCTTGTTCCCCACTTTAGGGAGAAAGCATTGTATCGTCTCCATTCATAGAAGGCGTTTTTGCTGGAAGTATGGAGTACATGTCTTTGATCTGTTGAGAAGGTTCTGTTCTACCTCTAGTCTCCTGATAGATTTTACCATGAACAGCTGTTGCATTTAATCCAATACTCTTTCTCTAACTAGCGACAGGATCATATGGCTTTCTCCTTTCCTCTGTTAAAATGATGACTTTTGGGGGTGGATCTTCCAATGCTGACCCAACACTGCCATCCCTATAACAAAACCACTTTCTACATACTGCCAGATCTGACTTCTAAGAGTTTGTTTTGTTAAACAAATTTCTATCTATGTTCATTCTTTTTTATTCTATTTTCTTTATCCAGTTTTAGGATTAGCACAATGTTGAGTTCCTAAAATGAGGGGAGAAGTGTTCCTTCTTTTTTCTGCTTTAAATGTTTGATATAATTTATCAGTTAAAATGTTTATGACCCTGTTATCATCATAGAGGTAGGTTTTCAAGCTAGGAATATACTTTCTTTAATAGGTGCTATTCAAATTTTATATTTCCTCCAGAGTTAGTTTCATTAATTTGTCTTCTAAGTTACTCCTTAGAAGTTGTCAAATTTATTTCAAAAAAGATTTTTGTAATATGCTTTCTATATCCTTTTAAATTCTGTAAAATCTGTGGTAATGTCTCCTAGATCTTAATATTGTAATTTTAAAAATGTATAACTGATATTGTGTAACAGGAAGAAAAGGTCTAAAAGAGCAGGGGAATTGGGAGGGGTAGGGGAAGGGAAAAAAGGGAAAGGAAAAAATATGAGAAGAGGAAAACAATGGAAACAAGGTCTTTGCATATAGGGAAGGTGGGGGGGGTGAAGGGAGGGCAAGAGAAGGGGAAAAAAAATAAGAACCAAGAGACTCATGTAATGGTGTAAGATCCCAATGATGAATGTAACTGTATTTTATACCTAAAATGTACCAATAAAGTTAATAGGGGGAAAAAAGTAAAAAAATAAAATAAAAGCGTATCATCATAAAAAAAAGAAATAAAAAGAAAAATTAACACCAATTCTACACATCTTTTCATAAGCATAGGAGAGGAGGGAATGTTTATCAAAAGTAAAAGCATTTGTAAAGAGGATAATAAAACAAGCTACAGAGTGTGAGGAAACTATTGCAAACCACAAATCCAACAGAAGATTAGCACAGAGAATAAATAAAGAAGGTTTGAAATTGAACAGTAAAAACAGCCCAAGTAGGAACTGCACATAAGACACAAAGAGGGGCCTCAACAAAGCAGGTTAGATGCAGATGCACACATTGAGTAATGTCTGCATTTGGCAGCGGGAAGCGTGAGTTATTAACCCAGTGAGTTGCCAGGGGAACCTGTCAGAAAGGCTAAGACAAGAAACGGGGTTCCCGGCATCGGTGTGCCGCAGGGAAACTGCACCACTCACCTGTGGCTGGTGGGTTGTGAACTATTCAGCCACCCCGCACAATAGTTTGGCAAGTTTTAAAACACTAAACATAGAGCCAAGCATGGTGATGCAACCTATCATCCCAGCACTCTGGAAGGCTGAGGCAGCAGGATCAAAAGCCTGAGCCCAACCTGGGAATTTAGAGAGATCATGTCTCAGAAAATAGAAAGGACCTGGGCCGGGCATTTAGCTCAGTGGTTCCACTGCCTGCCTCGCAAGTGCAAGGTCCCCGAGTTTAATCCCCAGTACCCCCTCCCCCCAAAAAGGACCAGGGATGTAGCTCAGTGCAAAGACCCTGGATTCAAGCCTCAGAACCGCAAACAAACAATAAAATAAAATGTTTAATTTTAACAATGAAAACGTGTTTTTAATCCAAATTTCTTTAACCCTATAGGCAGACAAGAACAGGAAAAATGAGTTGAGCAATATGTGAATGCTCTGTTTATTCTTCTGCTACAAACTGCCTTTCCATAACCTCTCCTGAGTCCAGCCCAAATGAAAAACTGTAAATACAGCCATGTAGCCCACCTTTTATCAGAGGATGGAAGCAGGAGGCACCATCCCCACCTCACTAAGCCACACCTGCCCATTCTCCACCTGTGCTGGGATCCATCTGTGCTGTCTCAAAATCTCCACCAGCTTCCACCCGAAGCAAGGAAGTCTTGGATGTGATCATTTCAGTATTGATCAATAGAAGAATCTGAACTCCATCCAATCCAACTGCAAACAGGATTGACCGTATGGCTGGCTGCTGGTGACCTCTCCACAGCACAGCCCAGTCCCTCGGCTCAACTTGGTGTTGATCTAAGTGCAGTCACATGTCTGCCAGCTCCCCAATCCTTGGGCTCTGCATCTGCGGATCCAACCAGCTCTGACTGAAAATATTCCAAACCTTTCGTCTGTGCTGAACATGCACAGGCTTTTTTTCTTGTCACCATTCTCCAGACAGAACAGTGAAACAACCACTTACATAGCACGCAGAGAGCACCAGACCGGGGACTGGGATGGGTTTGCAGTGTGCAAGAGGAAGGGGGCAGGTTCTATGCAAACTTGGCCCCCTTGGTGCCTCCAAAGAGTTTGATGACCTTGGGGTGTCCTCTAGCCAGCCTTCCAGAGAGAGACATCTCTGGACAGGGAGACTGACTCAGACTTAGGCAAACTGTGCGTGCCCAAGTGCCACAGCAAGCAGAGCACTTGAGATTGAGCAGCCTGGCACCCAGAACATGCAGAGACAACTGGGTGGGTCTGGAGAGCCCAGGGCAGAGCAAGGAGCCCCACACCTGCACTTGTGTCTGGAGGAGGCTCCTGCTGAACCTACCGATGGTCCACAACTCCTGCCCTGGGACTCAGAAGTCCCCACCATGCCCACATCAGCCCAGACAGGGGCAAAAACCATACCCCACCTGATCCAGCTGGCTGGTAGAGCCCACGTGTACCTGCAGACCATTGTGGTGGCTCTGCGGATCCAAAACCTTGGTCCTCAGCTGAGCACATGGCCGGCCACTGGAGCTGGCTTCTGCGTCCCCTACTCTGAGCACATTTACGGGCCTGGACACCCAGGGTGGCCTGCATCTTTGCAGGTGGGACCTCGCCACATGGAAGTCACCCTGTCAAGCTTCATGTGTTTCCCTGACTGTTAATTAGGGCAGAGAGGGTGGGAGGGTGAGAGCATTCTGATCCTGTTAGGGGCAGGCAGGGCACGCTGTGTCCTAGCAGAGAAGAAGAGATGAGGTGTGTGTCACCGTGTGAGGACAGGGCCTGGCCTGTGACCCAGGCATCAGGCCCCAGTGCCTACCCTGCCCCCATCCAGCCGCTGCCATTCACCGACATCTGCATCCACAGAGACCCAGTCTCTGCTCTGTCTCGGATTTGATACTCCAGTTCCCACTGGGCTGTGACCCAACTTTTCTGGGCTGTCCACACCTCCCTTTTCAAGGCCAAAATCTGATTCCTTTACCTCCCAGCTTCTGACAACTGAAGATGTTATCACTCACCTGACTTTGTGTCTTGCCTAGTCTCAAAGATTGGAGATCAAATTTCTAGGAAGCAGGAGACAGAAACACTTGTTGATTTTCCCGCACTCAAATAACCAGACCCACCAAAAAGAGCATAATCCCGAATCAGACTCCTTCGGACAACCAGGAGTTCCTGGGTGTGTCTGGCTACTTCCTAGTGGCTGGGATTCCAGAGGCTCCCACGCCTGGCTGCCGCTCCCCAAGCTTGGTCCTGATCCGGAGCACACAGGTGCACACAGCTCTCCGTGCAGCCCTGTCCTGAAGGGCTGGCAGGTGACTTAACAAGAGTCAGTATGTGGCCCCTTGAATACTGCAGCCTCCTCCAGAGGATGGTGTAGGGGGAATAGCAAGGGAGCCAACATAGGCCTGCCCTGCTGGGGACTGTGAGCCCAAACCTGGAGGAGGTACGCCCTTGGGGTACCCTGGCCTCTGCCCCTGTAGAGCTGGGACCCAGGGCGAGATGGGGTGCAGTCATGGACAGAGCACTCCCATGGTGCTCAGGGTCCTGGGGTGGCTCCTGAGTGGGGCACGAGGGTAGGAAGGGACCTCTGTGGGTGGAGCCTGGGCAGCAGGGGCTGTGGTGATCCCTGCTGAGGCCCCAGCAGATTTGTCACTGGACCTACAAGTCTGGCCCAGGCCATCCAGCCCCTGATATCTGCCACATGCTGTGTGGCCCCCTTGGGCCCATCTCCTGCTCAGAAGCCACCCCAGGACCATAGCCTACGAGTCTCAGTGACTATATTGCTCACTCGGTGTCAAAGCCTCTCCTCATCACCAGGTCACAGGGTCTTCAGTCTGAAGGTAGCTTAGCAACGACCTCATTCGAAGCCACCCTGTTGCAAATGGGAAACCAACACTGAACAGCCGCCCTCAGAATCTCCCAGGAACAGAACAGCAGGCAAGGGACAGCTAGCACCTACCCAGGATGGGACGGGGAACTGAAACTGGGCAGCCAAGGCTGGGGAAGCAAACAGAAGCTGCCAGCCCCACAGTGAGGGCCCTGCAGGACAGGGTTGAGGACACCCGGAGCCCTCAGGGCCAGAGCTGTGGCCACAATGAGGGCATTGAAGCTGATGTGGACTGGACAGCCGTAGGGAAGAGGGGCAGGGCTAGCCACCAGGAGAGTCCAGAGCAGAAAGGAAGGAGCTGTGCCTGGGAGCTCTGAGCTTTGCATCATCAGCCCTGAGTGCCAGGAGGGCAGGGGGACTGCACGCAGCCTGGGCCCCTCGCCTGCATCTCATTATCCCCCACCCTGTGCATCAAGTGCCCCTTGTTCTCAGGTCCCCTCCCCAGTGCCTAAGGCTCAGGACGGGGGGCAGGGCCTGAGTGGGGATGCCTGGCCTCCAGACCCCATCCCTGGCCTTCCCAGCCCCTCTTGTCAGGTCTGCACTGTGGCTGGGAGCCAGAGACCCGGGTCCCCCCAGGGCAGGTGCCCTGACCCCACAGTGGTTGGCTGGACCCCAGAGTTCATGCACTGGATGCCTGCGTGGCCTTGGCGTGGGGAGGCTGCCCCCGCCCAGTGTCAGGAGATGGCACGGACATCTCCACACTTTCACCCAGGGCTGCACCCACCTTGCCCACTCCCCTGGCTCATCATGGCTGAGCCCTGCACCCAGCAAGGACGGCGCTGTTCTGACACTTCATGGGTGCCTAAGGAAGTCTGGCCCCGTGGGTATGGAGGGAGGGAGGGAGGGCATTCTGAGCTGGGACACAGAGGGGCCTTTATTCAGCAACCCTGCATGGGTCTGACTGTGCCCATTGGTGCACTTGGGGCCCGGATGGTGAACAGAAAGAAAGGACTGAAGAGAAGCCAAGTGTCTGGTGCCATGACCTCGGCCGAGGCGCTACAGTGGCTCTCAAAACATCCTCCTTGATCAGGACCCTGGAATGTCACACTCTGAGCACACCCCCGGGGGTCTCTACAGACTAGTGCCAAAAAGCCTCTCCGTTAACCAGGCTGCATCCTGAACCTAGCCTCCGGCCTGAGCAGACCCAAGGAGGGACCTGGGGGTCTGCTGCCCCCTGGAGTCCCAATGGTGAACTGCAGGGGAGGAGGGGGCCCCAGCTCCAGCCAGGACCAGAATGGAAAAGGCAGACACTGAACACAAGCTGCCTGGGTCTGTCCTGCAGGTGACAGGCAGGCTGTGGGGGGTTCCAGAGGGTGTGGAAAGGCAATCAGTGCCGAGACGCATTTGCAAACATCCCCAGAGAGAATGGGAGTTGATGAGTTGTGGTCACGGTGCTGGGCTCACACCGAAGGCCAAAGCCGCCAGGGAACAAGAGACAAAACAGGGTGGCTGGGCCTGTGCCCCAGCCTCCACCCTCAGCTGGAGACGACAGCAAACTCGCCCTCCCCAGAGCATCGACATCAAGGGCTCAGTCACAGGGAGGAGGAGGAGGGCAGATGGGGATGGTGACTCCCAGCGGCTATCTCATGGTTTCCAGCATGTGACCCATGAGGACCGATTGTTGGCAACCCCAGGGTGGTGGCCCATGAAGGAACACCTTGGGTGATGGCTGTGGGGAGCATGTAGCCCTCGTAGCGGATTTGGGCCCTTACAAGAAAGAACAAGAGCTGTGCTTCCGGAAATTCCTATCTCTGCTCTCCCCACGTGGGGACACAGCAGAAGGTGGCCAGGCCACCCAAGGCCAGTACAAGCACTCGCCCCACACCACATCTGCAGTGCCTGGATCTTGGGTTTCCATCCCCAAAACGGCCACCATCTGGCAAGCATTGTCATAGTGACCCTCACTGTCAGGCCACAGCCCTTCCCCTCATCCTTCTTGCTGGAAGGAGAAGCCAGGAAGCAGGGAGTGCAACAAGGACAGAGAGGAATGGCATGAGTTGCCAGGTTCAGCTTTGCAATTCCCGCTCTGATCACAAATCTCAAACCTTAGGCAGTGGTAAGCAAAGCTGAACTTCTGACAGTAAGGCCAAGTGCACTGAGACCACTGGGACACAAAAGGAAGATCCCTAGCCAGGAGCCAGGGAGACTTTGCATTCCTCCGTGACTGACCGGAGAGAGACCAGGGAGGGCCTGGGCCTCAAGTAAAGTCATAAATTCTAGCCACACTGATGGTTTGTGGGAGCCAGAGCCTGCTGACAACAGATAAAGTGCAGGTGTGGCCCACTCCTACCTGAGCATCTGCACAGCTGGGCCCTCCTTGGAAAGAGTGCTCAAAGGGAATGTGAGCATTAAGGGACACTGAGGCACAGGAGGTGGGGAGTCCTGCCCACTGAACCTCCAGCCCCTGCAGACCAGGCACTCATGGTCCAGCCTGCCCCCCTGCACTGCAGGACCCACCCCAGGTCAGGCTGTACCCACCAGGGCTGGTGTTAGGGCAAGTGAAGGAGGTGGTCCAGGACTTCCTCCACCTCCTCTTCCTCCTCTTTTCCTGCTGCCACTTTTGGGCTCCCAGAGTCCACTGCAGAGCAAGCAGCCAGCACAGAGGCCACCAGGGGCCAGAAGGAGCCCAGGTCCTGCCCAGTCCTGCTCCCAAAGCCTCTGTAGAACCATGGTCTGTGTCCCTAGGTTGGGTGCCTTGATCAGGGAGCTCCAGAACCTATGCATACCCAGGCTGGGGTTGTAGAACTGGACAGGGAACAGGCCCCCATTGATGGTCTCCTGGGATGTGCCATATGTGCTCAGTGTCTGCCTCAGAAGGATGCAAGAAGTCGTTTGCAGATGAAGAAGCAAAGATGGGAGTCCAGCCTTCTGGATGGCATTTCAGGAGTGTCCCACACATTCCCTCATTGGGTTAGGCAAGCGTCTCCAGAGAAACCACGCCAGAAGAAGAGAGATACAGGGAAGGTGGATGGATGGATGGACGGATGGATGGATGAGGGGGTAGATGGATGGGTGTGTGGTTGGATGGATGTTGGGTGGATGGATGGATAGGTGGATGGATGGATGGATGGGTGGATGGATGAATGGATTTTAGGGAGAGGAATTGATAACAACAATAGCACCTCCTTCCTAGAGTCAGTGGGACTGGAGCAGTGGTCAAAGGGCACCTCTAGCCAGGGCAACAGGAGCGAGACCCTGGTCCTGAAGGTAAGCACCTCAGGGTATGTGTCAGGACTGTTCAGGGTGCACATCCATGTAGCTCCATGCAGAGTCTGCTGTCCAGGACTTTCTTTGCTAGGCATTGGCTCCTTTGTCCATTTTAATTTCCTGGGGCCTGCGAACCTTGGCCTCAGGCCTCTGACCATACATCCACCTGGTCCCTGGTCCCACTCCATTCCCACCAGAAGGGGCCTCTGTGAACTTGGCAGCTCCACCCCCTAGATGTGGGGTACAGGCCCTGCTTGGAGGCTGTGGGCCACATGCCTCCCCTGACTGAGGAGTAGCCAGGAGGGACAGCCAGCCATCTGCCTGGGACAGTGCAGACACTGAGCACACTCCCCCTGTGCTCCAGTAGGCATCCTCGGGGGTCCACCCTACCCTGCCTGAAGCCATTGTCCTGTGGGTCCCCAGAGCCACTCCAACCTGTAAACAAGACAAGTTCTGTTCTGTTTTTTAAACCCTGTAGCAGTTTTCAAGTTTCTTTTTAATATAAAATAGAAATATCACTACAGATAACAATAACAACCAGAAATCCTGGGACCTACATGGCAAGTGCTATGGTAAGAACTTCTCTGTGCCACCTTGTCCTGTTTTTATAAGGCCGTGAATCAGGGAATACCATCACTGTGGCCTTAAAGGAGGGGACACTGAGGCCGGGAGGCAGGCACACAGCCACTAAGCAGGAGAGACTAGGCATAAGCCCTGCTCCTCCTCCAGAACCCACTTTGTGATTGTCTGATGTCACCAGCACCTCCTGTTCCCCGCTCCTGGGGGCTGTGCCTGGGGCATGGAATCACCTCCTCACTTGGGGATGGGAGATTTGACTGTGAACTGGGATCCACAGGAGCTAAAGGAGCACCTTTTTTGATGTCCTTTGTGCTTATTCAATCTGCCCTGGGCTGGGGGATAATCAAGTATTCTGAGGGAGTGGACAGGGACCAACTGCCACTGAGCCAGCTTTGCAGGGATGTGCTGAGTGTCATGCTGGGTGCCAAGTGTCCCCTCATAGCACAGACATTACCATCGTCCAGAGGACACAACCTCTGGATGCTGGCCTCTGCTGCCCCCGGTCGGGGCCCAGGATGCTGTGACCAGAGCCAGCCCTGAGGTGTAGGGAGGGCGGCCTTCGAAGGTCCTGGCTGCTCAGGCCCCTGAAGGGCGGTGGTCGTAGCATCCCCTGCTGGGCGCCCCCCACCTAGGGGTCCTCTGTGGGAGCAGGACCCCTCAGGAAGGCTACCCTCCTCCACTGGAGCCCTGGCCACCTCCCGATGCTGATACTCAAGCACTGCAGCCTGCAGGAGAGGGGATTTCAGACATTTGGAGCACAGCCCTGGCACCTTTACCTTGCTCCTGAGGCTAAAGACATAGGTAAAAAAATTTCTCCACCAAATGCTAGTTTTACTGTAGGCTTCTTGATATAACTTTCATCAAGTTTAGGACATTTCCTCCAGTTGCTCATTTTCTATGCTTCTTTAAATTAACTGTTAGTGTTGGGTGAACAAAAACATGGCTGTATGTGTCACACACAGTGTGGGTTGTGAAGAGTGGGCATTGTGCCATGGGTACATCTGGCCCACGGATGCACTCGTGCCTGCTGCTTACCACGTTTGTGCAGAGAGAATACCACATCCATTCTGCAGTGTGCAAGCACATGGCAGACTGTGGCTGCTATAGCCACCCTCACTGTGACAGGTGCCTGGGCTCTGTTTCGCCCATCTCACTGGTGTTATGTGCTCTGTGACTAGCATCTCCCCATTCTATACTCCTACACCCAGCCCCTGGCATATTCTACTCTACACCTGGGAGATCACCTTTCTATAGATCCCAGGGAGGGAGGGCACACAGTGTCTTAATGGAAGGCCTTCTAGGTTTGTCCATGCTATTGCTAACAACAGATTTTCATTATTTTTTACTCTCTAACTTCTTCGTGAATCAGCTTAGTCATCCAAAACTTTACCCACTGCATTTGGTTTTTCAAGTTCACTCAGCTGTGACTGAGCATGCACATGAAGCCATCAAGAGACAGTGGCACATCCCATCGGCCTGGGGCTCAGAGTAGGATCACCTGCAGGTTTATACCTCCCCAAAGACTCCAGCTCATGGCCTGGAGCAGCCTGCTTCATTTTATTTCATTTCTTAATGTTTCCCAGCTCGTTTTAAAGTGCAGTTGGGATTCAGAGCCAGTATTAGACTTGTGCTTGTCAGCACTGTGGGCATGTAAGGCACCCACTGACACCTGAGGGGGCTTCCAGTGGACTGAGCCTGGGGCCCCCATTCTGACTGGAGAGGTCTCAGGTGTGAACAGGGTGCAGGCCAGCATGAGACCCAGTGTTTCAGGTGACTCTTAGGAAAGCTGAGTCCCAGACAGATGGGAAGACCCCTCACCTTGATGCCTGGCAACCCCACAGAGCTCCACACATGCCTTCCTTCCTCTCTGGCCCTGGTGTCCCCCCTACCCCCAGGACTCAGTCTGCCCTACAGTCAGCTTGTGACAGCCCTGCAGAACTTGGGCTTGCTTCCCACTCTGTGGCTCCCTTGAGGCTTCTCCCTGTGACTGTGTCTTCCTGTACCCTTGCTGAGCTTCCCAGGGCACCCCGAGGCTCTCTGCTTTGATTTCTGGGTCATGTGACCATGGCAAGGCACCCATGGCCTGACTGCTGAGAAAATGAAGTCCCAGCCTCCCTGATGCTGCAGAGGGTGGGATGCACCATGTCTAAGAACAGAGTCTCATTTGGGTGACCTGCAGGGTGGGGTGGACTCAGGTCAAAGGGCGCAGGCCCTTCCCTCTGGGTTTCTAGTTCCAAGGTCTGAGTGGCCCCAGAACTTACACATCTAATAAGCTATCAGGAAGGCTGATGTGCAAAGTTCTTTGAGACCCCTCGGCCAAGGGTTGCTCCTGTCCTCCTGCCCCACAGCTGTGCTTTTCCCTCCAATAGGAGGAGTCTGTGTGGGACAACAAATGCACCCCAACACCTGTGCTTAGGATCCCAACTGCATCCTCAGTATAAGGCAGAGGAAAGACAGAGGGCATGGAAATGATGTCTCAACCCCTGGACCCCTGGGTGTCATGTCACATGCAAAGGGGGAGTGAAAGCTGCAGGCAGAATTAAGATTGCTCATCCTGATTGGGCTCTGGGAGAGAGAAATCTGGTTAAATTCAGAGTTGGAGGGAGGTTTAACTACAAATCACTTCCCATCTGATTATTCCTTAAAGGGGGTGCACCATTGTCAAGACAATGGAGCCTGGGGCCCAAGGATGGGGACCAGCGGTGCCTAGGAGCGAGGCAGTTGCACTTGGACTGGGAACAGACTATTGGTCAGAGCAGTTCAGGTTCACAGTAAAATCGAAAGGAGTGAGGTCTGCGCATGCCCTACTGAGGTCCCAGGTCGCATGGAACACGCAGAATCAGCCCGCGCCCCGGCAGCAATCCACTGGACCCCCACCCCTGCTCCTCTGTACAGCCACCGGGTTCCACATTACAAAGACGCAGAGGACACTGGACCACCAGACCATGGTACTGAGTCCCGTGGCTCCCCGCCCAGAGGTAAGGGCTTCTGAGCCACCATCCCACTGCTCCTGGTCCAGAGGAAGGGGCTTCCTGGACACCATCCCTCCCGCTGCTCCCAGCCCACAGGAAAGGGTTTTTGGGCCACCATCCCTACCGCTGCTCCTGGCCCCTGTCCCACCTCTCCCAGCTCAGAGGAGGTAATCTGTGCAGGTACTAACAGCCCCCACCCCAGTTGAAATGAGAAAACATGTAAATAAGTCTCAAAACCAGACTTTCAGATCACCTACAGCAACCCCAAAGGGAAATGAGATGGAACACTCTGATAATCAAACACATGGACCCACTGAACTGGCAACAAAAGGGGATCTGGAAAAAATGAAATCAGAAATAATTTCTCAGATAACAGGAGAAATTGTGCCCCTAGTGCAAGACATGATTAATAAATCTAGAGAGGAGCTCAGGAACATGATGGAATCCCAACATAGGAAACAAATGGAATCCATAAAACAGATGCAAATAGATTTCCAGGACATGAAAAACTCTACTGAAAGTCTACACAGCAGAAAGAGCCAGCGTAAGGACAGAATTTCAGATATAGAAGATAAGATTGCAATTAATGACCAGGAAAAGAAAAATTGCTTCAAAATTATAAAGGAACATGAGAAATCAATCCAGCAGCTGCTGGATGATGCAAAGAAGAATAACATAAGACTAATTGGGCTCAATGAAGAAAGAAGAGAGAGTGCAGATGACATAAAAAATCTCTTCACAGAAATAATAACAGAAAACTTCCCAAGCAGGGGAAAAGAGCTTGACATACAGATAAGTGAGGCATATAGGACTCCAAATAGCCTTGATCAAAAAAATCTACACATAGGCATATAATTGTTAAGATTCCAGAAACTCAACAGAAGAAGAAAGTTCTCCAAGCAGTTAGAAAAAAGAAACAAATCACATACAAAGGAAAGCCCATCAGAATCACAGCAGACTTCTCAACACAAACCAGCAAGGCAAGAAGAGCTTGGAGTGACATATTCCAAGCCCTGAAAGAAAACAGCCTCCAACCCAGATTGATGTACCCTGCAAAACTATCTTTCAAAATGGATGGAGAAATAAGATACTTTCACGACAAAGAGCACCTTAGGAACTTCCTGAATACCAAACCAGCACTCCAAAGAATTCTACACAATATCTTAGGAACAGACATTGAGGATCACAACCCCAGGAAGCAAAGCAGAATGAACCCATCTGGCATGACACGAAATTAAATGTAAAGGGGGACAACCCAACAAAATGAAAAAGTCATGGCAATGACAAGTCAATACACTTCAGTTATAACCATCAATGTTAATGGTCTCAATTCACCAATCAAAAGAAATAGACTGGCAGAATGGGTCAAGAAGCAAAATCCAACAATATGCTGCATGTAAGAAACACACTTAATTCAAAAGGAAACTCATAGACTGAAAGGTAAAGGGTGGAAAACAATACTCCATGCAACAGGAACCCGAAAAAAAGCAGGAGTAGCTATCCTCTTGGCAGATCAAGTAGATTTCAAACTAACACTGATTAAGAGAGACGAAGAAGGACATTACATCCTTGTAAAGGGAACAATCCAAGAGGAAGAGATGAAAATCATAAATATCTATGAACCAAACACTAGTGCACCCAACTATATAAAATAAATACTAACGAACATGAAAAGTCATATATGCACTAATACAATTGTAGTGGGGGACCTCAACACCCCACTGTCACAAATAGATAGATCAACTAGACAAAAAATAAGTAATGAAATACTAGAACTCAATCGAACTCTTGAACAAATGAACTTAACAGATGTTTACGGAACCTTCCACTCCACAAAATCAGAATACACATTCTTCTCAGCTGCACATGGGTCATTCTCCAAAATAGACCACATACTCACACATAGAACATGTTTAAGTAAGTGCAAAGGAATTGAAGTTATCCCCTGTGCATTATCAGACCATAGTGCAACGAAATTGGAGATCCATAGCAAAAGAAACTCAAAAAATTTCATAAACACATGGAAATTGAGCAACACACTTCTGAATAACCAATGGGTCACAGAGGAAATTAAAGAAGAAATCAGACGGTTCCTTCAATTAAATGACAATGACAATACAACATATTGGAATCTATGGGAAACAATGAAAGCAGGCGTATGAGGGAAATTCCTAGCAGTGAATATGCATATTAGGAAAACAGAAAGAGCCCAATTAAACAACCTGATGCTGAACCTCAAGCTTCTAGAAAAAGAAGAACAGGACAACCCCAAAGCTCATACAAGGGAGGAAATTATAAAGATCAGAGGAGAAATCAATGCAATGGAGACTAAGAGAACAATACAAAAGATCAATGAAGCCAAGAGTTGGTTTTTCGAAAGAATCAACAAAATTGATAAACCCTTAGCTAACCTTGTCAAAAAAAGGAAAGAAAAGGCCCAAATCCATGCAATTAGGAATGAAAAGGGTGAAATGACAACAGACCCAGCAGAAATCCAGAGGATCATCAATACCTACTTCCAGAACCTATACGCCAATAAGATCGACAACACAGAAGAAATGGACAGATTCCTAGATACATATGAGTTATCAAAGTTGAACGAAGAAGACCTAAAAATTCTGAACAACCCAATATCAACCAATGAAATTGAAAACGTAATTAAAAACCTATCAACTAAGAAAAGCCCAGGCCCTGATGGCTTCACTGCTGAATTCTACAAGACATTTAGAGAGGAACTGCTGCCACTACTGTTCAAACTCTTCAATGAAATTGAAAGGGAAGCAATCCTCCCAAATTCATTCCTGGAAGCAAGCATCACCTTGATCCCCAAAGCAGAGAAAGACCCAACCAAAAAGGAGAACTATAGGCCAATCTCACTAATGAACATAGATGCAAAAATCCTTAATAAGATAATGGCAAACAGAATGCAGAAGATCATCAAGATCATACACCCTGATCAAGTGGGATTCATCCCAGGGATGCAGGGATGGTTCAATATATGAAAATCAATCAATGTAATACACTATATCAATAGAGCCAAGGACAAAATCCATATGATTATTTCCATAGATGCAGAAAAAGCATTTGACAAAATCCAGCATGCATTTATGATAAAAACCCTACAAAAAATTGGAATAGATGGTCTCTACCTCAAACTGATAGAAGCCATCTATGAAAAACCAACAGTCAATATCATACTAAATGATCAAAAACTGAAATCCTTCACACTCAAATCAGGAACAAGACAAGGATGTCCACTATCACCACTCTTCTTCAATATAGTTCTGGAAACATTAGCCACGGAAATTAGACAAGAGAAAGAAATATAAGGAATAAAGATAGGTAATGAAGAAGTCAAATTGTCATTATTTGCAGATGACATGATACTCTATATAGAAGACCCCAAGAACTCCACCAAATGTCTTCTAGACTTAATAACCAAATTCAGTCAAGTAGCTGGTTACAAGGTCAACACACAAAAATCAATAGCTTTCCTCTACACAAATGACAGACTCATTGAGAGAGAAATAGGGCAAATAATTCCTTTCACAATAGCATCCAAAAAACTGAAATACCTAGGAATCATCCTAACAAAAGAAATCAAAGACCTCTTCTCTGAAAACTATAGCACTCTGAAAAGTGAGATTGAAAATGATATCAGAAAATGGACAGACATCCCCTGCTCCTGGGTAGGAAGGATTAATATAGTGAAAATGGCCATACTTCCAAAACTGCTATATAAATTTAATGCAATTTTAATTGAGATCCCAGCAGCATACTTCATGGACCTTGAGAAAACAATACAAAAATTCATTTGGAACAAGAAGAGACCCAGAATAGCAAAAGCAATTCTTGGTAACAGAGACATGGCAGGGGGTATCACAATCCCCAACCTGCAACTCTACTACAAAGCTACTGTGATAAAAACAGCATGGTACTGGCAGAGAAACAGACCTGAGGACCAGTGGAACAGATTAGAAGATGCAGAAACAACGCCAGACACACTCAGCCATCTTATCTTCGATAAAGGAGTCAAACACCCTCACTGGAGGAAAGATAGCCTTTTTAATAAATGGTGCTGGAAAAATTGGGCTTCAACTTGCCAAAGATTAAAACTAGACCTGTATCTCTCACCATGCACTAAACTAAAATCAAAATGGATTAAAGATCTAAATTGTAAAATAGAAATTCTGAAGCAGTTGGAACAGAGGGTGGGTAGAATCCTTGAAGACACTGGTGTAGGAAAAGATTTTATGAAGAAAATCTCAGTTGCCCGTGAACTAGTACAATCAACAAGTGGGATCTCTTCTTATTAAAAGGCTTCTGCACAGCAAGAGAAACCACCAGCAGTGTGAAGAGACAATCCACAATGTGGGAAAAAATCTTCACCTGCTCTTCCTCAGACAAAGGTCTACTATCTCGAATCTATAAAGAACTTAAAAAGATCAGACCTCTCAAATTTAAAGACCCAATCCAAAAATGGGCATCTGAAATGAACAGACATTTCTCAGACAAGAAAATAGAAATAGCAAATAAATACATGAAAAAATGTTCAACATCACTGGTCATTCAAGAGATACAAATGAAAACAACACTGAGATTCCACTTCACTCCAGAAAGAATGGCTGCTATCATGAAATCAACCAATAACAAATGCTGGCGGGGCTGTGGGGAATGAGGAACCCTGCTCCACCGCTGGTGGGAGGGTAGACTGGTGCAAGCATTGTGGAAATCAGTATGGAGACACCTCAAAGAACTAGGACTGGAAGTCCCATTTGACCCCGCTATTCCACTGCTGGGGATCTTCCCCAAAGAATTAAAAGAATCATACCACAGTGATATATGTGTGCCCATGTTCATAGCAGCGCAGTTTGTTAGAGCTAAAACTTGGAAACAGCCCAAATGCCCATCAACTGGAGACTGGGTAAAGAAAATGTGGCTGAGTCACGCGGAAGACGCCGAATCAACCCGCTGCAGACAGCCAGGTCTGCCCACACCCTGCCGAGGTCCCCAGTCACGCGGAACACACGCCGAATCAGCCCGCTGCAGACAGGCAGGTCTGTGCACGCCCTACCGAGGTCCTGAGTCACGCGGAAGACACCGGATCACCCCACTGCAGACAGGCAGCCACCTGATTCCACATTACCAAGGCGCAGAGGACACCAGACCACCAGACCAAGGTACCGAGTCCCAGTGTTCCCGGCCCAGAGGTAGGGGCTTCTGAGCTGTCGTCCCAAAGGGGAAGGAAGTGGGAGGGCTAAGGGAAAGGATAGAAGGGAATGGGATTAATATGAGAAAATGGAAAAACAGGAACAATATCTTTGTAAATATTAAGGACTGGAGGGGTTGAAGGGAGGGCTGGACAAGGGTGAAAAACAAGAACCAAGAGAGACTATGTAAAGGTGCAAATTTCCAATGATGAATGTCATTTTATTGTATACCTAAAATGTACCAATGATTAGAATGAATAATCGATAATGCAAAATAGGAAGAAAAGGTCCGAAGGGGTTGGGGTAGTGGGAGGGGCAGGGGAAAGGAAAGAAGGGAAAGGAAAAATGTTGAGAAATGGAAAAAATGGAAATAAAGTCTTTGTAAATAGAGAAGGGTGGAGGGCGTGAAGGGAGGGCTAGGAATGGGGAAAAACTAAGAACCAAGATGCATTATGTAAAGGTACAATTCCCAATGAGAAATGTAATTGTGTTGTGTACCTACAATGCACCAATAAAAGAATTCAATTAAAAAAAAAAAAAAAGATTGCTCATCCTATCCTGGATGACAAGGGGACACTTTTCTGGGTGCAGAAGATGAAAGAAGGTGTAGCACTACTTGAAGGAGCAGTGGCACCATTTGCTGCTGGCTTCAGGTGCAGGGTCCCCAAAGGCTTCAAGGTGAAGACCTGGCCCCCAGGCAGCACATTCAGAGACGATCAGATCCTGCAGGCTCTGACCGCACCAGTGGAGTAAGATGGAGATGGCTGGGAGGAGGGGTGGCTGGGGCACACCCTGTGGATCACACCTTGACCCTCGCCCCTTCCCCTCTCTTCACTTCCTGGAGCCAGGAGGTGAGCAGCCACAATTGCACATCTCCTGCTGCAAGATGTTCTGCCCCACACAGGCCCAGAGCTAAGCCTGACACCAGGACTGAACCCTCCAAGCCCACAAGCCTGAAGGAATTGCCCTGCTTTGAGCTGTTTTCTCCTGTGTTTGTCACAGCAATGGAAAGTGACCATCACATCCTTAATTGCTGGCTTTGAAGACAGAGAAAGAGAGCCACAGAGGCTAAGTGGCTCTCTAAAGCTGGAACAGCCAATGAGATAAGGGGACCTCATGTCCTGTCCCCAGGGCAATATGGATACAAGGGACACAGGTCCTGGCTGGAGCTCCAGGACAGGCATGCAGCCCCCACCACTGCCTTGTGGACTTCTGACCTGCAGAACGGCAACTGGCCAGCATTTCCACTGAAAGCACCTAGCTGTGTGCAATTTGTTACAGTGGAAGTAGGAGATGAATGCACAGGAAGAAGGATAGCTGTGAGATTCGATCTTGAGAGCCCCCACATGAGCCAAGGCACCAGCCCACTGAACCTCAGACACTGAGTGCCCCCCACCCTCACCTGTGTTTGTGCCCCATGCTAGCCCACCCCAATGTTCTTCTGGACCAAGGAAACAGGTTTGAGGAGTGGGAAGTGAAGACATCACAGATCCCACAAAAAGGAAAAAGGAAGGATTGGCTTTTGCCACTGAGCACCAGCGCAGAAAGTGGACCCTGGCCAAGGGGACCCTGCAGCTCCTTCTCAGGGCTGGGGCCCATGGGCAGCCCTGAGTGATGCCTGGCCCCTTGGGATGCTGCTTGGGGGAGACCCTGCCATGCCCAGGATGCTCCTGCCCTGCCCTGATGGAGCACAGTGTTAGAACTCTGGACATCCCCTGCAGGGAGCTCGCTCAGGCCTGGACACTGAGGCACATGGTCCTCCACCAGACAGCAGGATGCCAGGCATGCCACAGAGGGTGTGGTCAGCTAGGTCAGCAGAGCCCGAGCCAGTTCGTTCTCTTCACAACAGGCCTCTCTGAATAAGTGTAGTACTGTTTCCTTCCCATGGTCCTAGATCCATGCAACTTTTATTGTTGTTACTGTGAACAGCGGTACCTGGCAATAGGCCACCCTGATATAAACATTGTAGTCAGTAAGTTTCCTGGGCTGAACTCATATTTACAATCCTCCTGCCTCAGCCTTCCAGAGTGTTGGCATGTGCCACACACTCAGCTCTATCCTTGTTTTATAACTGTAAAATATTATTCAAGACCAAGATTGCAATTATAGAACTTGTTAACTTTAATGCTCTTGTGCGTCCTGTGCTGGCTGCATCTCCTCTCTGGTCTCCTTTTCCTGTTTGTCCTGGGCTCTCTCTTTCAAGTCCCAGGTGGCCCAGGGCCATCCTCACACACGGGACAAAGCACTGACCTGATAGTCAGGGACCTGTGAGCGTGGACGGGGTTTCGAAGATTCAAGAGTTTTCAGGCTTTGGGGCACCAAAGCTGGTGTTTGAGTCTCTTGGGAACCTCCCACCCCCTTTCTGGGGATGGAGGTCCACCACCCACTATCTGGGGTGGGAGTCCCCTCTGTCCCCTGTTGCGCCCGGCCTCCATGTGCTCCGGGTGGCCACCCGGCTTGTCTAGAGAGTAAACCCGGGCAGGAGGGCAGGAAGACAGGCAGTCTCTGCACACACCTGGACTCAGGACAGGGTCCGGCTGATGAACTCACGGCAAGTCAAGTGTACTGTGTGAGGAAAAAGCATTTGCACACCTTGCACACCTTGCCCACCACACAGCTCAGCAACGCAGCACTCTGTGGTTGTCTAACGTTTCTGCTTGTGATCTTGTGGTGACCTGGACCTGTGGCTCACTGTCACCGCCCAGTGTTACGAGAGAGGGTCCTGCCACAAACAGCTGGCCAGGAAAGGAGTGGCTTCAACTAAACATGTGGCTTTCACACCATCATTCTTTGGTCTTTTTCTTTTTTGGTTCTGGGGATTGAACCCAAGGCCTTTTCACTGAGCTGCAAACCTATTCAGACCTTTTTTTTTTTTTTCAGACCTTTTCTTTTTTTAAGACTGGTCTCATTGAGTTGCCCAGACGGGAGTTGAACTTGAGAACTTCCTGCCTCAGTCTCCTAGAATGCTGGGTTACAGGCCTACACCACCACATCCAGCTACACCACCTTAAATCTGCAAAGCAGACCAGTGGAGCCATCCTAATCTGTGCAGCCGTTCAACTCTCAGCCCCACACTTGACCACTGCTCACTGGTCCCTGGAGTCCCTGGGTGCCGAGCTTACAGGACAACCCACAAGCATGTTGGCCCACCACCGTGTTCTGCATATACAGTCACCACCCCGAACCTCTGCATTCCCCCATCCCTGGATTCAGCATGATATTAAGTGCTCAGCTCTGTGTCTGTGGGGGCAGCAAGTGCATACTATAAGCAGCATGGTGTCCGGAGTCCGTGTTTCCACCATGAGGCTGCTCTTGTCTTCTCTCTGAATGCCAGGAGTCCTTTGGGTCTGTAAGGTAACAGTTGGCTGTCCCTGGATAAATGACAAATGGGCCTGACTCTGACACTCCAGGCAGCCACACAAGGCCTGGTTGACATCTTTGTGAAATTTACCCCAGGATTCTCATTTTCCCAAAAGAACCTGTGACATCTTTGAGGATTAATTAAACCAAAGCACCAGGCATGTCCAGAGATCTCAGCAGAAGCAGCACTACACAGAGCAGGAGGCTGTGGCTGCCCTCCCTTCACACCAGCCCCCACAGACCAGGTGATTGTCCTTCCTGGAGAGCCTAGTGACCTTGCAAGGCCCCTGAGTTCTGTCCCTGAGCTGGACCCCCCACTGCCTCTTTGGCTCTGACTGAGGAGACCTCTTCAGCACGGCAGCAGCAGAGGGGCCCTGGCTCCAGTGACTGGGTCCTTTCACTGAATCGTAGCTTCCTTGGGTGGGAATCTACCCAGGACCCAAAATCCCAGGCTGGCATCTCGTCTCACTTCGTCTCGGGAGGACCAAGGGCTGACACCGGATTCCAGAACTGGCCTCCATCTAGGACTGCCCGCCATAACTCTATGTCTCCCTGCCCATCCCAGGAGACCACTGTCCTGGGGGCTTGCTTAGCACAGAGGCAGACCCTGCCGCCCCTCGCCTACAGTCCCTCACCCAAGTCCACTTTCTAGGTGGCCTCACTGAAATGTCTTCATGGTGACCCAAGGACCCAGCAGGTCCAGCTGCCCCTTGGGAAACAGACATACCTGGGAGGCTGGGCTGTCCACCCTCACTCTGATCCCAGCCCCACTTAAACTGGGAAGGCAGCTGACAGGAGAACATCACACTGTGCCCTCTGCTGGAGCTGGGCAGCAATGACGAGTCCCTCCTCTGAGCAGGGCATAGCCCTAAGCTGTGGGCACAGGTCCCTCCTGCCAGGCACACAGTGGGCAGCACAACCCTGTCCAACAGGGCGGCCTCTCTTCCTCGGGAACACAGGGCTTGCAGGACTCAGTGCTGACCCAGACTTGGGGCTGGAGGCAGAGATGTCCTTGGCCTGCAGGCAGTTTTGCCTGCTCTCCATGAGCTGATGCTAAAGAACCAAAATAGACATGAAGGGTGCCCCAAAACAAGACTCCTTAGTTCACCCCATCTCTGCAGCCCTGAGACTCTGGCAACAAGGCCAACACTGATTCAGAGGCCAGGCCATGGTGGGGGAAGTCATGAAGGGCAAGGACCCCACCGGGAGGTGAGGGGCCCTAGACATGGAAAAAGCACAAGCGCGGTGGAGGGAGCCAAGGAGGTGGAAGGCTGCGCACAGGGGCAGGTGTTGGTGGAGGTGGGGTGCAGGAATCCAGACGTCCTTCTGCAGGGGCTGCGTGGGGATGGTCTGTTTCTGCTGTTCCCTAAAGATCTCGGGGTGGGGGGCAGCAGAGTAGAAGGGAGAGGGTGATGTGAGGCGGCAGGGATCTGTTAGAAAAAGAAGACAGCAGCAAGGCAGGTCAATGCAGTATGGAAAGAGGCCAGATGGTGTCAGAGCCCTGAGTTGATGTTTCCAGCCATGGGGCCTGGGTAGCTGTGAGGCCAGAAGCCAAGCTGGAAAGGTCCAAAAGCAGAAAGGAACTGAGAGGGGAAGGCTGAGGTGTTCCCCTGGGGCCGCACTGGCTCTGACACCAAGGGGAACTGCAGCCTGGTAGTCGTAGGAGGTAAGGAGCTAGGCAGGGCCAGGACAGGAAAGGATCATCATGTTCATAACACTCAAGCCACAGAATCAGAAAATAGCCTGAAAAAGCAGAGGGGTGGGTGGAGGAAAGAGGATTAGGAACCAGGCCTTCGTACCTGTTGCTAAGTAACAGATGACCCTAAACTCAGCAACTCCAAACAGCACATGCTCCCTATCTGCTGTTTCCAACACTCCAGAGTCTAGGAGCAGCTCAGCAGGGGCTCCCAGTCCCTTGTGAGGCTGCAGCCAGTGTCACCAGGGTCACCCCATGAGGCTACACTGACCCAAAGCCTCAGCAGGGGCCAGGGCCACCAGTAGTTCCTCACATTGCTACTGTGGGCAGGGGGCCCCGTCCCCTGTGCACAAGACAGACCAAGGCAGTGTCAGGACCTCAGATCAGGGTGAGACATGGTGCAATGAGGGTGGGAACAACCCCAAGGGAGGGAGTGCAGAGGGCACCCCTGGAGCCATGCGGAGGCTGCCAACCACAGATCACCCCAGGGAAAAAGCCAAGGTGGAGAACTCCATGCAGCACACCCAGCAGAGAGGAAACCACAGCCCTAATGTGTGTAGGCATGTTACCAAAGGACGACACCGAGAGGGAGATTTCCAGAAGGGAGGGTGGTTCTGAGTGCTCCCATGTGCACCTAGCATCCCAGCACTAGGGAGCCTGAGGCAGGAGGATCACAGGCTCAAGCCCAACCTAGGCAACTCAGTAAGACCCTGCCTCCAAATAAAAAAAACCTGGGGATGTAACTTGGCGATAGAGTGCTTGCTTAGCATGTAAGAGGCCCTGGGTTCTGTGCCCAGCACCACAAAAATAATAATTTAAAATGCTAACAAGTCCAAGAAGTGGAGGTGAACAATTGCAGAAATCAGGAGCTGGCCCTGGTGAGGAGCTGCAGGTACAGCCAACTGCAGGGGGTGGGGAGCCACCTCTCAGCAGGCAGAGGAGTGATGCTGGAGACAAAGCCTGTGTTCAGAAGTGTCAGCACTGGAGAGAGGAGAGGTACATGGTCTGGAGAAGGAGCACTGTGCATGGAGCTCTGACCTTGGCGGTGGACAGTGGGGAAAGATGCAGGGAGGAGGGGTGGGAGAAGGACAGAGACCGAGGCTAATGGCCCAGGTGCCAGGACGTAGGGGACAGGGATGGAGAGCACAGGTGAGGGACTGACCCTCCCTCAGCAGGAGGAGCATAATGTGCGGAGGGCAGGGCTTGGAGGCTCTGTCATAGTCTCCACCTCACGATGGGGCCGAGGAGGCAGAAGGGTCTGGAGAGGTCCACAGGCCACGGGTCTGCTCCTCGAGAGTCTGCAGGCCTGGTGCTGGCTGAGTTAGGCTGTAACCTTCCCGGCTTTCAGAGGAAGTTTCCTTGCCCAGTGCTGGGATTAGCTAGACCCACATTTCATGCTGTCCTGATATCTCCAGCCCTGGAGCTTTCCTGGCATCTGGAATTTCTGTGCTGCTCACAATTTATGTCATCCCTATGGCCCAAGGTCAGCAAAGCATCCATTCATCACAGCCAGGAGACCTGCAGGCGGGGCTATGGGGAGTGGCACTGAGGCTGGGCATCGTCCCTGCCCCTTGGACCACTCCAAGTCCACCTGCAAGCCTAGAGCTAGGATCAGGGAAACACGCGAGGCTCCCACACTGCTGGGGAGCCCCTCATGCTGGGCAGCTTAATGCCTGGGGCACCCACTAGCTGGAGCAGCCGCAGAGAGGGGCTGGATGGGAGACCTGGCAGTCTCAGAGTCCCCTGGTTCATGCAACTCTGCTTCCTCATCCAGAGCACAAGAGGAGGGCAGGTGGGGCTGTGTGTGTGGCACTTAGTTCTGGGGAGCAAACTCCATCGAACTGACCTCGTCACAAGCCGTAGGGACAGGACAGTGTGCAGAGTCAACCCATCCTTCTGCTACAGTTCCAGACTGGCGAGGGTCCAGGGGGCCAGGCAGTGCTCTGACTTGGGTGATGACACCCACTCAGCCTTCCTGTTTCCATCTCGATTCCCGGCACCTGTTCTAGAAGAGTGCTTGGGACACAGTACATAAGACCGAGTCAGGCACTTTCAGACCCATTTCACAGCTAAGGAGAACAGGACGGAGAGGGAAGCGATGACCCTGGGTTTGCAGCTGCTAGCCACAGGTCTGAGCCCTGCAGCCACAGGCTACCCTTCTTCCCCATGCTGTGCCACTGCTTGGCTTGTCCAGGTGTCCAGGGCTCTGGGAAGAGGCAGAGAGGAGCCGGGCAAAGCAGGAACCCATCTTGGTGCCCCTTGGTCCATCTTGGTGCCCCAGGCCTGGAGTAGCTGTCTCCTGGGAGCACTGTTCCCGGACCACAGACATCGAAAATCACAGATTCTAGGTGTGAAAGAGCCACTCGGCACTTGGGGACCCGTCCATGGGGTCCTCCTCCCAGCATGCAAAGGGCCTCAGGGAGCTCATCCCTCCCCCACTGGCCCACACTCTCCTGGGTGACCGAGGGCTGGAACTGACTCCCCTGCCTTCACTCAGAGCTTGCCCCCAGAGTCCAAGGACGAAACTGAAATTGTTCCTTCCTGTGTGATGTCCCCACCACACCGTGATCCCAGAGCACCCTGCCTCATTCTCGGCTGACCCTCCAGCTGACTTCTGGGCTCAGAGTACTTTTCTGTGCCCTGGACGAGTCCTTGCTTCCCTCCTCTGGCTCCGTCCCTGGCCCCCTATCCACCCCGGCCTTCCTCCTCTGCCAGTCAGGCTGGACACCCAGGCCTCACTGCTTCTCATCCAGCTTCTGTTTCAGGATCTGTCTTCCCCGTTCCAGGCAGTCTTTCCCCTGAGCACTGAGAGGTCTAGGAATTCGTCTTCCAAGACAGCACCAGGCGACCTTGGGCTCCACAAATGGGCCTAATGAGTGGGCTGGAGACATCACACCGAGCTGGCTGTCTTGTGGCTTCCTGCAGCCTGCAGCTTTGTCCTCAGCCCTCCTTGGGGACAGCCCCAGGCTCCTTAGCTCTCATTCTGCCCTGAGCTAGTGGAGGGGGAAAAGCATCTCCCTTGGGGAAAGGACAAGAGACACAGGCCTTGCTGCCTGCTGGACAGATGTTTCTGCTGTACCCAGAAAGCCATGTCCACACTGACCACAAGGAGTGGGTGGGTCAGCCAGTGCCGTGGTTGTCCTCTCACGGGCCACACCCTCCTGGTCCTGGTCCCTCCTCACCATGGGACAGCTGCCCCCAGCAGAGTTTCCAAGGGGAAGGACACCTCCTGTCCTCCAGCCCTTTATGACAACAGAGGGGTGCTTCCCCTGAGGCCCCTGAGCACGTGCCCCTCCTGGGAAGTCAGCCCACACTGGTCAGATGCTTGTCCCTAAGAAGTGCCAGGGGAGGAGGCAGACATGACCGGTATAGTAAACAAACCCCACTGAGCAAGGCCTGAGTGTTCAAATGTCACACAAAACCAGCAGCTGGTAACCAAGAAGCAGCAAGTGACTTCTGTGGATTTCCAGAATGTCCAGCCACTCAAAGAAAAGGGATTGTGAAGAAGCAAGTAGAGCCCCAGGTACTGCCCCCAAGCCCTTCAGCTCCCCAGCTTCAATTCAGTTCCCCGAAGCTTCAATTCAGTGTGTGCCACGGCTATGCCAGAACAGCACTCGGGGAGGGTGTGCACGGTGTCAGGATGTGTCACAGCTTGCAGCAGAGGTGAGAGTCAGTAAATAATCTGCTAGTAGACCAGTGGCCTATTAATAAACAGTCCACAAAGCTAAGAATTTATATAAGGTTTACGTCAAACCAAGGCAAGTTAGGAGAAATAAGGTAGGTAGAAAGGGACAAGGAAAATCATAATTTTAAAATTGTGCTTTTAATGAAAATTACAGTTTGGGACACAGACGTAGTCAAAAATTTCTGAGGACCTTAAAGACACAGCACGCCTGGGCCACTCCCTTCCCTTGCAATGAATCTTCTGCCCTGTGAGCAGACCCATCTGTCCACCTGAGACCTGGACCTTTCCTTGTGGACAAGCTGTGTCCGTCAGCTGTGGTGGCTGAGGAAGAGCCACCACCTTGCACCTGCAACCAGATCTCTCCATGGGGCCACACCACCATAGACCTCCACCCTATGAATACCCCAGCCAGAAGCCGGAAGCGTCTCTCCCTGAGGCCGAGCTCTGTTTCTCTGAATGTGGATTTTAAATTCTGGCCAATAAACCTCTTTATGTCTCTCACTGATGTGTCCTGAAACTCCTTTTCTGTGATGGAGGTCAGCACACCTGCACCCTGGCCTGGGGATAAGTCAGGCTCCCTTTGTCTTCCTTAGGGACTTCCTGGGACCCCAAGGTCCGTACCACAGACCTCACCAGGACAGAGCCATACCGTGTGTGTGTGTGTGTGTGTGTGTGTGTGTGTGTGTGTGTGCTACATAGTGTGTTTGTGGTGTGTGATGTACTGTGTGTGTATGTGTGTGTGGTATGTGTGTGGTGTGTGGTGGGTGTGGGATGTGGTGTGTGTGTGGTGCTGGGAATCTGACGCATGGCCTCACACATGATGAGCCTGAAGCAAGAGTTTCTAACGCTAACCCTGAAGACCACAGAGCACAGAGGTTCTTGAACTCATTCAAGGGGAAGCAACACAGAGAGGTGGGAGCTGTGCAAGTCAACCAAATCCACCGCACTACAACAACTGAAAAAGAAAACTCCTCCTCAATGAGCGGGTGGCACCCTTGGACAAGAAGAGGAGGATGACACCTGCTCTGTTACCACCAGGGTGGTGAGCCTGCTCCTTGCCTTGTTGGGCCCATGTGCACAGAGGACAGATTTTGTTGAAGCACCTAACAAAAGGACTAAAGCTTGCTGCCACTGGGTCCACTTCATCCATTAGGCAGGTGGGAACCAAGGATTTAAGAGGGGCCAATTTAGAGGGGCCTGGCGCAGTCCCAAGAATGCTTCACCCTGAGACTCCTCACCCAGCAGCACCTCCGTTCATTGTCTCCAGTTACCAAAGTTCCCTGATACCTTTGGTTCCCCAAGGTCACCCTGTCAATTATTGACATAGCAACTCCCGTCAGGAGGAATAGAGGGATTTCCCCTCCTGTGTTGCTGCTCTCTGTTGGGGACGAAGGACAGAACGGTCCCGTGTGCTCTGGGCGGAGCCCCGTCACTCAGAGTCTGGCTCCACCAGGCTAGAAAAGCTTCAGAGCTGGGCCTCCGGCAGAAGCTGTTTCTGTGAGTGACTTACAGACTCATCCCTCTCCCACCCACATATAACTAGATGGGCACTGGTGGTCTCCTCTGGGTCCCTGGGGCCAGCAGGTATGCAGCCCAGGTGTGACTTTCTGAGTAGCACTGCCTACTAAGAAAGGGCCGGGCTCTTTCCTTCGCCACTCCTTCCTCCCAGCCAGAAATGGTTAATCGCTGGCTCCAGGCTCCTGCAGCCCAGCCCTAATTGGCCTGATCTCGCTGCCACTGGGCCAGCGGCTCCGGGCCAGGCTGGAGCATTCTTCTGAGGTAATGATTAAGCTGTGTGCCTGACCAGCCAGGCTCACACCTCCTGGGATGTGGTGGCCAGGACTGGCTGGGAAGGCAGGGCTGCACTCTGGGACCCGCCGGCAGCCACAGCTCCTATCTGCCTGCACACGTAGCCGTCCCAAGCATCCCTAGGTTGGAGCCCTTGCTGCCTGCCCACTGGACTTGCTGCACCCCCACCATGAAGCTCTGGGTGTTCTGGACCGGGCTGGAGTACACCTGCCGGATCCTGGGCATCACCACCGCCTCAGGTAAGACCCCACCCAGCCGATAGGCCCATGGCTGTTCTCTTTCCTTAGCTCCTTCCCAGCACCCTGGGAAGCTCTGCTGCTACAAGGAGCAATGTGGGGCTGTGCTGTGCCTGGCTGCAGCCCACCCTCAGTGCAGCTTCAAGACCCACATCATCCTCAGCTGCAGAGGGGCCGGCTCTGGGTCCCACCACCTAGAGGGTGGGGAGGGGAGGTGGGGCCTGGGGTGCAGGTGCAAAGGGCACACGTGAGCATCACCCCTGCTTGTAGAGCTTTGAAGAGGGCTGAGTAAACTGTTCTTGTCATAAGGAAGAGGCCCATGGGGAACTAGAACGCCAGTTCGGGGGCAGCTCTGCCCTGGGGGCACAGGCTGGGCACACTCCAGAGCTAACCGGAATACCCCAGAGGCAGAACGTCCAGTGGGACTTGACCACAGAGCACCCATGGGCTTCTGGAGTGAAGAGGGTCTGGGCTGCAGACAGTTTGCACAGAAAGGCCTTCCCCAAGACAGAGCCCTCTTTGCTGGTCCCCAGGGATAGAATGTGTGCTGGGGACACAAGGAAGCAAAGCAAAGCTTGAAGTCTCTGTCCCTTGGGACCAGGAAGAGACACATGGCCAACACAGTCTCCAAACAGAAGTTTCCTTCAGGAAGTCGCCAGTTCAGACACCAACAGCCCCAGTCCCGGCCATGGCCCTGACCTCTGCTGGATGTGCGACCTTAGAGGAACCACTCCCCTGATGCACTTTCTGTCCAGTAGGGTGGACTGTAGCCAGGTGTTTCAGCATATTGAGGATGCAATGCTATGCACAGTTAAGAACTGAGGGTGAGGCCCAGGGACAGGCTCAGAGCTGGGGGAACCTGGGCCAATCCAATCCGAGGGCACCTGAATCAGGAGTCAGAGGCAGAACCATAGAGAGGGCCTCACCCCACCCTCCAGGCATGAGGTGGGGCTGCTGAGTTCCAGCAGGAGCCATGACCTTACCCAAGGTTGGGCTGCAGGTCAGATGGACAGTGGGCCTGGAACCCTGGCCCCTGGGCTTTCCATAGCCCTGCCTACACCTTAGGATAGGAAAGTGGGCCTGTGGAGACCCTGAGGGAAGAAGCTGGTGGAGGAGCAGCCCACCTACCTGCCGAGCCACCATGTCACCTATACAGGGGGGTGTCCACCAAGGATCCGCAGGCCAGCCTGGGTACAGGGTGCTAACAGGGTGCTAACTGGGTACAGGATGCTAGCCCACAACAGGGTTAGAGTCCTGCTCTGCCACTGTCACTAGTGTCCACCAGTCACTAGCAACCAGGCCCTGGGCTCCAAACAGGTATGTGGTGTCCCTGCCAGCTGCCAGGAAACCTAACCGCAGAGCCAGGCCAGGCCCCTTCCAGGAAGCTGTGTGAGATGTGGGCCTCTGTCCTTCTAATGGATTGGGAAAGACAACCCAAGAGGCAGATTTATTTCAAGCAGTATAAGCGTCTGCAGCCCTCCATACAGCTACGCTGCTCTTCCTAACTACAGCTCTATCTCTGCGCCAGCTGCTGGTAATGTGGAGCGGAACCTCACAGCCAGTTTCAAGACCAGATTCAGGCTAAAAATAGGCCCTATCATCATTGCCTTCTAGCAGGCAGGCTTTCAGAGAGCCTTACAGGCTCTGGGAGCGAGGGGGAGAAGGGCTTTGGTGCCCTCACCGGTTTCAAGTTCCCTCCTGCATACTGGACACTTGGCCTATTTCCAGTGTATAAGATTTGCAAATTCCTTCCTCCCTTAAGCCTCTTTTTCACTGAAATCCTCTGCTGGAAAGTCCAGGCCTCATTGTCAGGGCACTGCTGCTAAGGAGGAAAGGAGATTTCAAACAGAGCTGGCCGGCACTTTGGGGAAAGCCGGGGGGAGTGGGCCCGAGGTGGCCCCACCCGCTGCAGGGGAGGCTGTGTCCCAGGGGCTCAGAAGCCATTCCACCCAGGGCCCCTGAGTGCCAGCCTCCCCCGGCCCCTGCAAACAGGACCTGGCTGCCACCAGAGGGCGGGTGCCACTCACCGGGGAGCCCCTGTCCCCAGCCTCTCAGGATGATGCTCCTTAGGGTATACAGTGACCCATGGGCATTGCTGTCCATGCTGAGGTCACATGCTTCTGGGGCACAGATAGGGCAGCACCAGTGCCAAACCAGGGCTAGCAGGTGTGGGGTGGACTGTGCCCAGGCAGGGTTGTAAAGTCTGGAAATTCTGTGGCTTGGAGCAGTTACCACACTTACAGGAGGTCACTGACCCACCCTGCCTACCCGCACTGGGCTCTGTGGCATCCCTCCCTGGCCTGGGCAGGCATTGGGCACATGTCTATGTGTGTGTGCACACCTATGTGTGTGACCTCTGGGTGCCCCTGTTGCTGAGATGTGGCCCAGCACCACCCAAGAAGCCACCACCCTGAGGAGCGGCACTCGGAACGACTTCCTGCTGTGGGTGCTACTGCCTGTC
Source organism: Heterocephalus glaber (assembly GCF_053883595.1). Classification (NCBI taxonomy): domain Eukaryota; kingdom Metazoa; phylum Chordata; class Mammalia; order Rodentia; family Bathyergidae; genus Heterocephalus; species Heterocephalus glaber. The sequence goes on along the minus strand of NW_028258212.1, from coordinate 26,543 downwards.
ACTCTCATGGTGGGTGCCCAGGCACACCCGACAGAAGGCACAGACACCAAGACAGAACACGCTCGGCCTGCGCAGTTCTGCCTGGGACTGGTCTGGCTGCAGACTGACAGGACAGGGACCTGGGACACTGGTTTAACTGCTGGGCATGGTGGCCCTGGGCCTCCTTCTCCATCACATGGGCAAGGCCTGTCCAGCAGGATGAGTCTGTGCTCAGACTTCTCCCTCTATGAGGCTTTTTTCCTCCCTCTGTGGTACTGGAACTTTCACTGAGCTACATCCCTAGCCTTTTTTAAGATTTTTAAATTTTGATCCAGGGTCTTACTAAGCCCCTAAGTTGTCTGAGCTGAGCTTGAACTTGCGATCCTCCTGCCTCAGCCTCTCAGAGTGCTGGAACTGCAGGCCTGTGCCAACTTGTCCAGCTTCAGGGGCTTTGTTTCATCCTTCCCATCCTTCCCGGCTCTGGCAGCTGGTAACAGCAGTGTGGTCCTACGTCTTTCCCGGGGGCCATGCTCTGTGCAGTGGCTTTAAACACAGGCTCTGTCTCTCCCTTAAGGCAGTGTCCTGTGCACACTCATCCCTGCTGCCCGGAGGGAAACTGAGGTTGGGAAAGTAGCACACAAGGCTCAAGTTCTTAAGACAGGGAGCAAGGAGGCAAGAGCCTCACACATCTCTAGAAGGGACATTCCTAGGCCAGTTGCAGACAGCGTCAGAGTCATCATCTTGCCACAACACATAGATGCCTGCTCTGCGGAGCACAAGCCCATTTTACATCTGGAGAGACTGAGGCTCTGGATGCTTGGGGCTTGGCAGAGGTCAGTCCCATGGTCAGTCGCAAGTCAGGTGTGGGGACTCCAGGCTGACTCACCCCATGGGGGCAACACAGGAGCTCTCAAGGAAGAGCCCAGGTAGAAGGACATTTGTAGCAGCCCCTCCAGTGAGTACAGGGCTCAGGCTCAGCTGGGACCACTTAGGATTGTTTTGCTCCAGGGTTTGACCTATGAACCCAACTCTCCACAGGACCAAGGAGGCCGAATTCTCCACAGCCCCACGTGCAGTGCTTATTAATATAGATGAGGGTGAAAGCAGCACCCACAGCCAGGGCCCTCATTTGCTGAAGGGCACAGCAAATGCATGGCCCGACCTTGGCCCTGTTCAAAGCCTTCCAGAAAACAGTTGCTTCCAAAGGAATGATCTTGGACCCTGCATGCTAATTCCCCCACACACGCGTAGAGCCAGGGACCACCTCCTAAACAACATCACCTGCCTGCCGGGGACCCATCCCCTGTGGAGACCGTGCCACTTTTGCTGTGTTTCCAATTTTCTGGTGACGGCGGCTGTTTGTCTTTCCTGATCTGAGGGACTGGATGAGTAAACAAAATTTCCCTCCCTCCTGCTGAGAGCAGCATTCCTTCCCTTCCTTCTCATGTTCAGAACACAAATCTAGAGCTTGCTTCCAACTCAATGAGTGGGCGAGCACTTGCTGGTCTCTGTATCGTGGATGTTCGGCAGGACTTCAGCCCCAGGGTCTGTGCCCAGTGACCAGGGAGCCAACCTGAGGACCAAACAGCCCAGCCACCATCCTATAAGTGTGCCCTCCCAACTCAGTGTGTGACTCTGTGCGTGTCACCTGAATTCTGTAAGCTTCCATTTCCTGTCCACAGTGTCCACAGGTACAACTGTAGGGTCCAACCACATAGTGGGCCAGCTGCCAATGGCCCACAGTCCCCACTCCATTCATGTCAATGCCAGAGGTGTACATGGGACACAGGGAATGTAGAGGATGAATGAGACCAGAGGGAGGGAACCAGGCAGCACAGGCTGGGAGGCTGAGAAGGGGCAGGAGCCAGGCTGCAAGAGGCCTCCAAAATTCATATTTTGGAGTCCCTGTAAGAGAGGCCTTCAAGCATCCCCCAGAGTCACAGTGCGAACCCAGTATTCTGTGAGCAAGTGGACCTCAGGAGACACAGGAGCGGGCACCTGATTCTGGACCTCTCAGCCTCCAAGATGATGAGAACTAAATGTCTGTTGTCTGTAAACTATTCAGTCTGTGGTTTTTTGTTAGCAGACAAAAGGACCAAGCCACCATATTAGCAAACTAAACAAGAAAGGCTGTTATCACCTTAGTGGTACAGAGGAAGCTTTTGCCCAGATCCAATATTCTTTCATGATAAAAATATCAGCAAGCTAGCAATTGGGGGAAACTTCCTCAGCCTAAAAAAAGAATCTGTGTCTTAGCCACTTTCCTCTTCACTGGGAAAAAACACGCGATACCCACAACTTAAAGGAGGAAGGGTTCATTTTGGCTCATGCTTCAGTCCATGCTCCACGGCCCCCAGGAAAAAATGGTATGGTGGAAGGGCCTGGTGGAGGGGCCTGGCGGAGGAGAAGCTGTTCACTTCACAGTGGACAGGAAGCAGAGTGCAGAGAGGAGCAGGGAAGGCAGACAGACCCTTCCAGGTCACACCCACAGTGACCTGCCTCTTAGGACCAGACGTGGCTTCCTAACAGTAAGTCAGCTATAGTGCCCATAATCTAATCACCTTTCAAAAGCCCCACCTGTGAGCACTTGAGGCTTTGAGGGACATTTTAGGTCTCAACATAACAATGTACAAAAAGCATTCTGCTACTTCAGAGGACCAAATGCCTTTCTCCCAAGACTGGCGAAGGAACAACGCTGTCCACTGGCACCACACCCCATCAGCACTGCACTGGGCCTTTGAGCCAGTGCATTCATGCAATGAAAGAAACAAAATGCATACAGACTGCTGAGGAAAAAGAAAAACTCTATTCACAGATCACATGATCATCTGTAGAAAATCTGCTGAAATCTACCCCCAAAGCCACAAGAATGAATAAAAGGTTTCGCAAGGTTGCCAAAGACAAGATCAATATGCAGACATTCCTTGCTTAACAACCAAGTTCCACTCCCATGACTGTGTCATTAAATGAATTGGTTGCTAATGAGGAGTTGTATATAGTATGTACATTACAATATTCAGAACAAAGAAATGGTCAAAGGAAACTCCACCTTGGTGACTTTGCTTTTATTCACATAACTCTTACACGCAGTACTCTAACGTATAACAGAACATAAACCTGTAGTACTGTACTGTATGGTACAATCAGTGAAAATGATAATACTGTATAATAAACAAGGTGTACTGTACAAAAAAGACTTTGAGGCTCAATAAACAAGGTGTAAAAACAATTCAAAAACAAGATAGGTCGTAAGCCTCAGCAGAGGGCTGTAAGTCTGAACGGAGTGCCGCAGTCCTAAGTGCAAACAGTTATTAAACAGGTAAGCTGTTAAACAAGGAATGCCTGTACAATATTCAGGTGTGTCATCACACACCAGCAAAGATTAGAAAATTATAACATTTAAATACAATGCATATTTAAATATAATACAAAAATATGAAGCACTTAGAGATGAATTGGACAAGAGATATTTTTAAAAACCCGTGCACTAGAAAACAAAAGGCATTGCTGAAAAATTACAAAGCAAAGATCTAAATCCTAAATCAGTGCAGAAAATATGTTTTGTCTATGGATCAGAAGACTTAATATTGTTAAAAAGCTTTAATGTAGTATGGATCAAAATCTCAGGAGGCTTGAGATAGAGAGAATGGACTGCTGTTTCTAAAATTCACATGCACATGTAAAAGGCCTAGTATAGCCAAAACAACTGTAAAAGCAAAGAGCAATGAAAGGATTAATATTGACCTGATTTTAAGTCTTATTTTAAAGCAAAGAAACCAAGACAGTGCAGTATTGATACAAAGAAAGACAAGTAGATCAGTGAGTCAGAAGAGAGCCCAGAAAGACCCCTAGACATGTATAAGTAACTGAGTTTTGACAACAGCACAGAGGCAGTTCAGTGTGGTAAATGTACCTTTTGACAACCAAAGACGGTGGAACATTGAATATTCATTTGCCAGTGAACTTCTGTATATACTTTGTACCATATACTCAAAATGGATCCTAGACTTACATGTGAAACCTGAAACTACCAAAGTCCTAGACAATAGGATGCAACTTGAGTGATGGGTTATGTGGGGATTCCTTGGACACAAAGTTCAATTCATAAAAGAATGGATACATTGGATATCCTCAAACTTTAAGACTTTCTCTTAAATTTCTCTTCAAAATATGTTAGGGCAGTGAAAATTGAAGCTGACAAGGATGGCAGATAAGTACGTGGAAAGATGTTCCAATCATTAGCCATTGGGGAAATGCAAACTCAGACCATCATGAGGTGCGATTACATGCCTATTAGAGGGGCTGGAATGAACAGGCTGCCTCCATGCCAAGTGTTGCCCCGTGGATGAGGGTATGAAACTCGCACACACTGCTTATGGGAATGCACTGTGGTGTGATTGCTTTGAAAAGATTGGACAGTTTCTCAAAAGGTCAGTGTACACCTGCCATAGGGTCCAGCCAGTCCACTGAAAGGCATTTACCCAAGAGCAAAGGAAGCGTGTAACCCTGCAAAGAGCATCATGAGTGACCATCGCAGCCACACTTACAGTAGCAACCCATGTGCCCATATGTAAGTGAGTCGGAAGAAAACTGAGGCCGCTCCTCCCATGGACACCACTCTTTGAGAGAGGTGTGACCTTCAGACACGTGCTATGAATCCATGAATCTGGAAATAATTGTGCTAGAGGAAGAAGACAGCCCAAAGATAAGTACTGTACATACTGTTGACTCCATTGATTAAGGCTGGTGGAAAATACAGACAAATCCCCAGTAACACAGAAGGCTGGGATGGTAGGGTTACAATGATACCATAGCAGGAAATTTGGGGAAGGCTCGTTCTCCTGATTGTAGTGGTGGCTGTGTGGGTATGGACAAACATCAATGCTTGTCAAGTTGTACTTTGTGTAAGTGAAGTGTGTGCAGGTTAAGAACACCTCAGTAAAGCTGTCTTAAACAGGATGTGCTGTGTAACCAGTGCTGGGAAACCTCCACAGTTTGCAGGCCATAGCTTTGCTATTCTCACTCACATCAGGGGAACAGGCCAGACAGCACTGCTGCAGTAGGCAGACTGTGTCCCTGCGTGGGGGACAGACAGCCTCTCCAGACTAGCGCTGGAGTGCAAGGGTGGCCCTGCTTTGTGAGTCCCTCATGCTCCAGCAGGCTAACCCAGGCATGTGATCGAGGCAATGACTCTGGAGTCATTGAATGTCTGTGCTTGCATCATGTCTGGTAGTGTTGCAGAAATCTCAGAAAGAAATACACAGAGACACAGAATTTGGATAAAATAGTAAAATTTCTTCTCTCCAGAGGGCGGGAACACCAGAAACCAGTCTGGTCCGTATCTGGCCCCCTTTGTTCAGCATTTCCCTTTTTATACCCTTTTTAGGCATTATCTCATCCCTAGTGGTCTTTGATATGTAAATACAATTCCAGTTCCTATTTACAAGTCAGAGACACAAGATAGGCCATATACATTGTAAATTCTCCCTGGCACGGTAACTTTGTTAGGTTAATGAAGTTACAGGTTAGAGTCTGATAATCCTCACCCTAAACAAGGAGTTACGGGAAGAGCAAATCTTAAAGGAACACATTACTTATTTTGCTTCTACAACTACCTTAATATTCAATCTATTAAGTTATCTAAAACTTTTCCATATCAGTAACACCCCAAGGTCTAAAGCAAGTCACACTGATGAGCCTAGATTTGGGGAGCAGGAAATAGCTTTGCCCTGGTGTAAATGATGTGGGTCCACCCCAAGCACTGGGGCTGCTCCCATCCTTGGCATCTCTCTGATTGTGGGTCTGGACTGTCTGCCCAGGCTCAGATGGGCACTTCCTATGCAGCCCTGTGCTTTCCCCACCCTTGGCATGGAGGGGACCTCAGGTCCTCTGGGGTTGCAGCCCCAGCAGCCCCCAGTTTTGGACTCTGACGGGGAGGCCATGGATGCCAGGGTCAGGGAGGCATTGAGGTGTGGCTTCTTGCCTTTGCTGATGCAAACTGCAGACCCTTCCACAGCTGAGCTTGGGGGTACAGGGCTCCACTATCCAGACCAACGTGGGGCTCCCTCCAAGGCTCACAAGGCCCCTGGAACACCATCCTCATCCCTGTCCTTCCCCGACCGTTGCCACCACCATCCCTCTCTCCCAGGCTTGGGCTTCTCCCTGCCCTGGGCCCTTGTGAGCCTGGCCAGGTGCTGCACCCTGGGGACCTGCTGGGCTTTTCCTCAGTACAAGGACTGCCTGTTCCCACCCAGGAGATGTGCAGATCGAACGAGAGGCACCTGGAGACCTCTGCAGGTCAGGTGTATGGTGGCACCTGGGGTCAGGTGGTGAGTGGCACAGCCAGGGAGCTCCCAGACCCAGACACCTCTCGCTCCCCTGACTCCCCACTGGGACAGCTTTCCAGACACCAATGCCACACAGCAGGAGAAGGGCTGGGCTCTAAGACCCTTCCTGTCACCTGCCAGGCCTCTGTCCCAGCCCACACAGCTCTGCCAGACCATGGCCATGGAGGGAGCCCTGCCCACCCAGAGAAGGCACAAGCTCAACCTTGAGTCAGACACTCTTCCTGAGGCCCAGGCCCCATCCCTTGATGGGTAGTCCTTCTTCTGCAGTCAGGGTGAGCCCTTGATTCCGAAAACTAACAAGTGGCTTCACTGCACACTTGTGTGGTGCTCACAAAATCCTCATAGCCATTCTGTACCTCAGGTACAAGGGGAAAACTGAGTCCCAGGGAGACAGAGCAACTCAGCTATTAACTGAAAATGTGAGATTGAAATGCAGCATTTGACCTGGGCCTCTGTGACTGGTTGGCCAGTCTGCTGACATTGTCTGTGCCTCAGTTTCCTCTGCTGTAAAATGGGGTGATTATTGGGATGATCAGACAAGTTGATAAATGGAAAGTGCTGTGTGCGACAGGGTAGGATGCATAGTACCTGCTGGATGAGTGGCCTGTGACTTCATAGCACACACACACACACACACACACACACACACACACCTGCACATGCTTTTGCAATACATTTTCACACATGCATGTTCACTCGCACAGTCACGTACTCATCCATCCTGGTGGGTAGTAGGCCTGGGCCTCTGTCCTCTGCTCCCAGCCCAGATAATGTGGTGAAGGTCTGGAGCTTCACTGTGCCCCATTGTGACATGTGAAGGTTGGGGATGTGTGGGTGACCTGTATGTGTGGATGATGTGTGTGTGAGAGAGCCCTAAGGCACTCATCAGCAAGTCTGACACCCCGGTGGGGAAGGGTGGTCACTGTTACAGCCTTGCCCAGCACCAGCAGCCAGGCAGGAGCCGGGGTGGAGTGGGGTGCCTAGCATACTCTGCCCTGAGGCATGGGAGGGGACACAGGCCCTCCATCCAACATTCAAGCAACACTGCCAACATTGAGGGGCTCGGCTAGCCTCTCCCAGTGACCCCCACAGGGGGAGCAGGTGGCTCCTCCCTACTGTGCAGGGGTGGCATCTCAGCAGGAGTTAAAGCGTGTGGAAGGGGAACTCACAGGGCGTCCCTGTGGGCATAAATGAAGGGCCAGGATGCAGGGAAGCAGCATGGATGAGGGGTCACTGGCTCCCTTGGGACGAGGCAGGCTGGACATATTCACAGTGATGTCACCAGAAAAACACAAGTGTGACCACAAGAGGCAGAGCCCTCTGCACAGGAGCCACATGCTGTCACTGCAGCATCCTCAAGCCCAGCTGGACAGGTCAAAGATGTGCTGGTAAAGTCCCCACAAGGAGTGGCCAGAGCAAGGGTCAGGGCTCCAGCACCCTGGCAGTGCTCAGCACCAGACCCGGGTGTGGTCAGCACTAGGCCCTGAGCCATGAGTGGGCGAATGCAGCCACCTGGTCCCTAAGAGAGAGCAAGGCCACTCCAGCAGCCAGCACAGGGAGAGAAAGGTGGGACAGACCTGTCTTGACCACACACTGAGGCCCAGCCACACAGCACAAGACAGTGAGGGTCTTGAAAGGACAGCATGTGCAGGGTGACAATTTCCTGTCAAGGGCAAGGAGCCCCCGGGCTGTTGGCACCGTTAAGATGCTCTGAGGAGATAGGAGGAGATGGCCCCGGGGCTCTCCTGTGCCTTCCCAGCCCCAGCCTCCACGTGGAGAAAAAATGACCGACCTCCACCCTGGGAGACAGCTCCCCACAGCCAAGGCCCTCCTCGGGGCGGGCAGTGCCACAGTGTGGACGCCCAGCAACTCTACCTCTCCTCTCCTCCCTCAGTGTTGATCGGCGTGGGCACCGAGACCCTCCTCCGGGGGCAGTTCAAAAGCCTGGCCTTCTATCTGCTGTGAGTACGTGCACCCGCCCTTCCCTGCCGCAGGGCTGCCCATTTGCCCCACACCTGTCCACCTGTGCTGACCCAGAGCTACTGACTCCCTCCCAGAGTGGAGGAAGCCTCCTGACCCAGGAGGCTTCTACGATAGCTCCTAGTTTAGACAGGTCATCCCTTAAATCAACCAACTATCCCTCTATCCACCCACTTATCCACTCACACAACCACCCATCTGTCTACTCATCCATCCATCCATCCACTCACGCACCCATTCACTCATCCATCCATCCATCCATCCACTCATCCATCCACCCATCCATCCATCCATCCACTCATCTATCCACCCATCCATCCATCCACTCATCCATCCACCCATCCATCCATCCACCCATCCATCTATCCATCTATCCATCCACTCACTCATCCACATATCCCCCCGCCCGCCCACCCACTCATCCATCCATCCATCCACCCATCCATCCACCTATCCCCCCCACCCACTCATCCATCCATCCATCCATCCACTCATCCATCCACCCATCCATCCATCCATCCATCCACTCACTCATCCACCTATCCCCCCGCCCGCCCACCCACTCATCCATCCACTCATCCATCCACTCATCCATCTATCCATCCACTCATTCATCCACCTATCCATCCACTCACGCACCCATTCACTCATCCATCCATTCATTCATTCAACCACTCATCCATCCACCCATCCATCCATCCATCTATCCATCCACTCACTTATCCACCTATCCACCCTCCCACCCACCCACTCCTCCATCCATCCATCCATCCACCCATCCATCCATCCATCCATCTATCCATCCACTCATTCATCCACCTATCCATCCACTCACCCATCCATTCATCTAACCATTCATCCATCCATCCACCTACCTCTCCATCCAGCCACACACCCACCCATGCACCCCTTTAATCATCTCTTTATTCAGAAAACATGAACAGAGCTCCTATTTGGAAGGTGGGGAATGGGGTCATAGGCTGTAGATTTGAGCTCCCCCCCCCAAGGCCAAGTGCAGCTCAACGTCTTGTTTGCATCACCTCATTGAACCCTGATGGCCCCCGGTCCCTGGGAGAGGAGCACATTGTCTTGATTGTGCAAAGGAGGAAATTCAAAAGGAGCAGGAGCTGGCCCACACCAGCAGGCTCTGAGCAGTAGGTCCAGGTTCTGCAACCCCTGTCCTTTCTCCTCTGCCACAAGCTGCCCCTGACAGGAAAGAGACCAAAGTGCAGTGATGTCTGGTATCAGAACTGGGGTCCCCCTCCCAAGCATCTCCCGGCCATCTTCTCCTGGTGGTAAAGGAAGCTGCTCCTTCCAGCCCCCAGATGCCCAAGGGTCCTAAGCTGAGAGCTGTAGTGGCCTGCCAGGTCCTAGTCTGCGCCTTCCACTTCCCCACCCCATGTGGCACCCGCACTGCAATGGCTGCTGCATCCTGAGCAGCCTCATCCACCACAGCACCTCGGATGCCTTTGGGCCCACAGGCCACCCTCCTTGCCCTGTCCACACTGTACCTCTACACACGGGTCTCTCTGAAGACCTCAATGGCTCCCTCCACCTCAGTCCACAGCATATTTCACACCACTCATTTACACCCTTGAATAGCCACACCACCCACTGCCAAGCCACGGAGCACAGGTGTCTTGGCCTACTGTGGGCTGCCCAGGCTGACTTCCTACCCCTAGCCCCCAGCATCGGGCTGAAGTCCCCATTGCCCGAGGTGGCTTTTTCTTGGCTCTGCTGCCTCCCATGTCTTCTGTCCCAGCCTCTAGAGCACCGAGCACTGTGGGTCCTGGCATTAATGCAGATGTCACCCACCCAGCCCTGCTTCTCCCTGAGTGCTCCGGGTGTCCTGAGGAGACCCAGGCCCCCTGCTCCTAAGCCTGAACCTCCATTCCCTACACTCCAACCCCACATTTGGAAATCTGCAGGAGCCTCTCGGTTCCACAATCTCAAACTCCCCTCCACCCCAGATGACAGAATCAGGCTCTACCTCTGGCTTTGCAAAGCCCAGGCCTTGGTGTACTTCTTAGTCACATGTCTCTGGCATCTGAGCACTGGGTCCAAGTCTTGCTCCTTCTCCTGAACAGCCAGGTGGCCATATCAGGAGGCTGGAGCTCTCTGTGCCTCAGTATCCTCATTTGAAGATAAACTGGAGGTGGTTAGATGCTGAGCAGAAAAGGGTTGCCCAGACCAAGGGAGCCAGTGCTTGTCAAGCTTTTACTGTGCTTGGCACGTAGCAATCACACCAGAAATGTTAGTTATCATCATTTTAAAACTGAGGGTTAAGAGTTGGGCAGACACTGGAGGCGGGGGCATAGAGAGAGGAGAAAGTAGAGATTAACACGCCCACAGTGAGAAAGGGGTGGGGAGCAGGAGTAACTGACATTTACATAGTGGTCATCACGTGCCAACCGCAGTCCTGGGAACCTTATAAGCATCGACTCACAACTTGCAGGTTGAAACACTGGGATTACCTCAGTTTATAGAGGGGAAAGCAAGTCACAGAAAGTTCAAGTCTCCCACTCCTGTCACACAACTGATCAGAACCAGACAACATCCATGGCCTTAAGGGGACTCTATCCCTGAGCTGTCCCCCTGCAACAAGCATCTTGCCCCACTCACTCATCCATTCATCCCATGACACATTCACAGAGTGCTTACCCAGGGAGCAGGCATGGCCAGGGCACTCCCTGTAGCCCACAAATGGCAGCTTTGGTCACGTCCTTCAGCACAGAGAAGGAAGACGTCACCAGACAGATGAGGGAGGAAGGAGAGCCCTTCTGAGAAGGATGGAAAGGCCCTGAGGCACCTGATAGCTCCCTAGGCACTCAGGGAATAGGGGAATCAGTGAACAACTTGGAAGGATGCTGAGAGATTTGGTTTTGTGGGCCAGCAAGGCCCTCCAAACCCCTAAGCAACATTCCCCACAGTAGTGGTACATAAGGTCCAGGGAGGGGGTGCTTGAATCTGTGATTTACCACACATGCAGGAGGTCTGACTTGAGGGTCCCTGGAGAACCAGCACTCTGGATGGGGAGGCGTAAGAACAGACTCAGTGTCAGAAGGGGCCAGGAGTGTGACCACGGAGGAGTAGGGACAGGCCTGGGATGGGGAAGGCCAGGCCAGCTGGGCCCAGGAAATGCCATGGGGCCAGAAAGGCTGGGGTGGCTCTGGAGGTTTGAGGAACACAGCCGATGCTCCCAGTAACTGGATGTGAGAAAGAGGGAGAAGTTCAGGGTCTGCGAGTCTACATGGTCCTGCCAGGTGACTGCAGCAGAGATGCTCCTGCTGCTCACACCACCTCCTGCCAGGCCCTGGCACCAGGCAGCACCAGGGATGTGATTTGGGTGACGGAAGTTCTGCTGGAAGTCAGGGACATGCAAGGGTCACCATCACCTATCCCCACCACAGGTTCACAGGCACTGCCATTGCTGTGTGCGAAGGGGCCTACTTCGTGGTGCAGCTGCTGGCTGTCTGCTTTAAGTAAGTGTCCCCAGACATGGCTCCATCAATACCCACCCAGACCCCAGAGCTTCTGCCTCTGTGGCTAGTGTGGACAGGAGAGAGCTGAGAACCTCCCTTTCCCTGCTCCCAGCCAAGAAACCAAGTGACATGTTCATTCAGGGCTGAACTCACCCCAATCCCAGGCAGTCAGCTTTCCTGCCCAGGAACAGCCCAAGGGTCCAATGTCCAGCTGTCCCTGGGTGAGCACCCAGAGAAGGGCAGCTTGGGGAGCCAGGCTGGGTGTGAGTACCAGGACAGGTCGAGGGCTGTGAGCCTCTGCCAGGAAGCCCAACTGCTGCCCTGCCAATGCCCAGGGGGAGGACTCTGTCATCAGCATGACCAGGGCCTGGGCCCGCACTGCCAGGTCCCATGTTGTCAGCAAGAGAGCCAGGCCCTCAGGCTGGGGATTTAGCTCAGTGGCACTGTGCCTGCCTTGCAAGCGCAAGGTCCTGAGTTTGATCCCCGATACAGCAAAAAAAAAAAAAAAAAAAGATAAAGGGAGCCAGGCCCTGAGCCCCACTGCTCTGCCCACCACCCAGGCCCAGGTCCTGAGCAGCACCATGGACCCCTGTGCCCTTCTGGCTGCACCCACTGAGAGTCTGGGGGAAGAACCATGGGTGTGTGGTGAAAGAGCATTTGAGAGCTTTGCAACTGCACACACACACACACACACACACACACTCATACACATGCACACTCATACACATGCACACTGCCAGCAGAGGGCAGCAGGGAGCCAAAGCAGAGGACTCAGTAATCCTGTTTCACACCACTTCCCCAAAGCCAGCCTGGGCCTGGTGCTGCTGGCCACCAAGCCCATCCATGGTTCCGTATGCCTGTGAGGAAGGAACCTCTTCCAGGTCAATTCCTCCTGCACCCAAGTGAGCAGGGCACAACCCACCTACCCAGGCCCCAAGGGCCAGGCAGCCCCATGCACATACCTCCCCTCTGCGGCAGACTTCCTATGGGCCCCTTGCCTCCCATTCACCTTCCTTTGCCCTTGCCCACAAAGACAGAACAGGCAGCCTTTCTGGAGGGATTGGGCCAGCCCCCACTGCGGAACCACAGTGAAGACCCCAGGTGTCTCTGACACTAGCCCATGAGGTGTTCAGCTGGGCCACTGCAGCAATCTGACCACACAGTGTGTCTACCCAGCTCTCCAAGCCCTGCTAACCCTCCCTCCCTCCCAGGTGCCAGCCGGGGTCCCTGGCCCACATGGCCAGGGAGAAGGCCCACTGGCTGGGCTGCTTCCAGAAGTTCCTGGCCTACATGCTGCTGTCAGTGGCCTGCTTCCTCCACCCTGTGCTGGTGTGGCATGTGACCATCCCAGGTAGGAGGGCAGGGAGGGCAGGAAGGGTCCCACTCAGCCTGGGCCTGTTTATACCTGACTGCTGGGGGGCTGTGGGAGGAGCTTGGGCTCCATGATGTCTCACCCTGCCCCCGTGTCACCAGGCTCCATGCTCATTGTCACGGGCCTTGCCTACTTCCTGCTGAGCAAGCGCAAGAAGACCAAGGCCAGGGCATTGGGGCCGGCCTCCCCTGAGCAGTACACAGATCCCTCAGGCAGCGCTGTGAGCACCACAGGCTCTGGGGACATGGAGCAGACCTACACCTTCCACGGGGCCCTCAAGGGGACCTCTGGCTCCCTCTTCACCAGCACGAAGAGCCTCCTGTGGGGGACCCAGGGGACCAGCAGCCTGCCGCACCCTGACACCATGACCGAGCTGCCTCTGCAGCCTGCAGATGGCCTGGCCAAGAAGAAGCAGGTGCACTTCCAGGACGACGCAGTCAGGATCATCCCATCCCTTGCTGAGGCGTTGGATGACGGGGACAGCGAGCCAGAGGAGACCACCTCTGACACGGCACCCATCATCCCAGTCCCTCAGGCCCCTCGCCTGCTGTCCTCACTCGAGGTTCCCGACCTGTACTGAGCAGCTCAGGGAGGGAAACACACAGTCCATATCCAGCGCTTCCTGTCATGCATGGAGCACGGGGTCTTCGTGGTCAGGTCCTCCAGGGTAACCAGACACCCCATGGTGTCTGCTCTCAGGGCCATCAGGCCCATCGAGGGTGTGACGGCCAGGAAGACACCAGCAAGCACAGGGTTCTCCTTCTCTGCCATGGGTGGGAAAATCCTTGCTGTGTCCACAGTGGGTGCAGGGTCACTGTCTCTGCTCCCACAAGACAGGGGATCTTGCCCTGGCAAACATCACCTGACTACCCCTGCTCCCAACCCAGAGCCTTTGCTGTGACCCCAGCTCTGAGAGCCCAGGGACACAGTAGCAGCCAAAGTAGATGAGGGGTCAAAGGCAGGTATGGAAGGCAGCCATGGGTCCCAACCAAGATGGCTACAGTGGGGACAGAAGCTGCAGGCTCCAGAGCCAGAGCAGCCGCCAGGAGGCGCATTCTGAATCCCAGAGCCATCAGGGCCAGTGCCACTCTGGGTGCGGCTCTCTCCAGAAGCACGGTTGAGGGCTTCCCAGCCCCAGCCCCCAAGAGCCCATGCAGGCGAGAGTCCAGCATGGCCTGCAGGGCTGCCGTGTGACTGCAGCACCTGGGGCAGAGCCCAGGCAGCCGCAGCAGAAGTGGCCTTGCCATGTGGGTGCCTGGTGCTGGACGAGTGGTACCCACAGGGCTGTTCTCAGTGGGAGGGAAGAAGGCAGAGAGAAGAGGACAGGAGGGTGGTAGGCAGGCCAGGTCTGTGCTATGGGCTGTGGAAGGGAAGTGAACCCGGAGGAAGAATGGAGTTGGAACCCAGATATTTCTTAGTGAAGGACTTGTAGGGTGGTGTCCACTTCTGAGTGATGCATTTGTCCTTGAGGCCCCTGAATGAAGAGCACACTGTTCCTCGTAGGCAGCCTGAAGCGGCAGTGGGAAGGGCTTAGCGAGTCTCAGATCATGGGCCTCGAGGTCTACAGGGGCACCTGTCTCTGCCATAGGCTTCTCAGTACCCCTGTGTGTTGCCTTTCTTGCAAAGGTGTAGAAATGAGGCCCCATGGAAGCTGGCAGTGTCAGTCACCCCGGTCCCCCTGCAATCACCGACCTTCCTCTCACATCCAAGGGCCAGTGGCTGATGGATGCATCCCCAGCAGCCCTCGGTAGGAGGACAGCAGGATCTGATGGTGAGCAGCGCAGTCGGGAGAGCAGACGGTATGGGAAGTGGGCCAGGCAGGCGGGGTCTTGCCCATCATCCGTGGATCCCATCTGAACGCCATCAGCACAGATCACTGTGACAGGGGAGTGGTGGGCCTTGAGTTCACAGCAGCCTCATCCCTAGGTTACCAAGAGCAAACCTGAAGGTGTGAGCTCAGAACTGTGTCATGAACACTCCTGCAAGCCCAATACCAGACCCTGGTTAGAGTGTGTCAGAGGGAGGCGCGCGTTGGCAGCTCCAGGTGACATCTAGGTTTCATGGGGACTGTCACCAGTTAACAGAGTCTGCTCTGGGTCCAGCATTAGAGAGCTAAGCTGATCGCAGCTGTTAGCAAAGTGAAGCTCTCAAACAGTCTTACTGATCTCAAGAAAGAAAAAAAGTCACCAGGGATTTAGCTCAGTGGTTCTGGCGCCTGCCTCACAAGTGCAAGGTCAATCCCAAATTCGAGCTTCAGTACCAAAAAAAAAAAAAAAGAAAAAAAAGTCATGAACAGACCAAGACCCTCACTGGGTAGCTGGGCCAGGTGAACAATGTCCCCTCCTTGTGAGCAAGTAAGCACACCCAGCTCCACTCGGCCCTCGCCTGAGCACTCACACCCACGACCCCGTCCCCTGTTCTCTGCACAGCCGCTATGGAAACGACCTCAGCCCTGAGGAGAACCAGTGGCCCTGCAATGACTGCAGTGCTCTCTCAGCACAAACCAGAGCTGAGGCTCGGTGGAGGGGGCAGAGTGGTTGGCAGGACAAAGCGCACCAGGCTGGGGCCACCCATCTGCCGCTAGCACATGTTCCTCGCCTTGTTCAGTTGCTGCTGCTGCTCACGCATCACAGAAGAACCTGGACCCGGGGTGTTGGGGTCAGGGCCAAGGGCTTTCAGACCACAGATTCGGGTCACAGTGAGGGCACAGCATCCAAGACATCACCCTGGGGAGGGTCCTGCTACCAGCACAGTGAGACAGAACCTACAGGGACCCCAAATCCTGGGGAGCCGGGCCCTGGGGTCCTGTCTCTCTCGTCAGCCTGACCTTGTTTTTGTGTTTATTGTTTGGTTGGTTGGTTTTGATTTTCTTGTGTCTTTATTGAAATATAATTCAAATATATCCTAAAATTCACCAGTTTAAAGGACATAGTTAAGTGATTTTTAATATATTTATAATCTAAGTTCACCACAATCATCACCATCAAAATTCCTATTTTCATCTCCAGAAAAAGAAACCTCTGTACCTCCCTGTCAGTCTCCTGCAGGCACCAAAATCTACTTTTTATAAATTTGCCTTTTCTGGCCATTTCCTACAAATGGAACCATGCAGTAACATGTAATGTGATCCTTTAATAACGTCTCTCTATTGTTGTTCTCTATTAGTAAGTTGTCCTCATGCTTTAATTCCTTAAGCGTGCTTTCCTTTGGAAAGTTCTTTGGACACACAGCACTCACTTGGAGTTGTTGACCTACACCTGGGCCCCCTCAAAAGCTGGGTTTCTTGGGTGTTTTCCCCAAGTGTCACAATTTGTTTCTTTTGATATCTCAAAAATTTGTTACCAATGGACCTGGATATTTTGGATACCTATGTGGTAACTCTGGATACTGGTTCTTCCTCATCTCCACCTGGATTCTTGTCTGTCTGCTTATTCATTTGTGTGTTTACCGATATGGCTGGATGAATTCTGTGAAATCAACTGATTTTTCCAGAATATTCAGTCTTTTTCCTTGTTTTTATCTTTTAGCATAGTTATCTAGGGATTTCCCCCTGGCTCTGCATACGCCATTTATTGGTCAGAAGTTGTGATTACCCTTGGGACCGATTAGATACTTACCCTTTACCCTTGTAGTGCATGGAGCGGGGGCTTGGGCTTTTCCATCACAGATTGAGGTGTCCACACTTGTCCCTATGTTCAGCTAGGGACTCATAGTTTGGATGTCCTTTCTCTGATCACAACTGGGAGGCATAACATGTAATGCTGTTTGCCTCAGTGCCAGGAGTGTGTGGGATTTTATTTTTAAGTTTCTAGGAGTTGCTCTGGCCCAGAGTTTGGTCAGAGGTTGTGTCTAAGACCCCTGGGTCAGAGAGCCCAGACTTTGTGTGTGTGGCTCTGTGTGCAGATGGAACCTACTCTAATCACTTTCTCATCACTGGGACTCAAATACCCGACATCCACGACTTAAAGGAGGAGAGGTTTATTTTGGCTCGCATTTTCAGTCCGTGGTGGGTGGCTCTCGGGCAGGACACAGGGAGGGCAATAAAACCTTCCAGTGACCCGCCTCTTCCAGCCAGACCCCACCTCCTAATAGCAAGTCAGCTACAAGCCCAGTTACCTTCCAAGGTACAACTATGAACATGGGAGGCCTCAGGACATCTCAGTGTCAACCACCACAACAAACCTTCTTGCAAGGCAGAGGCATCCTCCAGGGAAGCAGGTGCACCCTCTCCCATCCTGAGACCCTTGCCCGGGAGAGAGAAGCCAGGACCCATTCTACAGCCTTTTCTAAGTTTACTTGCAATTACCATTAAGGCCCACTAGGTAGCACTCTAATGCTACCTTTTTCCCTAGTGCTGCCTATTGTCTAACAAAACAAAGAATGTAATTTTAGCAATTAAATCTAGTGTGTCTAGGCAGGTGGTTTGTGACTGTAACCTTGGCTTATGTACTTGTCTGGGAAAATATTCCTGTTGAGTTTTATTTGCTGTACTGACAGTTGTAATCCAGCCTTCTGCTGTGGTCTTTCTCTTTCTTTCTTTCTTTCTTTCTTTCTTTCTTTCTTTCTTTCTTTCTTTCTTTCTTTCTTTCCTTCCTTCCTTCTTTCTTTCTTTGGACTGGGTCCTGCTCTGTAGTTCAGCTGCTCTTGAATTCGCTCTGTAGCCCCAACTTGTGGCAATCCTCTTGCTTCAGCCACTCAAGTGCTTGAATACAGATGTGCACTATCATGCCTAGCTCTATTGTCTTTCTTGTGATTCTCCCTGGTGCTATTCCTTTCTTAGAGGTCTTGAGTGGCAGCTATAGAAAGAATTTTTCTTTTTGGTGTTTGGTTTCTGTAACTCATACCAGCCTGTGGAGCATGGGGAGCTTGCAAGCTTTGCAAGCCTAGATCTTTTTGACACTCAACTTCTCTATCCAGTAAAAGTTTTGACCTCATTATGAGGGCCAAAGAGAGCATCCTAAAAGGACTTGCTGCTAATATGCCTTATAACTGGGGCAAATGTAAGGAGGATAGATGAAATAAAAAGAAGCTGTCTTTTATAACACAGTTTGGTCTTAGTACAAGTCAAGAGATCAAAAACACTGGCCCAAGAATGAGTCCTTGCATTATAATAATATTCTCCAGCCCAGTGTGCTCTGCAAAAGAAAAGAGAAATGGCAAGAAATCCTTTACATCTGGGTTTATGAAGCATTACCAAGACCCAAGACTTGGGATCTGTATTAGCTTTCTTTTCACTGAGAGAACACAACACCTATGGCATAGAGGAAAAGTTTAATTTGTCCATGGTTTCAGTCCATAATTGGCTGGTTCCAGGGCAGGGATATCATGGAAGCACAGAGCAAAGCTGCTTAGCTCATGGTGGTCAAGAAGCAGAGCAAGGAACAGTGCCAGGAAGGAATGGGCTGGGAAACATACATACCCTAGGTCACATCTCCAGACCCACCCAGATGCATCCAAAAGCTTGCTTTCCAAAACTGCTAGGTGTTGACAAAACAAGGCTACCATTCACAAGAACTCTTGTCAGATTTGTGTGAATGTGGTTTCTAAGTGTCTGAGGCCCATAGAACCTGATGCAGACATACTAACAGATCCCTGCTGCCTACTGACACCACACTGTTGGACCCACACACACACCCTCCACACAGTACAGGGCCCTTCAGCACCTGAGCAAGCTGAGGGATCCTGGGCACCTCTCCCCACCTCCTCCTCCTCATCATCCAAGGCTGACACTTCTTCACCACACCAGCACCTGCTCCATCAATGCCATCTCTCACTAAAGGGATCAGGAAACAAACTAGAGCCCCACTTTACTCAGGGGGATTTGTCCCAATTGTGAGAAGTATGATGTGGGGAAAGGAGAGATATCACTACATGTTCCCTTCTCAGTTAAAGACATGACTCAGTGTAAGGAAAGATTTGATGATTTTTATTAAATTGAGTGTTGCTTTTGTTCTGTACACATAATGTGAGCTATTACAGCCAACTGTTTCCTTTGCAAACATGGGGGATGACATGGTCATCACCATCCACCCATTAAGTCTATACTGATTACAAATCCACCTGGGCATATTCAACCTGTTTGTGCCTCAGAGCAAGTCAAGTGAAAAGAATAAATTCAGCTGTTTCATTTAGTGTTAAATGATTAGCCATTGTTTTTTTCATTGAGGTCTCAACATTGCACGTGCTTTTCCAATCCCTTGGTGACAGATGAAGACAGAGTGGTGGCAGTGGGGTCACTCATGCCTGGCATCTACAGGTCACCAGGGTACACATCTGGGCAGCACAGAATAATCACAACTCAGATGGGGAAGCGTTGAAACAGTGACAAATCCTTGCTGTTCAGCAAAAAAGTACAACTCTGGTTTATTAGAATCCAAGACTTCATGCCATGTCCAATTCAACAAGAAGACCTCTCATCTGGTCAAGTGGGGCCTGAGAGGTGGCCTATGGAGGTGGGAGTGACAGTACAGCTCTGCAGGCTGTCTGGGAAGGGGGATGCAGCAGGAGCAGCATTCTAGAAAGGGACCTGGCACTCTGGGCTGCGGGGTGGTGGCACTGGGAGCAGTAGGCCACGTGGAGGCTGTCCTGGCTGGGCTGAAGACCGATCTGGGGAGCCAAGTGGCCCTGGGCACAGAGCGCCTTCAGGAGGATGAAGTTGGTACAGCTGCCCTGGTGGGAAGAGCAGAGAGAGAGGAGATGGCCGAGCGCCCCTGGAACTGGGCCAGAGGATGCAAGCACCTGGCTGGAGGGTGGGCCTGGATGAGCCACCTTCCCTGGTGCTGCCCTCCAGCCTCCACTGCCTCCGGGCTCAGTCCAGGCATCTGACAGCAGGCAGGCTGGGGGCTGAGCAGTGGATCTGAAAGGGGTGCCAGTCTGCATCCTTGGAGGGGAGGTGGGAGCCAGGCCTGGGCTTTGTGACCAGGGACAGGTCACATAAACTCTGCAGGTTTCTGTCTCTGGTGTGAACTGGGAAAGTGCACACAACTTTCCCACAGTTGCTGGGATGATTCATTGGGGACACCAGGATACCCGGGCATAGCTTTGACCCACAGGAAGTTTTGGCGACCCCCAGCCCTGAGCATCACACCTCCACGGAGGACACTCATAACCATGTGGATTTCCCCGTGTCCCAGGAAAGGACAGAAATGGATCTTTACAACCTGGTGTGTCTCCTGACCAGTGTGTCCCCCGAGCACATGCCCCAACACAACCCTGAGCCACAGTCGCAGAGGACAGGGGTCAGGGAAGAGCAGTGCCCACTGTGTCCACCAGGAGGGTCCCTGTGTTCTGGTCACTAGGCTGAGACCATGTTGGTGGCACCTGGTGGCAGCTGGGGTGACCGAAGTTACACAAGGTCATGGTGCCCTAAAAAGCAGATTGGGAGTTATGGCTTGTGTCTAGGTGTCCCCCCAAAGCCTCATGTGGTCCTAGAGGGGGGTCTCTTTCAGAGGTAGCTGGATCTAGAGTGTGTGATACTGGGATTAAGGGTGTGTGATTACTAAGTCAGTCCACTGATTGGTTTGGCATAGTTCTGGGTGTGAGTGCTGCCTGCCCTAAGGCTGTGTAGCCTGGGTGGACTATAAGGGACAGAAAGAGGGTCCTTCCTTGTCACTTGCTGCTTGCTATTTCTGCTGACTTCTGCCCACCATGAACTGTGTCTTGTCTGTGATTCCTCTTGGCCATGCCACCCTGACTTGGAGCCAGCTGACCATGGACTGAAACTTCTACAAACTGTGAGCTAAATAAACCTTTCCTCCTTTAGCTTTGGGTGTGGGATGTTTTGCCTCAGCAACAAGAAAAGTAACTAAGACACAGGGGCAAAAAGGAAGGGCAGGGCCGGGACTCAGCCTCCAGTAGTGTCAGGACCAGAGCTCCTGACAGCTCTGTCCCCAGGGCCATGCTGAGGCCCTATTCTGGATGCCCTGGGGAGGCTGGCACTCTTGGGTGTCTGGGAGGTCAGAATGTTTGGGCCACATGTTAGCTAACAGCAGGTGTTGGAGGTCAGAGGTTGGAGGCATGTGAGCAGGACATAGAGGGTGTCAAGGGACACGGGTGTGGGCATGTGGCTGGGCAAGAGTCCCAGGATAGGGTAGGGTAGCACGTGGGCAGAGAGAGGGTAAGGAGGCCCATGTTGTGCTCAAGGGTGTGTGCTTGAAACCAAGGCATAGGAGCGGAAGGCAGAGATGGGCCAGGAGTAGCCTGGCCCAGGGTGGGGGCACACTGGCTCCATGACCAAGTGCTGGCCTCTGGGTCCTGTGGGTGGGCAAGGATGGCCCCACAGTTAGAACTGGCCACTGGTCATGGTGTCGTCCCTCTTTACAGGGCAGTTCGTGGCTTCTCAGTGTCTCTAGCAAGGGCTGGCTTCTTAGCAGTGCTATGGGGACACAGAGGCAAGAAGCTCCCAGGTGGAAGCCACAGATCCTGGGGCTGGGCTAGGCTGGGGTGGGGTGAGAGGGCGAGCTCCCCTGGGTGCTGCCCTGCCTGGCCAAGGTGGGGGTGTCTCAAGCTCATACATGACACCTAGATACAGGAGAGGCTGCTGTGCCGTCCAGGTGTTGCCTG
Organism: Heterocephalus glaber; assembly: GCF_053883595.1. NCBI lineage: Eukaryota > Metazoa > Chordata > Mammalia > Rodentia > Bathyergidae > Heterocephalus > Heterocephalus glaber. The sequence continues at coordinate 4,821 of NW_028258212.1, read as the reverse complement.
GAAGGAGCCCCCCACTTGTTTCATTGAGGGCAAGGACTTCAGTCTTCTAGAGCCCCAAGTGCATTCATGGCCTACTGGGAAAGCTGCTTGGTGGCAACACCTGGCAGGACAACCGCAGCAGATGTGGACACCTGGCCTACCCATGTGTATCCTCTGAGAATTATAGTGAGTTAAAATGTTGGCCTCTTTGCCCCGAGAAACAGACTCCACAGGCAGATTCTGGGCTCATGACATCCAGGCCACAGTCCCAGCAGCCTGGTTCTGAGCCCCAAGGGAACTGGGCATCCAAACACTTGGATGCAACTCTCCAACCAGGGATACTGTGGCCCTGGAGATGCTGAATCTTCTGGTCCTGTTTCCCTGCTCTACACTGAAGGATGGGGCATCCCAGTATTACAGACAGGTAAGTTAGGTAGAAATATTATAGGCAGTCAGACCGGGCTAGGTCCTCCAAAGACTCATTGCAAAAGATAAGAACTGTGGCTGGAGTGTCATTAGTTAAACTGGCTCGAGTCTCATTAGTTAAAGGTCAGGACTGAAGATAAAGATGAAATGACTAGGCCTACATTCCTCCCTGAGGAATAAACAGTATACTATAATCAGTATTACCTGGCCCAACAAAGCCTAGCTAGAGAGGCATCAGTCACCTGGGTGGGTGACCAGGACCTCCTGACTCATCTCTTCTTCCAAAAAAAGTCCTTGTTCTTTCCATGTACTCTTGCTACATGACTTGCTTCTCCATTGATTCAATATTACCATACTTGTAATCTTATTGGTTAATCATAGTTTTGTCCAATGTTGTACCTACTTCGTGATTTTGTACCCACCTTGTGATTTTGCTCTATAAGACTTCCTCTACAAAGTGGACTCATTGGCAACTCACTAGGGCCCACTCCTGTTCCTCAGGAGCTATATCTCTCCTCCTCCATAAAGATTTCCTACTCTTTTTTGGGAGAGAAGGGCATGCTGGGGGGTTGAACTTAGGACCTTGTGCTTGTCAAGAAGGCATGGCCTACAACCCCAGCTCAAGATTTCCAACTCTCAACCTCCTTTGTTACTTAAAATTCATTGTTTAATTTTGGAGAACACAAACTTGGTGTATGTGAAATCTAACAGGTTGAGAGTTATGCTATTTCCCATATATCATTTAGAGTCCTATGTCACTGGGAAGGAAAGTCCAGCTCAGAGACCAGTTGGTTCTGGAAGGGGCAGTCTTCAAATGGCAGGATGACAATGAAGTGCATGAACCCTGACTGTGTGGGGATGTTCGTCTAGGCTCCTCTCACTCTACATCTCCCTGGAGCCTCAGAAATCTGTAACACACACAGTATCCTCATCCACTGGTAGGAAACTGAGGCACAGGTGAGCAAGGCTGGTTCCAAGGTTGCCACACTGGTGCTGGAGTCTGGGGAAAGAAAGAAACAAAAGTCCTTCATAGAGCTCACATTCTAGCCATAGGAGGCTCTGCAAGTGGGATTAATCAATAACTTACTTAGGAGGACTGTGGAAATTGCTCAGAACGAGGAGAGAGTATAAGTTTAAGGTAGAGCTGAAGCAGGGAATCTAGACCTCCTCCTGTGTTCTTGTTCTTAAGTCCTCCAGGATGTCCAGTGCCCATGTGGAGCTATCCACACATGTGGCAGCCTAAGAAGGACATGACCTTAGTGCTGACATCCTGGGGTCTTGTTCTTGATCCACTGCTCTGAGCAATGATCTGAGGAAGCTGGAAATCTCTCTGAGCTTAGTTTCTTCTGCAGTAGGATGAGACTTTGATGCACCCCAGTGCTGCTGTGGGGTGAAATGAGACAAAGATATCAATGGCACCGCATCTGAGGCTACTAATGTTGCCTCATGGTTTTTCCCCTAGCACCCACAGGAGCCCTGGATGAAAGTAAGGAAAGGAAGAGAGGAAGTGAGCAGCTAAGGAAGGGATTGGGGTGGTGGGAGACAGACAGAGGGAGAAGTGACCAGGCTCCTGCACCCATGACCTCTCTGTCAGGCATGCAACTCTCTCACCCGGATCTCCATCAGCCTCCATGGGAAGGAGGGGCACAGGTGTGTGGCTCTGCCCTTGGCCCAGTAGCTCTGAGAGTGACCAGGCCTCAGCTCCTGGATCTGCTCCTGCCCCCAGATGGAGTCTCTGCACCTCCCACCCAAGAGCTCAGCAGCCTTTGAGACTGTGGGGTGAGCCAGGTGAGAGGGGGCTGAGGCCAGGGAGCTCCATGTTCAGGGTCAAGCACACTCACCTCTTTATTAACAGAGCCAAGGCCTCAGGGCCACCCCAGCGACTCAGCTCTGCAGATCCCAGCACCCAGCCACAGCTGATTCAGTCCAGGCCAGGTGCTGAGCCCTGCAGGACAGCTGGGGACCTTCTCATTCAGTCCCCAGCTGTCAGAGGCCACAGCACAGCTGCTCTCTCACTCAGTGAGCCCTGGCTTCTTCCTCTTGAGCCCTCAGAGCACTGGCAACAGCAGCGGTCCTGACCTGGTAAAGTGTCCACAGCTGAACTTCCAGGCTGCACCTCCAGCCTGCACCACCCAAGGACTCCAAAGCTCTGGATCCTCCTTCTGGGACTCAGCCCAGCAACAGTAGAGCTGCCTCTTCTCAAGGCACAGAAAGGATTCCACGTCTTCCCTAGGGCAGTTCTCTGACACCCACCTCTGCCAGGTCCCACTCTATCAGTTCTGAAATGGTAGCCCTGTGTGAGATTAGGACAATTCTGGTGACCACTGAAAATCAGAAAGTGTCCAGAATGCCACTGCCAATGCAGGGTGGAATGGGCTAAGGGTAGAAAAGGACAATTCTCCTGTATATCAGTCTCCTTGTTGTTACTATAACAAAATACCCAAGGCAACTAACTTTTAAAGACAATTTTAAAATTGTGGCTCTTGGTTCTTCTAGAAGTTCTCTTCCAGGACCAGATAGCCCCATGGCCCCATCTTTCTGGCCTCTGGAAAGGGGGGTGCACCATGCTAGTGTCTAGTGAGGCAACTGACACCAGGAGCCAGGAGAAAAAGTGGAAGAGATGGGTGTCCCACAAGCCCCTTCCCCAGCGACCTAAAGACCTCCCTTCAGGCCCCACCCCCTAGACTGTCCACCTTCTCCCAAGAATGCCACCCTGGGGACCAAGCCTCTACATCACAAGCTTCTGGGGGATACTCATCCAAACCAGGTTCTGCACTAAAAGTAAGACTTGTGTTTCACAAAAAACCAATACAGTGAAGAAATAAGACTCACACTGGAAGAAGGTGTTTGCAACAGGTGAGGAAGAGTTAGTATCCAAAATACATAAGGTTAATGGAGCAATAAGGAAGCAATAAGCTTGCCCATCAGAGAAGGGCCACACCACACCATCAAACAGCTCCTCACAGGGGAGGAAAGAGGAAGGACTAAGGTGAGGACTAGTCCTCTCAGAAACTGGGAAGAGGTTAATTAAGGCCACAGTGAGACATCCAATCGCTAGGAGCAAATACAAAGCTATAACAATGACAGCCATGCAGGATGCACAGTGGGAGATGCTGATGTGTTGTGGGAGGACCCTAGATTACATCTATCCTAAAGGACAACTATTCAAAATATCCCATTATTGCAGACAACTTCAAAAGAAAAAACCTACAAACCCAAGCTGGATACCACAGAGAAATACCGGGTTACATATAGTAAGGATCCATTTTGGTCCTGTTAGGAAAAGGTTTGCCATCATCTTCTGTGCATATAAAAACAAGGAAAATAAGAATTCAAAGAATCTTACCGCAGAGATATATGTGCACCAGCGTTTACGGCGGCACAGTTGGTAATAGTGAAAGCTTGGAAACAGCCCAAGTGCCCATCAACTGGAAGCTGGATAAAGAAGATGTGGTTTTTTAATACAATGGAGTACTACTCAGCCATAAAGAACGAGAAACTAGAGACATTTATAGCTAAATGGATGCATCCTGAGGCCATACTCTTAAGTGAAATAAATAGGACACACGTGTAAATACCGAATAGTTTCTCTAGTGTGAGAAACTGAGAGTGTAAATAAGGATACACACTGATGAAATGGCCTAATAACATATTTCTCGGATTGTATTTCCATCGCTTGTCATATGAATGTATCAAAATTTAAATTAGGGAGAAGTTTGGCTTATGTGGAGTCTGCTAACTAACTGGAGTTTTTTTCCAGATCATTATTTGTTCAATACTGGTTTTGGGGATCTTTCTGAAACAAATCACATCCTCTGGTGTCTTGTTGGTGTTTGAGATGCTTTTTTAAGTTATATTGGAGAAAATGTTTAAGTGCTTTAAGTTTTGTTTTTGGTTGAGTTCTACTGTATTTTGAATATTATTGTAGTTCTTTTCCCCTTGCATTGTTCTTCTCTCTTAATGGTTTTAATTTTTTGTATGTGTGTTGTTTGATAATAAAGTTATTTTAAAAAAATTTTTTAAAAAAAGGAAAATAAAGCTGATCAAGTATATTTCCCCTCCCCTTCCCAGTATGATGCTCCTCACCCTTTGAACGCACAGTCTGCAGAGTCCCCCACCCCACTGTGTCCCCCACCTGCCAGCCCAAGTGCTAGCCTGCAGGAGGTCACAGAAGGCCAAGCCCAGCCTACTCCTCTGAGAAACCAGGTCTGTGTTCTCCCTTGGAACCTGAGCTGACCCAGCATAGTGAAAGTGACCACAGTGTGTGACTTCTCTGAGCTTATGTCATAAAAGCTTCTGCATTATCACTGCAAATACCCTCTCATGAGGCTCTGAGGCACCATGAAAAACTACATCACTTCCCCTCCCTGATGCCCATGCTCTGAGGAAGCCCGAGTCACCTGGAGAAGTCAGGTG